>NC_044032.1:103532799-104173134 GCF_901765095.1 Microcaecilia unicolor | reverse complement strand
ACCGACGTTGGGGACCTCACCCCGGGCGATGGGCCAGCTGGCACCACGCTCGACGGTACCGGAGGCGCAAGCACCGCCGGTACCGGAGGGGTAGGGCGCAACAGCTCTCCCAGAATCTCTGGGAGAACGGCCCGGAGGCTCTCGTTCAGAGCGGCTGCAGAGAAAGGCATGGAGGTCGATGCAGGCGTCGACGTCAGAACCTGTTCCGGGCGTGGAGGCTGTTCCGGGCTGTCCAGAGTGGAGCGCATCGACACCTCCTGAACAGAGGGTGAGCGGTCCTCTCGGTGCCGATGCCTGCTGGGTGCCGACTCCCTCGGCGACCCAGAGCTCTCGGTGCCGACGCGGGGAGGGGACCGGTGTCGATGCTTCTTCGACTTCTTCCGAAGCATGTCACCGGAGCTCCCCGGCACCGACGAGGAGGACGTAGAATCCATCCGTCGCTTCCTCGGGGCCGAGACCGAAGAGGGTCGATCTCGGGGGGGCTGTACCGCAGGAGCCCTCAGGGTAGGAGGAGACCCACCCGAGGGCTCACCGCCACCAGCAGGGGAATGGACAGCCCTCACCTGCACTCCACTCGATGCACCACCGTCCGACGACATCAGGAGACGAGGTCCCGGTACCACCGACGTCGATGCAGCTATCCGATGTCTCGGCGCCGATGCAGAGGGCCGATGCCTCGATGCACTCGATGCACTGGCAGCCAAGGATGAAGGTCTGGACGCTGATGACGTCGATGCACACGATGACCCCGGTGCCGATGCTGACGAAGAGCCCGAGAACAAAACGTTCCACTGGGCTAATCTCGCTACTTGAGTCCGCCTTTGTAACAGGGAACACAGACTACAGTTCTGGGGACGGTGCTCGGCCCCCAGACACTGAAGACACGAAGAGTGCCTATCAGTGAGCGAGATTACCCGGGCGCACTGGGTGCACTTCTTGAAGCCGCTGGAAGGCTTCGATGTCATGGGCGGAAAAATCACGCCGGCGAAGTCAAAATCCGAAATGACGAATTTGGAGCACCAAAACTTTAAGGGAGAAAAAATCTCGACCGAGGCCGAAAAGAGGCCTACCCCGACGACGAAAGAAAACTTACCGGGGCAAAACTGGAAATACGGGAAGGGGAAAACGAACCCCAAGGGGGTTTTCGGAGCACTTCCCGACAATTTTACAGAACTTTTTCGAAGAAAAAAACACGTCAATATAAAACGGACGCGCGAGGTCGACTCTCCGGGGCTCGACACGACAAAAAACACAGCCGTACCGAGTGCGGACGAAAGAAGACTGGCCGGCCCGAGCCGGTTTCGGGCGGGAAGATGGCCGCGCATGCGCGGTGCGCGCGGGCGCGCGAGAGCTAGCAAAGGACTTTGCTAGGAAGATTCCAATTGGAGGGGCTGCCGAGGACGTCACCCATCAGTGAGAACAAGCAGCCTGCTTGTCCTCGGAGAATAGCCTTTCCAGAGTATCCCTTACGACAGTCGCCTTGACGCGAGACCAGCAGGGAGACATCAGAAATGCGACTGGAAGCCACCACGCAAACTCTAAGGCGTACCCTTCTCAAATAACCTCTAGTACCCATTGGTCAGAGGTAATCTGGGCCCACCTCTGGAAAAACTGCACCAAACACGCTCCCACAGGCACCAGAGATTGGGCCCTGACACCCTCATTGAGAGGGATGAGAGTGGGACTGGAACGAGGCTCCCAAGTCTCTGTTTCTTCTACGGGTTCCATGAAAGGACTGATACCTTTGAAAAAACGAGAACGTTGAACTGGAACTGCCTTAATGGAAAGGAAGTAACGAAAATCTTGACCACGACCCCAGCTTGACGACGCACCACGGCCCGAAGCTCTAAGCTGAACTTCTGGGAGCCTGGGAACTTTGGTTTCCCCAAGACTAAGAACCAGCTTTTCCAGGTCATCGCCAAACAACAGTGAGCCGCTAAAAGGAAACTTACTGAGCTTCGACTTAGAAGCAGTATCTGCCGACCAACCTCTAAGCCAAAGAGATCCCCTAGCAGCCACCCCAAGGCCATAGATTTGGCCGAAGCCCGTAGCAAATCACATAAGGAGTCTGCTAGAAATGCAGAACCCATCTCCAGCTTAGCTACCTCAGCGTCTATGGAGGCCAGATCGTCTGAAGACCTATTCACAACTCTTTCCGACCATCTAAAGCAAGCCCTAGCCACTAGAGAACCCACAAATGGCTGCCTGCACTGCCAAGGTGGAATCATCAAAGCTACTCTTCAGCAATGCCTCCAAACGGCGATCCTGAACATCCTTAAGAGAAGTGACGCCACCCACTGGCACTGTATTGCGCTTTGTGACTACCGAGACCACTGAATCCACTACTGGTGGCTTCAGAAGGACTCTATCAGCCTCTGTAACTGGATAAAATCGAACCATCGACTTGGCAGGCCTAAAAACTGAATCCAGAGTATCCTACTGTGCTTGGATAACGTCCCTGATATCCTGATGCATGGGAAAAAGTCTTACCCAGTTTACAAAAACCCTTTAATAAGAAGTCCACCTTGCGAGGAACCTCTGTAACTGTGATTCTTCCTCCTCAAAGTGCAATGGAGATTAACTCCTGCAGATCCTCCTTATGAAAAATGAGCAGTACAGAAGGATCCTCACCTGGAACAGGGGGATCTGTCCCCGAATTCACCTGAGAAGGGTCCTCATCTGTCAAGTCTCCCTGAGCTAAATCTGACTGCTCCAGGGAGGGCATTTCAAGATCTAGATCAGACTCAAAGTCCTCTTCCAGCTCCCAGGACCCCTAGGTCTCTTAGATGGCAGCATCTGACTGCCTCCCAATCTCCTCCTCTTAGAATGTGCAACCGAATGACCCAACTTCTGAAGAAGAAAGGCTTTATACATTTGCATTACGAGGCAGGCAAGAGATAGAGATCTGTAGACTGAGCCTGCCCTGCAGCGGTTTGGGGAATAGGCCTTCAGCTGATTCTTTTTATATATATATATATATATATATATATATATATATATATATATATATATATATATATATATATACAGTGGGGGAAATAAGTATTTGATCCCTTGCTGATTTTGTAAGTTTGCCCACTGACAAAGACATGAGCAGCCCATAATTGAAGGGTAGGTTATTGGTAACAGTGAGAGATAGCACATCACAAATTAAATCCGGAAAATCACATTGTGGAAAGTATATGAATTTATTTGCATTCTGCAGAGGGAAATAAGTATTTGATCCCCCACCAACCAGTAAGAGATCTGGCCCCTACAGACCAGGTAGATGCTCCAAATCAACTCGTTACCTGCATGACAGACAGCTGTCGGCAATGGTCACCTGTATGAAAGACACCTGTCCACAGACTCAGTGAATCAGTCAGACTCTAACCTCTACAAAATGGCCAAGAGCAAGGAGCTGTCTAAGGATGTCAGGGACAAGATCATACACCTGCACAAGGCTGGAATGGGCTACAAAACCATCAGTAAGACGCTGGGCGAGAAGGAGACAACTGTTGGTGCCATAGTAAGAAAATGGAAGAAGTACAAAATGACTGTCAATCGACAAAGATCTGGGGCTCCACGCAAAATCTCACCTCGTGGGGTATCCTTGATCATGAGGAAGGTTAGAAATCAGCCTACAACTACAAGGGGGGAACTTGTCAATGATCTCAAGGCAGCTGGGACCACTGTCACCACGAAAACCATTGGTAACACATTACGACATAACGGATTGCAATCCTGCAGTGCCCGCAAGGTCCCCCTGCTCCGGAAGGCACATGTGACGGCCCGTCTGAAGTTTGCCAGTGAACACCTGGATGATGCCGAGAGTGATTGGGAGAAGGTGCTGTGGTCAGATGAGACAAAAATTGAGCTCTTTGGCATGAACTCAACTCGCCGTGTTTGGAGGAAGAGAAATGCTGCTTATGACCCAAAGAACACCGTCCCCACTGTCAAGCATGGAGGTGGAAATGTTATGTTTTGGGGGTGTTTCTCTGCTAAGGGCACAGGACTACTTCACCGCATCAATGGGAGAATGGATGGGGCCATGTACCGTACAATTCTGAGTGACAACCTCCTTCCCTCCGCCAGGGCCTTAAAAATGGGTCGTGGCTGGGTCTTCCAGCACGACAATGACCCAAAACATACAGCCAAGGCAACAAAGGAGTGGCTCAGGAAGAAGCACATTAGGGTCATGGAGTGGCCTAGCCAGTCACCAGACCTTAATCCCATTGAAAACTTATGGAGGGAGCTGAAGCTGCGAGTTGCCAAGCGACAGCCCAGAACTCTTAATGATTTAGAGATGATCTGCAAAGAGGAGTGGACCAAAATTCCTCCTGACATGTGTGCAAACCTCATCATCAACTACAGAAGACGTCTGACCGCTGTGCTTGCCAACAAGGGTTTTGCCACCAAGTATTAGGTCTTGTTTGCCAGAGGGATTAAATACTTATTTCCCTCTGCAGAATGCAAATAAATTCATATACTTTCCACAATGTGATTTTCCGGATTTAATTTGTGATGTGCTATCTCTCACTGTTACCAATAACCTACCCTTCAATTATGGGCTGCTCATGTCTTTGTCAGTGGGCAAACTTACAAAATCAGCAAGGGATCAAATACTTATTTCCCCCACTGTGTATATATATATATATATATATATATATATATATTATATATATATTATTTTTATTGAAAAATGTTTAACACATCCAACAAGGCATCTTATACAGCTATAAATGAGCGGTTTGGGGAATAGGCATCTTATACAGCTATAAATGAAGCATTGTAACCCTCAACCATCCACCCCAAACCCCCCAACTTTCATCTGATTCTGAGAAGGAAGATAAGATGGCGGCCGTTCCTGCCAAAACTGAGTGCACAGAATGAGTCTCTTTTTTCCTGGTTTGTTACGAGATACTGGATCTTTCTATTCCTAGCAAGGGCTCTTATTGACTCTCTCTCATGAGTCAGAATTCTCAGTCTCCTCCTGCTGAACGGTATGCACAACCCATCAGTCACTCACTGGGCCGGTCCAGAGGGATGCTAAGGAATCTAACATTACCTAAATTAGAAACTTAGGATGGAAATCCAGAATCACTCGGCTTTTATAACATCTTGTGTGGGGCAGGTCATTAAGTTCTGGAGCTTACCAACTTTGTATACCAAAGTGACTGCTAACAAAAATAAAAACTTATCAAGGCAGCTCACAAAAGTCTAATAGCTTAAAGTGAAATTTTATCAGCTGGTTTAGAAGCATGTTGAGGTCCCAAGACACAGTGGAAGCTTGATGGTAAGCAACAATAGAAGCAGGCCTCCCATACAGTGAGCTAGAAGACACACAAACACTTTTTTTCCCCTTTATATATTGAAGCTGTCCCACTGGAGATCAAGGGTATCAAAGATAGCCCAAAATGGGCAAAAATGCTTTTTATACCAACTTTGAACGCTTATAATTTTTCAACCACTTGAAGGAAAGTGCTGCAAATTGGAATGCCTCATTACAGCCGTGCATTTAGTACACCTACCAAAAATCAACCTGAAAGGCCAACTAGTTTAGAAACTACAGCAGCCTCAACATCGCTGTAAATTGATTTTTGTCGTTTTTTTTGGCAAAGTTTGAGCCTAAACCATTCAAAAAGTAAGAGGACTAGGAACATGGGGTTTTGCCGTTCATTAAGCCCTAAATGTAGTGCAGGTTCTCCCAATATCCCCCTTGTACTACTAAAACTTCCATTTTTACAGCTTCTGGAAGTTGGCCCAAAATGTCATTTTTGCTCAGGCGACATTTTGCAACCCTTTACTTGAGGTCCCCTAGAACCTCCAATTTTTAGTCTTTTGAACTATACTTTTGCACAGCTTAGTTTTTTATCATAAAGAAACTATGTACCAAATTTCATCAAAATCTGAGATGGTGAGGTGGGGACGACCTTTAAAATTGGTCCACTTGACACGGAATGACTCTATATTGTCATAGTATGCACCAACTGCCCTTGGATGAATTTTAACAGTTTATGTTTAATCCTGAATCGTGCATGTATAAGATATCAAGCAATTTTTGTGCGCAAAAGGAAAAAAGGAATCTAAGATCATTTACATTACATCAGAAGAAAACCTCTTCTACCAAAAACCAAAAGTCCTTCTATTGGAATTTCCCATAGAAGCCAGAAAGATTTGATGCACGTTATCAGGCAGAATCAGTAAACTGATTCGTATCCTCTCAGTATCCAGTCTGTAAGAATCAGGGACCTAAAAATAGGGTGCAATAGAATTCCCCAATTCTGTGTAGCCAGAATTGGGGAAAATCCACCGGATATGTTCTCAGATGGCCAATTCACATATGAGAGTGAACCAGATCTGTATCAGCCAAGAAAGAGTTATAAAGCACCATAGATCTGAGTTTTACAAGTCTACCACTAGTGAAATTGAAGGATACGCATACAAAAGCCACACTGCTCATACTAGGAAGAAGGCATTAGAAGTGGTCTGCCATGTGTCCTTATCCTTGAACAGTACTGAGGGCCAGATGCACTAAACCTAACGAGCCAATAACGAGTCAATAATGAGCCATTAACGAGCAAGTAGTAAATCCTGGCATGCACTAAAAGCCATTTTACGACGGCGGTAGCAGCTAACGAAAACAGAATGCTGATGAGCAAATTGTGTAGAAACCCTATTGTAATGAGATGCACTAAGCTTTTCCGATTGCCTTAACGCTGGAAACTCTAACGAGGTCTGTAAGGGATTGAAAACTGATAAAAAACCGCTATAAAAGTCATTCCGCCCCTCCCCCCGCCGCAATAATAAAAACAAAAAAAGCCATCCGTTTTCGCCGCCATTCACCTCCGCAATAATAAAACCAAAAGTGCAGAGGCCAGCCATCGAAAAAAGCCATCCGTTTTCGCCGCCATTCACCTCCGCAATAATAAAACCAAAAGTGCAGTTGAGGCCGGCCATCGAAAAAAGCCGTCCATTGTCGCCATCATTCACCTCCTGAATAATAAAAAACGTCTTTTTTGGCCGTGCTTCACTCAGCTGAGAGACCTGAAAGTCTCTGAGCCAATCACAGCGCTGTGATTAGCTCTCTCAGCTGAGTGAAGCATGGCCAAAAAAGACGTTTTTTATTATTGAGGTGAATGACGGCGAAAATGGACGGCTTTTTTCGATGGCCGGCCTCAACTGCACTTTTGGTTTTATTATTGCGGGGGGGGGGGAGCGGCGCAGCGTCTTCGGGCGGCACAAGGAGGCATATTTGGCATGCGTAGAGCAGCCAGCATAATGCTTTGCTGCTCTGCGCATGCTTGACCAGCCGATTCTCCGACTGTTTTAAGAGCTACAACGAGTAGCTCATTTGCATTCCCTTTCCTTGATGCATAGCCGTTCCCTACCGATTCGATATGGAATTCAGTACAGAACGGCTCTAACAACGACTTTAGTGCATCCCCTCCTGAGGTACCTTCCTATTCGTCGGAAAGAACAGATTCACTGTGGGTGCTCCCCACACACAGAATATCTAAGGGCTGATGCAGAAAGTAGCAGGTAGGTTGTACGTGTAAGTTAACGGCCAAACAATGCACAGATGGGTTAAGCATGGGCGTTAACTTGCACAAAGACATGGCTGCAGATTGTATTACAATGTATGGTAATGAGGCCATTAAATATTCCATGACACAGTTAGGGGTCTGTTTACAAAGCTGCGCTAGCTGCATCCACACACTGACACACGCCATTCAAAGTGAACGGGCTGTGTCGGCACAAGTGAACAACCAACCACATTAGCAGCTTAGTAAACCCCAGCATTAATATGAAATGTCTTTTGGATCATAGCAAATATATACTTTTCAATAATTGCTATCTGAAAAAAACTTGAATCATTTCCTCTCATTAGCTCTCTAGGGGCCAAAGTTATTTTAGGCTATGTCTTCTTCAGCCAAAAGAAGTGCCTGGCTTGAAAAAAGAGGGGACAAGATGATGGGAGCTAAGGCTGACTATGATAGCATCGTGTGACTGTCTTATAATAGAGTATGCTGAGACAAGAGGAACTCAAGGAGAGAGCAAGTCTGGGAAAACAGACTTTGTTTTACAGTCTTGTGGTAGAGTTTATGTTGGAGACAAGAAGGACTCAAGGAGAGGGATTCGGGGGGGGGGGGGGGGGCAGAATTTTAGTTACACATTAATTAATCTGAGTGTACTTCAACAGCCAGAATAGATGCATCATTAATCTGAGTGTACTACAACAGCCAGAATAGATGATGCATCATTGCAGAGGGACTGCATCACTGCCCAAGGTGCTGGATTTTAGCTACTTTGTCAGCAATGGTTCTAGTTCACATGCTTAAAAAGTAGTGATCACTGGCCTAGGCCATTAATGTTCACTAAATAATCATAAAATCGCTCTGCATCATAATCTTTGTTTACAATTTCTAGCAGATTTGGGGGGGGGGGGGGGTTATATAAATAGCTTTCAAAATTTGGCAACGGAAAAAACAAACAGCACTATACACCATTCTATAAAGGGTGCATGCCTTTTATTGAATAGCGCTCAAGAGTGGATTCCCATGCCCAACTCTGGGTGCTGGACTTACTTCTGGTATAAATCCTAGCATGCAAATTGAGCACAGTGTTACAAAATATGGTGGATCTGCACTCAACGTTTTGGACACCCCCTTTTGGGTTGCACACTATGGGAATTGAGCATCTAATATCATAGTGCAGCACATGTACAAATACTAACTGCTGCCAATTAATGTCAAATTATTGACAATTATTGTCAATAATTAGTTGTTAGTCTTCAATTATTGCTTATTAATGACTCATCCAATTAATTGGTGCACGCATCTTGAATCAGCACCCATATTTGGGTGCAATATATAGAATCCAAGGGATAGTCATTACACCCATAGTGTTTCTGTTTTAACACACTACTATTTAAGGGGTGTGAAAAGCCTATGCAAATGCCAAATCTAAAGTTAGATATTATAGGTAGTTCAACAAGATGAAATATGCATCACCCATCTCCATCACAATGTTGATAAAAGAATTTATTATTGTTGTAAACTCAATGCTATGCAGCGTATCTTGTGTATTTCGTTTCTGTATCGTATACTGTATGAGGAACCAAGGCAAGGCCATTTTATCAGTCCTCACACATTTTCACTTAAGAGCATCACCAACCAAACACACTGAAAATAGCCCTTCGCAAAGCTTAGAAATCTCTGTGGAGTCACACAGTTCCTGCTTTAAGCCAAACATGATCTCGTTTCACTAAATCTAATACAACAGAAAGAGCGAGAGAGAACACTAATCTCTGACGCAACCATAAATACGTTTTTTTTATTCAAACAGCAAAAATATTTATGTAATACGTCTGTTTTTCGAATATATTTTATCGCCAAGCAGATGCCCGCACTATAAGTCTATGAAGGATCCCGGCCCAGCGCCTCACAAATACATCAACAAACGCCTTACGGTATATTTTCTTCACTACATTCAATAATAATACATTCTCTATTATAGCCAGTTACTGTCATTCCTTTTTCTCGTCTCTTGTGCGGATTGCCGTTCGCTAGGGAAGAACCCCGACGATATCACTGGTTGCAGGTAGAAAGCAATAAAATCTGAACGAAACTCCCCTCCCAACAAACCGGGACGTTATTTCAAATCTATGGATCTGTCTCACACATGTCTTAGTTGTGCATATCGCTTTCCTGTAGCTCAATGAATAGCAAAATACAAAGTAGGAAAAACGAAAAATCCACTCATAAAGGACATGCTAAAATTGATACTCTCGTACTAGTACGTGCTCTTTTTTTTTTAAGGAAAGAGAAAAAGTCTTTTATACAATAAACCACATATATATATAGAGAGAAGCTGCCAATAATTTTGGTTGCAGTGCATAGGCATTATTACTCGGCAGAAGCTGACACTTTCCGTTTCCCCTCCCCCAACACTGCAGTTAAGGGGGGGGGGGGGCTGTTACTGACTCCAACCGTTGCTACCCAGCGCCCGGAAGCGAGGCAACAGTGACAGTAACACAAATAGAGGAAAGACACAAAGCCTGAGAGAAACCTTAAAAAACCAGGAGGGATGGGCTGCCCCAGTTCCGCTTCCTTTCCTATTCTCATTTTCATATACAGTACAAGCCAAGGTCCTCTTCCCCGAAAAAGCCTAGAAATGAATGAACAAATGAATGAAGTCGGCCGGCTTTCCACTCACCGTCGCTCCTCTTGATCTCGACGTAAATCCCTATCTGGATCTTGCCGAAGTTGGCTGCCATGCTTCATTAGACGCGCGCCGGCTTCTCGCCGCTCCTCCCTCCCGCTCCTTGTGGCTTATTATTGAATGTGAACGCGGCCGTATACGGTAGGGATGATGCCAACAACAGACTAGATTGGGACGCGGCTGAGAACTACAGAGAGAGTGAGTAGGAGAAGCTGAAAGCGCTTTTCCCGCCGGATGTGGCAACACAAGAAGGATAGGGAAAAAAAAATCCCTGAAAATCCACTTGAAGGCGAGCCCGAGCCGGGCGGCCTGAAAACTGCGCGTGCGCACTCGAACTCAGGGACCGAGTTATACGCTACGCAGGCGCGACGTTTTGTTGAGTTGCCCTGCGCGCGTGCGTGTATGCCGTGAGGAGAGGACTGTGCTTGTACTTACTAGCGTCTTAAAGATTTTGTGGCATATAAAATGGGGTAAAAAGCGTACGCGACGCCTTGGAGTTGTGTGTGATGATGCCAAGTGGTTCGGGACCAGGGCTATGTACTGCGGATATCGCTTTTTTGAATAGAACGTGCAGGGGGAAAAGGAGAGGCTGAAGTGGGTAAGCTGCTTTCTCAAGCACTGGAGGCCAAAGCCGAATGCCGACTTGGTAACCCAGCTACTCCTTGGCCTCTCCCTGAACTTATGTAATCGGTGGGAGGCTGTATGACTAAGCACTGATGCTGTAAGCTTGCCTGTCAAGGAAGCCAGAGTGCGAATTATTTTCACAAAGAAAGGCCGTAATATTTTGTAAACACTTTTTGTGCCTCAAGCATACAGAATTATGTTTATGATTTAAAATGATTGCAGATTTTTGCATTTAAAGCTCAGCGAGTCCATCTTTGTCATTTAGAGCTGTAGAAATAAAGATCTCAGCAGCTAGTGGTTAGTACTTTTTTATTGCACTAAACACATACTGCTAAAGTCAGCTTTGAAAGGGACTCATCAGGGCAGTGAAGAAACAGTGCAATTGAGAGAAGTTTTCGGCATACTGCATAGATTAATAGTAAGGTATTGCACACCTTGATTGATTTACAGTATAACCACCATATAGGTGGTTATAAATACTGAACTATGAACAGGAAAGAGCAAAATGTTTAATTTCCTATGAAAGAAGATTGTCACCCCTTGATACCAAACAAGTTTATTCCACATCACCTGAGCTATGGTTGGAAAAGCCCAGATCTTCAAATGCACCAAAGATCGAGCTGGAAAATTCAACATGCAGCTTTGACTGGAATGTAGTGGGCTGGATGCTGATACTGGCTCAGCTTCTCTGCAAAATAAGCATGTTGTCTTGTCAGTAAGATCTCAAAAATAAAAACCAGCAACTTGAATTACACGTGCTCCTGAACTGGAAGCTGGTGCAGTTTATTTATCACCTAAGGGACACTGTGCCTTCACCACTAGCATATAATCATGTTGCAGGTTGTCCAAAATTCTGCTACAATCTCCCAATAATTTAACCAAAAAATCTACATAAAGGAAATTGGAGTGTTCAAGGAAGCAGGAGATTGCATTACAGATTGCAAAACAGCCCCATTAAAAAAAGTTCTTTTTATTGTCTAACCAGCTCAAACATTTTGTGCTACCATCAGAGTCCAAAATTACTCCCAGGTGTTTAAGAGATTAGGAAAACCATGTCCTCTAACATTGGTCTAGAGAAGACAACTGGAATAAGCCCAAACACCCAAAAGCCACCGCCTCCTGTTTCTGGATATTGATAATCAAAAAAAGCTATCCTTATTTTGTACCTAGAGCGGTGTGTTTATAGAATATTTTTGTGTAGTCTATTGTCTTAAGTATTTTATTGCAGCTGCTTGTGACAATGGGTAAGGCGCTTTAACCCCCCCCCCCCCCCCCCCCATTACCCCAGATATAACATTTAGATTATGAGCCCACTAGGAATAAAGTACCTGTTCCGCAGAAAGGTGGTACAGTGAACTCCTGTTAAGTGTGCACATAACCAGAGTTATCATTTTTACACTGTTATTTAAGAAATCGCACAGAGCCAGTGTAGCTTATTTATTACAGAACTATTAAATTTTTGAAAAAATAAATAAAACTTTGGCAACACAGAACTAGTGTTATTTAGTCTTAATATTTTTATTGATTTTGTAATAAAGAGAAAGCATTAATAACAACAGTTGTACTACAATATGATATTTAATTTAAGTTAAAAAAGGACACCTTAAAGTATGTAAGCAGTATAAAATTCATGCATGTGACACAGATGATAATGATTAGCAATAATATACATGAAGAAAGAAAGAAAAAGTACAATATACACCTCTCACTTCACATCATTAAAACAGGATATCAATGGAGCCCATTTTTCTTTATACAGAGCATATTGAGATGGGGGTTTTTTTTGGCAAAATATGTTTCATATTTATAGGTTTGAAACAGTAAATTCTACCATTCTTGATAAGTAGCTTCTTGCAAAGCTTTCCAGTGTGTAAAGACTACTTTCAGAGTCAACATGGTATTAACAAGCAAAACATTCATTGGTCTTTAAAATGGGTCTAAAACATTGATCTTTAAGTATCACATATTTATATACTATTGGACCAGAAAGATGGAATATATCTACTAGATCGGACCATATGTCCTTCCAAAACTTTTGAATACATGTACAATCAAATGTAATATGCTTAAGAGTACCTTGTTGGGATTGACAAAACCAACATAAGTTGGAAATAGAAGAGTTAATCATATGTGACTTGAGAGGTGTCCATAAGGATCTATGAGTGAAGAAATGTAGAGATTGTATTATTGTGGAGGATCTGGAGCATTTAAATAAAGAACTCCATACTTGCTCCCAAGATTTGTCAGTGATAGATTGCTGAATATCCTCTTCCCAGCATTTACGTAAACCCACACATTTAGTAGGAAAGTTATTTAAGATGAATTTTGTATATATGAGATGCAACATGTCCATAGAGTTGAAATTAATAATCTCAGGCATATGGGACAGCGTTTGTATTTTTAATTTACTCTTCCTCAACATTGTATTAAGCTGTAACCATTGATAAAATTGAGTATCTAACAAAGAGAATTCAGCTTTCATAACTGAGAATGATTTCCAAGTGTGATGAGGTGGGAGAATCCAGGCCTGGTAAGATAAGGTGTGGGGCCAAACTACACATCCCAGAAGGTATTAGGAAGGGGAAGCAGGAAGGTGCACTCAAAAACCTGCCAGGGACTACACATTTGGGAGGTGGAAGGGAAGAGTGGAGGGAGCAGCCGCTATAGCGAGCAACGTCCAGAAGGGGGAGCAGTGATGAGAAGACTCAGTTTCCGTGGGTCAGAAATCAATACAAGATATCTTCCACCTGCGAGGGGGTGGGGCGAACTAACCGGCAGGCTGTGAGGGAGCCAGAGTTAATGGAGTTTTTGGAAGAAGGAGAGAGGACAGGATTGCCAGGTTTGGAGGAGCAGTTGGATATGGACTGTGATTGTACTCTGGTGGAGGGTTGCAGAGGTTTGAGGGCAGTGGGTGGTCACAGAAGTCATGTAGCTGTGTAGAGGGAGATGTACTGCCATCCTGCAACCACTCAAAAGAAAAGACTTTAAAAAAACCTAAACCAGGAGGACTGAACTCTGGACTGGGATTTATAGGGGGGAGGGGTTGCTTTTGCTGTGGTTTCTTTTTCTTTTTGAAACTGCCTAGGATATTGCCTAAGTGAATGGAGCTGTGATAGGGAAAGAGAAGAATAAACAAATGAACCGGCCACCACCACCACAAAGGGATTGCGACCAGGTTATTACAATATGTCAATGAAATCATTGAGATGCCATATACCTATGCGTTGCCATTGTGACCAAGAGATTTGCTTTTTATTAATTACAAATTTCGGATTATTTCATATAGGTATACATGTGGTACTGTCCCAGGATACAGTCATCTGCTTATCAAAAGAGGATATTAATTTATGAGTAGTGTTAAACACATAGTAAAAACTTTTTTTTAGGTGTATTTAAAGTAAGAAGCCGACAAAAGAATTGGTTGGACCACTAGATGACCGAGGGGTAAAAGGGGCACTCAGGGAAGACATGGCCGTACCGGAGAGATTAAATTAATTCTTTGCTTCAGTCTTCACCAAGGAAGCTGTGGGAGAGATACCGGTGCCAGAAATGGTATTCAATGCTGACGAGTCAGAGAAACTGAATCAAATCTCTGTAAAACCTGGAAGATGTAATGGGGCAATTTGACAAATTGAAAAGTAGCAAATCACCAGGACCAGATGGTATATATCCCATAAAATTGAAAGATTATTGAAATGAATTGAAGTTGATAGAATTAAAAAATGAACTTGCAGAACTATTGTTAGTAATATGTAATTTATCTTTAAAATCAAGCATGGAGGGTGGCCATTGTAACGCTGATTTTTAAAAAGGTTCCTGAGGTGATTTCATGAAATTACAAACTGGTGAGGCTGACGATGCTGGGCAAAATGGTAGAGACTATTATAAAGAACAAAATTACAGAGCATATTCAAAAGCATGGATTAATGAGACAAAGAGGGGCATAGTCGAACGGCGCCAGCGAAATCGATGGCCAGCCAACTTCGAGGCCGGCGCTGTAAGTGGGCGGAGCCAAGTGTATTTTCGAAATACGCTTGGCGCCGGCCAAATCGCTCGCCGGGTTTAGATGAGATGGCCGGCTCCGATTTTCAGCCATAATGGAAACCGGACCCGGCCATCTCAAACCCGGCGAAATGCAAGGCATTTGGCCATAGGAGGAGCCAGCATTTGTAGTGCACTGGCCCCCCTGACATGCCAGGACACCAACCGGGCACCCTAGGGGGCACTTAAAAAAAACAAAATTAGCTTCCAGGTGCATAGCACCCTTCCCTTGTGTGCTGAGCCCCCCAAAATCCACTGCCCACAAGTCTACACCATTACCATAGCCCTAAGGGGTGAAGGGAGGCACCTACATGTGGGTACAGTGGGTTTTGGAGGGCTCAACATTAACCACCACAAGTGTAACAGGTAGGGGAGGATGGGCCTGGATCCACCTGCCTGAAGTGCAGTGCACCCACTAAAAACTGCTCCAGGGACCTGCATACTGCTGTAAGGGAGCTGGGTATGACATTTGAGGCTGGCAAAAAATGTTTTAATTGTTTTTATTGTGTGTGTGGGAGGGGGTTGGTGACCACTGGGGGAGTATGGGGAGGTGATACCCGCTTCCCTTCGGTGGTCATCTGGTCAGTTGGGGCTCTTTTTTGGGACTTGATCCTAAAAATACATGGACCAAGTCCGGCCTGCGAAATGCTCGTTCGAGCCGGCCTTTTTTTTTCCATAATAAGGTGAAGCCGGCCATCTCGTAGCCCCGCCCTGCCCCCCTTCCTGCCTTTGCTACCCTACCAACACACCCCCTTGAAGGTTGGTTGGCGCCGCAACAAAAAACGCAATTGGGGCCAGCCAAAATCGGCTTTTGATAATACCGATTTGGCTGGGATTGATAGATTGCCGGCAATCTCCCGATTTGTGTCGGAAGATCGCCGGCGATCCCTTTCGAAAATAAGCCTGAAAGCCAACATGGATTTAGTGAAGGGAAATCTTGCCTCACCAATCTATTGCATTTCTTTGAAGGGGTCAACAAACATGGATAAAGGTGAGCTGGTCGATATTGTGTATCTGGATTTTCAAAAGGTATTTGACAAAGTACCTCATGAAAGACTCCAGAGGAAATTGGAAAGTCAAGGGATTGGTAGTGTTCTCTTGAGGATTAAAAACTGGTTAAAGGATAGAAAACAGAGAGTAGGGTTAAATGGTCAGTATTCTCAGTGGCGAAGATTAGATAGTGGGGTTCTGCAGGGGTCTGTGTTGGGACCTCTGCTTTTTAACATATAAATTATCTAGATATGGGAATAGTGAGGTAATTAAATTTGCCGACGACACAAAGTTATTCAGAGTTGTTAAATCACAAGAGGATTGTGAAAAATTGCAAGAGGACCTTGGGAGACTGGGCATCCAAATGGCAGATGATGTTTAATGTGAGCAAAGTGATGCATGTGGGAAAGAGGAACCCAAACTATAGCTATGTGATGCAAGGTTCCACGTTAGGAGTCACCGATCAAGAAAAAGATCTTGGCGTCATCGTTGACGATACTTTGAAAACCTCTGCTCAGTGTGCTGCGGCGGCTAAGAAAGCAAATAGAATGTTAGGTATTATTAGGAAAGGAATGGAAAATAAAAACGAGGATGTTATAATGCCTGTGTATCGCTCCATAGTGCGACTGCACCCTGAATACTGTGTTCAATTCTGGTGACCACATCTCAAAAAAGATAAAGAGGCATATTTTCAAAGCACTTAAGACTTACAAAGTTACATAGGTACCTATGGAACTTTGTAAGTCTTAAGTGCTTTGAAAATGAGCCCCATAGTGGCATTAGAAAAGGTACAGAGAAGGATGACGAAAATGATAAAGGGGATGGGATGACTTCCCTATGAGGAAAGGCTGAATCGGCTTGGGCTCTTCAGCTTGGAGAAAAGACGGCTGAGGAGAGTTATGATAGAGGTATATAAAATACTGCATGGAGTGGAACGGGTAGATGTGAATCGCTTGTTTAAGCTTTCCAAAAATATTTCTTCACTCTACATGTAATTAAACTCTAGAATTTGTTGGCAGAGAATGTGGTAAAAGCAGTTAGGGTTTAAAAAAGGTTTGGATAGCTTCCTAAAAGAAAAGTCCATAAGCCATTATTAAAATGGGAAAATCTACTGCTTATTTCTGGGATAAGCAGCATAAAATGTACTGTTTTGGGATCTTGCCAGGTACTTGTGACCTGGATTGGCCACTGTTGGAAACATGATACTGGGTTTGATGGACCTTCGGTACGTCCCAGTATAGCAACACATGTATTTATGTACTTATATGTACTTCTCTCTCTTATAAATTCATTGTTGGTATCCTGAAAACCTGACTGGCTGGGGTGTCTTCCTGACCAGGTTGGGAACCACTGGAGTAAGCTTTTGAGGTAAGGATTTCTCTTACCTGGATGCTTATCACCATTGGAAGGCTCTACATACATATCCTAGACATAAGGATTGGATTTTCCCATCTTATTATTTAAATCTGTTTATTGGCATAAGGTTCAAGGTTACATACAAAATATTGCAACAAGAAAGCATTAACAACATCATCAACAATTACCAGTTCCTCTGCCATTGCCATTCCATTTCTTTTTATGCCCTTACACCCCACCCTCTGCACCCTCCCTCATTTCTTCTACTCGCGTTTCAAGTTGTAATGTGTATTAATATCAAGTCTTTGAGAGATACATCTGACAGCATGAACACATAGAAGGGCCAAAATAGGCCTGTGCGTTAGAACAAAATGTGCCAATCCCTCCTCAAAAAACGGTTAACATTTCCCCTCCCCCCTCCCCTTCCCCTCTCCTCCCCCCAAGCCTCCCCCAAACTCTTCCCTTTCTCACCTCTGTCGCCGTGCCATTTGCTACATCTAACTGTGCCTTACGAGTTTAATATCCTGCTCCTAGCCACCATCGTTAATGAGTCCCAGAAGGGGGCCCAAGTCTGGCAAAAGATCTCCCCTCTGGGTGAGGCCAAATCACCCACTGCTCTGCGTTCCAGAGAACATTGAAAAATCATCCTCGCTCTCCAGTGGGACAATAATGGGCACTCTGAAGTGATCCACAAGCTCAAGATTGCCTTCTTACCTAGCAGTACCGTCCGTTTAAGAAACTGATGCATCCCTTTAGGGGGCTGTTGAGACAAATGAAACTTATCAAATAATAGTTGCGGTTTCCGTCGCCACGTTATCTTCCACATATCTGACACATGATTGCATACCTGCATCCAAAAGTCTGCTACTCTTGGACATGTCCAAAACATGTGCCCTAAATCCGCTGGAGAATGTCCACATTTCAAGCATTTATCCTCAGTCCCCATGTGTGCTCTCCATGTTCTATGCGGAGATAGGAACATTCGGGTCAGGAATTTATACGCCGTTTCTTGCAACGCCATACTTTCTGATACCTCTGGAATGTCCCAAAAACATGCCTTCAAGTGTTAAGGTTGAATGCCCGTAGCTAATTCTCTATTCCATTGCACTGCCAGCTGCGCATAATCGTATTCTCCCAGGTGTTCCCGTAATTCTGCATGATAATATTTTAAGGGTACGGCTCCTTGAGCATCCAATGCTAAAAGCGACATTAACTTATCCCAAGTCTGTGTATTCAGATGTTCGGGGGGTAGTGATCTCAAATAGTGGCGTAACTGGAAGGAGGCAAAGAAATCCCTCCTTGTGGTGCCAAATTCCCTGTCTAGATCCTCCATTGTTTTCAAAGTTCCCTCTTCGGAGTATAACTGGTGAATGTACTGTATTCCATGGGCCATCCAATCCGCAAAAAGGATTGATGTATTACCCGGGGTAAAATGTTCATTGCCTCTTATGGGCAACAATGGGGTACATATCGCTGAAAGGTTGTATTTGCGACATAACCAGCGCCAAGTCTGTCGTAGGGGAGATATCAAGGGTGCAAAAGCCTGGGGTGTACGGACCCCTCCTGGTCTGGATTTTCCCATCTTAATAATGGCTTTTGGACTTATAGGAAATTATCCAAACATTTTTTAAACCCTGCTAAGCTAACTGCTTTTACCACATTCTCTGGCAATGAATTCCAGAGTTTAAATACACATTAGTGAAGAAATATTTTCTCTGGTTTGTTTTAAATTTACCACTTAGTAGCTTCTTTGCAGGCCTCCTTGTCCTAGTATTTTTGGAAAGAGTAAACAAGCTATTCTCATGCGTTATCAGATTAGAGAATCCACTGTCATTACCATATGATGAGAATATATGCCTGTGCTTCCAGAGAAACTGTCTTATTTGTTTGGCTTGCTCATTCTGTAGAAGCTCCCAATTTCCTTTAACCTGAGGGAGTTTTTCCCAGCATTCACAAAACTCATTTCCTTTAGCGCTCAAACTTCTTGTTTCCACTGTCATCTCGGGTCTGTGTATTTCAGCCAGTTGCATTCTCACAGGTAGCCGGACATCCTTCTCTCCAATATTAATAACTTTGGCACATTACCAGCCTCCTGCTGAACGATAGCATTAGCCACCATTATTTTGTCAGAGAGGTTCACCGCTCCAGATGCCATCACCACTAACATTTCAGCTCTTACATTTCTTGTACTGTGGCACTTTTTTCTGACATGGATAGAATGATCTGATGCACACTTCCCAATATTTTGACGTAGCCAACTCGGGCAACCTCTTGACTGGATTGCTTTTGCTGTGAAATTTCAGTTAGAATGCAGGTGACTTTCGCTGGCTACATTGTAAAACAAGACCGGTCTTTAAACAGCACTTCAAGATGTCACAAGATGTTCATCCCTACCATGCCTTGCACTGTTGCTCTCTCCACTTTGCCATCTCTGAAATTATCCTTCACATCAAAAATACATCGCTCTGGTATTACTTGTCCTAAGCATTGCACATTTGCTTCAATATAGCTAAGAACTGGAAGATCTGTTCCATTGACAGCAACTAATGTTAATTTACTCGCATCTTATAAACATTCCGTGTTTGGGAAATTCTTGTAAAAGTGACTAGCCAGAATGGTTGACACACTGGAGCCAGTGTCACCTCCAGGTTGTCAATTTAAACTTTTAGCAACAGACTGTGTCCAATTACTCGTTCTCCAAACAGCTTCCATTCATCCACTTCAGCGTTGTTCACTGTGCGTTGTCCCTGCACTGGAGCTTTTAGTTCACTCTACTGCATTGTACCAACCTCACTAGGCTAACTCCTTTTAGACAGACTCTCTGGTCTTGTACTTGGAAGGCTCAGCTCTTGCAAACTACTCCTCCCATTATCAGAGTATGCTCTGGGAAGCCTTTTGCTTTGATAGTTTTTGACAATGTGACCAGGCTCATGACCTTTGAAGCAGGTTATTTCACTGACTGGCATTCTAGATGGCCGCCTCTCCTGGAATACAAGAGTCAGGAGGGCCATAACTTCCTCTCGGACCTGCATAATCTCTTTGGGCTTGCTCCCTTCTTTGCCGCTCCCACTCTTGCTCTTGTCTTTCTCTCATGAAATGTAAGCCTTGTTAACTGCCCGATCATGGCCACCGTTGTCTCCTCAGCCCCGTGGGTAGTCACCAGCATCTTCTCTTGGGCGTGAAAGAATTCTTTTGGGCTCATAATTCACTTATAGCTGCCTGCAACAGTCCTGCGAAAGCCATACCAGAGTTGTCTTCACTGCACTTTATCTCCATCTTCAGCACCTCATCCCGCAAACCCAGAGTAAACTGCTCCTTCAGTGTTTCCTCTGAAGTGCCAATTTTTCTGTGATCTCTTTTTAAAATAGCTTCAAGCTTTTCCTGAAGTTTCTACCCATAAACTCAAATAGTTTCTTTATCCTCCTGTTTCCTGTTATAAAATTATTGAATTCTCAGCCTCAAGGCCACCTTGGGGCTCATTTTCAAAGCACTTAGCCTTCCAAAGTTCCATAGGTTTCTATGGAACTTTGAAAGGCTAAGTGCTTTGAAAAGCTTGTCGCCCTATACTTGAGTCAAAATATTTAAAATATCTTCTATAGGGCAGTCTCTTGGAAGTTAATACTTCACTGTGTCCGCGGTCAGGCCCTTTAGGTGATCACATGCTACATCAACTTGTCCTCATCCTTAGCTCACACAATCAGGTGTACAGGGATAACCACCTCAGGCCTAAATCCTAATGGAACCTTAACACAAGATTTTAAGGAGGTCTTCCCTCGGCACACACTAAAATGTCAGAACCTCCTCATAGTAGACTGCCATTTAAAATCTCATACCCTGAGATCAGTTTCAAGTCAGCTTCAATCACAATACTTTTCAGCACTGTAACATTTTAAAACAAACATTTGTTTCCTAAAATTCACTCTGAATCTGTTAAACCAGTCACTCTCACAAAGCAGTAATATTGCAGCTATCACAAAATAAACCTTTTGAAGAAAATTCTTTGTCACCACACAGAGCTACACACTTGTGCTTCCTCACTTAGGGTCATAATCTTCTAATGCCACCCAAGCCATTTCTAAGGTGATAGTGACTCAGATGATATCAGAGCGTCTGCCCATGGGCCTCAGCACCAACCAGAAGAATGCACATAAACACATTCTAAAACTTTTGTGTGCAAACAGTTCCAATCTGCAACCATAATCTTCATTTCAAAAGTGTAAAATTTAATTGAAATGAATGGGAAAATAAACTTTTAAGTGAAATAACACAAAACATAACATATTAATAAAAACTATAATCAACATCCCATTTTACCATATATCAACTGTACACTTTTTTTTTTCAAATTTTAAATAACACACCATACAAGAGGTTACCAAATTTCTTCACAAAAAATATATAAACCCCCCCAACATCACTTAAAAATTAAAACATGACCTCAGCCACTGGCACAAGAGACAGGAGTCTGAAATGCACACCCAAAAGCCCCAAAACATGTCCATATGCAGAACAGCTGGGAAAAAAAAAACAGTTGCCTGTCTGATCTACAACATTTACAATGGTTGCTGTCTGTTGGACCGTGTATCATTACTATCTTATCCAACATCTTGTTGAATCTCTTGATCAAATTATTCATTTAACTTAATTCTTCCAGCAGTCAATAGAATTCGTTATAAGTGCTTTTATGGTAGTACTTTTAGTTATATTTCTGTCAAGCTCTGGAATTCAATTCCAATACTTCCGTAGTACTAAAGATTATTTTCAGTTTAGATGAGTTTTGAAAACTTTTCTATTTGATAAGTATTTTGATCTATGAAAATTTCTCAGTTGTGATTGAATTTATTGTAACTTGTAATGATTCCTGTTGCAAGTTTGCGGGATATAAAAACTGGGAATAAAATGGAACAATTAAAATAATTTTTTAAATATTCACCCCACCCTAGCCCACCTCGGGGAGACCCCCGGACCCTCCGAGGGACAAAAAGAATTTTTAAAATCCAATCTCAGAGCCCACAGCACCGTGGACCCGAAAGACCCTATTTAAAATTAAAATAAACCCCCAGGCCAGAGGACTCCTTACCTGGGTCTTCTCCTGGCTGCATCTGGGGTTCATCGGGGTCCAGAGAGACCCACCATGGCAGCAGAAAAGCGTAATTTGCCACAGAACTCCGCCGGGCTGCCCTAGCTTAGTTTGAGGCCTAGTTGGAACTCCAGCACCAACTGCACATATGCCGGAGTTCCAATATATCCGCCGGAGTTCCAACCAGTCGATATTCAAAGTGATTTAAATGGGCAGGAGAGGCTCCTGCTGAATTAAATCTTACTCTGTGGGCTAACTTCTGATATTCAGCAGCACTTCACCAAGCAGTGCCACTGAATACAGGTTCTAAACTGCCATTTTTGAAGGTAGAGTAATGGAGGAGTCAGCAACTGCTGACAATATTCATTGACAGTGCCCATATTGCTATATAACCAAATAGGAGGACTACAACTGAGAAGGGACGTATAATTTTAACTCCTATTCCTAAAAGTCCTTTAGATAAATTGAATGAAACATCCAATTACAGACCGGTGGCTTCAATACCCCTGTTCGTGAAGGTAGTGGAGAGCTTGGTAGGAAAACAACTAATGGAATACATATCACACCAGTGGCGTACTGAGGATGGGGCGGTGGGTGCGGTCCGCCCCGGGTGCACGTGGCAGGAGGGGAGCAGGGAGCTGCCGTGCGGCTGTCAGCTCTACTGGTTCCCTGCTCCCTATGCTGTTATTTCCTGTTCCCTACAGGTAGGAAGAATGCACCGGGGGGGTGGGGGGGCTTGGAGGTGTTGTGTGGGGGGGGGGGGGGGGGGAACGTTGCACCTTAGGGGGGATGCGCAGCGGCAATCTGCCCCGGGTGGCAGCCGACCAAGGAATGCCACTGTATCACACTTCTCCTTACTTTACTACACACAATCGGGATTTTGACCCAACTACAGTACCAAAATGGTTCTCGTTACATTATTATCTAACTTCAGATGAATCTTAAGAATGGTAGGAGGATTATCTTACTACAATTCAACATGTCCAGTGCATTCGACATGGTAGATCACAACATCTTATCTACAAATCTTGTTGCAATGAGCATCTGTGGAGAAATTCATAAGTGGTTCATGGGGTTCCCCAAATCCAGAACATATAAAGTCAAAATGGGAGGATCCACCTCTCCAGCCTGGTCCCCAGACTGTGGAGTACCACAGGGATCTCCAATATCTCCCATTCTCTAACATCATGATAGAACCCCTAGGTCGCCTCCTAGAGGCTAAAGGTTTGCAGTCTTTTATATATGTCAATGATGTGACTATTTGTCTTCCCTTTGACATTCAAATTCAGGATATCCTCTCCAACATTCAATCTATCTTAGATTTCATGGAGAATTGGGCAACATCCTTCCATCTAAAATTAAACAGGGAGAAAACTACATTTCTCATAATTTCTAGTCCTATCAACTTCCACAATCAAACCAGTTTTACCATCAATCAGACAAACTATCCGTTGGAACATAATTTGAAAATTCTTGGGATCATCATTGACCAATTCCTATCATGCGACGATCAAATTAATTCCATAGTAACCAAAGTCTTCAGAACTTTATGGAAGCTGAAAAGAATTAGATCTTTCTTCCCATTTTCTACTTTTTGTTCCATTGTACAAACATTAGTCATTTCACAATTGAATTACTGCAACTTGGTCTATTTAGGGAATAAGGAATCCCTCATCAAAAAACTTCAAACTGCCCTAAATACTGCTGCTAGACTCATGCAAGCCTTCAAAATTTGATAGGGCATTCCCAGTGATGTTCCTAGGTCGACTGCCACCCAGGGTGGATCACCGCTGCATCCACCTGGCACATCACCCCCCCCCCCCCAGTGAATCACCCCACCACGAATCATGACACCCCACCGGCGCATCACCTCCACACCTCCCAAGTGCATTGCTCTTATCTCCTGGGGGTGCAAGGAGCAGCCGCACAGCTGTCGGCTCAACTGGTTTCCTGCCCTAAAACAGGAAGTAATGTTAGAGGGAGCAGGGAACCAGCAGAGCCACGCGACTGCTCCCTGCACCCTGTTGCATCGTGCACCCAGGGAGGACCCCCCCCCCCCCCCTTGGTATGGCACTGGGTATTCCCACTATTATCTAAATTACATTGGCTACCAATCAAAGCCAGAATCATCTTTAAAAAATGTACATTCATCTACAAAATTATCTATGGCATGAGACCAGATTACATGATGAAGCTGATAGATTTACCTACCTTAAATACGTCTACTAGATTAAGAAACTATCTCATACTACATTTTCCTAGCTATAAAAACATCAGATATAAATCCATATTGAACAGAGATTTCTCACAGGTTCAAAATGGTGTAACACCAACCCTAGTGAGGTAAAAAGGATTACCAACTATCTAATACTTTGCAAGTTTCTCAAGGCATTTTTTTAAACAAATTGTTACATTGTTAGACAATGAACTAAACAGCAAATGTTATGATATCTTGTTTGCTGTTTTCAAAATCTCACTGTTTATAATTTCTTCATACTTGTAAAAATATATTGTATGCATTTCTAGTCTTAATTATTATAAGCCACATAGAACTGAATAATTAACATTCGGATTATGTGTAATATAAGCACCAATAAATAAATAAATAAATAGCAATCCTAGCTTTGGTCGCTTAGCTATGCAGGTGCTGGCACTGAATATCGGCCAGCACCCACATAGCTGCTGTATAGCACTCCCCTCCCTCCTGACCACCGCCAACATGGCCCAAACCCATCCCGCTGACATTAGTCCCCACGCCCAAGCCTACTGCTGACATTTGTCCCTCTCCCAACAGCCCCGCTGACATCAGTTCCCACTCCCAGCACCCCACAGAAATCAAACTCCCTCCAGAATTCCTCCCCTTCCCCTGAATCAGCCCTTAGTGGTCCAGTGGGATAGGCTGAGCAAGAGTGATCCCCACTTTCTCCTGTCCCTAGCCACTCCATCTAGAAAATGGCTACAATGAGCTCTCACTGTAGTCTCGCAGTACTACTGCTAGAGGTCAGGCTTCTATATATGTTCCATAAGTACTTCATTCTTCATCAGTTCCATAAGTTCTCTCCACTGTGAGTCTACTACTAGAGTTCATAGTGTCCGTTTTGTAGATGGAGCTGCCAGGGGCAGGAGTGAGTGGGTATCACTCCTGCTCAGCCTACTCCACTGAGCCACCAGGGCTCGAAGGGGGGGTATGCCAGAGGGGAGGTCTGATTTCAGTGGGGGGGGGGGGGGGGGATTCTGGAAGAGGAACTGATGTTGAACTTCACAGTTCCACTTAATACCATAGGTTTGGGCAGCCAGCAGCAATTCAGTCAGACTTAGATATTCAATGCGGTGACGCCCACTGCTGGCTGAATATTGTCCAGTCAGTTTTTAATGCCAGGTCCTAGTATGACCCCCCCCCCCTTGCCATCTTTAGTGTCAGCTTTGCTTTGACAGCAAGGGGGGGTCAGTCCTTGAGAAAGCCCTGGACAAGGGCGAAACATGCATGTCGGGCGATAACAGCAATCCCATGACCTGACATAGCTCATAAAAGATGAGTATTTGAAATAATATATATATAAAAAATAAGTTATTTGCAAAATAAAATAATTAACAGTGGCATTAAAAGTGAGCCAATGAAGGGATCACGTGGTGCAATGAGAGAGTGAGACGCGTTTTTTACTCTCTCCGAGGCCCCGGCACGCTTTAAATTGAAAATAACCCGCTCCTGCTAATTTTTCAAAACCCCTCAGGCATCGTTCAACAGCTGCTTGCCTATGGACAGATATTTGGAAACACCAGCGAAAGGAATGGCGAGTAGAGGGGTGAAACGAGAGAAAGATAAACCGAAAGCGTCGGAGGAGGGAGCAGGGAACTCGCCGCCACGCGCAGAACAGACGTTCTTGGCGGAGCAATTGGCACAGCTAACGGAGGCCGTTATGAAGGCCATGCAGCCCCAGATTGATAAGTTATCAAGTCAACTAGAGACTTATGAGGCGCAGCTTACCGACATCTCTGAAAGGACTGCAGAACTGGAACGGCGTGTATCCGATCTTGAAGATTCTAACACCCCGATGCAGGCGGGGGTACAAAAACTCTTGGCCACAGTAGAATCTTTGTCCGCGAAGCTGGATGACCTGGAAAACAGGTCATCCAGGTCATCCAATTTGAGAATCGTCGGCCTGCCAGAAACCATCGGAGATCAGGTGTTGGCCACAACGCTGGAGCGTTGGCTGGCCTCCGAGTTCGCATTGTCGGATTCGATAGGGCCGCTTTGCCTGGAAAGAGCGCACCGCGTGGGACACGCACAAGATGGCCGCCAAATGCCTCTGGTTGTGATCCTGAAAATACATAACTACCTGCATAAAGCAGAAATACTCCGTGGCTACCGGCTAAAACGAGAAGAGACGAAATTTGACGGACATCTTGTTCGCATATTTCAGGATTATTCGGCTCAACTACAGGACAAAAGGAAGCAGTTCACACCAGTTTGCAGACGGCTGGCTGAACTTAAGATCAAGTTCATGCTCCTCTATCCTGCCTTATTGAAGATTAGGCAAGGCAAGGCAACAGCTGGAAGATCTGTGATTCTTTGCAAGCAGCTAAAGATTATGTCTCGAAGCTGGAGACCGACACAGGAAAGCAGCCAATCAGCCCTGTGGGAGACTGAGGGACAACAATACATGGTTTGATAGTCTGAACATGAGGGTTCTTGTTATAACAGTTAATTGTTATGGGTGTTAACTGTAGAGTGTCATTACAAATGGGGGTGTTGGGGCCTCGAGCATTGTAGTGCCCCTATATGATTCAGTTTGGGTGGTGGGAAAGGGAGAGGGGGAGGGTTGAAGAATTTGGGTGGTGGGAAGGGGAAGGGGGGCTCCTTTTGAATGTAAAGTTGTAGAAGAGGGGGATGAAATAGAGATTTTGGTGTTCAAGGACCAGGTGGCAGTATTTCAGAAGTGTATGGGTGTTGTGTGGCATTTCTGCCCTGGGGTGGGGCTGGACGCCCTGGGGTGGTTCATATACTGTACACGGGGCAATAGAACATAAAAATCCTTGGCTAAATTAGGGAGTAAAGGAGTGTGCATGGTCTCCTGGAACGTGTGCGGCATTACGTCCCCATTAAAGCGCACAAAACGTTTGGGAGCTTTAAAACGCCATAAGGCACAAATAGCTTGCTTACAGGAAACAAGACTTTCCTCTGAGGAACATGAGAAGTTAAAAAGGCATTGGGTAGGAGAGATGTTCTGTTCCCCAGCTGTGGGTAGGAAAGGAGGGGTAGCCATTTTGTTCACTAAATCCCTTGCTTGTACCGCCAAATTAAGATTTAAAGATGGAGAAGGGAAATCTGGGAGTCCAGCTCAACCTGCAAGGGAAAGATGTACTGTTGCTGGTGGTTTATGCGCCCCTGGTGAACTGCAGAAACTTCTACTCCCATTTGTTGAGTAAATGCCAGCAATATTCACATCTGCCACTGATCATAGCTGGGGATATGAATCAAGTATATGATGATCAGGTAGTAAGATCTGGTGGGCGGTCTCAGGGCAGAACAGAGAAAGAGACTATTCTAGAGTCCTTTTGCAATCTTGCCGGGCTCATAGACCCGTGGAGATTGCTCCATCAGGATGAAAGAGATTACACACACACGTCCCGAGTACATCGGACACAATCGAGATTAGATTACATCCTTACATCCCAAACTCTGTTCCCTCAGATACTAGATGCTCAGATAGGCCCGGAGGAAATCTCAGATCATTCTCTAATATGGGTAGACCTAGCAGCGCAATCTTTCTTTCAACAGTCTGCAGGCTGGAGATTTCCCGCATACTTATATTCCTCCCCTGACTTTAACAAATATCTCCAAGAAAGATGGAATGAATACCTGACACATAATGCAGCACTTAGAAGACCCAGGTCTATTTTGGTCTGCGGCCAAGGCAGTACTGCGGGGCGATATAATTGCGTATGTCTGTAAGCGTAATCGCCATATTAATCAACAAATTCTCGCCCTAGAGCGCAAGCTTAGACAGATGAAGAGAGAGTATACTAAATTTCCCACGTCAACCCAGTATGACTCTTTGATGACAGCGCGAGCTGCTTTAAACAGTCTCTTGCACGAACGAACGACCCGCTCCCTCTTTTATCAAAAATATCGGCTCCAGAAATTTGGGGATAAATCGGGCGGATACCTGTCTAAGGTGGTGAAACATACTAGGAAGTTGCGCTTTGTTCCTGCGGTGCGAACTAAGTCGAGAAGGGTCACTACGAACATGGAAGAGATAGCTGCAGTTTTTAAAGATCATTTTGCAACTTTATATTCAGTAACAGGGCCTGGGGAAGTCCCGGATACCACAGTGGTGGACTATTTAAATAACTCGGGTCTGCCTAAATTACTACCACAAGTAGCAGAAGCCCTCAATGCCCCGTTAATGGCGAAAGAAGTACTACATAGCATTAAAGCGCTCAGAATTCACTCTGCACCTGGTCCTGACGGATATTCTGCAGAGTTTTATAAGATTCTCAAAATGCAGGTGGTAGGGCCGTTAATAGACGTATATAACGAAGCAGTCTCACAAGTTCACCTGCCCCGCCATGCGAACTCGGCCTTGATTAGCCTAATCGCTAAACCAGGGAGGGACCCATTACAGCCAAGCTCATTCAGGCCAATATCACTCATTAATGTAGATATTAAAATACTTTCCCGGATATTAGCAGATAGACTGGCCTCGGAGTTGCCTTCAATTATACATGAAGATCAAGTTGGGTTCGTCAGGGGACGAAAGTCCGTGCTTAACGTACGGAAATTGTTGGCAACACTGATGCATGCTAGAGACTTTGGCATTGACAGGTTATTGGTCAGCCTGGACGCTGAACGAGCTTTTGACGCAGTACAGTGGCCCTTCATGTTCGAGACGCTGCGCTGGGTGGGAATACAGGGCTGGTACCTCGATGCCATCAAAACATTGTACGCGACGCCAAGGGCAGCGGTTTTGGTTAATGGCATACGGACAGGGGAGTTCGAGATACAACGAGGAACCCGTCAGGGCTGCCCCCTTTCACCCCTATTGTTTGTGATAGCACTAGAGCCACTGTTATGTATAATACGGAAAACTGAAGCTATAAGGGGCGCACAGCTGCCAGCGCATGTGGTTAAACTCTTGGCATATGCCGATGATCTTGTACTAATCTTAGATGAGCCACAAACCTCATTGAACAAACTACTTCAGTTGGTGGGAGAGTATGGGACCCTTTCGGGGTTCAGACTAAATCGAACAAAGTCCTTGGGGTTGCCAGTGAGGGAGGTGGTTCAAACTAAGTGGCGGGGACATTTCCCATTGAAATGGGTGGTTGGGCAGCTAAAATATTTAGGAGTTCTGATACCTACAGATCTTTCCCAGCTTTATGCGGTGAATGTCCTACCTCTGCTTACAGAGACCAGGTGCAAGCTGCAATTGTGGGAGCAGTCCCCACTTTCCCTGGCTGGACGCATCGCACTGTTTAACATGATAGTGGCTCCTCGTTGGCTTTACACCTTTCAGATGCTTCCATTATACTTGAGGCAGAAGGAAGAGAAGTCACTATACAAAGCTATACAGAGATTTTTATGGCGGGGGCGTAGGCCTAGGTTACCCATTAGTGTTCTTTAAAAGCCTAAACTAGATGGGGGAATGGGTTTGTTAAGTGTTAGATACCTTACCATCTCTAGCTCCATGAGACATATATGAGATTGGCTGTCGGGATGCCAGGACTTTTCAGCAACCTCAATAGAATCTTCGGCATTCCCTACGGTCCACCTAAGCTGGTTGCTACACTCCACTCAACATAAGACCACTATCAAGATCTCCAACAACCCATTTGTGTCTTCGGCTCGGGCAGCCTGGAGATGGCTCTGCAAATGACATGGCTTCTCAGCAAGTTTTTCACCATTTTTGTCACTATACCATAACCCAGACTTTCCGGTTGGTACGACCTCAGGAGTGTTTGCTCGCTGGCGTAGTAAAGGCATTCATTTCTTGTACCACTTGGTAACAGAGGAGGGTCAACTCCAACCTTTTACGGATCTGCAAAGAGAGTACTCCTTACCAGCTTCGGATTTGTTTGCATACATGCAGGTGAAACACTATGCAACATCAGTAGGCTGGATTAACCTAAGTGAGGACGTACAAGACATTCTCAGTACAGCCTTGACACTGGGCTCACAAAACGAGGTCCCTTTAAAGTATCACCATAAACACTTATTGGACACAACAGAGGACATAGACTATAGAAAGCAAGTGCAGGATTGGTCGGCAGATCTGGGCATAGAAATATCGGAGACAGTGATACAAAACTTTCTGTTATCTATCCTGCACAGTTTTCCTTTCACAAGACACTGGGAGTTACAATACAAATTTGTGCTTCGCTTGTTTATATCGCCATACAGAGCCCAAAAAGCAGGCTTTGGAGCAACAGGAAGCTGCCCACGATGTGCCTCCGCACGAGCAACGCTGGGACACATGTTTTGGTCCTGCCCTAGGGCACAGAGCTTCTGGAAACAGGTACTTGAGGCAGTTTGGGCACACTGGAAAAGAAGGACAGCGTTACAGCTGCTGCTGTTATTTGATGTATATAAATATACCAAACCAGCACTGCCGGGTTATCGGAGGTTTTTGCAAAGAGCAGTTTTGCTGGGCAAAAAAGCCATCCTGAATAGTTGGATGGATCAGGCAGGCCCAACCTTCACCCAATGGAGAAACCTCATGATTGACTTGTCGAAGCTGGAGCGATGCAGCGTCCGAGCGCTGGATTCCGAGGAAGAGAGACGTTTACAACAGACCTGGAGTATCTTTTGGAACTCTTTACACCCGTCAGCAAGAAGACAACTGCTTGCCACTTAAAATACACATCCCTTTTGTTACTATCAGTTACCTGATAGGATTATGAGGAGAACGGGGGGGGGGGGGGGGGGGGGGGGGTAGGGACTAATTAAATATATAATGTTTGATAGCGCAAGAAATAATGTGTAACTGTGTTGCATAGTTTGTTGATGACCAGAGTTTTCTGTCAATAAAAATCATTGAAACATTAAAAAAAAAAAAAGTGAGCCAATGAAGAAGTATGTGCTTGATCCATTGCCATAAAAACATTGTTGGCAATGAGCACAGCTGAGGTCAATACGAAACAGATAAAACACTCTTGTAACAAGTGAAGATAATATAGTGTTTTAAGTTTTGAGTCTGGGAACCGAGTGAGGTATAGAGGTGGACAAAGCCATGGGGCCGGACGGGATCCACCCCAGAATACTGAAGGAGCTCAGAGAGGTTCTGGCGGGTCCTCTTAAAGATTTGTTTAATAAATCCTTGGAGTCGGGAGAGGTTCCGAGGGATTGGAGAACGGCGGAGGTGGTCCCTCTTCACGAAAGTGGTGATAGGGAAGAAGCTGGAAACTACAGGCCGGTAAGCCTCACTTCGGTTATTGGAAAAGTAATGGAAGCCATGCTGAAGGAAAGGATAGTGAATTTCCTGGAAGCCAATAAGTTGCAAGATCCGAGACAACATGGTTTCACTAAAGGGAAATCGTGCCAAACGAATCTCATTGAATTCTTTGACTGGGTGACAGGAGAATTAAATCAAGGACGTGCTATGGACATCATCTACTTAGATTTCAGCAAGGCTTTTGACATGGTTCCCCACAGGAGGCTCTTGAATAAACTAGAAGGGCTGAAGATAGGACCCGAAGTGGTGAACTGGATTAGGAACTGGTTGACGGGCAGACACCAGAGGGTGGTGGTAAATGGAGTTCGCTCGGAGTAGGGAAAGGTGAGTAGTGGAGTGCCTCAGGCAGGGGTGTGCTGGTAAATTGTTAACAGGGGGCTCTCTCTCGCCAGCAAAGTAAAAGAGAATTCAGGAGGGGCTCAAGCCCACATTTTGGGATCCATTTGTTAAAGTAGCCATGGAGAACCGGCTCCCAAAATTCTTAAAAACTTAACAAACGGCTCTCGAGAGCCTGTGAGAGCCTGCTCCAGCACACCACTGGCCTCAGGGATCGGTGCTGGGGCCCATTCTGTTCAATATATTTGTGAGTGACATTGCCGAAGGGTTACAAGGTAAAGTTTGCCTTTTTGCGGATGACACCAAGATTTGCAACAGAGTGGACACCCCGGAGGGAGTGGAAAACATGAAAAAAGATCTGAAGAAGCTGGAAGAATGGTCTAACATTTGGCAATTAAAATTCAATGCGAAGAAATGCAAAGTGATGCACTTAGGGAGTAGAAATCCATGGGAGGCGTATGTGTTAGTTGGGGAGAGCCTGATAGACACGGACGGGGAGAGGGATCTTGGGGTGATAGTATCTGAGGACCTGAAGGCGATGAAACAGTGCGACAAGGCGGTGGCCGTAGCAAGAAGGTTGCTAGGCTGTATAGAGAGAGGTGTGACCAGCAGAAGAAAGGAGGTTTTAATGCCCCTGTATAAGACGTTGGTGAGGCCCCACCTGGAGTATTGTGTTCAGTTTTGGAGGCCGTACCTTGCGAAGGATGTTAAAAAAATGGAAGCGGTGCAAAGAAAAGCTACGAGGATGGTATGGGAGTTGCATTCCAAGACGTATGAAGAGAGACTTGCTGACCTGAACATGTATACTCTGGAGGAAAGGAGGAACAGGGGTGATATGATACAGACGTTCAAATATTTGAAAGGTATTAATCCGCAAACGAATCTTTTCCGGAGATGGGAAGGCGGTAGAACGAGAGGACATGAAATGAGATTGAAGAGGGGCAGACTCAGGAAAGATGTCAGGAAGTATTTCTTCACAGAGAGGGTGGTGAACGCTTGGAATGCCCTCCCGCGGGAGGTGGTGGAGATGAAAATGGTAACGGAATTCAAACATGCGTGGGATAGGCATAAAGGAATCCTGTGCAGAAGGAATGGATCCACAGAAGCTTAGCTGAAATTGGGTGGCGGGGGGAAGAGGGGTTGGTGGTTGAGAGGCTAGGATAGGGGAGGGCAGACTTATACGGGGTCTGTGCCAGAGCAGGTGATGGGAGGCGGGACTGGTGGTTGGGAGGCGGGAAATACTGCTGGACAGACTTATACGGTCTGTGCCCTGAAAAAGACAGGTACAAATCAAGGTAAGGTATACACATATGAGTTTATCGTGGGCAGACTAGATGGACCGTGCAGGTCTTTTTCTGCTGTCATCTACTATGTTACTATGTTACTATGTAGAGGAAAATTGTAGAGGTTCCAGAAAGAATATATTGAGAAGAAGCCATTGAGATAGGTCCTATTATGACTAACGTACAAACAGTGGATCCAAAAAAGTCCTCTCACAGTTGGTGTCTTCCTAAACAAGGTCTTTATTCAAATCAATAAAAACGACCCGACACGAAACATGTTTCGGCTGTAAAGGCCTGCGTCAGGGGTCTAATGATCTTTGATGCAAAATACCTTGTAAAGCAGATGACTCACAGTCAATGATCTGTTAACAGAGATATCGTATGCAATACGCCGCTGCACCAACCGGTACACTGCGTTTGACAGAGATTGGTGCAGTGGTGTATTGCATACGATATCTCTGTTAACAGATAATTAACTGTGAGTCATCTGCTTTACAAGGTATTTTGCATCAAAGATCAATAGACCCCTGACGCAGGCCTTTACGGCTGAAACACGTTTCGTGTCAGGTCGTTTTTATTGATTTGAATAAAGACCTTGTTTAGGAAGACACCAACTGTGAGAGGACATTTTTTGATCCACTGTTTGTACGTTTGTCTTTGGTTCTCCTGTGGAGAGATCACCTTCTGTGGGTGTTTGCAGGTCCTAGTATGAGACAGGGGCATAGCCAGACAACAGATTTTGGGTGGGCCTAGACAAGAAGTGGGTGGGCACCAAGTGTTCTCCCCTCACCACCATCACCAAAAAAATATCTCAGCTGGTGGGAAAACGCTTCTTTCCACCTTAGCACTCTGCAGCTGGCATGTGCAGAAAACTGAGAATGCGCAGGTGCCAGTATCGTGGAGAGTAGCGTTTTTGTTACCATCAGGGGAAAGACTTCAGCTGGTGGAGCTTGGAATCCCCACCAGCTACTGCTAAAAGTGTGCTACTGTTGGGTGGGCCTGAGCCCTAAGTGGGTGGGCCCTGGCCCACCCAGGACCACCTGTGGCTACGCCACTGGTATGAGAAGAAAGAATTCAGTTGCTTGTCTGACTCTTGAGCTAATATTCTTTTTAGTGGGTCACTTAAGCATGCTATTTATCACTTTTCAAAGATATACTTTTAAAATTATTGCATATAATCAAAAACATTTAAAACAGCTATTTATCAGCACAAATGGAGTTGTACCACCAACAATTTAACAAAATACTCATATCTATATTTGCTTATCTGTCTCAAAGGTTGATTAGAATAATTTTGAAACCTTAACAATTCAATTGTTGAGGCTAGAAGGTGCTGCATTCTTTCTCTCTGTATACATAATGCAGCTGGAAATGAAGATGCTGAAAATCAGGATATGTGTGATTTCTCAGGTATTCACAGGCATGCAGGCTGGGGGAGGAGCAACAGGCCCCAATCCAGTTCAGCAGCAACAACAGTGGTGGTCATAGTGATATCCATGACAACATTATTGTTTCCAAAGCCTTTGTCATGGCTTTTAAAGATTAGAAAATACATTTGTATTCTGATTAGTCTTATCTTATTAGTTTTTGTTTTCCTTTTTATGCTTTCCAACTCAGTGGCTTTTGGAAATAATTTTACATAAGCTGTCAAGAATATCTGTCTTTTTCTGTCGGGGGGGGGGGGAGGGGGGGAAATAGCTCTCTGAAAATTTAACAGAACAATATAACGTGTATAAACGTAAATAAAAAGATTCACAATACAAGCAAACTAAGGGGGTCTTTTACTAAAGCTTAGCTCGAGTTATCTGCAGCAGGGCACATAGGAATAAAATGGGCCCTGCTGCAGATAACTCAAGCTAAACTTTAGTAAAAGACCCCCTAAAATAGATAAAATCATAAAAAGCTAAAGCTGTGACATATCCTGATTAATATCCAACAAGAAAGAAAGAGGGAGGGAGGGAGGGAGGGAGGGAGGGAGAGAGAGCTGGATAATAATATAACACTAGAAATTAAGAGGCCATTTTTACTAAAGGGTGTTAAGCCCTTAATGCATGGTTAACACACACCAACAGACTGTCACAAAATATGTTAAAGTGTTTTATGGTATCTTGCCTGTTAGCAAGTGATAACCCACACATTAGCTACATTTAAAAAATATTTTTTAGAGGGCATGTCATGGATGGAGAGTAGGCAGTTAAAGGATTAGGATTAGCTTGCACTAACTGAATAATGCTAGTTTAATGTGGGCATCCTTGGCACTTCTTAAATAGGAGGTGGTCAGTGCTCCCTCGTTAATTTTTTGCAGATACCGTGCGCTAATGTGAACATTACAAAATATGATGCACTTAATCAGAGTTAGTATGTGGGAAAGCCCTGCTTTAGAATTCACTAGGCTCAGATTTTACCATACTTTATTAAAAGGGCCCCTAAGTTGTAGTTATTAGAAAAAAATTCTGACTCTGAACTGGTGAATCCTGTTGAAGGATAAATACCTGTAACTGAAGTTTGATATTCTGGAAAAGTCATATCTTATTTCAAGGAAAGCTAGATATTGCTTTTCCATGATCCATAAACAAAAAAAATATTCCATGTGAGAGAAAATGTGAGAATAGAAAATTTGAAAATATCATGTTACTATTTTTAATGATGTAATAAGTAGAGAAACTTTGAAACTCCTTCAGCATTGTTTTTCCATGATCCACCGAGGAAAATTTGGGTGGGATACCGATGTTGGAAATGGTATTTCAAGCGGACGAGTCGGAGAAACTTACTGACTTCACGGTAAACCTGGAGGATGTAATGGGGCAGTTCAGCAAACTGAAGAGTAGCAAATCTCCTGGACCGGATGGTATTCATCCTAGAGTACTGATAGAACTGAAAAATGAGCTTGCGGAGCTACTGTTAGTGATATGCAATTTATCCTTAAAATCGAGCGTGGTACCAGAAGATTAGAGGGTGGCCAATGTAACGCCAATTTTCAAAAAAGGCTCCGGAGAGATCCGGGAAATTATAGACTGGTGAGTCTGACATTGGTGCCGGGGAAAATGGTAGAGGCTATTATTAAAAACAAAATTACAGAGCACATCCAAGGACATGGATTACTGAGACCAAGTCAGCATGGCTCTTGTGTGGGGAAATCTTGCCTGACCAATTTACTTCAATTCTTTGAAGGAGTAAACAAACATGTGGACAAAGGGGAGCCAGTTGATATTGTGTATCTGGATTTTCAAAAGGTGTTTGACAAGGTACCTCATGAAAGGCTACAGAGGAAATTGGAGGGTCATGGGATAGGAGGAAATGTCCTATTGTGGATTAAAAACTGGTTGAAGGATAGGAAACAGAGAGTGGGGTTAAATGGGCAGTATTCACAATGGAGAGGGGTAGTTAGTGGGGTTCCTCAGGGGTCTGTGCTAGGACCGCTACTTTTTAATATATTTATAAATGATTTAGAGATGGGAGTGAAGGGGTGGAACGCCGGATACTACTCGAATACTATGAATACTACTGACTACCAGAACAACCTCATGTTTTGTGCCTACTGATGGACTTATACTTATGGACTCTAACTCTGCTTTTGGCCTTTTAGCCATACTTTATTAATGCACTGGACCTTTTGTGCCTTACATATAATGAGCCTAGACTAAGACCAAAACCTGTGCAGTTTAGACTTTTACTAGTAGTATGTATTTGTTAACCAGCAGCTAGATAACAAATTGTAGTAGTCAGCAATTTAGGGCAGCTGGCTCTGCCAGCGCAGTCTCGTGATCCCTGCATAGAGGCTGTATTGTGTAAATGGGCTGGAACACTGAAATAAGTTACTGTTTTGCTGCAGTTTATACTAGAAGTTAGATTTTGCAGAAACCAGCTGGAACTTGTGCTGCTTATCAGTATATTGCCTTATATGGTATATGCAATGCCAAATAACTGTGGATAGACTAGAGACCAGTGTTGGAAATAGAGGGTTGTGTGCAAAGCCAAAGATAAGTTTCGTTTCCTGGGTTCTGTGTAAGATCCTCTGTCTGTAACTGCGCATGACTACTGATAAGAGTGTATAAGAACGAGTGTCAGGTGACGCTCAGGGAGCAGTATCCTGAGATTACTCAGTACTGTTCAATTGCTAGCAATAAAAGCTGTCCTGCCTTTGGAACCAAATTTGTCTTTTGTTTTCTGATTTTCGGACCCGTTTCATTGGCGACCACGAAGGGACAACAAAAGGGAAATGGATTATATTCTTTCCCCTCCCCACTGCAGCCAGGTCGGCTCATCGACCCCCTCCCGAGAAGATGATAAGTGGCCACCGCTGATTTCAGTGTTCACCTCCCGGCAGAGGGCCGATTGATTCCGGCTGACTGGAAGTGGGGCTGTGAGGTTCCGGCAAGACACCTTTTCTATTTCAGAAAGAAGCGTACGACGGCGCAGCCTGCGACCCCGGCGGACAGGCGAGTATACTCTACGTAGTGACCGGCCCAGTAAGGACCGAAGAAGAGGCGTGATCACCCTCTTTTAGCCAGTGACTAATACGGACTATTGGTATACGACTAGGTCCCGAAACTCACTAGGCTCCGACGACGAAACCGAGCGGCGAACGGGAAGGTTTCTTGTGGCGTATGAAAATGTAGACTCTCAGGCTTCTCTGAACTGCAGATTCCATGACCTTGTGTACACGAGCTGCATGAGCCGTAGAATGGAATGTGTTTAGATAACGTGCTTGAGAACCAGATGAACTGTTCAGCAGCTGAGGAGTGCAGGTTTTTTTTGTCTCAGGCTGCTATAGCGTAAAAGCAGTCCAGGGTTTGGGACCCACTCATAAGACCACAGCCGGTGGTGGGGGTGGGCTCGAGGAAATAATTACTCCGGGTGCATGTTAACAGAGTGATATGAGCCTTTGAACTTAACTGTTGCATCATGTTAGAAGTTATTATAAGATACTAGGAAAGAATGCCCGTTTCTGAGTGCAATGAAACGGACGCTAGCAAGGGGCCCCCTCCCTCCGTCCCTCGGAGCTACTCGCGTTACTTGTTCGGGGTTCGCGTTTGCCTCGCATTTCGGCCCTCGAGTGTTATAGCTCCGCCCTCGACGTCATGACGTTTTGACGTGTTGTTTTTTTCATAGAGAGATAAGATTTTGTTTCTCTGAAACAGGAGAACTATGTATTCTACAGCAGACGGTGCAAGCTTTGTATATGCAGCACCAGGATTTCGTTGCTGGGGATAATGTTGTTTATCTTTCTTGAATCTGGTTGTTAAAAAGGGTATGACAATTCATGCTTTTCTTTAAGTCTAATGGGTATAGTATTACGGAGGTTAAATATAAAGCCTCCCTTCAGGAATGCAGCCTTGATGTTCCTCCAGCTGTTTTTGTCACGCTATGTTAACTTTCAACTTTGTGATTTACTGAAAGGTGCATGATGGCATTTTCAGCTCCATGCTGCACTTGGGTTCAAAGCACGGTGCATCTGTTGTAATTTACTGTGAGATTTATGGTATCGTGTTCATTTACTGACCATAGTCCCTAAAGAATGTAAAGAAAACCACAGAAGGTATCCCACACCCCAAAAGCTAAAACATTGGATTTTAAAACTCAGATTTGTAGCTTATGTCAAAGTTACCGAGAGAGCTTGTTGCAGCTTGTTTCCTCCCCACTTCTGCACAGATACATTCAGTTTAAACAAACCCTGCATTCGGAAAAAAAAAAAAAAAAAAAAAAAAAAGGGTCCAGTTTGTGCTTTTCTTCAGGGACATATCAGCTGCCTGTAGCCATGAGCAGTTGCCTTTTATGCAAACCTTATGAGTCTCGTAGGCAGTGCAAATCACAGCTGCTTAATTGTATTGCACTAAATTTGTTTTCCTCCACTGCAGAGGAGGGATGCAAATTCCTAAGTTATTCATGAGACTTGCAGACTATTTCTTGCCTATGCTCTGTACATACCTCAGTAGGATTTGTACAATAAATGTTTGTCTGGTGAAATATCCCACGTGTATGTTCTGTACCCCAGGTAATTGAGATTTCAGAGAGATAAGGTTTCATGTGGATTTTCAGTGTTCAGTTGTTTGCTTATGACGTCACTCTTCTTTCTTTTATTGATGACTTGCTCCCTCTGCTGATCTTTGTGTGTATTACATGCACAAGTTGCTTTGGGAAAGAAAGAAAGGAAAAAAAAAGAAGACAGTCCCTGCCCAGAGGAGCTTGCGGTCTAGACTAGGGCAGACAGACAAGACTCACAATTACAGACTTTTGTTTTAATAATGTGATTTATGCAAGGAACCGTTTGTCTACTAACCTACTTAATGTGTTTAATTCATCATGCTTGTGATAAATATATCTGTGTTACTTTACCTTGGGCAATTGTGACTCCAGAGATCTTGCCCCCTCCAGGGTAAAGGAATTTAGCTGAATGTTCAGATTAAGAAGTTGTTAATGTACCTTGAATGAGAATGCTTTGTGCTGCTATAGAACATTTCTAGGCACCTGCCTACGTGCTGACATCATCCTTGTTCTAACTTTTCTCCATAAATCATATGTCTCATGATTTTAGCTGGACGCTTAAACCAGGTTGTCCAGAGAGGTGAGGTGTACCATGAATCACATTGTGAAGAAGATGGAAGCAGGTTCCCAGTCATTGAAAGGTTACTGAGATGTTTGAAGCTTGTAAAAGATATACTGCCAATGTGCAAGTTGTGTGAATAGTGTGAATAACCACATGGCAGGAGTACATGATTATGTGCTATGAAAGTACACTTGTAAGTTCGATAGAAGGGTTGTGGAAGTGGATATATGTGGAAGTGTTTCAACAGGACTATACTGTTTGGGGATAGGCCACAGAATAGCAATTCATTTTATTCTGTATTACCTATCAAAAGAAGCATGAAATTTGAGTATAGAAGTAAGCTAATGGCATTTTGTTAAGGGTTTGACCAGATATTGAGGGAATTATTATCATTTATGCCCTGAGGCCTACATAGAGGCCCTGTATCGTTTGGAGTCCTCTTTCTTGTTTTTCAGGTTCATCAAATTGTCCTCTCACCTTAGTTGGCAGGCAGGACGTGACATCATTTGACTGTGATCACTGATGGCACCAGTCTGTGTTAAGGCCTGCTGTCCACCATTCCTGAAACAGACTTGGCCACCGCATTCTCCTCTGTTCTCAGGGTTGTTGCCTATTACTGCAATGAACTTTCTAGAATTGTAACCTTTATATCCCAAAACAACTCTGTTAATGTTGCACCAATGCTGGAAGGGGATTTTGGTTGAACTCATTTTGTTAGATAGACTGCTAAACTCTAGGCCAGCATTTAAACTGGTGGTCCATATAGGAATATTGCTATACATTCTCAATTGTAATGATTTCTTTTTGCTTACTTGGTATAGGCATCATCACTAACGCCTCTGAAGCCACTGATTGTTTCCTGTATGATATTGTTTCAAGATCGCATGTATTGTCTCATGTTGCAAACACAAGATCCTAAAGTTCATCCAGTCCCACACACACAGTATACCCTATGCAGCTCGACATAGCAACCCGCCAGAGATCTGATGATGTGCCAGATCAAATATGGACCGGTTGTCCAGTACGTTGGTGACCTGTTGATTGTGTAGTGTTCGCCTGAAGGTTCTTGACAGCGGGCTGCAAATGCCCCTGAAATCTGTCACCTGCTTGAAGCTGTGTGGAAGCCAAGAAAAGTCGCTGTGATGCACTGTAGGGCCCACACAGGGAAGACAGATTCCATAGCCCGGGGCAACCGACGTGCGGACGAGGCAGCCAAGAAAGCCTGTCAAGAACCCTACCCTCCTGAACCTACTCCTCATCCATCTCCCTGAAGAAACCCCCGCATTTACAGAAACTCCCCCAACAGGGAGTCTTGAAATTTACCAGAAGTCAGGAACCCCCGAGTACAGGCCCGTCCAAGACTTAAGGAAGGTCAACAACCAGGTGGCCGACATAGTTGCTCTCGTACCGAACCCTTACTCCATTTTAGCCCAAGTGCCAGCCCAGACCAAGTGGTACAGTGTCATTGATCTGAAGGACGCCTTCTTCTCCATCCCCCTCGCCGCCGACAGCCAGAAATTGTTTGCCTTCACGTGGGAAGACTTACAGACTGGTAATAAGCAGCAGTTTACCTGGACACGACTCCCCCAGGGATTCAAGAACTCCCCCACCCTCTTCAGCGACCAACTCGCTCAGGACCTGAAGACGTATCAGGACGAGTATGGGCCGGTCGTTCAATACGTGGACGACCTGTTGGTGGCCCGTGAAACGTTCACCGAATGTGCTGAAGCTACCCTCTACCTCTTGAAGACCCTGGAAGCCCAGGGGTACCGAGCCAGCCAGAAAAAGGCCCAGATATGCGACATCGAAGTCGAGTATCTGGGGTTTCGCCTCCGAGAAGGAACCCGGAGTCTCGGTACCCCCTCGAACCCAAGCTATCCGCAACCAACCCACTCCTGCAAATAAGAAGGAACTGCGGGCACTCCTCGGAACCGCTGGATATTGCCGCATTTGGATCATCAATTTTGCTATCCTGACCCACAGTTTGTATGCCAAACTGAAGGGGCCTGAACTCGAGGGCCAAGATCTCCGGTGGGAGAAAAGCGAACTGAAAGCCCTTCAGGACCTTAAGGATGCCCTTGCGGCCCCACCAGCGCTCGGACTGCCAGATGTGACTAAGCCGTTCCACTTGTTCATCGACGAAAAGAAGGGATTGGCATTTGGAGTCCTCACCCAACTGGTCGGCACCTGGCAACGCCCTGTAGCATACCTCTCCAAGGGCATGGACAACGTGGCAAGAGGATGGCCGATGGCGAAAGAAGTCACTTCCTTATTGATCCATCACCTCCTGCTGAGATACGGCCTTCCCAGACAGATAAACTCCGACAACGGTCCTGCATTCGCCAGCGAAGTAACACAACAACTCAGTACAAGGCTGGGTCTCGATTGGAAATTACATTGTGCATGGAGACCCCAGAGCAGTGGAATAGTGGAGAGAGCTAACCGATCCCTCTTTAACCAACTGGCTACCGACCTCTGGGAGCCTCAAGAGTATCCTCGTCATGGGTGGCCTGTTCTTGGTGTCCTGCTTATTAATACCTTTGTCTCTCCCCTTAGTTTTCAGGTGTCTCCGCTCCACCATGGAAAGCATCGCTGACCGCCGTGCTGCTGCCCAACTTATGGCTCTCCAGATGTACTCCCCCATTCCCCAGTCTGATGAAGCTGACGATGAAGCACCTTGTGGCTGACGTGCACCACCTCCTGAGTCACTTAAGGGGCCATTACCCTTGTGTCAGCATAAGACCGGATACAAAGGGGGGGGGATTCCACTAGGGGCCCTCCGTCTCAACCCCGGCGAAGCAACCAACGGCTGCGCAAGGGCTTAGGGCTCGCTTTTTTGCCTCCCTGCTAATGCTTCTTGTCTCTCTCTTCCCTTTCAGGGCTTCTGGAGATGATACTCTCCATCAGATGGATGTTCAAGTATCAAAAGGGGGGAATGAAGGGGTGGAACGCCGGATACTACTCGAATACTATGAATACTACTGACTACCAGAACAACCTCATGTTTTGTGCCTACTGATGGACTTATACTTATGGACTCTAACTCTGCTTTTGGCCTTTTAGCCATACTTTATTAATGCACTGGACCTTTTGTGCCTTACATATAATGAGCCTAGACTAAGACCAAAACCTGTGCAGTTTAGACTTTTACTAGTAGTATGTATTTGTTAACCAGCAGCTAGATAACAAATTGTAGTAGTCAGCAATTTAGGGCAGCTGGCTCTGCCAGCGCAGTCTCGTGATCCCTGCATAGAGGCTGTATTGTGTAAATGGGCTGGAACACTGAAATAAGTTACTGTTTTGCTGCAGTTTATACTAGAAGTTAGATTTTGCAGAAACCAGCTGGAACTTGTGCTGCTTATCAGTATATTGCCTTATATGGTATATGCAATGCCAAATAACTGTGGATAGACTAGAGACCAGTGTTGGAAATAGAGGGTTGTGTGCAAAGCCAAAGATAAGTTTCGTTTCCTGGGTTCTGTGTAAGATCCTCTGTCTGTAACTGCGCATGACTACTGATAAGAGTGTATAAGAACGAGTGTCAGGTGACGCTCAGGGAGCAGTATCCTGAGATTACTCAGTACTGTTCAATTGCTAGCAATAAAAGCTGTCCTGCCTTTGGAACCAAATTTGTCTTTTGTTTTCTGATTTTCGGACCCGTTTCAGGAGTAACTAGCGAGGTAATTAAATTTGCTGATGACACAAAGTTAATCAAAGTCTTACGAGACTGGGAGACTGAGCGGCTAAATGGCAGATGACGTTTAATGTGAGCAAGTGCAAGGTGATGCATTTAGGAAAAAAGAACCCGAATTATAGCTACGTCATGCAAGGTTCCACGTTAGGAGTTACGGACCAGGAAAGGAATCTGGGTGTCGTCGTCGATAATACACTGAAACCTTCTGCTCAGTGTGCTGCTGCGGCTAGGAAAGCGAATAGAATGTTGGGTATTATTAGGAAAGGTATGGAAAACAGGTGTGAGGATGTTATAATGCCGTTGTATTGTTCCATGGTGCGACCGCACCTTGAGTATTGTGTTCAATTCTGGTCGCCGCATCTCAAGAAAGATATAGTAGAATTGGAAAAGGTGCAGCGAAGGGCGACTAAAATGATAGCAGGGATGGGACGACTTCCCTATGAAGAAAGACTAAGGAGGCTAGGGCTTTTCAGCTTGGAGAAGAGACGGCTGAGGGGAGACATGATAGAGGTATATAAAATAATGAGTGGAATGGAACAGGTGGATGTGAAGCGTCTGTTCACGCTTTCCAAAAATACTAGGACTAGGGGGCATGCGATGAAACTACAGTGTAGTAAATGTAAAACAAATTGGAGAAAATATTTCTTCTCCCAACCCATAATTAAACTCTGGAATTCGTTGCCGGAGAGCGTGGTGAAGGCGGTTAGCTTAGCAGAGTTGAAAAGGGGGTTGGACGGTTTCCTAATGGACAAGTCCATAAACCACTACTAAATGGACTTGGGATAAATCCACAATTCCAGGAATAACATGTATAGAATGTTTGTACATTTGGGAAGCTTGCCAGGTGCCCTTGGCCTGGATTGGCCGCTGTCGTGGACGGGATGCTGAGCTCGATGGACCCTTGGTCTTTTCCCAGTGTGGCATTACTTATGTACTTATAAACAGAAAAAAAATATTCCATGTGAGAGAAAATGTGAGAATAGAACATTTGAAAATACCACGTTACTATTTTTAATAATGTAATAAGTAGAGAAACTTTGAAACTCCTTTAGCAGTCTTCTTTGCTTTTGGAAACATTTTGGGAAAATGAGGAAAAAACAGGGATTCAGTAAAGATTTGTTAGCTAATAGGTTTTCAGATAGGGACCTGCTATTTATTTTTATTTAACCTAGCTAATTAAACAATATAGGGGAAAAAAAGTGACCAGTGTGTGATGAAGTGTATAGGAAATTACCAGTTCCTCTTAACAACACTTTCTCACAGAGTTACTTTATATCCTATAGTACAAAGCAGAAAGGTTGTGGCTCAGTCAAGACAGAGCAGGGAGGGCATGATTCAGGCAGTCAGATAGAAACTCTGATCACAGGCAGACCAGAGAGGCCCAGAGAAGATCAGAGCAGCCCTCCAGCCTTCATTACAGATGTGCAAGCAGCAGAAGCTTAATACAAGTAGGCCAAGTTTTTATCATGGAACCTTGTAAAATCCTAATCCTAGAGGCCAGGCCTAGTTTTGGTTAACCTTGAACACAAAGACTAGTGCACACTAAGAGTGTGGGTCCTTGTTACTACTACTACTACTACTTAACATTTCTAGAGCGCTACTAGGGTTACGCAGCGCTGTACAATTTAACAAAGAGAGACAGTCCCTGCTCAAAGAGCTTACAATCTAATAGACAAGTGAACGGTCGGTCCGATAGGGGCAGTCAAATTGGGGCAGTCTGGATTCACTGAACGGTAAGGGTTAGGTGCCGAACGCAGCATTGAAGAGGTGGGCTTTAAGCAAAGACTTGAAGATGGGCAGGGAGGGGGCTTGGCGTAAGGGTTCAGGAAGGTTGTTCCAAGCATAGGGTGAGGCGAGGCAGAATGAGCGGAGCCTGGAGTTGGCGGTGGTGGAGAAGGGTACTGAGAGGAGGGATTGTTAGGGAGAGGACTTCAGGAAGATTATAATTGCATTCCAAGAGACTTTCATTTCACAGAATTTAATATTTATTTGAATATAAATAAAGTGTTCTGTTTTACTTTTACCTCTCTGAGTAGGTATTGGGCTCATTTTCAAAACAGAAAAATGTATAAAAAGTTGCATAAAGCAGCATTTGGACGTTTTTCTCACAAAACATCCAAATCAGTATTTTCAAAATCTATTTTTAGACATTTTTCTATGAAGTCTGTCAGAAGTATGTCCAAATCTCAAGGGGGCGTGTGAGAGGTGTGTTCAGGGCGGGACTTGGATGTTTTTCAGCAATAATGGAACAAAACAAAACTGTCCAGGTCTAAAATTAAGACATTTTGAGCTAGACCTGTTTTTATAACGAATAAGGCCCAAAAGGTGCCGTAAATAACCAGATCACCACTGAAGGGAATCAGGGATGACCTCCCCTTATTCCCCCAGTGGTCAGTAACTCCCTCCCACCCCAAAGAATTGTGATTAAAAACATTACTTGCCTGCCTCTATGCTACCCTCAGATGTTATACTCAGGTCCATTAGAATAGCATGCAGGTCCCTGGAGTAGTCTAGTTGGCAATGCACTGCAGACAGGTGGACCCAGTCTACCTCCCCCTACCCGTTACACTTGTGGAGGAAACTGTGAGCCCTTCAAAACTCACCAGAAACCCATTGTACCCACATATTGGTGCCCCCTTCACCCATAAGGGCTATGGTAGTGGTGTATAATTGGGGGTGGTGGGTTTGGGGGGGGGGGGTTCAGCAGACAAGGTAAGGGAGCAATGGTGAGATGTGTACCTGGGAGTATTTTATGACATCCATTGCAGTGCCCCCTAGGGTGCCCTATTGCTTTCCATGGATGCTAGGGGGATCAGTCTAGTAAAAATGCTGACTCCTACTACATCCTAATGGCTTGATTTTGTGCATTTTGCACTTGGACGTTTTTTTTTTTTGAAAATGGACCGAAAAACAAAACATCCAAATTACAAAACTTTGTTCTAAATAGTATTAAAAAAAAAAAGACGTTTTTCTTTTTTTGAAAATGAACTTCCTTGCTATTCAGATTTTGGACGTTTTTTTTGCAAAGAAACGTCCAAAGTCGGACTTAGATGTCATATAAAAAATGCCCCTCCACGTCTGTTTAGGCTTTGTGCCCACACCCTTGCTCACACTGCTACACGGTGAATGAAGCACATAGTAAGCTTACCCAGACAGAGAAAATAGTCCCCCCCCCTTTTTAGTTATTTTAAGTTAGTGGTAGGGTTGGACTGAGGTATCAGAAGACCAGAACAACTTCAAGTAAAATTCAGGAAAATTCAACAAAGGGCCCCACTGCAAGACAGAGGAAGATAACTTCCACAAGAAAGAAGAAGAGAGAAATGATATAATGGAATATAAGTTTTGAAAACTTGGCTTACAAGCAGGAAAACTGCATGTTAAAACAGTGATAGAGAGAAAGAAAAATAATTACATGCATATATAGAGAGAGATGGAAAAAATTCTGACTTGCCCAAACTAGTTTTAGGAATAATTAATCTCCTGTAAAATAAAAGAAAAAGAAAGAACCAGTTCTTAAAGGACAATATTTTACTATAATTTAAAAGAAAAAAATTTATAATATAATACTGATACTGATTATAGGGGGTCTTTTACTAAGGCATGCTCACGTTTTTAGCGCGCTAAAAATAGGTGCATACTAAATGCTAGAGACGCCAATATATTTCTATGGGTGTCTCTAATGTTTAGTGTGCCTATTTTTAGCGCGCACTAAAAACATGAGCGTGCCTTAGTAAAAGACCCCCATAATTTTCTGAAGTGATTGTAGATCACTTATTCCTGGAAAATATTTTGTAACACTTTCACTATCTATAAAGAAAATGTTGGCACCAGTGAGACAATATTGTGGCCCTTGAAGTCACAACAATGAGGATAAACAAAGTTATGTGTGCATCACCCACAAGGCCAGAATGCGCGTCATTAGCCAAGCTGCAGCTCATGATTACTGTATAAAAAGGGGCTCATATCTGATACAAGGGCTGCTGTGCCAACATTCCATCTGAGGTACAGTCCTGCTTTACGTCTGACTGACATCTGAGGAACATTCTCAGGCTTATTTTCGAAAGAGAAAGATGCCCATATTTCGACCCAAATCGGGAGATGGGCGCCTTTCTCTCATGGGTGCCCAAATCGGTATAATCAAAAGCCGATTTTGGGTGCCTCCAACTACAGTCTGTCACTGGAACGAACAAAGTTGATGGGAGTGTGTCGGAGACGTGGTGAAGGCGGGACTGGGGCGTGTTTATCGGCCGAGGAGAGCTGGGTGCCCTCGGCCGATAATGGAAAAAAGAAGGGCGGCAGAAGTGAGAATTTGGGCTGCTTTTTTGGACCCTTTTTTTTTCACGAACAAGTCCCCAAAAAGTGCCCCAACTGCCCAGATGACCACCAGAGGGAATCAGGGATGACCTCCCCTGACTCCCCCAGTGGTCACTAACCCCCTCCCACAAAAAAAAAAAGAACTTTAAAAACTTTTTTGCCAGCCTGTATGCCAGCCTCAAATGTCATACCCAGCTCCATCACAGCAGTATGCAGGTCCCTGGAGCAGTTGTTAGTGGGTGCAGTGGACTTCAGGCAGGTGGACCCAGGCCCATCCCCCCCTACCTGTTACACTTGTGCTGGTAAATGGGAGCCCTCCAAACCGCCCCCAAAACCCACTGTACCCACATCTAGGTGCCCCCCTTCACCCATAAATGCAATGGTAATGATGTAGAGTTGTGGGCAGTGGGTTTGGGGGGGATTTTGGGGGCTCAGCTCCCAAGATAAGGGAGCCATGGACTTGAGAGGTATTTTACATTTTTTTTTTTTTTTACTTTTTACAAGTGGCCCCTAGGGTGCCCGGTTGGTGTCCTGGCATGTGAGGGAGACCAGTGCACTACGAATCCTGGCCCCTCCCATGACCAAATGCCTTGGAGTTGTTCGTTTTTGAGCTGGGCGGCTTTGGTTTTCATTATCGCTGAAAACCGATACCGGCCAGCTCAAATCCGCCCAAATCCAATGCATTTGCCCGGCACCAACCGTATTATCGAAACAAAAGATGGACGCCCATCTTTTTCGAAAATACGGTCTGTCCCGCCCCTTCGCGGACCTGTCCTCAGAGATAGTCGCCCATGGAGATGGGCGTCCGTGTTCGATTTTGCCCCTCTCTGTCACCTGCTGGACATTTGCATCAGGTTGTATGTTTGCCATATACTTTTGTGTAGTGCTGTGGGGATAAAGTAACTGACTTACTTAGGAGCCTATCTTAGAGATTTATGTGCATTTACTCTGAACTGTTTCTATTATAAGACCATTCATTGACTTCATTCTTACCTTTCATATTATTTTTGCTGCTATTGTAAATAAATAAGTACTGTTTTTTTTAAATAATACTCTTGGTGTGGAGTTAGTTCTGTTTATTATTTGGGTGTTGTGAGCTCAGATCTAGAGTTTAGGGAACATTTGCTTCTGACACTACTTTGTCTAATGCCAGAACATGGCAAGAGTCCTGTTCTTCTGCAATCTATACTAATGGGCTCATTTTCAAAAGAGAAGGACGCCCATCTTTCGACATAAATCGGAAGATGGACGTCCTTCTCCCAGGGTCGCCAAAATCGGTATAATGGAAAGCCGATTTTGGACGTCCCCAACTGCACTCCATTGCAGGGACAGCCAAAGTTCAAGGGGGCGTGTCGGAGGCGTAGCGAAGGCGGGACTTGGGCGTGCCTAACACTTGGACGTCCTTGACCCATAATGGAAAAAAAGAAGGCCATCCCTGATAAGCACTTGAACATTTTCACCTGGACCTGTTTTTATTACGATTAAGGCACAAAAAGGTGCCTGAAATGACCAGATGACCTCCCGCTATTTCCCCAGTGGTCACTAACCCCCTCCCACCCTCAAAAAACATATTTCAAAATATTTCATGCCAGCCTCAGATGTCATTCTCAGGTCCATGACAGCAGTTTGCAGGTCCCTGGAGCAGTTTTAGTGGGTGAGTGCACTTCAGACAGGCGGGCCCAGACCCATCCCCCCTCCTGTTACGTTTGTGGAGGAAACAGCGAGCCCTCCAAAACCCACCACAAACCTACATCTAGGTGCTCCCTTTCAACCATAAGGGCTATGGTAGTGGTGTACAGTTGGGGGTAGTGGGTTTTGGGGGGGCTCAGCACACAAGGTAAGGGAGCTATGTATCTGGGAGCAATTTATGAAGTCCATTGCAGTGCCCCCTAGGGTGCCCGGTTGGTGTCCTGGCATGTCAGGGGGACCAGTGCACTACAAATACTGACTCCTCCCACAACCAAATGGCTTGCATTTGATCGTTTCTGAGATGGACGTCCTTGGTTTCGAAAATCGCTGAAAATCAGAAATGACCATGTCTAGGGACGTCCATCTCTAAGGACGACCAAATTTAAGGATTTGGACATCCCTGACAGTATTTTCGAAACAAAAGATGGATGTCCATCTTGTTTTGAAAATACGGGTTTCCCCACTCCTGGATCAGGACGTTTTGCAAGGACGTCCAAATTGAAATGTGGACATCCCTTTTGAAAATGCCCTTCCACGTGTCACGTTCCCCAATAACACCCCTAAAGGATTGATATCTGTGTATTTCCTACATGAGAATGAGCACGCTGGGGCTGAGCTGATTGAGCAGGGTAAGAAGAAGGAGTGTGCCTACGCCTTTGAGAGTAGTAGGGACCTTGTTTCAACTTGCCTGAAAACCTCCTGGAGGAGGAGACGCAGAGGGTGTCTTCTGGTAGAGGATATCGATGGCATTAGTGTGGTTCTTAATAAGATGCAGGTTTGCTAGACTCTGGCAAAGCTTCCTTCACAGAGGTTGAGGGCGTACCTGCATGGGCAACTTAACACCAATGCCCCATATGGCACTGGTGTCTGTGACTGTACCACAGGCTGAGAGACCTGTGGGACAGACAGAGGTAGAATCATGGCTGCTCAAGCACCCCTGGTGGTTCAACCGATGAAGCCCTGCCAAGTGCTCTTAGAGCATGGCCTGGATCCATTCATCAATGGCTGACATTGGTAAAGGCTGGGGCGCTGGTTTGGAGACAGCCTGCAGAGTTATTGGTGCCATAGCAGAATAAATTATTATTAGTAGTAGAAACTGTGTCCTGGCCACCAGGAGACTGGCATGAAGATGCCTCTTCAACAGAGTGGGAGCGCTTCTCCCGGCACTGACACTTCTCAGGCACTGAAGTCTTCAATGCCCTGGAGCACCCGGCACCATGCATTGAGAGGAACCAATGCTTGTGCTTCTTGTCCTTCGCCTGTTGCCAAGCATTGAGGTCCTTTGGTGTTGACGAGGTTGGCATCAAATCCATACACCTACTCGCTATTGGGTCTGATGCTGACCAGTTCCAGAGGCCCTGCACAGTGGATGGGACTGAGGCAGGTGGAGACCTGATCGATACATGTCCACTCCCAGTGTCAGATACAGCCATAGGGACCAATGCTTCCAATGCCAGTGCAGACACCAAGGCCGATACCAATGTTGGTGCTGATGGTTCAGACCTTGCTCCAAAAATCTCTTTGAGCCTCTCTGGACTTCTGGGTTCTTTTCTGCATATGCAAACAAAGAACACAGTTAAGATGGTTATGGTCTGGACCCAAATACTGGATACACCAGCAATAGATGTCAGCTCCAGAGATGGTCCAATTGCACCGGGCACAGCACTTGAAGCCACTAGGAATTTTAGAGAGCATGGAAGGAAATATGGCCAAAGTAAAATCAAACAGCTCAATGGTGAGGGAAAAAAGGGCACAGCTTACCTCAAAAACACATGAGATATCCTGGCTGCTACCCTGGCCTGACAGGACCTCTGGAGCCAAAAAATAAAGAAAACTTAAAAGCAGGAAAAAGTGCACTAAGAAAATAGAGTATATCCTGAACAAATAAATACATAAATAAAAATGAGGAGAAAACCTGTGTGGGAAGGCACCTCAGGAGAAAAAAAACAAATGTGCTGAGGAGAGAACACAAGAATGCGACCTCTCTTCTCCATAGATGAAGAAAGACTGCTGGTCCTGGGCTCGCAAGTTGGGCAGGAAGGCACCTGCGCATGTGTGGTGGGAGTGCTTTCTCAAGCTCTTAAAGAGATAATATGCTAGACAGCATTTCCGCACTGGGCTCTGTGGATATGTCATGCACATGTGAGAATTATAAGGTCTACTTGTCCTTGGAAAATAACTGTTTCCTGTGTTTAATCTACGGAAACTCAATAAAAATCTGAGTGGAAAAAATGTAGTGTGCCTTATTTTTTATGTCCAGATGAGGTCACCATATCATCTCTTTTCTGCACCTGAATAAAAAAAGTGCAGGAAATAAATAATTTAAAAAGGTGAATGAATTTTGCTAAAATAACATTTATATTTCCATTTGTAAATGTTATGCTTTCTTAAGGCACTTGAACAGCAATTATGTGAAGGGATGCCTATCTGGAACCTATTTTATAAAGGAAAGCAAGTGCCTACTTTCCTTTAAAGGATACAGGCATTATGGTGCAAATGCTTGTTCCAAAACTATAAGCAGCCACTTAACACCAGCCATAGAGCTGAAATAAATGCTCACACCTAGATTGCTAAAAATCACACACAAATTATAGTATTCTATAATTTACATGCATAATTGTGCTCCCTGCCCAAGCTTAGCCCACGCTCTGCCCGTGTGTACACCCCTGTTCAAAATATGTGCCAGTGCATTTAGACATCATTTTATAAAACAGCGTGTACCTGGAACCTGTGGCTTAGCTACGTGGGGCCACGGGGGCCTAGGACCCCCCCCCCAAATTTCCTCTGGGCCCCTGGTTTTGCTTGTGGGGGTCCCCAACCCTTACCAGCTGAAGCCTTGCCCAGCGCTAGTCTCCGGCACCACTGCGTTGCCTGCCCTGCTCTGTCTTCCTCTTATGTCCTGCATGCTCCTTTTAAAACATAATGGATAAAACATAATGGAACTAAAAAACACAATCCTGCCCAGGAACACTAGGACACCAATGCACTGCCTGATGCCCCAGGGAACATTTTTTAAAGGGGCAATTGTGGGAAAAATTAAGCAGCTCCACCCTCTCACCCTCCCCCCCCCCCCCAAGATACCCCTATATCTCTCTAGCCCACAAAAGCATATTAATAATTACACCCAAGCCTCGTTTCTCACCCCTGGCCTTGCCACCATTGACAAAGACACATACCTCCTCCCCACCCCTACATACCCCCGTGTTCCCCATAGACTTCCTCAGGCCAGGGCCACCGAGAGGAGGGGGGGCAGGAGAGAGAAAACTCCTGCACCAGGCCCTCCTTAGAGGCCGGGGAGGACCCAGAGAAGCAGACACAGGTCTTCCTCCAGCACTGCTCTTCACTCTGCCCATTGCTTGCTAAGCGGTTGCTTTTCCTCTTAGCATGCACTGTGAAAAAATAACAGCCGCAGGGGCAGGCAATGGGCAGAGTGAAGAGCAGCACTGGAGGAAGACCTGTTCTGCTAGTGGGGCCTCTGGATCCCCACCAGCAAAGGTATTTATATTGCAGTTGTGGCGGCAGCAGCGGCAGAAATCCGGGGGGGGGGGGGGCGGCAGCCCTTCCTTGGGCCAAGTGGAGGTGGCTCTGCCCCAGGCCCAGCTCTGCCTCAGGCCTCTTTTAAGGCATTCCTGATCAGGCTGTCATATAAGGGCTTTGGCAGCTTGACCCCTAGCAGTAATACGAGGCTATTGCTAGGGGTCATGGGCACCATTTTGAACCTGACACCTGCAGGAACAGGAGTGACTAGGAATAGCTCCTGCCCAGCCTACCCTAAAGCAGCAGGGGTGCCTTATGCTAGGCCTGGGGAGGGGGAGCCTATAAAGTGTGGAGAATGTTTAGTGAGGAAAGGATTGAAGTATGGGTCTTTGTCTGAGGGGGCAGGAGGCCAAGGGTGGGAGCTGGGGCTTGGCTGCAATTATTAATGTGTTCTTGTGGGCTAGGGGTATATGGGGGTATCTTTGGGAGGGTTTGGGGTTAACGAGGAAGGGCAAGCCTCTTTTTTTTTCTGTGACACCCCTTTAAAAAATTATCCCTGGGATCATCCCAGGCAGGATGAATAATTCAGCTTGTGAGGTTGGTTGCAAGTTGGGTTATTAATTTACTGTGGGAGTCATTAGCTTTGAGCTGGCATTATTCTTCCTGGAATAATGCAACTTGCTGAGTTCACCACAAGCTGCATTATTTGATTTGAATAATAATGAATTGTTTTACATGCATTTGCATGCATGGCATTATTAGGTAGCTTTCGTAACCTAAATTAACATGAGTTATGGTAATATAACGCCTGTTATTGCTGTTTAATGCATGTTAAGGGGCAAATATTATGCATTATTGCCTTAATACACCTTAGTAACTGTCCCTTGTTGTATTGTTCTTACATATGTATAACATTTTGGGTATGGACTTACCCTTAGGAAGGCATAATCCAAACTGAAACGAAACTAAAAATCTTTTCAAGAATAAAATAAAAATCTGAAATGTAAGGGTACATTACCAATGGTTTTAAAAGCTGATTAAGTTATTTAACATTTAATGTCAAAGTTCATAGACCGTGAAATAAAGGCTGATTTTAGACATAAGGCCATTCACCTTCTGCTGATCCTGGAAAATTTTCTCCATGAATTATCTTTGGCTTCAGGTTAGTTAGGCATTACTTTAAGATTTAAGACAAAGTGACATTTTTGAACCCTTGAACCATTTAGTAACATATATCGGTCGTGTGCTTTTATGTGGCAGCATTGCCACTTTAAAGGTGAATTATTTAGGTATAGGGTTTAACTAGCCTTAAAATTAAATGTTTGTGGTGAGGTAGTTTGGGGTTCAGCTGTACCACATTTGCTACTGGTCTCGCTCCTTAGACAGGCAGAGATTGGGAGCTCTGAGCAAGCAGTAATTACAACATACTCCCTAGGGTGTTTCTTTCAGTTCTATGCTAGGCTACTGGTAATATGAACTGACAGACTTTGGCAAGCATTTGATATAATAACAGTAGTGACTGACCTACTGTCACAAAAGAGTCCATTACAATCTTATGCTAGCAACTGTAAGGAGGAATGGGACAGGATTAAAAGTAGGGGTTATGAGAGTTTCAAATGACAGTGCAGAAAAGCTTTGCTTTGAGCCTTCCTTTGAAAAGAGCTAATAGTGATATTATGCTTGCTCTCCCATAGTTGTATCCTGAGTTTGACCCATAGGAACTTGAGCTGTGCCTGCAGGATGAAACTAGGGATGACATTACTGGTATTCCAGATGGAAAAATACAAGAAACAGATCTCGAGGAAGAAAAATAAGTAGAAAATGTATGACTTCTGATTTTCAGGCTAGTTCATTTGTCTTCAAGGTGGGATATGAAAATTAAGGTTAGGAATTTTTGGGCTTCATTCATTCAAGATCTTTTGGCATTTCAAGATTGAATAGTGGAAAAAGCCAAATAGCAACCTTTGTGGAAGTAGATATTTGAGCGTTAGTTGTATAGTAAAAGTGATCAGAGCCTGAAACAGATATTTGGAGCATGCAGGAGCAGATGCCAGTAAAGATGTTCCTTTACTGCCTTCTGCTGTGCCGCCCAAAACATTTTCACCCAGATACATAATTGCCTTTAATTCATCTCCAGTAGCCTCTGACCTAACTTTATTTATTCCATCTGGAGGCTTCATGCCACACAGTTTCTATTATCTGTGGGGCATTTTTTTTTTTTAACAGTTGTAGATCTTCTCTTCCATTTTTCAGAAACAGTAGCATTGGTATTCCATTTCAGTAGTTTCTTTTTTTTTTAATTTATATTTTTTACAAAAGATGCAAACCCCAAAAATGATCTAAGGAAAGTACAAGGAAACAAGTCAAAACAATAAAAGAGCATATTTTTTTCAAGCAATACAGGTACAGCAAATCCCTGATTTAGTTCATTATTATGGAAAGGGAATGGGGGAGTGTAATTTTAGTTATGAATAATTCTCAGGGAAACAGAAGAAAGGAAAATGTAGCAGAACTGCAGCATGGTAGAACAGTCTCACTCTTTTCCTTGGGGTCCATAAGGGCTTCCAATACTTTGGGAAAATGCACTCACAACTGACCTATTAGAGATAGACATAGTCAAGTGTAAAGGTTGAAAACACATGCAATAGTAACATAATAGATGTCAGCAGATAAAGACTTGTACGGTGCATCCAGTCTGCCAAATAAGATAAACTCATTACATATGGTATGCATATCTGTTCTTGATTTATCGTTAGAACAAACAAAAAAGCAGAATTAGGTCAAAAGGTTTATTGGAACAATACCCGACGTGGCCACGTTTCGCCCTCAGGCTGCGTCAGGGGTAAAACTATCAAGAGTGCATATAAATATATTATACACACTTGTAGTAGGATCAAAAAATGTCCAGAAATTAAGTTTCAATTGTTTCCTTCCTTGGGCCAGTGCAGAGATATCCATAGGTACAAACCCAGCCGCTTCTCCCCCTTTGGACAACTCCTCAACTCCTGCCTCTGGCTGCCAGTCCATCAGCTCGTTTGAACCTATAGATATCTCTGCACTGGCCCAGATTTAACCACGTGATGATAGATGACCTTTCACCTTTACAATGACACTATAAGAGTCACGAGTTCAACGGTAATCGGTAAAGCTGAGTATATCAGTCTTGCTGGAGTACGAGGAAGGAAACAATTGAAACTTAATTTCTGGACATTTTTTGATCCTACTACAAGTGTGTATAATATATTTATATGCACTCTTGATAGTTTTACCCCTGAAGCAGCCTGAGGGCAAAACGTGGCCACGTCGGGTATTGTTCCAATAAACTTTTTGACCTAATTCTGCTTTTTTGTTTGTTCTTATTATTCTGCAAGCAGTTTTGTGCCTTTTTGTTTTTTTGTTTTGTTTCTTGATTTATCCTTGCCATTTTTAGGGCATAGACCATAGACGTCTGCCCAGCACTGGCCCTGTTCTTAAGTTTCTGAAGTTGTCAAAAGCCCCCAAAAAGCTCCTCTACGGCCCACCCAAATCTAATTCAGCCTCCATCAGGGCACAAACTGTACAAGTTAGCCCAGCACTGGCTTTCTTATCTAATCTCCCCTAGTCTTCTTTGGATCCGATCTTTCTAAACAGAATTCCTTTGTGTTTGTCCCATGCATTTTTGAATTCCGTTACCGTTTTCATCTCCACCGCCTCCCGCGGCAGGGCATTCCGGCATCTACCACCCTCTTACCCATAATATATAACAACAAGCTTACAAGGATAGTGTAAAATAAAAGTGTCAGTTCTCCACATTAAAGGGGGTAGTTATTAAGAAGCATTACCATACTAATGTGCATTATTTTCACTTTATTGCACTTTAAAAGGCCTAGTGGTTAGAGCACCGGTCTTGCAATACAGAGGTGGCCGGTTCAAATCCCGCTGCTGCTCCTTGTGTTCTTGGGCAAGTCACTTAACCCTCCATTGCCTCAGGTACAAACTTAGATTGTGAGCCCAGTGTACCTGAATGTAACTCACCTTGAGCTACTACTGAAAAAGGTGTGAGCAAAATCTAAATAAATAAATAAATAAATATAATGCATGTTAATATGATGTACTATGGGATACATAGTAATGAGATACAAAGAATGCAAATACATGCAAAATATTCATTACTATGTAAATTGAATAAGGCAGCTTGCGGTGAACACCATAAGCCATATTGTTCCTGGAAAAATACTGCCAGCTAAAAGCTGACAGCATTTTTCTGGCCTGCAAAGCTGTAGCCTGATGCTCCAGAAACTTACTGAAGGGGAAGTGTGTGATATCCTGAGCTGCCCTCTTCTCCTTTCCCTCATTGGCCCCCTATTCTAGACTCTCCTTCCCCCCCAGATCGTCTCTCTCAATTCAACACCCCTCCCAAAGCCCCCCATCATCAAATCCCCCCTCTCCCCAGGCCCACTAAATATTATTCCTGGTGTCTAATGGGGTCAAATCAGGAGTGATCTGCAGGTTCAAAATGCCACTAGTGACCCCTAATGGTATTCTAGTGGTACTATGGCTAAGGGTCAGACTGCTGTAAGGCATATGGCACCTTGACCTCTAGCAGTAATGCCATGAAACTACCACTACTGCTCACCAGTGCCATTTTGAACCCAGCACCAGCAAGGAGCAGAAGTCATTGGAAATCACTTCTGCCCCAAGCACACTAGACACCAGGGATTATGATGGAGGGCTTTGAGAAGGGGGTCTTGAATTTTAAGCATTTAGGGAAAGGGAGTGTTAAATAGGGAGAGGGCATGGGGGGAAGGGGAGGGGTAGCTCAGGATATTGCATGCTGTCCTCTTAAGGAGCGCTGGGGAGCATTAGGCCTCCTAAACTTCATTTGCCATTTAGAACCTAGTTTCCCAGTCTTACAAGATTTTGCTGCAATTCTTCACAATATATTTATGATTTCACAATTCTGAATAATTTTAAGAGTCATCTGCAGATTTTATCACATCACTTATTGTTCTCTTTTCCAGGTCTTAGAAACATAGAAAATGAAGGCAGATAAAGACCATCCCTCCAATATTCAGCCGGTGGCAGGCAGCGTGGTTAGCTACAGGTGGCGGCACTGACCCCGGATATTCAATGCTGGGCCATATTCGGCGACTGACATTGAATATCTGGTTTCAATTTGGCTGCGGCAACTCTAAGCGAATATTCAGCGCTAGCCGGTTAATAGTGGTTAAAGATAGGCCCACTATTTAAGTGGCCTATTTTAACCACTATACTTGGATAATTTAGTGCTGAATATTCGCGCTTATCCAGCTAAGTCACACAACATAGGCAGTTAGCGTCTAGCCGCTAATATTCAGTGGAGGTAGCTGGCTATCTCACGCTGAATATTAGCACTTAGCCGGCTAAGCACTATTTAACCAGCCAGGAACAGCTTGTGGCTGATTAAATAGTGCTGAATATCAGGCCCTATATGACCTATCCAGTATGCCAATCTATTCCATCTATTATCACTTCCTTTCCCTTAGATATTCTATGTACTTTTCCCAAGCTTTCTTGCATTCAGATACTCTCTTTGTCTCCACCACTGCCATCAGGAGGCTGTTTCACTAATTCACCACCCTTTCCATGAAGAAGTATTTCCTTAGGTTACTCTCGAGTCTGTCCCCTTTCACCATCATCCTATGCTTTCTCATTCCAGAGCTTCATTTGAAAGAGATTTACCCCAGTGCATTTATGCTATGTTGGTATGTAAACATTTCTATCATATCTCCCCTCTCCCGCCTTTTCTTCCAAAGTATACACATTGAGATCTTTAAGTCGGTCCCCATATACTTTATGACCATTTTAGTAGCCGCCTTCTGGACCAACTCCATCCTGTTTATATCTTTTGAAGATGCGGTCTCCAGAATTGTTTATAGTACTCTAAATGAGGTCTCACCAGAGACTTATTCAGAGCAGTGGCGTAGCCAAGGGTGGTCTTGGGTGGGCCTTGAGCTCAGGCCCACCAGTAGCAGCATGCCTATGATGTGGCTGGCAGAGATTCCCAAGCTGAAAACTCCCAACAACTGTCCCTCCTGCATACCTTATAAATAGCAGATCTTCGCCTGCAAGAAGCAGCAACTGATACATACTGCTTACACCGGCCCCACAGCCTTCCCTCTGATGTATTCCCGCCTATGCGGAAACAAGAAGCTGTATCAGTGGGTAGGATGTGGGGCCTACATGAGTAGTGTGTATTAGTTGCTCCTCACTGAAAATCTGAAATGTAAAAGGTGTGCAGGGGAGGAGGGATATTTGAGAGACCATATGGCATACAGGCGAGAGGAGAGACCAAATCACCTATGGGATGGGGTGGGGTTCTGCCCACCCATCTTGGGCCCAGGCCCACCAAAATTGGGTGTCTGGCTACGCCTCTGATTCAGAGGCATTATAACTTTCTTATTCTTGCTGGCCATTCCTCTCCCTATGCACCCAAGCATCTTTCCGGCTTTTGCTGTTGCCTTTTACACCTATTTGGACACTTTAAGATGATCACATAAAATCACCTCCACGTCCCACTCCTCTTTCATGAACAGAAGTACTTCACCTCTTATACTATACCACTTCCCTTAGGTTTTTGTAACACAAATGCAAGACCCTGATTTTTTTAAATTTAATCTTAGCTGCCAAATTGTGGACCATTGTTCAAGCTTCACTAGGTCCCTCCTCATGTTATCAACACCATCAGGGTTGTCTACTCTGTTGCAGGTTTTGGTATCATCTACAAAGAGGCAAACCTTACCAGACAGCCCTTCTGCAACATTGCATTACAAAAATGTTTTTTTTTAAATCATTTTTATTAAGGGTAACACACAGGTACATTTTCAAAATATCAAAATCATAAAAACACTTCTTCCAGTACAATTATCAGGAAAAGTACCCCAAGATTTTTAATAACCCCAACAGCCAAACCCCCTCCCCCTCCTTTGCCTCTGACTGCTTCTAATCAAACCCAATCAACTTTAATTGTTCAAAACTCTGCTGTGCCCTACTGGTGATAGTGAATTCCAAAAAGGCTCCCAAATGTGAGTAAATTTTTTACCAGCTACAGAGTCCAACATCCCCAAGCACATCTTGTTCATCATCAAAAATTTGATCATTTCCAATCGCCAGAGATTCAATGTTAATGGAATAGGCAGGAACCTTGAGTGGAGGAGTGGCCTAGTGGTTAGGGTGGTGGACTTTGGTCCTGGGGAACTCAGGAACTGAGTTTGATTCCCGGCACAGGCAGTTTCTTGTGACTCTGGGCAAGTTACTTAACTCTCCATTGCCCCATGTAAGCTGCATTGAGCCTGTCATGAGTGGGAAAGCGCGGGGTACAAATGTAACAAAAAAAAAAAACAAGATAAATTTCTTCCCCAATAAAGCTGCACACTTCAGGGAGCCTTTGGGGTTAATTTTCAAAGCACTTAGACTTACAAAGCTCAATAGATTCCTATGTAATTTTGTAAGTCTAAGTGCTTTGAAAATACACCTCTTTGTATCCTTTAGGTCCAAAGAATACTGATGCAAAAGAATCAAAAGGTCCAATGGGGTAGGAATCCAACGTGTTCGCCACATCTGAAAAACATGTGCAGATATTTGTAACCAATAATGCTGTATGTTTGGGCAATGCCAAAACATATGGCCTAGAGTCACATTATCTCCAGAACATTTCAAACGGATGCTGTCAGTACACAGTTTTGCTTTATATGCATGGTATGGAGATACATGCATAAGCATTAGTATTATATATTGAACTTCCCCTAATGCAGCATTTGTAATGATAGCAGTAGTCTCTTTCAAACAAGATTGAATCCGAGCAGTAGACACGTTGGTCCCCAAGTCTTTACTCCATGCTGAAGCCAAAGATGTATAATTTATAGGTTCCCGCAATACCTGGAGGCTCTTGTGATGATGACTTAGTGGGACAGATTGTTGTCCTTCTAGGCTCAATGTTGATGAAAAGGAATCCCGAGACTCTTCTGTTAAGAGAAACAGTTCAAAGACAAATATAAAATTCTAAAGAACTTAAAATGTGGAAATTCATAAGTAAAAATAAAGTTTAGTATCTGCTAACATGCAGTACTGAAGTTTAATGCCAAAACAGTTTTAAAGTATAAATTGGGACGTGGAGGAGTGGCCTAGTGGTTAGGGTGGTGTACTTTGGTCCTGAGGAACTGAGTTCAATTCCCACTTCAGGCACAGGCAGCTCCTTGTGACTCTGGGCAAGTCACTTAACCCTCCGTTGCCCCAGGTACAAATAAGTACCTGTATACAATATGTAAGCCACATTGAGCCTGCCATGAGTGGGAAAGCACGGGGTACAAATGTAACAATAAAATAAAAATAGCTGTGCTTGAGAGCTTGAGCACTGGGTGCTGATTGGGTTGCTGGAGATCGGGTGACTGAGCTAGATGCTGATTTGCTACACTCCTATTTCTTTTAACTCATTATAGGGGAGAAAGAGCTAAGAAATTGAACAGGCAGAAGGTGTTTCTTTAAAAGATCATGTGTGAGTTGTAAAAGTTTGCAGAAATAAGAAAATTTGCTTGACTTTTATTAAGAAATAGTGTTCACGTGAGTGAGAGAACTATATTGAAGTGTTTGGAAGTATTTTGAGAAAAGATGTTTTTGTTTCTCAGATGTGATCTGAAGGCTGAATGTTGCTTGAGTGAATTGAATACTCTGAAAGAAGTTTACTGAATTGCTAAAAAAGGATTTATTGCTCTAGCAGCAGTTATGGTTTGCTTCATAGCAAATTCTGCTATTATTTCATAGGCCTGTTTGATGAAATAGTTTCTGAAGTAGCACAGACCTAAGGCCTTGATTTTATATGAAAAGAAAATTATACTGACAGAAAGAAAATTACAAGTTTGCAGTGAATGCTCAGAAAATGGATTTTAAACCTGTATCTGTGGTACAATGACTCTAATTTGGTCCACTTAAGAGTTGCAGCTATACAGAGTCCACTTATAGCTGGTTAACGCAGGAAAGAAAACCTCTTCTGTGAGAAATTAAGACAGAACTATGCTATATAAAGAAATTCAATTGAGTAAGTGTAAAGTCCGAATGTTGGTGTGATAAAACTGCAGACCCTGCAGCTTTCCCTATTAGAGCAGGGAAAAGTGAAAAGGACAGATAGGCTTTAATAGAGAAGGGATCTCAGATCCTTTGATTTTCGTATTCTAGATATTTCACAGTTGTGGAGGCTCATTTTTAAAGCACATAGACTTGCAAAGTTATATAGGTTACTTTCAGGCTCATTTTTGAAAGAGATGGATGTCCATCTTCCAACATAAATCGGAACATGGACGTCCATCTCTCAGAGACGTCCAAATCAGTATAATCGAAACCAGATATTCGACGTCTCTAACTGAAGTCCATCGCAAGGACGTCCAAATTTCAAGGGGGCATGTCAGAGGCGTGGTGAAGGCGGGACTTGGGCGTCTTTGAGCCATAATCAAAAAAAGCAGGTCATCCTAAAGTAAAACTTGGACGTTTTCACCCGGACGTGTTATTTTTTAATGAATAAGGCACAAAAAGGTGCCTGAAATGACCAGATGGCCACCAGAGGTAATCGGGGATGACCTCCCGTTACTCCCCCAGTGGTCACTAACCCCTCCCACCCTCAAAAAACATCTTTAAAAATATTTCATGCCAGCCTCAGATGTCATACTCAGGTCCATGACAGCGCATGCAGTTCCCTGGAGCAGTTTTAGTGGGTGCAGTGGACTTCAGACAGGCGGACCCAGGCCCATACCCCCCTATCTGTTACGTTTGTGGAGGAAACAGCAAGCCTTCCAAAACCCACCACAAACCCACTGTACCCACATCTAGGTGCCCCCTTCACCCGTAAGGGCTATGGTAGTGGTGTACAGTTGTGGGTAGTGGGTTTTGGGGAGATTTTGGGGGGGGGGGGGTTCAAGGTAAGGGAGCTATGTACCTGGGAGCAATTTATGAAGTCCACTGCAGTGCCCCCTAGGGTGCCCAGTGTCCTGGCATGTCAGGGGGACCAGGCACTACAAATTTTGGCTCCTCCCATGTCCAAATGGCTTGCATTTGGACGTTTTAGACATGGACATCTTTGATTTCGAAACTCGCCGAAAGCCAAAGATGTCCATGTCTAAGGATGTCCAAACCCAAAGATGTCCTTGGTATTTACGAAATGAAAGATGGACGTCCATCTTTTTTTTTTTTAATACGGTATTCCCTGCCCCCCCGAATTTGGATGTTTTACAAACACGTCCAAATCCCAACTTGGACGTTTCTTTCGAAAACACCCCTCCGTGTAACTTGGTAAGTCTAAGTGCTTTGAAAATGAGCACCGTAGAATAGACAGGAAAATCAATAATTGCACACACTGAGGGAGGATAGTTTTTCTTTCCTTTTTATTTAAGATTACAGCTAGAACAGGTATAAGAATACCAAGCTTGAAGAAAGAAGAACTTCAGAACCAAGACAGATGAACAAAAGAAGATAAACAAGAAAGCTGGAAGACATAGAACATACATGGACATTTATTTCTTTTTAAAAGAAGAAAAATAAAGCTGAGCTCAGCGGCCCCCCCCCCCCAAACCTGAAAGATAGTAATACTTACCTGATTGGTTCTTATAGGGACCTGAAAGAAAGAAAAAAAGGTTTAAAACAAAAGATTTTTATTTAACTCTTATAGATACAAAAAATGTTCTCATCAAAGGAAGATTGAAATTGATACCCATCTGACTTTAACATTTCCTTCAAGGAAAATTGAATAGTACAAATACAGCTGTTGATGAAATAGAAGTTTATTGGATGTAAACTGGATCTAGTACTTGATAGCTAAGCCATCTTAAATTTCTTTTTCAAATTGTGAACATTCTTTGAGTCTCATTTTCAAAACAACAACAAAATCACAAAACCAACCAAAAATGTCATAAGGTGACAGAACGACATTTTTCTCTTAAAAATGTCCAAGTTGCAATTTTCGACACACCAATTTTAGACGTTTTGCTCCACAATTTGTCCAAATTTCAAGGGGGCATGTTGGGGGTATGTTTTGGGTGGAACATGGGTGGCACCAAAGATAGATGTTTTTCTGCAATAATGGAACAAAATGAACACATCTAGGACCAAAATTAAAACTTTTTGGCTAGACCTGTTTCAATCTCAGCTAAATGACCAAATGACCACTGGAAGGATTAAGACATAACCCTCTTACTCCCCCCAGTGGTCACTGACCCCCTTCCACCTTTCCCAAAGATGCGAAAGAAACAGTACATACCAGCTTCAGATGTTATGGCCAGTCCTATTAGAGCATCAAACAGGTCCCTGGAGTAGCCTAGTGGTCAGTACAGTGGACTACAGAGAAGAAGACCCAGGCCCGTATCCTATTCTAACTGGTACAGTTGTGGTGGAAAGTGTGAGCTCTCCACAATACACCAAACCTACTGTACCTACATATATAGACCCCCTTTCTGCCACAGTCCGCGCCTGACACAGACTACTCTTGGGTGAAGAAATTCTTTCTTCAAGCATCACTTAGTCACTGTAAAACTTTTAAAACATGTTTCTCCTTCCTATTTGCCTATCCCTGTGGGTTATGTTATTGACAGGTCAGTCACAAACAAGATTGAGGTAATCAAAGACTGGATTGTGCAGGACTGGAGCATCTTGGTTTGCTACTACTTACAGAAACTTGGCTACATGCCTTATGTTATCATCCTCACTTTAATATTCCCTTATCTCTTGTTTGTCTGTCCTAATTAGATTGTAAGCTCTGTCGAGCAGGGACTGTCTCTTCATAGTAACATAGTAACATAGTAGATTACGGCAGAAAAAGACCTGCAAGGTCCATCCAGTCTGCCCAAGAAGATAAATTCATATGTGCTACTTCTTTTATTTGTACTTTCCTCTTCAGTGCACAAAATGTATAAGTCTGGCCAGCCCTATCCCCGCCTCCCAACCACCAACCCCGCCTCCCAACCACCAGCTCTGGCACAGACCGTATAAGTCTGCCCAGCACTATCCCTGCCACCCACCACCGGCACTGGCACAGACCGTATAAGTCTGCCCAGCACTATCCCTGCCACCCACCACCGGCTCTGGCACAGACCGTATAAGTCTGCCCAGCACTATCCCCGCCGCCCAACCACCAGCCCCGGCACAGACCGTATAAGTCTGCCCAGCACTATCCCTGCCTCCCAACCACCAACCCCGCCTCCCAACCACCAGCTCTGGCACAGACCGTATAAGTCTGCCCAGCACTATCCCCGCCGCCCAACCACTAGCCCCGGCACAGACCATATAAGTCTGCCCAGCACTAGTCCCCCCTCCCAACCACCAGCCCCAGCACAGACCGTATATGTCTGCTCACACTAGCCCTGCCACCCATTCTAGGCTAAGCTCCTGAGGATCCCTTTCTTCTGCACAGGATTCCTTTATGTTTATCCCACACATGTTTGAATTCCGTTACTGTTTTCATCTCCACCATCTCCCGCGGGAGGGCATTCCAAGCATCCACCACCCTCTCCGTGAAAAAATACTTCCTGACATTCTTCTTGAGTCTGCCCCCCTTCAATCTCATTTCATGCCCTCTCGTTCTACCGCCTTCCCATCTCCGGAAAAGGTTCGTTTGCGGATTAATACCTTTCAAATATTTGAATGTCTGTATCATATCACCCCTGTTCCTCCTTTCCTCCAGGGTATACATGTTCAGGTCCGCAAGTCTCTCCTCATACGTCTTGTAACGCAAATCCCATACCATCCTCGTAGCTTTTCTTTGCACCGCTTCAATTCTTTTTACATCCTTAGCAAGATACGGCCTCCAAAACTGAACACAATACGCCAGGTGGGGCCTCACCAATGACTTGTACAGGGGCATCAACACCTCTTTTCTTCTGCTGGTCACACCTCTCTCTATACAGCCTAGTAACCTTCTAGCTACGGCCACCGCCTTGTCACACTGTTTCATCGCCTTCAGATCCTCAGATACTATCACCCCAAGATCCCTCTCCCCATCCGTACCTAGCAGACTCTCACCGCCTAACACATACGCCTCTCTTGGATTTCTACTCCCTAAGTGCATCACTTTGCATTTCTTCGCATTGAATTTTAATTGCCAAACCTTAGACCATTCTTCTAGCTTTTTCAGATCCTTTGTCATGTTTTCCACTCCCTCCGGGGTGTCCACTGTGTTACAAATCTTAGTATCATCCGCAAATAGGCAAACTTTACCTTCTAACCCTTCGGCAATGTCACTCACAAATATATTGAACAGAATCGGCCCCAGCACCGATCCCTGAGGCACTCCACTACTCACCTTTCCCTCCTCCGAGCGAACTCCATTCACCACCACCCTCTGGCGCCTGTCCGTCAACCAGTTCCTAATCCAGTTCACCACTTTGGATCCTATCTTCAGCCCATCCAGTTTATTTGGGGAACCGTGTCAAAAGCCTTGCTGAAATCTAAGTAGATTACGTCTATAGCACGTCCACGGTTCAATTCTCCGGTCACCCAATCAAAGAATTCAATGAGATTCGTTTGGCACGATTTCCCTTTGGTAAAACCATGTTCAAGTGTACAGCGCTGCATACATCTAGTAGCGCTATAGAAATGATAAGTACTAGTAATAGTTCATGCAGCTGATGACCCTCTGCTCAATGACTTTTTTTGAAAATTTTTTTAATTTATCATTTTACTTACTTACATTCACATTTATCACGTAAATGTAAGGAAAAACAGAAATTAATATATGGAAAAAGAAAAAAACATTTTCTCTCAACAATATATATAATTGTCCACAATTGGAGGATCCAAGATCAGGAAAACAATCTCAAAGAAAATAAGAAAAACACCAAGTGGTTAATCTTACAAATTCATATTTTCTGAGGGAGGAAAGTTAATCGGTAATTGTAGCCGGTACAGTGGTAACGAAAGGAAGTTGCTGCAGAGGGTTCTTCATCTGTTCTTTTAACTCCACAAACTCTTGTAATTTCTTGGGTTCAACAAATAAGTAATAAGGAAATAAAACACTTACAAGGAAATCGCTCTAGGAAGGTCCCACCTAGGGCAATGATTCCTGGCTTAAAAGCCAAGAGTACACACCTCCTAGTCTGTGATTCCCTTGATATATCAGGAAATATATTTATCTTTGAACCCAAAAAACTATCAGCCATGTATCGGAAATACAATTTCAAAACATTGTTCCTATCTAAATCAAAGGCAAAAGTCACTAGTAATATAACTCTCTATATAGGGTATTTTAGGAAAATGTATCATTCTCAAGTTATTTTTCCTTAATTGGTTCTCCAGAAGTTCCACTTTTTTACAAGAAACATGACTGTCCTTCATTACCAGATTAACTGATTTTCGTAGAGAAACCATTTCCGTAATCAAAGTCTCTATTTTTATATCTTGGACTTCCACATTGTTAGATAAGTATTGATATAATCACATATTTATTCCTGAAAAAGTTTTGACATCTGAAGAGAATTATTCACACTCTGCAGCACTTCCCATAGTGCGTCCATTATAACATATTTTGGCTTCACCAGGTCCAATTTCTCCACAGAAACCGCTCCAGATATCTTCGGGGGTAAGAGCTCACTCTCCAATCCCCTAGTCTGTTTATTATCCGGAGTCAATGCTGTGCCAGGACCTCCTCGGATCGTGTGAGAATCCTAACCCACTTCGGGCGTTTCCACTGTCAACCTCCATAGCGAAGCGTTACTGTTTCCGGGTCTTGGAGAGGTCATGCCAACAGGGGGACTCAAAGTCACTCCCTCTCCACTGAGATTCGGCGATAAAGCCTTGCTGTTCCCCGAAGCAGAAACCGATATCCCCGACGTTATGACCCCTAATCTCTCCAAGGTAGACTGAGGAGTGGTGGGAACCCCAGCCGTGTTCGAGGAGGACAACACCACGGCTTTGCCTTTTTTCTTCCCCATTCTCTGGGGAGCGTGCCTACTTCTTCAGGTATTCTGGTATAAAACGGGAACTCAACTAACGTACGTCCTTCCTCGACGCCATCTTGGATCCTCCAGTTTGGGACACTCTTTGTCTGGTTTCTCCTCAGAGGCCTGTCTGATATGGGTAACCCTTCAGCATAGCCCTCTAAGTCATTGAAACACGGAAGCCCCTCCACCACTTACAAGGTGGTGTCCCTTCGGAGGGGTGCTCAATGACTTATGTCCTCCAGGTTACAAGGTTCTTTACCAGTCGAGATATGGGAAAAGAGGAGGCGGTATTGCTATCATTTATAGGCCCTTTTCTTAACTTTGCACTGGTCTCTCATTACAATTTTTCTGGTCTAGAAATTCTGGCTTGCAGAATTGTTGGTGATAGCTTACTGATTCCTCTTTGTTTAGTACTTTTCTATATTCCGCCAGGAATTTGGCTGCCTGTGGAAGGTTGTTTTACAGAGTTTGTCTCTGATGTCTGTACTAAATTTTCTAATGTCCTGTTGATGGGTGATATCAATCTGCATTTAGAAAATACCAGTAATCTATACACAGTGAGCACATTTGATTTTCTGGCTTCTTGGCAGTTTGTCCTTATTGCATCACCTTCTTCTCATATTGGAGGTCACCTTTTGGACCTACTAGTGTATCGGGGGGGGGGGGGGGGGGGGGCAAATACTGGTATTTTCTATTTAGGTAACCCAAGTTGGTCACATGTACCATATTCTGACCATGCAACACTCGAGTTTACTCTTTATTAGGAGGGCAGTTCTTCAGTCCCCTGGCAACAATGCTTCTCTTCCAGTTTCGTGGGCTGATCATTGGACTGGTATCCCTGCTGATAGATTTTGGCCTTCTTTTCAGTTACCCTCCTCTGAAACAGTTAAATTTTTCCTGTCAAAGTATTCCTCATCCCACTCTATCCTTGATGCCTGTCCAACTAATCTTCTGAAGAATGCCCCTAGCTTGGCCACTGTTTGGAAAACAGAATACTGGGCTGAATGGACCATTGGTCTGACCCAGTATGGATACTCTTATATTCTTATCTTCTTATTCATTGAACATATATCTTTCTTGTTTACTCAAGACCTCTTAAGAGGGGTGCTATATTTTTAACCTCTATTCCTAAAAATCCCTCAGGCTAATTGAGTGATGTTGCCAACTACAGACCAGTTGCTTCCATCCCCTTATTGGTTAAGGTGGTGGAAGGAATTGTAGCAGCCCAGCTCTCTGACTATTTTTCCAGCTTTTGTCTCCTGCATGTGTCCCAGTCTGGCTTCAGGCTGTGCTATAGTACTGAGACTGTTTTAACAACTTTAGTTTCTGCCTTCAGGGCAGGGGCGTAGCCACGAGTGGGCCTGGGTGGGCCTAGGCCCACCCAGTTTGGGTTCAGGCCCACCCAGCAGTGGAGGCAGCGGAGCGGAGGGAGCAGGCTGAGCTCCGTTCCTGCATCTGCCTCCCTCTCCCAGGCGCTGCCTACCACCGCCACGATCGCAGGTCTACCTCCCTCCGTCTCTCAGCACTCATCAGCAGCAGTGCCGGTAGCGAATCATACACGCTGCCTTCATCTAACCCGGAAGCGTCTTCTCTGCCGCCTTCCGCCCCCATTATCAGAACTTCCTGTTTCTGCTGGGGCTGGATGTGGCAGAGAAGATGCTTCCGGGTTAGAAGAAGGCAGTGTGTATGATTCGCTACCGGCGCTGCTGCTGATGAGTGCTGAGAGATGGAGGGAGGTAGACCTGCGATCGTGGCGGCGGTAGGCAGCGTCTGGGAGAGGGAGGCAGATGTAGGAACGGAGCTCAGCCTGCTTCCACTGTAAATTTTGGGGGGGGAGAAGAGGGTGGGCAGGTGGAATTGAATGGGAGGGAAGGATGGAGGTGGGAGGGAATTGCAGGGGAGAGAGGAGAATCGCTGACGGCTGGAGGGAGGGGACAGGGGAGAAAATAGAATTGCTGGGTATGGATGGATAGAGGGGGGCAGGGGCAAGAATAGAATTGCTGGGTATGGATGGCTAGAAGGGGGCAGGGGCAAGAACAGAAATGCTGGGTATGGATGGCTAGAAGGGGGCAGGGGCAAGAACAGAAATGCTGGGTATGAATGGATAGGGGCAGGGCAGAGATGAGAATTATTGGTATGGATGGATGGAGGGGAGAGGCGAGTTGCTGGACATGGGTGGAAGGAGGGGAGGAAAGAGGAGATAGGAAGGCTGCTGGACATGGGTGGATGGAGGGGAGGAAAGAGGAGACAGGAAGGTTGCTGGACATGGGTGGATGGAGGGCAGGGGAGAAGAGGGTTGCTGGACATGGATGGATGGACGGAAGAGCAGGGGAGAGGAGGGTTGCTGGCATGGATGGATGGAGGGAAGGGCAGGGGAGAGGAGGGTAGCTGGACATGGATGGAGGAGAGGGAAGGGAGAGAGAAGAAATGCTGGACATGGATGGAGGGAATGGAAGAGTGAGGAAGGAGAATAGATTAGAGAAAAGGAAGAGAGGAGAAAAACTGCACATGGATGAAGAAAATAGGCAGAAGCTGGATCCACTGGACAGTCGTCTGCGGAGGACCCAGCTTTTACTTACAGATGTAGGGCAAGAAATGAAGAAGAAAGGCGGAAAGTAAAGAAATAAATGGAAAGGAAGCCCTGGAAATGGAGTTAAGAGAACAGATAGCAGCAGAATCGGATACTGGGCCAGCATGATCAGAAAAACAAAGTCACCAGACAACAAAGGTAGAAAAAAATCATTTTATTTTCATTTTAGTGTTTGGAATATGTCCACTTTGAGAATCAGGTGCTCAACATTAAAAGTTTATATTTATTTACTTATTTATGGCATTTTATCCCACAATAAATATGAATTAGATTGGAACCTGGGATCATTTAAATTTTTTTTTTCCTGGAGAGAGTAATGCATTGCCTCTCCCCCCTCCCCAGGCTCTCTCCCCAGCTATAGCCAGCTCTGCAATTTTGAGGGGAGGTGCACGAGGGGGGGGGGGGGGTGCAGAGGTGGACCGGGGAGAGAGCCTGTTGTTAAACATTTACCAGCACACCACTGTCTAGTGCCCACCCATCCAACCTGTTGGCCCACCCAAAAATTGACTTCTGGCTACGCCACTGCTTCAGGGAGGAAATTTGTTTATGGAACAAGGTCCTGGTTATGCAATTTGACACGTCGACATGTCAAGTGTCTTTGATGTGGTAAATCATGATCTTTTGTTAAATTTACTAGACCAGTTTGGGATTTGTGAGAAAGTCTTGTCATGATTTCAGGGCTTCCTGAAGTCTAGATCTTCTTACAGAGTAAAAATGTCAGGTGCATTTGTCAGACTCGTGAGTCCTTGTGCTAAGTAGAACACTGATACTTCTGGGAGAAGAGGAAGACCCAGACCCTGACTCGATGGTCGGACAACCCTGAGGCTTCACCTGCAATGACCGCCATTCCCCGGAGGTTGAGCCCCCAGGTGCATGTGGCCAACAGGACTTATGAGAACAGTCACAGAGAGTAGTCAGGGTATGCGCCGGGTCGAAAGGTAGGCAGTAGGCACAGAGAGTAGTCAGGGAATACGCTTGGTCAACAGGCAGACAGTGGGCACAGACAGGAGTCTGGAAACGCACTGGGTCAATAGGCAGGCAGCAGGCACGGAGAGTAGTCAGGGTACACGCTGGGTCAATAGGCAGGCAGCAGGCACGGAGAGTAGTCAGGGTACACGCTGGGTCAATAGGCAGGCAGCAGGCATGGACAGTAGTCAGGGTACATGCTGGGTCAATAGGCAGGCAGCAGGCACAGAGATTAGACAGGGTATACGCTGGGTTAAAAGGCAGGCAACAGGCACAGAGAGTAGACAGGGTACACGCTGGGTTAAAAGGCAGGCAGCAGGCACAGAGAGTAGACAGGGTACACGCTGGGTCAATAGGTAGGCAGCAGGCAGAGAGAGTAGTCAGGGGACAAGCAGAGTTCAGCAACAAGGAACCAAGCAAATAGAAAGCAAATACAGAGCAAAAACAAACACCTACCAAGCTAGAAGCTGAAGTGAGGATCCAGAAGGAAGATCAGCAGATAAAGAGATGCCATCTGACGTCAGCAGGAGCCTAGCAGAGAAGAGAGAGCTGCCATAGGGTGGAGAGCAGGGAGCTAGATTTTAATGAAATGGTGGCGGTTGCCTTGGGAAGAACTAAAGCCTCCTTGAGTGGAGACCAGCTTCAGCCTTGTGACATCATGCCATCTCCTATTATCATATACTACTGAAAACCAAAGATCTGCACTGCTGTATAAACAACAACTCAGGCTAACAGCAATGTGTAATGAAAAGACTTATATGCCTATACAACACCCGTTATGTTATATCTTTATGTGTATCTCAATATTTTCAAAGAGTGCCCTCAGAAATCTCCACTCATTTTAAGGCAATATCATTTGTTTTGCCAAGTGGCATAGCACATTTTTCATAGGGCAACTCTTATACGTAAGTGTAAATGCTATAGAGGGGCATAATCGAATGTCGCCGGCGATCTATGTTGGCGGCAGTGCTACAGCTGGCCGGAACCGTATTATCGAAAAAGATGGCCGGCCATCTTTTTTTTCGATAATACGGTTTAGCCCGGCCAAATGCCATGGAGTTTGCAGGGTTTGAGATGGCCGGGTTTGTTTTTCAGCGATAATGGAAAGTTATATCGGCCATCTCAAACCCTGGCCAAATTCAAAGCATTTGGCCATGGGAGGAGCCAGCATTTTTAGTGCACTGGCCCCCCTGACATGCCAGGACACCAACCGGGCTCCCTAGGGGTCACTGCGGCGGACTTCAGAAAAGCTCCCACGTGCATAGCTCCCTTACTTTGGGAGCTGAGCCCCCCAACCCCCCCCCCCCCAAACCCACTACCCACAAATGTACTGCACCCACTAAAATTGCTCCAGGGACCTGCATACAGCCTCTAGGACTTATTGCTGCTGTATAACTTTGGCTCACCAGTTCACACCTGAAGACTAATCTCTCTGAAAAAGTCCTTTCTTGAAATAAGCACGTTTACTCACAGTTAACTGCAGATCAGAGGTTGTGCCCCACTGGCAAAGAGTCCCCTGGTACTAAGATTAGCAGTAGGTCAGAGCTGGCACAATGGTGTACAATGCCCTCTTTCAGCACCATTCAAGGTAAGAACTACGTTCTCTAACATGGGTAACACAGGAAAGGGAACTAAAACTGGCTTACAAAAATGGCCACTACTGCATGGACTACAACAGGAAACAGGGCACACTCTGACCCAGTTAGCAGGGGGGAAAAGCACCATGGGAGTAGAGCCCAGTACCCTACACCCACCACAATGCATTGCTAATGTGACTCTACAGGGCACCTAACAGAAAAGGTGTCACACTCACCTGAGAGCCACATCGCAACCAGGGAAAGGCTGTCGGAGGATACAACACATTCTGCTGTTATGGAGGTGGGTGCGGCATTTGAGGCTGGCATACAGGCTGGCAAAAATGGTTTTTAGTTTTATTTATTTTTAGTATGGAAGGGAGTTGGTGACCACTAGGGGAGTATGGGGAGGCCATACCCCATTCCCTCCAGTGGTCATCTGGTCAGTTGGGGCACCTTTTTGAGGCTTGGTCGTGAAAATAAAAGGACCAAGTAAAGCCGGCGAAATACTGCTTAACGCTGCTTTTTTTCCATTATCGGCGAAAGCTGGCTATCTTGTAGCCAAGCCCATGCCCGCCATGTCCCACTTTCGCTAATCTACCGACACGCCCCCTTGAACGTTCGCCGGCGAAGCGACGGGAAAGCGGCGATGCTGTCAAAAATGCCGCTTTTGATTATACCGATTTTGCTGCTTTTAAGAAATCGCCGGCCATCTCCCGATTTGTGTCGGAAGATGGCCGGCGATCACTTTCGATTATAAACTGGATAGCCTGAATCAAAAAGTGCTATAAAATAATATAGTGCACGATATAAAGAAAAACGTGAACTTATCTTTAACGTTTACTTTGAAGGTTTTTTTGTTAGAAATACTCCGCTCGCTCATCCAGCTTGCTTGCTGTATACTTCCTAGTCACAAGGTGTGACTGCCCAAACGGCTTCCCCTGGAGATGCCCGACTCCGCGGGTTTCAAAAATTTCCTCAGGGACTTGGGTTAAAGCCATCCGATGCTTCCATGTGAGCCAGATACTGTGAACTGCACCGTAGTTGCCATAATCACTGGATGCACTGTCGCAGCTTTTTATGGCGCCCTCCATGTGACTAACATCGGCAGTCGCTCTGATGACATCACTGCAAATCAAATCAAACTCCATTAGTTGAAACAACCTGTTGTGGTATGCCTTGTTGAAGAGATAGGTCTTCAGATATTTACGAAAGTTGATTAGTTCGTGAGTTGTTTTTAAGTTATGTGGCAGTGCATTCCACAGCTGGGTGCTCATGTAGGAAAAGCTGGACGCGTGTGTTAGTCTGTATTTTAGTCCTTTGCAGCTGGGGAAGTGTAGATTAAGGAATGTACGGGCTGATCTTTTGGCATTTCTGGGTGGTAAGTCAACAAGGTCTGACATGTAGGTCGGGGCATCTCCGTGAATGATTTTATGAACTAGAGTGCGTTCTTTAAGTGGAAGCCAGTGTAGTTTTTCTCTTAGGGGTTTGGCACTTTTGAATTTTGTTTTTCCGAATATGAGTCTGGCTGCAGTGTTCTGGGCTATTTGCAGTTTCTTGATGATTTGTTCTTTACAGCCAACATAGGGTGCATTGCAGTAATCTAGGTGACTCAGCACCATTGACTGTACCAGGTTGCGGAAAATGGCCCTTGGGAAGAAAGGTTTTACTCTTTTGGTGTTTGTGTTTTCACAAGGTTTGTTCTTGTTTTACCTATTTTTTGTTCAAAATATTGTGCAAGCTCATTTGCCGTTGGTGGTGTTTCGGTTGATTCTAGTGTGGTTTGGGTTTTCAGTAGATTGTTCATGAGCACTTATGCCAGTCATAGAACTGGAAACGAATCCACAATATCAGTGTCTCTGGCAACATTCAATAACATATACACACAAACCAGGACTTGTAGCCACCAATTCAAAGGGAGTACTTAAAACAGTTCACACCAGTATAATATAATAGAATTTTTTTTTATATATATGTAGAGTACCCTCAGATATTTACCACTATTACTGCAGTCAATAATGCTGCTACAAAGTGGCATAGCACTTCTTTCATCAGGTAACTCTAACAAATTTTTGGGAGGAGCAACATATGCTCATTTTTTTTATGCTTCCCAATCACCTCAGTGCTATAAAATCGCTTATCACTTTTAAAATTGTATATACTAGGTGAAAACTATGCACTTATCTCATAAGTTCTTGCCTCCCTGGCAGAACTATCTTGCCTTGCTGAAATATTCATCAGTTGCCTTCCCCTGAAACCGCCCGACTCCCGCGGGGTTTCAATCACTTTCCTCAGGGACAAGGGTTAAGGCTGCATAATTCTTTTCTTCCTCATTCTTTTTTCTCTCAAGCAATCAACAAGACAAAGCAAGACCTGTCATAGAACTGGCACATGTATGTCAGCCTAAGTCCTCATGCCTAAGCACATATGTGTGTATATAAGAAAGAAGGCACCTACTGTTATAGAATTACACCTTAACTGCCTGCCTGTGCCTTGTTTCTTTGTTCTATTTAGGTTCATTTTCTCCCTTACCATCTGGATTTAGACCTACACATGGAAAGTCTGAGAGATTTTTTAACAGAAAAGTAAATTTTACAGTTTATTTAAAATTTACTATAATGCCTTTACTGACAAAACAGGTCAAGATGGTGTACAGTCTAAAATAAAATATAGAAAGGAACTACGTTATTAAAATAGGATATGATATTCAGGAATACACTGACACTGAGAAAGGAACAGTGCTCTCTCCCTTAGGTACCCCTGTGTTTGCTTTTTGGATGCCTTATCTATCTGGTTATAAGTTTATAACTTCAGCAAAATGATTTCTGAAGCTAGAGCCTTTCTCTGTGATCTGCTCTTTCTGAAAGTAGGAGAGAAAATGGTGATGGATTGGGGGGGGGGGGGGGCTTGCGCTATTTGTTAAAGAGGGAACTGAGTCAAACAAAATAAACATTCTATATGAAACAGATAGCAGTGTGGAATCATTATGGATAGAAATTCCATGTGTGAAGGGAAGGAGTATTCTTGTAGGGCTATACTACTGTCCGCCAGGACAGAGCAAACAGACAGATGAAGAAATGTTTACAAAAATTAGGGAAGCTGGCAAATTGGGTGATTTCAATTACCCTGATATTGACTGGATGAATGTTACATCAGTGAGCACTAGGTAGATGAAATTCCTACATGTAATAAATGACTGCTTCTTGGAGCAACCGATCTAGAACCGACAAGAGGGGGAACCATTTTAGATCTAGTCCTTGGTGGAGTGCAGGGCATAGTATGAGAGGTAACGGTGTTTTCCACTGGGAGACAGTGATCATAACATGATCAAGTTTGAGCTATCTGGAATGAAGCCACAAAGGAAATCTACAGTAGTTGCATTTCATTTTCGAAAGGGTAGCTATGATAAAATGAGGGAAATGGCCTAGTGGTTAGGGTGGTGGACTTTGGTCCTGGGGAACTGAGGAACTGAGTTTGAGTCCCACTTCAGGCACAGGCAGCTCCTTGTGACTCTGGGCAAGTCACTTAACCCTCCATTGCTACTACTACTACTACTACTATTTAGCATTTCTATAGCGCTACAAGGCATACGCAGCGCTGCACAAACATAGAAGAAAGACAGTCCCTGCTCAAAGAGCTTACAATCTAATAGACAAAAAATAAATAAAGTAAGCAAATCAAATCAATTAATGTGAACGGGAAGGAAGAGAGGAGGGTAGGTGGAGGCGAGTGGTTACAAGTGGTTACGAGTCAAAAGCAATGTTAAAGAGGTGGGCTTTCAGTCTAGATTTAAAGGTTGCCAAGGATGGGGCAAGACTTAGGGGCTCAGGAAGTTTATTCCAGGCGTAGGGTGCAGCGAGACAGAAGGCGCGAAGTCTGGAGTTGGCAGTAGTGGAGAAGGGAACAGATAAGAAGGATTTATCCATGGAGCGGAGTGCACGGGAAGGGGTGTAGGGAAGGACGAGTGTGGAGAGATACTGGGGAGCAGCAGAGTGAGTACATTTATAGGTTAGTAGAAGAAGTTTGAACAGGATGCGAAAACGGATAGGGAGCCAGTGAAGGGTCTTGAGGAGAGGGGTAGTATGAGTAAAGCGACCCTGGCGGAAGATGAGATGGGCAGCAGAGTTTTGAACCGACTGGAGAGGGGAGAGGTGACTAAGTGGGAGGCCAGCAAAAAGCAGATTGCAGTAGTCTAAACGAGAGGTGACAAGGGTGTGGATGAGGGTTTTGGTAGAGTGCTCGGAAAGAAAGGGGCGGATTTTACGGATGTTGTAAAGAAAGAAACGACAGGTCTTGGCAATCTGCTGGATATGAGCAGAGAAGGAGAGAGAAGAGTCAAAGATGACCCCAAGGTTTCGAGCTGAGGAGACAGGGAGAATGAGAGAGCCATCAACAGAAATAGAAAACGGGGGGAGCGGGGAGGTGGGTTTGGGGGGGAAAATGAGAAGCTCAGTTTTGGTCATATTTAATTTCAGGTGGCGTTGAGACATCCAGACAGCAATGTCAGACAAGCACGCTGAAACTTTGGTTTGGATGCAAGGTGAGATATCAGGGGTAGAAAGGTAGATTTGGGAGTCATCAGCATAGAGATGGTAGGAAAAGCCATGGGATGAGATTAATGAACCAAGGGAAGAAGTGTAGATAGAAAAGAGGAGGGGACCAAGAACAGAACCCTGAGGTACGCCGACAGGCTGAGGGATAGAAGTAGAAGAGGATCCACCAGAGTGAACACTAAAGGTGCGGAGGGAGAGGTAGGAAGAGAACCAGGAAAGGACAGAGCCCTGGAATCCAAATGAGGACAGGGTACCGAGAAGTATGCTGTGATCGACAGTGTCAAAAGCAGCGGAAAGATCAAGAAGAATGAGGATGGAATATTGACCTCTGGATTTAGTCAGTAATAGGTCATTGGAGACTTTAGTAAGCGCAGTTTCGGTTGAGTGGAGAGGGCGAAAACCAGATTGTAGTGGGTCAAGAATAGCATGTGAGGAGAGAAAATCAAGGCAGCGGCGGTGAACAGCACTCTCAAGTAATTTGGAGAGAAAAGGAAGGAGGGAGATGGGTCGGTAATTAGAGGGACAAGTAGGGTCGAGTGAAGGTTTCTTAAGGAGAGGTGTGACCACAGCATGTTTAAAGGCAGCAGGGACAGTCACAGTGGAAAGTGAGAGGTTGAGAATGTGACAGATAAAAGGAATAAGAGCAGGAGAGATGGCATTAAGAAGGTGGGTGGGAATGGGATCAGAGGAACAGGTGGTACATTTTGAGGAAGAAAGGAGAAGTGTAGTTTCCTCAATAGTAACTTCAGGAAAGGAGGAAAGGGAATGAGGGGAAGGAGAGAGAGGGGAACGGACTAGTGGAGGGAGAGGTGGTGAGGTAGAGAAAGCAAGGTTTATCTTTTCAACCTTGTTGTGAAAGAATTCAGCAAGGGTCTGAGGAGATAATGAAGGGGGAGTTGGGGGAGGGGGCACCTTGAGGAGAGAGTTCAATGTGGTGAAGAGAAGCCGCATTGAGCCTGCCATGAGTGGGAAAGCGCGGGGTACAAATGTAACAAAACAAAACAAAAAAAGCTAAAAGGATTGGCTACAAAAGTTAGGAGATTAAATCAGGCACGGAGATTGTTTAAAAATACCTTCTTGGAGGCCCAGACCAGATACATTCCAGGTATTTACAAAGGTGGAAAGAAGAGAAAACAACAGCCAGCGTGGTTAAAAAGTAAAGCGAAAGAGGCTATTAGAACTAAAAGATTGTCCTTCAAAGAATGGAAAAAGGACCTAAATGAAGAAAATAAGCAACATAAGCACTGGCAAGTTAGATGCAAGGCATTGATAAAGAAGGCTAAAAGAGAATATGAAGAGAAACTTGCCACAGAGGCAAAAACTCATAGCAGCAACTTTGTCAGGTACACCAGAAGCAGAAAGCCTGTGAGGGAATATGTTGGACCGTTAGATCATGAAGGAGTACAAGGCTATAGCGGAGAAACTGAACTTTGCTTTGGCCTTTACGGAATAAGATGTAAGAGATCTACCTGTACCAGAAATGGTTTTCAAGGTTGATGTTGTGGAGGAATTGAAAGAAATCTTGGTGAACCTGGAAGACGTACTGAGCCAAATTGACAAATTAAAGAGTAGTTGATCCGGGAAATTACCAGTAAGCCTGACTTCCGTGCCGGGCAAGATAGTGGAAATGATTATAAACAATAAAATTATGGAACAAGTAGACAAACATGGTTTAATGGGATGGAGTCAGCATGGATTCAGCCAAGGGAAGCCTTGCCTCACCAATTTGCTTCATTTCTTTGAAGGCGTGAATAAACATGAATAAAGGTGAGCTTGTTGATATAGTGCATCTAGATTTTCAGAAAGCTTTTGACAAAGTTCCTAATAAGAGACTCCTGAGAAAATTAAAGTGTCATGGGATAGGAAGCAATGTTCTGTTGTAGATTAGGAATTGGTTATTGGACAGAAAACAGAAGGTAGGGTTAAATGTCCATTTCTCTCAATGGAGGAGGGTGAATAATGGAGTGCTGCAGGGATCTGTACTGGGACCGGTGCTACTTAACATATTTATGAATGATCTGGAAATTGGAACGACAAGTGATCTAATTAAATTTGCAGATGACACAAAACTATTCAAGGTTGCTAAAACACGTGTGGACTGTGAAAAATTACAGGAAGACCTTAGGAAATTGGAAGACTGGGCATCCAAATGGCAGATGAAATTTAATATGGACAAATGCAAAGTGATGCACATTGGAAAGAATAATCCAAATCATAGTTACCTGATGCTAGGGTGCACCTTGGGGGTCATCACCTAAGAAAAAGATCTAGGTGTCCTTGTAGACCAGTGTTTCCAAGTCTGTTACTGGAGTACCCCTTGCCAGTCAGGTTTCCAGGATATCCATAATGAATAGTCATGAAAGAGGTTTGCATATAATGTTCATGCATATTTATTGTGGATATCCTGAAAATCTGACTGGCAAGGGGTACCCCAGGCCTGGCCCTAGGAAACACTATTGTAGACAATACACTGAAAACGTTTGCCCAGTGTGTGGTGGCGGCGGCCAAAAAAGCAAACGAGATGGTAGGAATTATTAGGAAAGGAATGGTAAATAAGATCAAGAATATTATAATGCCTCTGTATCACTCCATAGTGCGACCTCACCTTGAGTATTGCATTCAGTTCTGGTCACCGTATTTAAAAAAAAGATATAGAGGAATTAGAAAAGGTTCAAAGAAGAGCAACCAAAATGATAAAGGGGATGGAACTCTTCTCATTTGAGGAAAGGCTAAAGAGGTTAGGGCTCGTCAGCTTGGAAAAGAGACAGCTGAGGGCAGATATGATTGAGGTCTACAGAATCCTGAGTGGTGTAGAATGAATAGAAGTGAATAGATTTTTTCACTTTTTCAAAAAGTACAAAGACTAGGAGACACGCAATGAAGTTATATGGAAATACTTTTAAAACAAATAAGAGTAAATATTATTTCACTCAATGAATAGTTAAGCTCTGGAACTCTTTGTTGGCGGATGTAGTAACAGTAGTTAGCGTATCTGGGCTTAAAAAAGGTTTGGAGAAGTTCCTGGAAGAAAAGTGAATAGTCTGCTATTGAGACAGACATGGGGAAGCCACTGCTTGCTTTGGGATTGATAGGATGGATTGTTGGTACTATATGGGTTTCTGCCAGGCACTTGTGACCTGGATTGGTCACTGTTGGAAGCAGGATACTTGGCTAGATGGACCATTGGTCTGACCCAGTATGACTATTCTTATGTTCCTATGATATCTATTTTCATTTTTTTGCTGAGTTGCTGTCATCATCCACTATGAGATTTGAGGAGAAGTGAGGCAGGGAAGGCTTGCTTTGATACTTATCAAAAAGTTTCACTGTGATAGGTGAAGTTATTCATGCTTTTGCCTTCTCCCCCTCCAAGTATTATTTTAACTAATTTATAAATGATTTATAAATGATCTGGAAATCGGACTGTATGAAGTGATCAAATTTGCAGATGATAGAAAATTATTCAAAGTTGTTAAAGCACAAGTGGATAGTGAGAAATTGCAGAAGAAGACTGACAGACTGGGCATCCAGATGGCAGATAAAATTTAATGTGGACAAATAATGCACATAGGGAAGAATAATGCAAACTACACAATGCTAGATTTCACATTAGGAATAATAAGAATATAACATAAGAACATTAAGAATAGCCATACTGGGTCAGAGCAATGGTCCATCTAGCTTAGTATCCTGCTTCCAGCAGTGGCCAATCCAGGTCATAAGTACGTGGCAGAAACCCAGTTAGTAGCACCATTCCATACTACCAGGGCAAGCAGTGACTTCCCATTACCTAGTATAAGGGTTTACAGGTGTCACGGACAAAACATTGAAATCCTTGGTTCAGCATGTGGCAATGGCCAAAAAAGCAAACAAAATGTTAGGAATTATTAGAAAAGGAATAGAGGATAAAACAGAGAACATCATAATGCCTCTGCATCACTTATGGTGCAATGGCACCTTGAATATTGTGTGCTGTATTTCAAGAAGTATAAACAGAATTAGAAATGAGGGAAGGCTAAAGAGGTTAGGCTCTTCAGCTTGGAAAAGAAACGGTAGTGGGGAAATATATTGGAGGTCTATAAAATCATAAGTAGAGTGGATTGGTTAAACACAAATCAGTTCTTTACTTTTTTAAAAAGTACAAAAATTAGGAGATGCTCTGTGAAGTTACTAAGTAGCTCATTCAAAATATTTTTTTCACTCAACATACAATTAAGCTCTGGAATTTGATGTTAGATGATGTAAGATAGTAAATGAAGTTAGCATAGCTGGGTTTAAAAAAAAGGTTTTGACAAATTCAGGAAGAAAAGGCCATAAATTTGAGAAACGTTCAGGTAGACTTGAGGAAAGCCACTGCTCTGTTAAAAAATCTCTGTGAGTTATGCTGACATTGTTTGCTGGTTGAAAATTGTTTGCAGGAGGTATCTCTCCTTTTCGTTGCTTTGACATTTGGATTTATATTCATATCTTTATTTGAATGTATGTAAGAAATATTAATTAGATTAATTTTCACAGAGACAGTACTCATTTTTTTAGAAGCACTGTCTTTCACAGTGGGTTCCTTGAAGAAGCAGACAGCTAAATATGAACCATGTTGGGTCCCAAAAAGAGTAGCTTTATACAAGTTAAGTGATTCTTAATTTTTTGATTCATTATTTTTGGGTATGTTATATGTTTTTGAAATACCAAAAATAGTGTGACTATTATAACAACACGAGACTTTACTGAGTGCATTGTATGAATTTGGAAGCAGACTCTCATTATATAAGAGCACAACAATATTTTTAGTTGTTTAAAATTGTTTTGTTATAATTGTATATTCTGTTGGGATCTTGTCGTGGATATTGTACAGTTTTTCCTTACGTTTTGAATTACTGTTGAGTTTCTCTTTATATGTGTAATATATTATCCCTAGGGGTAAGCAGCACTTTTTGGGATCCTGTTGGGTACTTGGCTATAGTGGGCTTGATGGATTTTTGTTCTGACCCAATATGGCAGTTCTTCTGTTCAAAGTGGCTTCACTGTGTCTGGCTGATGGGCTGTATGCAGTGTGGTGCCAAAAATGAATGTGTCCTTTGGCCACCTGGTTAGATGAAAATGGTATTTATTTCCAGATTTTTAGTGATGGCATTCAATTAAACATTGATTTGGGAAAAGCTGCAGATATTAAATTGGAGAAACTCCTTTTGCATGTGAGATCTTACAAATTGGGGGCCCTTTTACTAAGGTGCGCCGAAAAATGGGCTGCACTAGTGTAGGTATATGTTTTGGGCGCGTGCATATCTATTTTTCAGCGTGCCTGTAAAAAAGGCCTTTTTAATATTTTTGCCGAAAATGGAAGTACATCAAAATAAAAATTGGCGCGTGTCCATTTTGGATCTGAGACCTTACTGCCAGCCATTGACGTAGTGGTAAGGTCTCACGCGTTAATTGTGGTAATCATCTATGCGTGTAGAATGATGATTACCACCCAGTTTCTGCTGCGTGCCAGAAAATAAAAATAATTTTCTGGCATGCGTAGTGGACGTGCATCAAAAATGAAATTACCACAGGGGCCATGCAGTAACTCAAAATTGACACGCATTGGGCGCATGTAGGCGCCTACGCAGCTTAGTAAAAGGACCCTTGGATGTGGGATAATAAATTGTTCCTAAACCCTCAGAAGACCGAGGTTCTCTGGGTCCATCAAAAATCATGTACTGGACCAGCAGTTGACACCTACAGATCAAATATGCACCTTAGGAGTGTTTTAAAATAGTTGTTTAACCTTTTCTGCTCAGATGTCTAATGTTTCTACTACATTTGTCAGCTGAAGAGAATTCAGTCTTTGTTATCACTGCAGGAATTTTTGAGCTTAGTTTATGTTTATTTGTTATCATGATTCAATTATTGCAATGTGTTGGATGTGGTTTACCCAAGAAAAAGATTCAGAGCTTACTGCGCATTCAAAATGTGACTGCTATAGATTGTCAAAACCAGTGTTGTATAGTAACTAACCCCCTATTTAGCAAGCCACACAGCAATGCCGACATAGCCCACTCAAAGTGAATGGGCTGTGTCGGCATTAGTGCACGGCAGCCACTAACTTTGCTTAATAAACAGGGGGGTAAGTACAAGTTAACTAGTTACTGTACTTTTAAAAGTTTTGTTACTTTTACTTCCAAGGAAGTACAGGATAACCTTTGTTACTTTTACTGAAGTAATAATTGTGCCAATTTATACTAATTTTACTCAGTTACATCTGATGCTTGCAGTTTAAAATAAAAAGTAAAAATGGAAGGAGATGTAAATGATGATTCCTCAGTAAACCAAACGAAACAGCAAAACTGGGAACAGGATCTTGCTATTGCAAACTTTGTCACGCAAACAGTGGTTCATCTCATCTTAAACTTTGCTGTTCAGTGAGTATAAACTATAAGAACAGTGGATTTCCCTGTTAGAAACATAGAAACATGACGGCAGATAAAGGCCATATGACCCATCCAGTCTGCCCATCCTCTGTAACCCTTAATTTTTCCTGTTCCTAAGCGATCCCACATGCTTATCCCATGCCTGTTTAAATTCTGGAACAGTCCTTGACTCCACAACCTCCACCGGGAGGCCATTCCATGCCTCCACCACCCTTTCTGTGAAATAGTACTTCCTTAGATTACTCCTAAGCCTATTCCCTCTTAACTTTGTCATATGCCCCCTCATTCCAGAGCTCTCCTTCATTTGAGTAGAGGAGTACTTCAATGGAAGTAATTGAGCCAGCTGGGTTTTACTTCCATTGCTTTCAATGGAAAACAAAGGAAGTAAAACTTGGCTGGCTCAATCCGTCCTCCTTTTTCTGGAGCCATATGGTAACCCTATCTGTATCTAGCTCTGTGACCTCTCCAGTCTGCCTTTTTCCCTATTGTTGTTCTTCCTGTAAGCCAAGCCTCGCTTTGGTCTCCCTGCTTCTGCTTCATTTCCTACTTGTGACATCATCAGCCTACTCCTTTATAAGGACCCAGGGAGCTTTCCTACGTTGCCTTTGCAAGGGGTCTCTTAATTTGCCTCTGTGTTACCTGTATAGGTCATATCCCTGCTTGGCTTTGTTCCTGAGTCTTGCTCCTGTGTTTCCCTGAGTCTTGTGTTTCAATGCTTTGCTTTGTTTCTGTGTGTTTGCTTTTGTACCTTGATCCTGAAAGCCTGGCTCTAGAGCCACACCCTGCCCTTGGTGTCTGTATCTGTTTAACTCTACCCTTGGCTCCTGCTTTTTGTCTAGCCTGCTTTTGATACTTGCTATAGTTAAGCTCTGTGTTTAAGCCAAGCTCTGTGTTTAGCCAAGCTCTGTTCCTGTTTCCCCTGTTCTGTTTCCTGTGTTTGTAGTTCTTGTCTGTTAATTTTGAGAGTCTGTAGAAGCCAGCATTGTCCCTAATTACCTCACTGCTATGCAGCTCGGTCTGCTGCCTCTCAATCTGCCTGGCCTCTCCCTTTCCAGTTGTGGATGCTGGCAGGGGCATAGCCAGATGGTCAAATTTGGGTGGGCCTGAGCCCAAGGTGGGTGGGCATGGAATTCACATCCCCCCAATCCCCCTCTGGTTTGCTCCTCTCTCCAACCTTCCCTGCCCACAGACCCCAAATATTAAATACTTGAGCAGGAGGGGATCCCCAAACCCTGCTTCCTGAAGATTTCCTCCTCCTCCTCGAGCAGCCTACACTCTACCAAACGGCAGCCGGCAGTACTTGCCTCAAACTGATGCTGCTACCGGCTTGTCGTGCATGCTCAGTGCTTATGCATGTGCGAAAACTGAGCTTGTGCAGAAGGGCCGGTCTCCAGGCAAGTGCCGCTGGCTGACATTTGGAGGAGCGCAGGTGCCCAAGGAGAGAAAATCTTCAGCTGGCAAGGTTTGGGGATCCCCACTAGCCACAGCAAGAGTGTCACAATTTTGGGTGGGCCTGAGTCCAAAGTGTGTGGGCCCTGGCCCACCCAGGCCCACCTTTGGCTACGCCACTGGATGCTGGTAAGCACATTGCTTCTTTGTTTGTCTTCCCTTAGTCTGCTTAATCCTTTGCCTGCTATGTTTGCATCCTGGCTCTTGAGCTCTGTTTCTGCCAAGTCTGTTCCTGTTGTGTGTTTGAGCCAGGTTCTGCTCCTGCTGTATGTTTGAGCTAGTTCTGTCCCAGTTTCCTGCTAAGCCAAGTCCCTTTCAGTATCCTGTTTCAGCCAAGCCAAGTCCCTTTTAGTATCCTGTTCCAGCCAAGCCAAGTCCCTTTCAGTATCCTGTTCCAGCCAAGCCAAGTCTGTTCCAGTATCCTGTTTCAGTCAAGCCAAGCCCATTCCAGAGTCCTGTTCCAGGATCCTGAATCCTGTTTGAGAATCCTGAATCCTGTTCCAGCCAAGCCTGTTGGAGAATCCTGAACCCTGTTTGAGAATCCTGAATCCTGTTTCAGCCAAGCCTGTTCGAGAATCCAGAATCCTGTTCCTGCCTTGTTTATTGTCTTGCTTCTGTTATTCTTGTTGCCTAGCTCCTACCCTGTCTTGCCTGTCTAGTTGCGCTTTGTCTTGTCTCTTTCAGCCTAGTCCTGTCCGGATCCAGTCCTTGCCTTGTCCTTGTCTTGCCCTTTTGCGGACCCAGTTTTAATCTACTTCCGTGTTTTGCCTTGTCTTGCATTTTTGGGTCCCAGTCCCAGTTTTAATCCAGTTCCGAGTCTTGCCTTGTCCTGTCTGGGTTCCAGTTCTGGCCCTTTGCCTTCTTTTCCTTGCCTCATCTGGATCTGGTTCTTGTATTGTCCATTGTGTTTAGTTACCTCTGTCCTGCCTTGTTGAGTCTGTTAGTTTATCTTAGTCCAGTCTGTTCTGATTCCTGCCTGTGCCAGCCCAGGTGATTTGTCTGCCAATGCTCCGGCTTTGGTCCAAGGGCTCACTATTCCTGACAGTTGTGACAAAACCGTACCAGACAGCTCTTCTGCAATATCACTCACAAAGACGTTAAAAAGAGCTGGCCCTAGGACCAATCCCTGCGGTACTCCACTGATGACATCCTTTTCTTCAGAGCAAGCTCCATTTATCACTACCCTCTGTCTCCTACCATTCAACCAATTTTTAACCCAATCAGTTACTCTAGGTCCCATACCGAGGGCACTCAATTTATTTATCAGTCGCCTGTGTGGAACCGTGTCAAAGGCTGTGCTGAAATCCAAGTATACCACATCAAGCGCCCCTCCCACATCCAACTGTTTGGTCACCCAGTCGAAGAGGACAGTCAGATTCGTCTGACACGACCTGCCAATAGTGAAGCCATGCTGCCTCGGGTTCTGCATTCCATTTAGTTGAAAAAAATCTCACAATCCTCCTCTTTAAAAGCGTTTCCATTAGCTTACTCACCACCGAGGTCAGACTGACAGGTCTGTAATTTCCAACCTCCTCCTTACTTCCGCTCTTGTGCAAAGGAACCACATCCGCCCTTCTCCAGTCCACCGGGACCACTCCAGTTTCTAAGGAAGCATTGAAGAGGTCCGTCAGCGGAGCTGACAGAACTTCTCTGAGTTCCTTAAGCACTCTGGTTACTAGTCTCCAGCCAAACAGAACAGTGATGAGTTGGTCACTATAAACTGGAGATGCAGCTGAAGCTGGTAGCAGATCTTGGTGAACAGACATATGCCTCTACCACAACAGACTGCTCATCATCCCATGGGAAATGTTGCATTGGGGTAACTGTCCACTGGATTGATGAGTCTTTAGGGAGGAAGTCTACTTGTCTGACCTTAAGACTGAAGGATTCTCACACATTTAACGTTCTTATATCAATTCTCAAAAATATTCAAACAGAGTTTGCCGTCAAATGAAAGTTACTAGACCAACAACTGCAATGATTTGAACTTTGTGAAAGCCTTCTTTGTACGCAGACAGCATGACAATGATAATGAAAACAAATACAATTCAATACAATTCAATGCAATACAACAGAATTTATATTCTGCTATATACCAACAAAGGGGGTCTTTTACTAAAGCTTAGCTCGAGTTATCTGCAGCAAGGCCTATAGAAATAAAATGAGCCCTGAGGAGATAACTCAAACTAAGATTTAGTAAAAGACTCCCTAAGGTTCAATGCGGATTACAAGTTAAATAAAAAAAACCCCCAAAAAACTAGGCCATCACTAGGAAAATAATATAATAATTATGGTTATATTTGGACCAATCAGAATTATCTCAATATCAAAAGAACAAAATTACATTAAATAAATGGAAAACAGATAAGCCTTTAACAATTTACGAAAGCATAAATAAGATTCAACCAATCTCAACTCCAAAGGGAGGGAGTTCCAATATTGCACTAAACAGTAGATAATTACCCGAGCTATGATAGGACTTATACTTCACATACTTTACAGCAAACAACAATCTTTAGATCTAAGGGGATGAACTGGTATTCCTATAGTAAATAACTCCACTAGATAATCTGGAACAAAACCATAGACTAATTTGTGGATAAGTGTACAAAGCTTACATTTACATCGTGCTTCTATGGAAAGCCAATGGAGAGATCGCAGCAAAGGAGTGAAATGATCAAACTTATGTCTTCCACAAATCAATCTTGCAGCTGAATTCTGCAAAATTTGTAAATATTTTAAAGATGGCTGAAAACATGTGCCATAAAGCGCATTACAGTAGTCAACCTGAGACAGCTCCAGCGCCTGAACCACTACTTGAAAATGAGCTTTACTCATAAAACATTTGGGGTTCTTTTTACTAAGCGGCGGTAAGCCCAACGCAGGCTTACCATTCGCTGTACAGGAAGTACCGCCGGGCTACCATAGCAGCCCGGCGGTACTTCCGACCTCTAGCGTGCCATCATTTCCAGAGTGTACCCGGCGGTAATCGGGCAGCGCTGCATGCTGCCTGGTTACTGCCAGGTTAACATGGGAGCCCTTACTGCCACCTCAATGAGTGGTGGTAAGGGATCCCCCCACGAAATGGCCATGCAGTAAGTGCTTTACTTGCCACCCGGCCATTTCCTACAGGAAGACGAGACTTCCCTTTTACCAGTTGCGATAAAAGGGGGCCTCGGCGTGTGTGTAAAACACGCACCAATGCCAACATTGGCCCTCTTTTGCCATAGCTTGGTAAAAGGGGCCCTTGATGCGCTCGAGCTGTCTCAACCTGAAAAACACTTTCGGATATGACGATTTCTATTGATTTCTATTGATAACCTATTTGCTCTTTAAAAACCGTATAAACCCTATTTACTAAAAAACCTCTAAACCATTTTATGACATCTCCCACAATTCCTAAATTTTCCAATACATCCAACAAAAAAGCATGATTCACCAAAACAAAAGCAGATGACAGGTCGAATTGTAATAAAATGACTTGGTAGCCTTGAGACATGAAAACCCTAGCCTGTGCCAGCAATGAACTCAGCAATGTTCTGTTCTCACTTTGCTGCCTTCCTCAGCTTTCAATTACGTGGTACTATTTTAAAATGTTATATTTCTTTTTATATTTATTTGCTTAATTCTCAGGGCAATGTGCAAGAGTCTCTTTTCCCGTTGCCCTTTACAAAATTCTCTTGTTTACTGGCTAAATGTATTCAGTGTTTAAAATGCCTTATAAATTCTGTTTTAAATGTCAGGCAAACATTTCTCCCATTATTTCAGGTCACTCTTATCTCGTAAAAGGTTACAACACATACACAAGATTAGAGTTGCATTTGGGACTTCTTCCTGTACATAACTTTAATAATCCATATAATGATGCAGAAGGTGCAATATCATGTTATACTATTATGGTACATTTAATATTACAACTCTTATTATGGATTAAGGTATGTTTAAAAGTATTTATCTATCTATCTATCTATCTATCTATATCTCAAAGTGTGGGATTATAATATATACTGTCAAAAGAAAAGTCTTTGGAATAATACAGTAATCTAGTAAATGATGGCAGATATATTTTTTTGTTACATTTGTACCCTGTGCTTTCCTACTCATGGCAGGCTCAATGCGGCTTACAGGGGGCAATGGAGGGTTAAGTGACTTGTCCAGAGTCACAAGGAGCTGCCTGTGCCTGAAGTGGGAATTGAACTCAGTTCCTCAGGACCAAAGTCCACCACCCTAACCACTAGGCCACTCCTCCACTCAATATCATAATAGCTCATTCTATCTGTCCAGTTTAGATTTGGTCACTTTGGGTATATGCATATACAAACTCTGATATGCAATCTACGCCCAGCATGTTTTCTACCCAACCTTTCAACACCCAACACCCCCTACCACTACCCTCCACATCAGTCTCAAGTAGGCTCAAAATCAGCCACAGTGATTGCTACTACTATCTCTGCTAGAAGGCCACACCATGTCCTGCCATCCACAGCCATGGATCCCACAAATCAACACATAGTTTATAGTTTATTAAAGCTTTTTATACTGCATATATAAACCAGCAGTTCTCAGTGGTGTACAGGCTAAAAGTACAATTTTACTGAAAAGAACACCATAATCAAGATAGGAAAGAAGACAGCAAACAAACCGAAGCATTCATAAGAAAAGTACCAATTGAATAAATACAGGGTAACTGTTCATCCAGGCAATCAATTCTAGGAAGGACAATTATTATAGTCTCTCCGATGAATCCCGAGTGTGGGAATTAAAAGCAAGAGTACAGAAATGGGTCTTAAGTAAAGTCTTGAATTGGGGGTAGGAAAGTTCATTAGGAATAGAAGAAGCAAGAGCTTCAGGGAGATGAAGAAAAATGCAGAGTGCCTGGTGGTTTTGTAGCATGCCATTTTTGGATCAGGTAGGACTGAGCGATTTGAGTCTAGGGAATGGGGAGCATGCAGGATAGATAGGAAGGTTTAACCAAGTGATAAGCTCTGTATGTTGAACGAGAATTTTGAATAAGTTTCGGAAGCTAAGAGAAAGCCAATGAAGCTGGATAAAAAAGTAATGAGATCTAATGTCTTGGCTCTACAAACAGAACTGGTGTAACACGGGAAGTAGGGTAAGCATGGCGGGGGCCACCGACATTTGGCGGGGACACCAAAAGCTGCTGCTGCTTACCTGTGCACCAGCCCTACAACACAAATGGCCCTCCTTATCTACTTCTTTTCCTATCTGCCCTGCAGTTAAAGAATCATTTGTAGGAGGAGGACAGTCTCTTATCTCATCAGCGTGCTCCTCTGAGTCAGAGATGAACTCCTTCCTGTTCTGGAACAGAAAAATACACACTTCTCCTGAATGTACACCGCTTCAATAGCCTTCAGGTTTGCAGGTGGCTTATATATTTAGGTACAGTAGATAGTTCTGTTTCTGGAGAGCTCAGAATAATAAAATAAAAATGTTAAAGCAAAATATGAACCTGGGTCCCTTGGTTTAAACTTCACTGCACTAACTACTAGGCTGCTACACAGACCTGCTTTGCTAAGCATGATCATAATACCTGAACCTGTCATAGATCCTGGTATCCTTTTACAGTTTTACTTTAAGGGGAGAGGGAGGAGGACAGCAACCACTGGGGAATTAAGGAGGTGTCATGCCTTAATCCCTCCAGCGGTCAGTTAATCAGAGCACCTTTTTGCAGTGGCGTACCTAGGTTGTCTGCCACTCGGGGCAGGTTGCTGCTATGCTCCCCTCCCCTCCCAGTGCATCACCCCCTCCCACCGAAATGTAAATGCATCATTCTCATCATCTCGGGGTGCACGGAATAGTCACTTGGCTGTTGGCTCCGCTGGTCCCCTGCCCCAGAACAGGAAGTAATGTCAGAGGGGCAAGGAATCAGTGAAGCTGACAACTGTGCAATTGCTCTGTGCATCCCCTTGCTGCCTGCACCCGAGGTGGACCTCCCCCACCATCCCATCCTTGGTACGCTAGAGCCTTTTTGTATTCTGGATGTGACTGAAACAAATCTAATTTAGGACATTCTTTTTAGGCTTGAATGTTTCTTCCCGTTTGGTAATCACTATTTGATGTCCCTCTCTAGTCCCGTCCATAACACGCCTACTTGCTATTTGGACATCCCGCAGTGTTGGATGTCTCTTTTCTGCCTTTGCAAAATTGGGATTTGGACATTTCAAACACAGAGATGTCTATTTGGGCATTTTGAGACGTCCATAAGCTTCAAAAATAAGCTCCTTTACAGTTAAATCCCTTAAAAGCCAAATTCACAATGGAATATCACTTTAGTCCAGGGGTTCTCAATTCATTCGTTTGGACCCATCCAGCCAGTCTGGATTTCAGGATATGCTGAATCATGCATATACATGAAACAGATTAGCATGCACTGCCTCTATTGTATGCAAATTTATCTCATGTATGTTTATTGTAGAAAACTCAACTGGCTCAATGTGTCTCGAGAACTGGATCTAGCAAGCTTTCTTATTTAAATTCATACCACCATCAAACACGTTTTATAATCCAGTCATCTTGGCTACTAATTACCCATTGGCAACAGTAATATAGCATCCCAGTTCCAGTGGGGCACAGATGCCTTCTGCTGAAACTTCAGCTGAGATAGCATATCAGAAATTGGGAAATCTGGTCTATACAGAAACAAAAATTTGTCATAAGGAATAAATTAGTAAGGTACTAGCAAAACAATTATTGCTGCTTTCCCTGGAGTATGATCTTGTAGTTTATTATATAGCCTGGAAAATTGCTGATAAAAAATTAGTAAAACATATAATTTTTCTGGCAAAAGGGAAATCACACAGGAGCCCCCTGTAGTTTGCCATTCCACTGAGAGCAGCATAGGAGCTGAAGAATCCCATGTGCCAATTAGCCATGTACTCAATGGTAAAAAAGAAAATCCCAGTCACACCCATCAGTCAGCCTCCAAAGTAATTATCTTTCAAACATGACCCTATGAAAGCAAAGGACTTCAGTCCACTTTAAGGAATAGATGAAGCAATATTTCGGTGCAACTGTGCATGAGAGTATCTGAAAGAGGAAGCTACCTTCCTCCAGGGATCCTGCCCAAAGATGTATACATAAAAATGGTCTGCTGTACTGAGAAACATAAATATATACTTAATGATAACTATTTAGGCTTTAAAAATGTGCTTTTTAAACAAAATTTGAGATTGGATGATTTTTATTAAAGCTATTCCAAAGCTAGGAAGAGAAATTATTATTTAATATGAAGCTGCTTCATAGGACCAACCTTTATTTTATTTATTCATTCATTCATTTATTTCAAAAACGTTATATCCTGCTTACTTCCTTTCTAATTTCCTGCTCTCTACCCTCTTCCTAAATGCTGTCCTTCCTGCCCTACTCCCTCTCAAGGCCCCTTTCTAAGTGCTTTCTCTACTGTGGTCCTTCTCCCTCCTGCTTTCTACCCTCTGTGACCCCTTTTGCCTCTTTCTCCATACCTCTCCCCAGCCATACTAGTCAGCTATTGGAACTTTTCTCCCTCACCTTTGGTCAGCAGGGCAGCCAGAACACATGCAATGATACTTAGAAATGCTCCTCTGGGATTTCACCCTGCTTGCATCCTCCTCAATCATATGGAACAGCAGCAGGCTTCCCCTCCTATTTTTGGCACAGCTTCAGTCTTCTGGTAGCATACTCTTCCCTTTCTTCTTGAATTCCTGTAGTAGCAAAAATGAATGGGGTCCTTTTACAAGGCACGCTAAAAAATGGCTTGCGGTAGTGTAGGTACGGGTTTTGGGCACATGCCAATCCATTTTTTTAGCGTGCCTGTAAAAAAGGCCTCTCTTTTTTGTCGAAAATGGACATGCGGCAAAATCAAAATTGCCGTGCGTCCATTTTGGGTATGAGACCTTACCGTCAGCCATTGACCTAGTGGTAAAGAACCTGGGCTGTAATGACCTATGCGCATCAAATGCCACTTGGCGCGCGTCTGTTACGCGTGCCAGAAAATAAAAAATATTTTTCAGACGCGCATAGTGGACATGTGTCAAAATTGAAATTACCACAAGGGCCACATAGTAACCAGGGGGAATTCCAATTTGGCACACATTCGGCGTGCATAGGTGCCTAAGCGGCTTAGGAAAAGGGCCCCTATGCTTCTGTACAAGCTGCATTAGCACTGAGGTCAGCTGTAATCACAGTGTATTGTGCTTTTGCAATTGTGATGAACAATCTTATCTAACAAATATAGGTACAATTTTTCATATATCCCTTATATGATGTTTTTCCCTTTCTACATTTTCTGATTCAAAGTGTAGTGCATGCGGGATTTGTAATAGTGGCTTTTTTGTGGGAAAGTTCTGGGATGGTTATGTGTGTCAGTGTCAAGGGATATCTGTATCTGGGAAATATATGGGAGTCTGGGGGATTTGGACTGCAGGAGACTGCATATGTCAGGAAAAAAGAGAGATGTGTGAGTGACGAGATTATATGATGTTTGGATATATGAGGGGCTTGTTTGTGTATGTGAGGGGGAAGGGAGGCGCTAAGTGTGTTGGCAGTGAAAACACATGGATTTTCAGGGGGAGTGTTTGTGGAGAGATGGGGATGGGCAGAGCTGGATTAAAGCATAGGCATACTAGGCATGTGCCTAAGGCCTCAAAATTGAAGGGGGGGGGGGGTGCTATAGGATGGGCTCAGGACCTAGGAGGCTAGGATTGCCATCAGTCTGGATTGTTTTTTTTTTTAGGATTCTATATATGTAAATTAAATGTGTGGAAGCTAGAAGGATCTCTATATTTTCAGAATTTAGGGGCCGATGCATAAAGCTTACCATCATAGGCACCCAGTATAAGAGGCTTGGGGAGGCTAAGCCAGCCCAGTTGAGTTCCGGCCACCGGAGGCTCTCCGCTCAGGCTCCGCTCTCACACCGGCAGGCCGCGTGGTCCTGCTGTGCCTCTCTGCAGTGCTTCTTCTTTCTTCGCCGCCCTCGCCATCAGGCAGCCAGTCAGCCTTCGCTACGAGCGCTCACTCCCGTCCCGTCATTCATCATGTACTCCTGTTCTCCATAGGTGGGAGGGGCGGGGCCATACGTAGGGAAGGCTGGTTATTGGTTAAGAAGAAGAAAAGAGAGTGTCTCATGTTCCCTCCAACTTCCTTCCAGAAATTGGCACGTAGGGGCAGCGTACGTACGTTGGAGTTCAGGAGACACTGAGGTAGGTGCTGACTGACTCTGAAGCAGGTTTTAAAACAACAAGTAAACAAGTAAAGTCAAAATAAAAATAAATATTTTGTTTCATGCAGATATCTTTTGTTTAAAACATAACTAAATGGGCTATAAACCAAGCCCCTAATGCTTTTGGTTTTTCCTATATTGTTTGTGATGATGTCGATGATGACTTAGACTGTGATCTCAACTATTAGGCTTAGGCAGAAAGGTGCTGACTGACTTTGAAGGTTGTTGCAGCACCACCCTCCCCCCTCCGGAGTGCACCCCCCCGGGAGCGCGTGTGTTGTCAGACAATTCTGGATGTAAGCCCCGCCCCAACCCACCCTGACCCCGCCCCACCCCTAGCCCCACCCCCTTTAGCCTCCCCAAACAGTTGGGCCACCGACCGCCTATGCTTACCATGCTTGGAACATCCGATTTTGACTGGTTCTATCCAGTTTAGCATGCATGTTATTTAGTGAGTAATGCACAAAGGGGTTCTGTGTCCATCATATCAATTGCAGTAGCAGGCAACAATCATCCAAAGGAAACAAGAAGGCAATACAATATCTACTGTGGAACAAAGAAAAGAAGCAGACCTTATTGAAGAAAACACAATAGTATTGATGCTCCCAGGGCTCACAAATAATTGCCCGACATGGACATGCTTCATCAACAGTACAGGCTGCGTCTGGGGCATTAGGAACTGTGACAATCAACATAAAAACAAATCAGTAAAAAAATCCAACTGGTCACATATAAATAAATAATAAAAAGTTCAAAACATATATGTATCAACATAAGAACCTTCTATGTGCTAAATAAGTAAAAGGGTTTAATAAAATCAATATATTATAAAACCAGAGCATGGCATAGCCTGTCCAGATTAATGGTCCCATTTCATTAGCCATTAACAGGATGGACTGTTAATTAGTTGAATGACATTTGTGGGAAATAAATGGAGGTGAATACTGCACTTGACAAATGTTGGACTGGTAAAAGGGGGAATGGATCTGTCAGGTTGAAAGAAGAAGCTCATGAGACTTGACTTACACTGCTAAAGTCAAAATGGAGATTTTTCTCTATACAGGGAGGGAAGCAGAGGACTACCCTCAGTGCAAGAGACTCTGGAATTGACCAATAAGGTAAGAGAATACACCTGGGTAAAATATGAGCAAAACAGGTCTCAAAAAGACAAGAGAGAAGAGATCACATGCAACATTTAACCTCTAAGTATAAAGATTACAGAACCAAACAGAAAGTATCTTATATTAACTATAGGTTATCATTAAAATATGAATATAAACATGCACACATGCTAGTGGAATAACACTGCCCCCTCCACCACCTCCCTGATACCTGTAAATATCACTACTATAAAATCTTACTGTGATAAGGTATACATCCCATCACAAGAGAAGGAGAGATACCAGTCTCAACCAAATCCTCCCAAGACAACCTCCAAACAGACAACTTGGGCATAGTTCACCCTAGGTTGGTCAGGGTCAATGTCAAGAACTAGCTCGGGTGGTAGTAGCCGATCAGGGAATGCTTCAAGGGTGGTGGCCGGTTAAAGACCAACCCATTCTGAACGTTTAGAATTTACATGTGATCTTTATGGTCCAAAGAACTTGATGTTGACCTAGGTTTTGAATGCTGTTAAGGGCAAGGAGGCCCAGGGTAAGAGACAGGACTTAACAGCCAGGGAATGTTTAAAGATAGAGTTATGTCTTCTTTCTCTGGAGGAGAGAGGTCTTTGGGGGATGCAATTGGAGGCTTGCTTTTTGGATTCTCAGCCTATGTTGTCACTAGGTGGTGGAATTGCCTTTGGACTCTCAGCCTACATTATTAGCAGATAGTAGAATTGCTTTTGTATTTGCAGCCTATGGGGCTCATTTTCAAAAAAGAAAAAAGTGACATGTCTGCATTTGGATGTTTATCTCACAAAAATGTCCAAATCAGTATTTTTGAAACCTCTTTTTAGATGTTTTTCTCTGAAGTTTGTCAGATGTCCGTCTAAATCTCAAGGGGGCATGCCAAGGGCGTGTTCAAGGTGGGACTTGGGCGTTCCTAAGACTTAAATGGTTTTCAGCCATAATGGAACAAAACAAAAATGTCCAGGACTAAAACTTAGATGTTTTGAGTTAGACCTATTTTTATTATGAATAAGGCACAAAAAGGTGCCCCAAATGACCACTGGAGGGAATCAGGAATAACCTCCCCTTACTCCCCCAGTGGTCACTAACTCCCTCCCACTCCCCAATATTGTGATTAAGAGCATTACTTGCCAGCCTCTATGCCAGCCTTAGATGACATACTCAGGTTCATTACAGCAGCATGCAGGTCCTTTGAGTAGTTTAGTAGTAGGTGCAGTGCACTTCAGACAGGTGGACCCAGGTTCCTACCTCCCCCTGTTACACTTGTAGAGGAAACTGTGAGCCCTCTAAAACTCACTAGAAACACACTGTACCCACATATAAGTGCCCTCTTCACCCGTAAGGGCTATGATAGTGGTGTACAGTTGGGGGTAGTGGGTTTGGGGTGGGTTTTGGGAGGGGGGGGGGGCTCAGCACACAAGGTAAGGGAGCAATGGTGAGATGTGTACCTGGGAGCAGTTTATGAAGTCCACTGCAGTGCCTCCTAGGGTGCCCTATTGCTGTCTTGGGATGTCAGGGGACCAGTCTACTAAAAATGCTGGCTTCTCCTACATCCCAATAATGCTGGCTTCTCCTACATCCCAATGATTTTGTAAGTTTTGCACTTGGGTGTATTTTTTTGAAAATGGCCCCTCCCCAAAAAACATCCAAATCACAAAACGTCCATCTTATTTTTGAAAACAAAAGGTAGACGTTTTTCTTTTTTTGAAAATGACCTTCTTTCCTGTTCAGAATGTGGACGTTTTGTGTAAAACATCCAAATTCAGATTTAGATGTTCTATCGAAAATGCCCCTCTATTTTGTCAGTAGGTGGCAGAAGTGCTCTGGGAACCTTGGCCCATAGTACCAATGGGCGGCGGATTGCTATGGGGACCTCAGCCTACACTGTCAGTAGGCAGCAATCTCATCACACTTACAAAGAATCAAACATATTAAACACATGCAAAATCTATGATACAAATTCAGAGTCTCTCATATGTATAAAGAATCTACATAAGAATAGCAATACTGAGTCAAACCAATGGTCCATCTAGCCCAGTATCCATAGGTGTAGTTTGACTGTTCCATTTGAGGGGGCAAAGGGTGTGCTCTGACATATTAGCATAATAATTTGCATATATGCATCTCCTACATATTCATTATGGTTCATATTCATATTTGTGATATACGCTATATGCAAGGAACTTAACTTATCAAAACATTGTCACGAGGACTAATGTTATGGATCCTTCTATCACTTATCCCTACAGTGGCCATGCCATTTTGCTTTATGGCTTCATCATGGGACATATGTATGACAACTAAAACATTCACCAGCATACTCATTCTTTGAATGGCTCTGAATTTTATTACAGTCAAAAATTTAGACACTTTCGGTGCTGGTGTAAGAGTTTGGCAGCCGAAAGTGTCTACATTTTTGACTGTATTATCTGTATCAGCTGTACCTAATGGTTAGAGCAGTAGGCTGCCAACCAGTGAAACCAGGGTTCAGATCCAACTGCGACTCCTTGATTTCTTGGACGTCACTTATCACTTCACTGCCTCAGGTACATACTTAGACTGCAGGCCCTCCAGGAAAAGGAACTATCTATTCTACCTGAAGCTTTAAGCTACTACTGAGAAAGGTGTAATCTAAATTCAAATCCAAAATCCAGTATCGGGCATATTTTAAATAAAAAAAACCCTACAAATGTCACTCAGGAACCATAGTGCAATTCTACCATACCATAATAGCACTCATTTTCAAGAGTCACACAAGAGGGGCCTATCTAAGGAAAGGTTGCACTGTAAACATGTGGGCACTAGAACATCAATATACCTATTGGAAACTAAACAAGCCAGGTTAGTACAGATTGATCTTGAAATATGCCTCCCTGGTCTCTTCCACACACATAGAATGCAAATAGATCCTCACGAAATACGGAATAAGTAACTACAAACGAAAAGTAGAAATATGTAGACAAAAATTAAACTGAACTCCCAAAAAGTCAGACTTTGTGCACAATATCATACAGTAGTGTGTCCGCTCATACTGTGACCTGGCTTCTCCACTGTTGGAAGCAGGATACTGGGATAGATAGACCATCGGTCTGGCCAAGTATGGCTTGAAGTCACCAATGACTTTTGCCCTTATGGCTATTCTTATGTTCTTGTGCCAGAAATTATAGATGTGTCCTTCAGATACATGATGCTAGCAAACACAAGGAAAGCTAGGGTCCAGTTGTCTATGTTTCTAGTTACTCACATCTTAGATACCTCTCTCGTTTTTCTGGGAGTAATCTACGGAAAGGGTGGTGGATGTGTAGAATAGCACCCTGGTTGAGGCGGTGAAGACAAAGTCTGTACCTGAATTCAAGACAGCGTGGGACAAGCATGCAGGATCTCTAAGGTAGAGGAAGAGATAGTGGACGATATGGAGAGGCAGACTTGATGGGCCATATGGTATTTATCTGCCATCATTTTATATGTTTCTATTGCTGTGGAGTCCATCTCACTGCCAAAAAAAGTGAGTACCATAGTAGAGACCTTGTTTTTTTCTCATTCTAAGTCAGTAGTCTTGATTTGAAATTGCTGCAGCCAGCCATGGTGGTGACTGGGCCCATGAATAGGTTGCCAGCCCTCTGAGCTGACACCCAATGCAAAAAAGAGCTGAAAGCCTCAAAGTAGGCACATGAGATAGAACACCCCATCGGCATTCATCTATCAAAGTAGTAAAGTCTCAGGGTCCCCAGCTGCACAATTTGTCACCAGTTCTACTGTATTACCAAAAGAAGCATACCTCACTGTGTGCAGCTCTGGTGACACATAGTCACTGATCGACTCTCCTGTAGGGTATGATAGGTTGTGGATAATTGGATCTTCTCTGCCTCCTGTTTAGGAACCAATGCTAATGACAATACTACAAAGTCAGGGTAAGGGCATTCTGAGAATAGGCCTGCAATACAGCACAGATTCAGCTCAGCTACTATCTTTTCCTGGACCACATCCTCACCACAGCACACCAATGGTATGTTATGCAAAGAAGTGGACCTGGACAGATCCAGGTAAGGTATCCAAAACCAAAATTTAAATCCCTCATATAGAGTCATAAAATCCTAGACATACACAGCACTGTACACAAAATACATAAAAGAGTCAACCCCTGATCGACAGAACTTACAATCAATTCAAGACAGACAAACGGGATAAATAGGGAATTAAGGAGTTATTTATTGTGGGAATGATTGAAACAAACATGAGTACGGAGTAGGGGGGTTAAGAGTTAAAAGCAGCCTCAAAAAGGTGGGCTTTTAATCTAGGTTTGAATAGGGCCAAAATGGATTATGATGTACTGACTCAGGAAGTCTATCCCAGGCATATAGCACAGCAAGATAAAAGGAACAGAGTCTGGAGTTGGCAATAGAGGAGAAAGGTACAGATGGATAGCATTCCAGGGAGGGGTAAAGGGAGAGATGAGAGGAGAGATACAAGTGCATTCATTCTGCAGCTCCTCAGTAAGTCAGTAATAGGAGTTTGGACTGTTTACAGAAATGGATAGGGAGCCAATGAAGTGACTTGAAAAGAGGTATTATGTGAATATAGCAACACTGGCATAAGATATGTCATGCAGCAGAATTTTGAAAAGATTGAAGGTAAGAGAGATGGTTTAGTGGAAGACCTGTGAGAAGCTGCAGTAATCTGTGAGGTGATGACAGTATGGATAAGGGTTTTGTTAGCATGCTCAAAAAGAAAAGGCTGAATTTTGATGATGTTACAGAGAAAGAAATGACAGATTATAGCAGTCTCTCTGCGGCCCTAATCGAGGGGGGGGGGGGGGGTGATTAAATGCAAAGGTTTTCAGATGATGGCCAGAGAGGAGAAGAACTCAGGTGGAGAAATTTGAGAGTGAACATGAAGACAAAATCGAGGTAGTGGCCATGCTGGTGAGTAAGGATAGTGGAGCATAGATGGAGAGGGGCCAAAGGGGTCATTAGCATGAATGTTAAAATTCCCAAGAATGAGGGAAGGGGAAGATGATTTGAGAAAGAAGGAAAGGCAGGAATCAAAGTCAGTGAGAATGGAAGAGAGGGAGTGGCGTGAATAGGTGGATGGAGTGGACTTCAAAGGAAGAAAAGCAGTGAGACTGAGGTGGGAGGTTGAAATCTACAAGAAAGTAAAAGCAGCCTGACACCACCACTGCAGTCAACTGGGCGAGGTGTATGGGAGAAAAAGGTAACCTCTATGACACAGGGCAACAACTGAAGCAGAGTCTTCTGAAAAATGCCAAGTCTCACATAGAGTAAGAAGATGAAATGTATGAGAGATAAAGAGGTCATGAATGAAAGCACGCTTGTTGGAGGCACAGTGGACGTTCCATGGGGCACATGAGAAAGAAAGAGACAAGGTTGGAAGGAGAGGAATAGAAATAAGGTTGGTTGGTTTGACCTGCACAGTTGATTTGGAGGGCCAGAATTGGGATTGATATCCCCAGCACAGAGCAGGAGAAGGAGCAAGAGAGTACGGAGAAGAGTAGGGGACGCTTGATGCTGTAATGGAAGTGAATTTTAAAAGATTGCTTTTCAACCCTGTCTTGTACGACCATTGCACCTGGGGTCTGTGTTGTTGATTAGAAGTAATTCTGTTTCATTCATTGTTTAAGTGTCCTCTTAAAGGATTGCTTTTCTACCCTGTTTTTTGTCCAATAATACCCTCTGAAATCTTGTTTTTCTGACCGAAAGTAACTTTCCTTGTGAAAACAAAAATAAGTTGGAATGTGGAAGATAAGGCATGTCTCTAACCGATTCAGTTTGTGCAGGGGGGAAACAGGATATGCTCAAAGCCCAAGAGGGGAACCACCTGGCCAGTGGTTTGTTTGCTTGGGCCAGAAGCATGTGGCTGTGTCCTCATGTACATTCTGTAATTTTCCCTTAGAGGTGTTCCTGTAACTTCCCATAGCTCTGGACATGGGCTCGGAACCTAATAAAAGGGAGGGCTTGTCATAGCACAATGGGGTTCATCTGTGAGCAACGTACGGGCTGCGCAGAAATCTATTCCTGGTCCAAAAAGCTCCTAGCTCTTTCGCTGTATGTGTGTGTCGGGCCCTCCTCAGCTGATGATGACAAGAGCTTGGATGATGGAGATCAGTGATGATTGTATGTATGTAATTATTGTTTCTTTCTTGGTCAAAGAACTCTTTGCATTGCTTAAATGTAGAGACCAGTGATGTCATGATTGTTTTTACAGCTAACCATTGTGTTTCTATAGCTAATTACTGTATATGTGCTAACCAGTATATATATGTGTATATTAACCAATTGCAGAATCTAGCTTCCTCTAATAAAGGTTTCATTTACTCATTACGAATCCAAAAGAATCCATGGTAATTACTGGGTAGTCTGTGTTAGTGAGACAGGCTGTAAATCCGTAGCAGATCAGATGCAAATGACGAATATGAGATGTACTCAGACAGAATGGAGATGGTTGAATGAAAGGAAGAAAATATGTAAACTTGAGAGCTGAGAAGATAGTAGAAGACAAAATGGATGGTGAGGTGAAGAAAGAAGACCATATGCAATGTGGTCTTGAGGTGTGCAGAGGTTTGAGAAGGCGAATAAGGCTAAGAAGGGTTAACATCAGGAACAGCAAGTGTAGTGGAACCATGGGAAATACAAGAAGGGATATACAAATCTGTGGAGATAGAATATGACATTACAGATGGCACGCGTCACCTGGCAGGCAGCTGAAAGGAGCCCAGGGCAGGAGGAGCGGAGGTCTGAATAGATCAAGGTGGAACTGGGAGTCACCCTGGGGGAAGCTTGGAGAAATATGCAATGGACTGCAAACCTTCCCCACCACCTTTTTCCTGATACTAGTAGGTATGTACTGCCATAACTGGGACTGTTCACAAAATGATGTGACCTCCCCAGAAATGGCTTGTTCTCATAAGAACATAGGAGTAGCCATACTAGGTCAGACCAATGGTCCATCTAGTCCAGTATCCTGTTTCCAACAGTGGCCAAGACAGATCACAAGTACCTGGCAGAAACCCAAATCGTGGCAACATTCTATGCTACAAATTGCAGGGCAAGCAGTGGCTTCCCCCTGTCTGTATCAATAGCAGACCATGGACTTTTTCTCCAGGAACTTGTCCAAACCTTTTTAAAACCCAGATATGCTAACCGCTGTTACTACATCCTTCGGCAAAAACTTCCAGAGCTTAACTATTCATTGAGTGAAAAAATATTTCCTCTTATATGTTTTAAAAGTATTTCCATGTAACTTCATTGAGTATCCCCTAGTCTTTGTACTTTTGGAATAAGTGAAAAATCGATTTACTTCTACTTGCTGTACACCACTCAGGATTTTGCAGACCTCAGTCATATCTCCCCTCACCATCTCTTTTCCAAGCTGAAGAACCCTATCCTCTTTAGCCTTTCCTCATACAAGAAGAGTTCCATCCCCTTTATCATTTTAGTTGCTCTTCTTTGAACCTTTTCTAATTCCACTATATCTTTTTTGAGATATGGCAAATCATCATCTGTGCTATCCTGCTCTGAGGTTGACCTAGAGTCAAATACTCAGGGCTGTGGATACTCGGCAACCCTTCACTTCAGCTTGCCTTGTCCCAGACCTCACTAGGTCCCTCCCTATGTGCCTGCTTCCAGAAATATTTATTTATTTAGACATTTATACCCCACATACTCCATCAATGGGTAGAAACCTCTCAAAGAAGAAAGTTTTCAGTCTTTTGTGAAATACCAAGTAATCAGGCTGACCGTTGATTGCCATTGGCAGAAAGTTCTGTGGAGTGAACTGACATAATGCACTCTCTTGCAATCTGGAAGATTAAGACTAAGGTAGTTAAGCAAGTTTGTCTTATCTTTTACAACTTCTACATATTCATCTCCTTTACTCTTGAGCCTCACAATGTCGCTTTTTTACTTCCACCTATCACTAACATATCTAAAAAATGTTTTCTCCCCCCACTTTTACAGTATTGACTTTATTTCTTCCATTTGCATTTTACCAGCTTATCATAATTTTTCCAGATATTGCTGCTTGTCTACTACTACTACTACTACTACTACTACTACTATTTAGCATTTCTATAGCGCTACAAGGCATACGCAGCGCTGCACAAACATAGAAGAAAGACAGTCCCTGCTCAAAGAGCTTACAATCTAATAGACAAAAAATAAATAAAGTAAGCAAATCAAATCAATTAATGTGAACGGGAAGGAAGAGAGGAGGGTAGGTGGAGGCGAGTGGTTACAAGTGGTTACTAGTCAAAAGCAATGTTAAAGAGGTGGGCTTTCAGTCTAGATTTAAAGGTGGCCAAGGATGGGGCAAGACGTAGGGGCTCAGGAAGTTTATTCCAGGCGTAGGGTGCAGCGAGACAGAAGGCGCGAAGTCTGGAGTTGGCAGTAGTGGAGAAGGGAACAGATAAGAAGGATTTATCCATGGAGCAGAGTGCACGGGAAGGGGTGTAGGGAAGGACGAGTGTGGAGAGATACTGGGGAGCAGCAGAGTGAATACATTTATAGGTTAGTAGAAGAAGTTTGAACAGGATGCGAAAACGGATAGGGAGCCAGTGAAGGGTCTTGAGGAGAGGGGTAGTATGAGTAAAGCGACCCTGGCGGAAGATGAGACGGGCAGCAGAGTTTTGAACCGACTGGAGAGGGGAGAGGTGACTAAGTGGGAGGCCAGCAAGAAGCAGATTGCAGTAGTCTAAACGAGAGGTGACAAGGGTGTGGATGAGGGTTTTGGTAGAGTGCTCGGAAAGAAAGGGGCGGATTTTACGGATGTTGTAAAGAAAGAAACGACAGGTCTTGGCGGTCTGCTGGATATGAGCAGAGAAGGAGAGAGAAGAGTCAAAGATGACCCCAAGGTTTCGAGCTGAGGAGACAGGGAGAATGAGAGAGCCATCAACAGAAATAGAAAACGGGGGGAGCGGGGAGGTGAGTTTGGGGGGGAAAATGAGAAGCTCGGTTTTGGTCATATTTAATTTCAGGTGGCGTTGAGACATCCAGACAGCAATGTCAGACAAGCACTCTGAAACTTTGGTTTGGATGCAAGGTGAGATATCAGGGGTAGAAAGGTAGATTTGGGAGTCATCAGCATAGAGATGGTAGGAAAAGCCATGGGATGAGATTAATGAACCAAGGGAAGAAGTGTAGATAGAAAAGAGGAGGGGACCAATAACAGAACCCTGAGGTACGCCGGTAGTTTATGAAGGCTAACCTTCGCCGGTCGCTGCTTCGAGGTGTGGTCTGAGTTCTGGCTGGAGAGTGGAGCATGTCATCATCTGCTTGTACATTGTTGCTGGTCAGAACATGTATTACATACATGTGGAGGAGTGGCCTAGTGGTTAGAGCACCAGTCTTGCAATCCAGAGGTGGCCAGTTCAAATCTCACTTAACCCTCCATTGCCTCAGGTACAAACTTAGATTGTTGAGCCCTCCTGGCAGAGAGAAATAGCCACCATACCTGAATGTAGCTCACCTTGAGTTACCACTGAAAAAGGTGTGAGCAAAATCTAAATAAACAAACCTCTTTTTACTTACCTTTACATCTGCAACTTTTAAGAACCATAGCAGCCTCCTTTTCCTCTTACTTTTATTCAGCTGAAAACCTAATTGGGCAGGCGCATTTAAATATTTACCAAAATAAAACACACAAGAATTAGCCAATAATCTTACCCTTTTAATGGAGGATTTCTAATATTGAGCCTTATAGTGGTCACTCCTAATATATATCAGAATAGAGCTATAGGTAGTCCTGAATATAATATACTACCACTCAAAATATCGAGAATATCTCATGTAGGACGCGATATTCATAGGAGTCCCTTATAGTGGTCACTCATATTTTGTTTTGGAAAGCCAAAAAATTCTCAGTTCAAAATATTCAAGTTAGCATTGGGTGCTAACTTCTTAAGTGTTTAAAAAAATAATTCTGTGCCTGCAAATGAATAAATTTTTCACTGGACAACTTGATATCTGGATAAAATTTATGGTTGATATTCAGCATGGATTAAGCAGTTAGAGGCTCCTGCTTGCTTAACTTATACTAAGGGGCTCCTTTTCAAAAGAGAAAAACGCCCAGAAAGTGTCATAAAACACCATTTGGAATGGATGTTTTTCTTCTCAAAATGTCCAAATCAGTATTTTCAAGACCAATTCTGCAGACATTTACTAATTCTGCAGTACGTCCAAATCACATGGGGGCATGTCATGAGCATTTTGAAGGTGGGATTAGGGCGTGCCTAAAACTTGGACATTTTACAGCGTAATTGCCTATTTCTCATGTTTGATCTATTCTTACTGTACACTGCCTTGACTGAATTCCTTCAAAAAGATGGTAAATAAATCCAAATAAATAAATACATAAATAAAAATATTGTTTTGGACTTAACAACTTGGCACAAAAAAAGCTAGTGGGTGCAGTGCATGCTGAAATTCTCCAGCAATGCAAACAATCATTCAATTGATAATCATAGAAATAAATAAATGCATCTTCCAAGTCAAAGTGTATAAATTATCTTGACTGTGTAAGTAATGCAGGTAGGGTTTTGCAAACGGGACCTGTCACCTGCCCCTTGGAAATTTACAACTAAAATTGAATCACATCAGCTGTAGAGATCCTCCACCCCTTCATAGGTGGAGTTCCCCAAGGCATTCTCCATAAGCATTACCTGTTGAACAAACAAACATTTATTTTCATTCCTGTCTCTTGGCACTATTATGTAGAATTTAAACAGCCAGCATCATTCCCCATAGTAGCAGAAGGTATGAATGAAGATATTTGATTTGTTGAACAAATGACACTGCTGGAAGACACATGGGGTGGTGTTTAACCTCTAGAGTAGTATAGGCCCTGTACAGCTGGCGAGTCCCTTTGATTCGGGATCTCTAAGGAAAGATACTGTATTTTCCTGAAAACTCAGTTAATCACACATTATTTTTTCCATGCCTCATTTGGTTCCTCTATTTTTCCATCATACTGTAGACTTCCATTTTATTTTACATCTTTGTGGTTGCCTCCTTTCTGCTTCCAGAAAGTAGAAGAATAAAGACGTCAGTACATTATTTTGAAAAGAGAGAAAGACTCAGGAAGCAAGAATTCAGTATAATAACAATGTATTCTAATTACAAAAGATTTATTTGAAGAATGAAACATAGCTGCAGCCTTTCCTACCTGCTACATTCTTCCTTTCTATACCTAGGCTCATACATGCCTGCCCTGCCCCCCCAAATCCTAAACTTAACTCTGGGTTGACTATTAAACAGTTTTGTACTGAATGCCATTAGGTGGCAGTAGAGCTTTGCTACTTTTTACACCTTGTGTGTTGTCAAGAAGCAATTCTGTCAGAGATCTATTAATAAAGTTGATAAACTGTCTTCTTGCACCCCTAAACCTTTTAAAGGCCTATGCAGGGTATAGGTGCATAAAATTAGGAGTTATGAACAAGCAATTTTAAAAAGAAAAAGATTATACATTGTGAAGATCAGGGTCCACTCACTGCTACTGGATTGGGAGTACTCAAAACCTTGCAGAGTTCAATCCAAAGCTGGAAATTGTTCCAACCCAGGGTTTCTATTTTTCCAATTCAAACACAAATGTAAAAAAAAAAAAAAATCCTGTCTTCAAAAGTTCCAACAGTTTGTAATCCCAACCAACATCAAAACAGTCACTTTAAGGAATCAAAAACCAAATAATCCATAAATCTCTCAAATCTAGGCAGTTTTGCCTGGAAGTATTATCCGGTTAAGCCTTTGTAATCTTTTGGTAGCCCTAAGCTTGAATTATTCTCTTCAGGCCAGTCAGGCCCAAAAAGGCTTTCATTCTTAGTCCACAAAGTTAATTTTCATATAGTCTTGTTTCACAGGTCCATACTCCATAGGGTTACCATATGGCTCCAGAAAAAAGAGGCCGGATTGAGCCAGCCGGGTTTTACTTCCATTGCTTTGGATTGAGCCAGCCGGGTTTTACTTCCATTGCTTTCAAAGCAATGGAAGTAAAACCCGGCTAGCTCAATCCGTCCTCCTTTTTCTGGAGCCATATGGTAACCCTAATACTCCATAATCCACTGTAGTTACTCCTATAATTAAAGTTCACTTTCTTTTCACTGATATGGTCCCAAACAAGTTGTGCCTCCAGCCCTCCTCCCTCTCCACAGCTTTTTATAAAACTGTGGCCTCTCACAGCTGTCTGTGTCTGAATAAGAAAAAGAAATAAGAGTTTACTGTACAATCCATACCAAAGTCCATGTTATCATCTTGCCTCTGCTCTTCTGCTTTGTGCTTTATTCTTCAACTGGAAGCTTTGAGTTCAAATTCCTCTCCTTCCTCTGCCTTAGCAGAATCTTTCTAAGGCATTATAGGGTGGAGCTCCTTCCCCTGGCCTCTCTGTGGTTCCTCACATATTGTTTGGTTAACCAGGGGAACTGAGCATCATCCCAACCCTTCCCCCATCACCATTTAATTGTGAGGCATTCTTTTTCTACCTGGGAAAGAATGACACCTAAACCTTTATCTGAGGCGGACCCTAATCATCACAATATGTAGAAGAAAACTTACACATAACAGCATATGTGTGCAAAAGCAATATGTTGAAGGTGCATTCTCAAAGTATATCATCAACATGCACACATGTATTTACATCTACTGTAGAAAATGCCCAGGATAGGGATTATCTTCTTTATTGGAACCCAGTGGTTGGATCAGTGGTTTGTGTTGGAGAGTTGCTTGACAGTTCTTGGTCATTGTCTATTAGACTTTCCACCTCTTTCCGTTATTTACTTTTTCATCTCTGTCATTTCTGTTAGTCTACCTGATTGTTCTGTGAGTGTATCTGTGGGATTGTGTGTGCATGGGTGTATATGGCTGTGGTCAGCTTAGGTGTGTTGGTTGTGGGTATACTGATGGTGTATAGTGTATTTAGTATGAGTGCACTAAATTGGTGCTTCAAGTGGATGCTGGTTCAGAGGGAAGATAGACAAATAAAAAAGGGGTTGGAAGAAGTACCCAATGAAGAGGATATACAGGTGCAGGAGCCAGCCCAGAGGTGCATCAGATACAAACTAAAGACTTTATTTAGTTTATTTATTTGGATATAGTTCACACCTTTTTCAGTAATAGCTCAAGGTGAGTTATAGTCAGGTATTCCAGGATTTTCCTGTTTATAAGCTTACAATTTTAGGGCTTCTTTTACAAAGTGGCACTAACAATTAGCGTGCACTGAATGCAAAGAAACCCATAGACACTGAATGGGCTTCTCATTCATAAGTACATAAGTATTGCCATACTAGGACAGACCAAAGGTCCATGAAGTCCAGCATCCTGTTTCCAACAGTGGCCAATCCAGGTCACAAATACCTGGCAAGATCCCAAAAACGTTCAGTACATTTTATGCTGCTTATCCCAGAAATAATCAGCGGATTTTCCCCAAGTCATTGTAATAATAGTCTATGGACTTTTCCTTTAGGAAGCCATCCAATCCTTTTTTTAAACCCCGCTAAGCTAACCGCGTTTACTACATTCTCGGGCAACGAATTCCAGAGATTAATTGCACATTGAGTGAAGAAACATTTTCTCTAATTCGTTTTAAATTTACTACTTCGTAGCTCATTGCATGGTCCCGAGTCCCCATATATTTGGAAAGAGTAAACAAATGATTCACGTCCAGTCCACTCATTATTTTATAGATCTCTATCATATCTCCCCTCAGCCGTCTTTTCTCCAAGCTGAACCCTAGCTTCTTCAGCCTTTCCTCATAGGGAAGTCGTCCCATCCCCTTTATAATTTCCGTTGCCCTTCTCTGTACCTTTTCTAATACCACTATATCTTTTTTGAGATGCAGTGACCAGAATTGAACATAATATTTGAGGTGCGGTTGCACCATGAAACCGATGTTTTCCATTCCTTTCCTAATAATACCTAACATTCTATTTGTTTTCTTAGCCACTGCAATACACTGAGCAGAAGGTTTCAACGTATCATCAATGACTATACCTAGATCCCTTTCTTGGTCGGTGACTCCTAACGTGGAATCTTGCATCTTAAGTAGCTATAATTCGGGTTCCTCAGGGCCGGTCTTAGCAAGTGCGGGGCCCTGTGCAGACCAATTTGGTGGGGCCCCACACTAGCCCCGCCCACCCTAGCCTCGTCCCATCCTAGCTCCACCCCACCCTAGCCCTGCCCCTACCCTAGCTCCACCCCATAGATAAGATTATTGAATTTTTAGAAAAACTTTTATTTATGAAATTTAAAATAAAGACAAATGAAGCAAAACTTGGACAGAAAAACTGATTGAAATAAGCAGAATGCTATCACAACCCCCCCCCCCCCCCCCCAGAAATTATTCAGTTCAAGTCCACTACAATTAGCCTCTAGCAGGCATTGCAGGACCTAGTTTAGTCTATCTGTTAATGTTGTGGTACAACATTCAAGTTTTAAAACTAGGGGGAAAAGAGTATGGAGATTAGTTGATAAAGTTTGCTGTTTTATATTTTTATTCTGCCTATCACTAACCTACAATTCCTCCTTTAAACCCCAATCTTTAAGTTCCCAAAGCACAAAGCAAAATAGTGTTCACTTACCAGAGAAATGTCTTCTCACAGAACTTCTCAGAACGAAAGTTCAGTGGGACCTTTCCTCTTTATATAGTTTTGAATCTAAGGGGACTTTTTCAAAAGAGGCTCTTTGAAGCCAACGCAGCAACCTATGCGAATATTCTACTTCCTCACACCTTAATAAGGAACGGTAAAGTTCAATATAACAGTTAACAGTGTCGGAAGACTTATGTGAAACTGAAGTAACAGTATAAGCGCAGCAGCTTATACACTGTATTAGTTATGAAGAAAATAACCTTTTCTCAATTTAAATATAGCGGTATGGGTTCCTCCTTAGGTCCTGCAGCTGCTGCAGCTGCTGCCTCGTGATGGCCTCTATGAGGCTGTTGAGTGTGGCCTGCAGTGTGGCAGACCCCTGCTGCATGTCTCTACTACTACTACTACTTATCATTTCTCCCTCTCCAGCAGGGGCATGTCCACATGTGTGTCCTCGACCGCCTCCTCCTCCTCCTCCTCCTCTGGCTCCTGCAGCATCAGCCCCTGGGGTGAGGTGTGGGGAACCTTCCACTGGCCTCTTTGACCACTAGCTCCTGCTGGCTGTGTTCCTCTATGGGTGGCTGGGGCAGGGCCTCCAAGGGGTGGGGTCTCTCTCTCCTGCTCCTGATGAGACCCGGGTGATCGCGTCCCAACAGGAGCAGGAGAGAGAAAACTTCAGCTCTGGGCCCCCCTTACATTGCCTGCCTAGCAGGTGCTGGGCCCTCAGGCCGCACATGCTCAGTTTTGACTCACCAACAAACGTCTAGAACATTCCAACTGAGACATAACACGACATGCACTACATCTTTTGTAGTATACATTATTGAATGCCCCTGTCATTTGTTTTATGTAGGGCGCACTATTAGGCATATGAGGGTAAGATTGATAGAACACAAAAGCAGATTATCCACAAAAACAATGACAGCTCCATTGGTTCCTCATTGCCAACAATTTAAACACACATTTGCAGACCTACGGTGGTTTATTATTGACCACATTTCTGTTTGGATAAATAATACGGATCGGACCATGGCATTAGCTAGACGTGAGCAGTGGTGGATTTTTACTTTAAAGACAATGAACCCTTTGGGGCTTAATGAAAATGTGGAATGGAACACTATAATCTGATCTGAAAAGTTTTTTAGATCTGTCAGCCATTCGTCTTTCTGTCAGTTTTGGAATCAGTTTTAGAATTGTTTGCATAAAGTTAGTTGAAAAAAGTGACGTCACTTCCGACCTTACATGGATGCGGATGCCTCATAAGCCACGGGGCAACAAGCAGGCTTTGCCTTGATTTGTGGATTGTGCGAGACAGAATGAAAGAGGAAGAAGTGATTTATGCAGCCTTAACCCTTTGTCCCTGAGGAAACTGACTGAAACCCCGCGGAGTCGGGCGGTTCCAGGGGAAGGCTATTGCTTAATGTGTCAGCAAGGCAACATAGTTCTGCCAGGGAGGCAAGAACTCACGAGATAAGTGCACAGTTTTTTCACCTAGTATATATTTTAAAAAGTAACAAATGATTTTATAGCACTGTGGTGATTGGGAAGCATAAAAAAATGTGAGCAGAGGTTGCTCTCTCCCAAAAAACAGAGTGAGAGTTACCTAATGAAAGAGGTGCTATGCCACGTTTTAGCAGCATTATTGACTGCAGTTACAGTGGTTTATATCTGAGGGTACTCTACACACAAAAATTATATATTATATTGGTGGAATATTGGTGAAATACTGGTGAAACAACTGTTTGTCAAAGCACTTTTTTGAAGTAGGTGGCTTTTGAGTCCTGGTTTGTGTATACAAGCAGTTGAATGTTACCAGAGACATTGATATTGTGAATCAGTTTTGAGACCGAGCATATGTGACCTGAGGAAAGCAGCCACAGGGGCAGGCAATGCTGAGCAGAGGAAGGAGCTGCGCTGCCTGCAGCTGGCAGGGCCAGCCAAGGTACTTTGGGTGGGTGGGCATGGGCGATGACGATTCTGTGTGTGGGGGGCGGTGGCAGCAATCCTGGGGGGAGGTGGCAGCCCTGCCCCAGGCCTAGCTCACTCTGTCGGTGGCCTTGGGCTAGGAAGTAGCTGGCTGGTCAGCTGCAGGCTGGGTAGTGGCTTTATTACATCTTCCAGGTTCACATTATTTGTTTTAGTTCTTCTGAATCATCATTTTAAATATTATTTCCCAACATGGCTACTTCCCCCACCACCCTCCTCAGTAAAAACTGATGCAAAGAATTCATTTAGAGGCCCTTTTACCACGCTGTGGTAAAAGGGTCTCTGTGGTGTCCTTGGTGCATGGATTTGCCGCATGCCAAGACCCGTTACCTCAGCGAGGTTTTTGTGAAAAAGAGGAAATGGCTGTGCATTAAGTATATGCTTGCCATGTGGCCATTTCCTGGGGGAGCCCTATAGGAGGTGGTAGGGGTTTCCACGCTAACCCAGTGGTAACCGCTGCCAAATTATCACCAGGTAAGCCCCCTGTGGAAAAATAAAAAATTTCCAGCAAGCTGGACATGGTGCATGGTGGAGGCGGCACTACTGCTGGCTCCTGTGGTGAGCTGGCGGAAGTACCGGTTTGGTGTGTGACAAAGAGGCGGTAGCTCTACTGCTGCTTTGCAAAAGGGCCCCTTAGTCTTTCCACAATGGCTTGTCCTCCCTGAGTGCTCTTTTTACCTTTCAATCATCTAATGGTCCAAATGACTGTTTTACAGACTTCTTGATTTAAATTTGTGGAACCCAGTCCTCAGGACACACCTAGCTAGTCAGGTTTTCAGTATATCCACAATGAATATGCATGGGATAGATTTGTATGCACTGTCTCAATTACATGCAAATCTAACTCATGAATATTCATTGTGGGTATCCTGAAAACCTGACTGGCTAGGTACGACCCAAGAACTGAGCTGAGAACCCCTGCTTTAAACGTATTTGGCGTTTTTATTATGAGTTTTTGTCTCTATGTCAAGCTTCTTTTCAAATTTTCTTTTTGCCTGCCTTATGAATGCTTTGCATCTAACTTGGCAGCCCTTATGCTTTTTCCTATTGTCTTTGGATCCACTTTTCAATTGTTAGAAAGATGTTCTGTTGGCTATAATAACCTCTTTCATTTCACCTCCTAACCATGCTGACAGTCATGTTGCTTTCCTTACACGTTTTTGTAACCTCCCTTTTGCTTTAATAGCTGAGCTAACATTTTAAGAAAGAAAAAATACATGTCAGCTTAGAATGTAGGTAGGCCAAGAGCAGAGCCACAGAAAGTAGTGAAAAAATAATCCAAATGTACTTGAGGTGAAAAGAGTTTACAAGCTTAGTGGCAACAACAGAGAGAGCTGCAAAGTGAAATTAATTTAAAGATAAATGATCAATGTTTATAATGAATGGGACTATATACTGGTTTGCTAATACTTTAAAAGAAAAAAATGAAGCCCATTAGCTTTTTTCAAAACTTACAAGAGATAGGAGCCTGAAGGGAAAGAACAAGCTGCACATATTAACTGGAAATACAACTTAAAAAAAACAAAATGGCTGCCATCAAATGTATGCCATCTCTGTGCAATAGATTGCTTTTAGCAACACTGTTGTGATTTATTTTGATCACTATGAATTTATAGAAGCTTAATATTAGCTGGAGAGAGTATCATGCAACAGTGGGTTTTAATCCCGTCCTAGGGGCAACACCTAGTTGGTTTTCAGGATATCCACAATGAATAGGCATGAGATAGATTTGCATATAAAGGAGGAAGTGCCTATTCACTGTGAATATACTGAAAACCTGACTGGCTAGTACACATATGAGAGAAATTTCAATAATTACTAACTAACCCCCTTGATAATCAGCCTGTGGCAGTTAGCATATTAAAAAATGACAGCTACTGTGTGCAAAAAAAAAAAAAAATCTAGATATTTAGTGGCCGGATCCAGATAGTGTCTGCCTCTGAATATCCCTATAGAGAGGTGAGGTGTCAGCATTATCCAGAGAGCAGCGATATTCAGCCACTATTCAGATAGATTTAAGACAGCATTTTGCTCTAATAAGAAATTCATTGCTACCCAAATAACTCTGGTGCTCACCCCAGGATTATCCTGACACTACTGGGATAGTTCTGAGGTGGTCTATAAAGATTCAGCGGCATTGTCTGAACAGTGCCACCAAATGTCTTTGTGACAGTAGCATAGCCAGACATGGAAGGGCATAATCGAACGAAAACGTCTATCTCCATGGGCGTTTATCTCCGAGAACGGGTCTGTGAAGGGGCGGACCGAACCGTATTTTCGAAAAAAATAGACGTCCATGTTTTATTCGACAGTTTGTGAGCTGGGCGTTTTTGTTTTTCAGCGATAATGGAAAATGAAAGCGCCCAGCTCAAAAACGAATAAATCCAAGGCATTTGTTCGTGGGAGGGGCCAGGATTCATAGTGCACTGGTCCCCCTCACATGCCAGGACACCAACTGGGCACCCTAGGGGGCACTTTTACAAAAAAAAAAAAAAAAAAAGGTAAAAGAGCTCCCAGGTGCATAGCACCCTTCCCTTGTGTGTTGAGCCCCCCAAATCCCCCTCAAAACCCACTGCCCACAAGTATACACCATTACTATAGCCCTAAGGGGTGAAGGGGGGCACCTACATGTGGGTACAGTGGGTTGGGGGGGGGGGGGTTGGACGACTAAGCGTTAAGCAGCACAATTGTAACAGGTAGGGGGGGATGGGCCTGGGTCCATCTGCCTGAAGTCCACTGCACCCCCTAACAACTGCTCCAGGGACCTGCATACTGTTGCCAGGGAGGTAGGTATGACATTTGAGGGTGAAAATAAAAAATTGTGAAACATCATTTTTTGTGGTGGGAGGGGGTTAGTGACCACTGGGGGAGTCAGGGGAGGTCATCCCCGATTCCCTTTGGGGGTAATCTGGTCATTTAGGGCACTTTTTGGGGCCTTATTCGTGAAAAAACAGGGTCCAGGAAAAGTGTCCTAAATGCCAGCTACAAGCGCATACTTTTTTTCCATTATCGGCGAAAGGCGCCCATCTCTGTTCGGGTGATAACCATGCCCCAGTCCCGCCTTCACCATGCCTCCGACACACCCCCGTCAACTTTGTACGCTTCCGCGATGGAGTGCAGTTGAAAACGTCCAAGTTCGGCTTTCGATTATACTGCGTTATTCGTTTTTGTGAGATAAACGTCCATCTCCCGATTTAGGTCGGAACTTGGGCGTTTTTCTCGTTCGATTATAAGCAGGATAGTATTCTGGGTGGGCATACAATCCCCCCCCCCACATGCCCTTTTTGCCCCTGCCCTGCATACAATCCCCCCCATGCATGTGTGCTTTGTGCCCCTGCCCTGCACCACCGACCCCCAAAACTAAAATAAATACCTGAGCTGGTGGTGGATCCCCAAGCTCCGCCAGCTGAAGATTTCCTCTGGAAGCCAGAACAAGTGATTTTTGTACCTTCTACAGCCGGCGGTACTTTCCACCTGTTGCCTCCGTGGTGGTGTCTTCCCTCCTGCACATGCTCAGTTTTCAGGCATGCACAAAAAACAAGCATGCACATAAAGTGTGTGTGTGTGTGTGTGTGGGGAGGGGGGGGGGGGGGTACTGCACCAATGGGTGGAAAGCGCCGCCTGCCGAAGCAGGTAGGAAAATAACTTGTTCTGGCTGCTGAAGGACATCTTCAGCTGGTGGGGCTTGGGGATCCTCACCAGCCATAAGAGTGTCAGAATTTTCGGATGGGACTGTGTCTACACCCCTGCTCTGTGGGACTTACCCAGGTAGCATTCCAGGATAAGTCCTTGTGTAATCCCTGGTCTCTTATGGTACCCTATGCCAATTTATGCTTGCAGAAGGTAGGCCAGAAGACCCATCCAGATGTAGAAGGAATGGGAATAAGCAAGAATACTTCCTCACTTATTTGGAAAAACAGGGTTCTGGAACACTGATCCACTGGAGCAAGATAAATAGGTATAACAGGCTGCTCAAAGGATTTCTTTGTCAGTTTCATACAAAAATTAACCAGAGGCAGGTGTATAATTTACAATAACTTTACTGAAAGATACTGGGGTTCACTTAAACAAAAACAGGAATAAGAGGGCAAAAAGGCATTTACACAAGAGAAAAAAGGACCAGCATTAGATAAGATAAATAGTACATTCTTTTAAATAGCAAATTTTACTGCAAGACTTGGGATTTCAGTCAGTTAGTTGTCAGACTGCTAAGTTTGACAAATAATGTGTTACTCAAGATAAGTTCAGTAATAATATAGCAGGGTGATGGAGCCCAGTTGGAGCTCTTACAGCTTTCAGATAGGATTCCAAACCACTGGTACAATAACCCTCTCAGGGCTATATTATAGTTGGGACAGATAAGTTCCCTCTGTGTTAAATTTAGGTGAGAACACCTTTTATTTCTTTCTTCCAGAGTAGTGCACTTCTCTGAAGAAATTTGACAGTTTTTCCTTTTTTACACTGTCTGTGAGAAGCACTGTGGCTAAAGTATCCAGTAGCTGTATGTTTTCTTTTGGGCTGGTTAAGCCCAAATTATTTCTTGTGGTTTTTCAGGTCCTGTGTGAGCTCCTGAAGCTTTTTTCTCTTTAGCTTGCACCCTTGCACTTCTCCAAACCCTCTCTTTTCCCTTTGGGCTGTTGCTCTAGGCTCAGCTCCCAGAGTCGTTCAAAGTAGCCAATAGGAGCAGCTTTGTTTATGCGGTAGGAGGAGTCCAGGCAGTGTATTGTAAATGGGGTAAATAAAAATTTTTAAAAACGTGCAAATGTCAGGAAAACTGCATGAAAAGGTATGAATGGGCAGCATAATAAGGTATTGTCCTGGCTAGAGCTGGGGTAACATGTGGGCAGCAAACAGAGGCATGCTGGATAAAGAGTGGAGGAGATCATTGCTTAAGAGGCTGCAGCTTGTAACTAGAACTCTGGGGACATGCAGAGTTCTAAAGCTGCTGCTTATGGGATGAGCACAGAAGGAATGAGTGACAGTTCTAAATTTCAGAGTGACAGTTCTAAATTTCAGTTAGAAGAGTAGGCTTGAAGGGAAGCAGCTGAGAGAGATGTGCTGAAGATGTGAGTTGAGGCATTGGTGAAGCCCTCTTAATTTAACTGTCTTTATAAAGTTTAATGATAAAGAATAAGGACAGTGTGGGTATGAGTGTGAAGCTGCTCTTGGACAGTGGATATCTTTTCTAAAAGAGGAAGTGAAGTGTTCAGATTGAATTTTTTTAGGGAAAAGTGGAAAATATGCGCTGGAAGGAATTCAAAATAAAATGGATGGATGGCTTGGGTGGGCAGACTGGATAGGGCATATGATCTTTATCTGCTTACATTTTCTCTGTTTCTATTTTCTAGGAGAGAAGTATTTAAAAATTGGTTTTAAAGAACTTTGAAGTGTCTGAGGAATCCAAGGTTTTTTGTAGTTATGAAATTGAAAGCTGTGAGTAATTAATAAAGGTCCTCAGTCTGATGAACCTGGCTAGTGACCACTTATGAGGAGCTGTTTATACACTGTGCTGAGTGAGCTTTCTAACAGTGGTGTTACAGCCTGACTGTGAGTTTCAGGAGCGTAGCCAGACCTTGCGGTGGGAGGGGGCCAGAGCCCGAGGTAGGGGGCACATTTTGGTCTGCTGCCGCTGCCTCGCCGCCCTCTGCCCTGCAGCTCCCCACCCACTGCCGCAGCAAATACATTGGCTGGTGGGGGTCTTTTTTCATCAATAAACAAGTGTTTTTTAAGATCCATCTCTCCAGGTTTTGTATCTCCGTGGTCAAACATCCCACTTTCTCTTATATCAGTATTTCAGGCACCAGTCACTAACAGTTCTCCCTTCTAGAGAGAAGCTGATCACAGACTTGGACTCAATCTGTATATACAAAATCCTAATCCATCTCAGCGCAAATGTAAGTGATTAGTTGTTTATCTTGTCATCAATTATATTAAATAAAGAATGGGATCGCTTCAACCGTTGACTTTTGAAAAACAAACAAAAAAAGAAGGTAGGCTGGGGAGGGGAGTTGAGGAAGGAAGGGGTAAAAGATACCGATCAATAATAAAGAGTGTCACCTGAGGCCCCCACCTCAGTTGGCTTAATGGTAGGGCTGCCACTGGCTGGATCTATGACTAGGCCCAGCTTCCACCTTTCTCATTCTCCTCAAGAGAGCAATCGGAGGGAGGGGGAATTTTGCTCCTCCCAGTATGCCAAGCAAACAGCAGAAACAAAGCTCCAAAAGGCACTGAGAGCAAAACACAGGTGTTCATAGGGGTTAATCACAGAGGACTGCAGAAATGCATGCATCTGATTCATACACACAACTTAATAAACATACAAATATTTAATCGTTCACACATAGCACAAGCTGCCCCATGCAATGGAGGCAAAACAGTACCCAATGTGAAAGAACATCGAGCTAGTGAAGAAAGCTTTTCATATAAAAACAGTTCTACTGTGTGCTCACATATAGCATTTTTGTTTTTCACTTAACAAGAGAAAACCTCAGACCTAATTAGTAATTATACATATAAAAAATTGGATATACTTACTAATACTGTTTTAATTAAGCGGCCATATTTTTATTGTATTTTACCACAGCCAGCATAGACACCCCATCGGCAGATCAACTTGCCAAATACTTCAAAGAGAAAATTATAAAACTCCGATCCACATTACTACTCAACACCAATGATCACGAAAACTTTATGGATTGCCTGGACCCTATACCAGGCGAATACCCAGCAGATCGAACCTGGAATGATTTTGATCTGCTAACCAAAGAAACCATCTCTCAAGCACTCAACAAATTCTCCAAAACCCACTCCAAACTGGATATTTGCCCCAGTATCCTTATAAGGTCCGCCCCCAAACACTTCATAACAGACCTTACGTTGCACCTGAACTACATGCTACAACATGGACTTTTCCCCAAGGACAAAGGAAATATATTACTTACACCCATTCCCAAAGACTTAAGAAAAAACTAAATGACACAACCAACTACCGACCAGTAGCATCCATTCCCCTGATAGTAAAACTAATGGAAAGTATGGTAACCAAACAACTCACTAATTACCTAACCAAATTCACAATACTACATAATTCACAGTCAGGGTTTCGATCCAACCATAGTACTGAAACAGTGCTAACCACTCTCATAACCAAATTTAAACAACTAATAGCAACTGGAAATAATGTGCTACTCTTACAATTTGATATGTCCAGCGCGTTCGACATGGTCAACCACCAAATACTCTCAAACATCCTAGCCTACTTCGGGATCGGAGGAAACGTACTAAGATGGTGTAAAGGCTTCTTAACAGCAAGTTCTTATCAAGTGATTTCAAAATCAGAAACGTCAACACCATGGAAACCTGAATGCGGAGTACCATGCTCTCACCAACCCTTTTTAACCTAATGATGACACCTTTAGCCAAATCGCTATCCAACCAAGGACTCAACCCATACATCTATGCAGATGATGTCACAATATACATCCCGTTCAAACAAGACATAACCTGTCCTCAGTGGCGTACCTAGGGTAGTTGACACCCGGGGCCGGTCATTTTTTAACACCCCCCTCCAAACTCCAGTACTAGGCATACCAAGAATACAAAACACTCAGGACCTATAGAGCAATTCTACCATACCATAAGCAGTCATTTCTATGAGTCACACATGGAAAAAGAAATCTTAAACACTACAGTGAGCACTAGAACATCAATTCACCTATTGTAAAACGAAACCAGACAGATAGTACAGATCGTCAATCCTGCACAGTCAATGCCAACTGAAAGTCATGTCTTTTTCACAAACACAGATACACCCTAATCCACTATAGAACAAGTAATCATAAACTTTCCATTTAGGCAAAAATTAAACTGAACCCCCAAGATGCCAGACTCTGCATGCAATGCAACACCACAGAAACAGAAAATGTCCCCTAGTACTGTGCAAAATATAAAGGCAGCAGATGTAAATTTGGAAAAAAAACTAACAAATACCAATCACCACTTTACAAATTAACAAATAGAAATAAAACAAAATAGAAAATAAAATACCATTTTATTGGACTAATACATTTAGCTGTCAGAGGCCAAAACCTTCTTCCTCAGGTCAATACAGTATAGTGTGTTACAGTGTCCTAACCTGACCTGAGGAAGGGGGTTTTGTTTTCCGAAAGTTAGTCAAAATGTATTAAAATTAGTCCAATAAAAAGATTACCTTATTTATATGTTCTATTATAAACATTTATTAACACAGCTACAATACTACTTTATCCTAAAGCAAAAAAAACAAAAATATATATTTTATTTACAGTTTGTTGTCTCTGGTTTCTGCTTTCCTCATCTTCTTTTCACTGTCTTCCTTCCATCCAGCATCTGTCTTCGTTCTTTCTCTGCCATCCAGTGTCTGCCCTCTCTGCTGTCCCCTCCATCCAATGTCTGCCCTCTCTCCCTGCCCCTTCCATTCACTTTCTGCCCTCCCTCTCTCCCCCCCATCCATCCAAGGTCTGCCCTCCCTCACCCCCATCCATTAAGGGTCTGCCCTCCCCTCTCCCCCCATCCATCCAGGGTCTGCCCTCCCTCTCCCCCCCATCCATCCATCCATCCATCATCTGTCCCCTCTCTTTCTCTCTGCCCCTTTTTTCAGTCCCCTGTTCCAGCCCTCTTATCCCACCTGCCCCTAGTTCTAGCCCCAGCCCACATCTCCCACTTGCTCCCCCTTTTCAGCCCCACTATCCCACCAGTTCGCAGTTTCAGCCCCAGCCCTTTTCTCTCACCAGTCCCGAGCTTCAGCCCCAGCCACTTCTCCCTGTCCCCCTTTCAGCCCCCAGTCCCCCCAGCTTCAGCCTCTGCCCCTTTTCAGCCCCCAGTTCCAGTACTAGCCCCCTTATCCCACCTACCCTCCTTTTCAGCCCCCAGTTCCAGCCCCCTTCATCCACATGCCTTGCATTAGGGACCCCTTTTCTGCCCCAGACACATTTTTCCACCAGCCCCAGGCATGGCTCCCATTTTCTCGCATGGCCCCTTCCCCACCCCCCTTCTCCCCACCCGTCCCCTTCTCCCCTCTTCTCCCATCTGAGATCCCCCTCCTCACCCCAGTCCCCTTCTCCCCTCTTCTCCCATGAGACTCCCTCCCCACCCCAGTCCCCTTCTCCCATCGAGACCCCCCTCCCACGTCCCCTTCTCCCATCTGAGACCCCCACCCCTTCTCCCCAGCCCAGTCCCCTTCTCTCCTCTTCTCCCATGAGACCCCCTCCCCACCCCAGTCCCCTTCTCCCATTGAGACCCCCCTCCCCATGTCCCCTTCTCCCATCTGAGACCTCCCTCCCCACGTCCCCTTCTCCCATCTGAGACTCCCACACCCTTCTCCCCAGCCCAGTCCCCTTCTCCCATCTGAGACCCCCTCCCCACATCTCCTTCTCCCATCTGAGACCCCCACCCCCCTTCTCCCCAGCCCAGTCCCCTTCTCCCCTCTGAGACCCCCCTCCCCAAGTCCCCTTCTCCCATCTGAGGCCCCCCTCTCAAGTCCCCATCTCCCATCTGAAACCCTCCTCGCCCATCTAAACCCCCCCCCCCATCTCGACCCACCTACCACCTTCGACGACAGCCCTCGTCTCCTGCCTCCATCCGGGGCTTTTAAAAAAATCTGAAAAGCAGCATGGCAGACAGCGCTTCGTGTCTGCCCTGCCTGCTTGTAAAAGAAAGCGGCAAATCTCCTCGTCGACGTCGCGACGTCGCGTTGGGTATTCCCTCACTGGGTCCCGCCCCCCCGCGGGGGCGGGACCCAGTGAGGGAAGACCCGACGCGATGTCGTGACGTCGACGAGGAGATTTGCCGGCGCTTTCTTTTACAAGCAGGCAGGGCAGACGCGAAGCGCTGTCTGCCATGCTGCTTTTCAGATTATTTTAAAGGCACAGGATGGAGAGGAGATGAGGACTGACTGCAGTCAGCAACGGAGCACCCCCCACCCACTGACACCCGGGGCGGACCGCCCCCACCGCCCCCCCCCTTGGTACGCCACTGCCTGTCCTCACAATACAACACAAACAAAACCAATACCATAAACACCCCAGGCTACACCTTTCCAGTTACAGACAGCCTGAAGATTCTGGGAGTCACAATTGACCGGAATCTCACATTCGAAGACCATGTGAAAAATACAGCAAAGAAAATGTTCTATGCAATGTGGAAACTTAAAAGAATCAAACCTTTCTTCAAAAGGGAAGTATTCCGCAACCTAGTACAATCAATGGTGCTAAGTCATCTAGACTACTGCAATGCCATCTATGCCGGATGCAAAGAACAAATCATTAAGAAGCTTCAAACCGCTCAAAACACAGCAGCCAGACTCATATTTGGGAAAGCGAAATATGAAAGCGCCAAACCCCTAAGAGAAAAACTACATTGGCTTCCACTAAAAGAACGAATTGCATTCAAAGTTTGCACCTTGGTCCACAAAATCGTTCACGGGGAAGCCCCGACCTATATATCAGACCTTATAGACTTGCCTATTAGGAATGCGAAAAGATCATCACCCACATTCCTCAATCTCCATTATCCTAACTGTAAAGGGCTAAAATATAAATCCACATATGCGACCAGTTTCTCATACATCTGCACGCAGCTATGGAACGCACTACTGAAGGCCATAAAAACAATGCAGGACCTAACCATCTTCCGAAAGCTACTGAAAACAGATCTTTTCAAGAAGGTGTACCATAAACATCCATTTTAAATACTAAATAACAACGCTATACATGATCTATACATAACTGATCTTTTACCCCATGACTGATTAACCTCTTTGATACTCATGATCAAGTATTACCACTTCAGCCTTATGCTGAATAGGGACTCTATAATCGATGACCTAATGTATGTTACAATCCAATTTATTCTCAGAAACTTTCATGCAATATCATAATTTATTTTTCTTTACCATATATGTATGCACATGGTATATACATATACCATGATCTGTTCCATATGTGCCATGTTCCATGTATGTTACCATGTATGTATGCACCTTAATGCAATACCATTTGTAATTCTGTTACCCGGTAATGGCAACCGCCATTACGGCAAATGTAAGCCACATTGAGCCTGCAAATTGGTGGGAAAATGTGGGATACAAATGCTACAAATAAATACATAAATAAAATTTATGAACACTTTTAAACTAAGGGCTCTGTTTACTCAGGTGTGCTAGAGTTTTTAGTGTGTGCTAAATATTAGCGCATGCTAACGCTAGAGACACCCATAGGAATATATAGCTCTCTAGCATTAGCACACACTAAAAATGCTAGCACGCCTACAGCGCAGCTTAATAGACAGGGCCCTAAGAGTAATAATAAAATTGTAACATATTTAATATCATAATACTTTGTGATACTTGTGTTTCCTATAAAAAGTAACAACTTGAATATTGTTCATACTGAAATACTTTATTCTTTGTAATATTCCCTGGTTTGGTGTTGAATTGAATTAGGAAACTTGTTTACCACCAAAAGTTGTGACAGAAGTTAACATAATTTTCTTAACTGTAGTTGCATTTCTCCAGCACCAGGGGGTTTACAGTATTTTCACTTCCTTGTTACTATACAGAGGACTGCATGGTGCTTTTTTACAAAACCACAAGGGGTTTTCAGATCACGATGAGTGCTACAGACCAATTCCTTTGATTTCCTTTGTAAATAGTCGGAATTTCTGTATGCTCACACTTTCAAATATTGACCCCTAATCATCTAAACCCAAAGAACTTTCCAGGCTAGGGATGATTCCTTACTAGTAAGTGAAAAAGGAAAAGAAGGTAAATATCTACTATAATAAAACTCACCCTCAACGTTCTGAAGACAACGTTCTGAAGTCACTCAATCATTCCCTGAAGGGTTGGTGGATTCATGGTGGTGAAGCCACTCCACTGACCCATGCCCCGCCCACGCGTCAAACGTCAGAACGTTGTCTTCAGAACAGTAAACTAAAGGAAGGGATTGCAACCCCTGCCTAGGAAACGAAGCCCACCAACCTCCAGACCCACCCGCGGAAAAAATTTGGAGGGAAACCACCTCCAAAGCTCCGAAGTCCAAATGACTCCAGACACCTGTGTTCCAAGTCCAAACCCCTCCCCCCCCAAAGCCACCCACCAAAGCTGCAGTTCGAAAGAAGCCCCGCCCACAGAATGCAGGAGGTGCAACACCCACCCGCAACACCCCCCCCCCAAAACAGCCCCCCCCCAAGCCACCCACCGTCGCGTTGCTTTGCCGGCGGGGGACCCAAAACCCCGCCAGCAGAAGTCCTGTGTTGTCTGCTGAGTCTCACTCCAGCGATCTTCGGCATTGCTAGCCTGTGCAGGCAGGGCTTCTGTGCGTCTGATGTCCTGCACGTCCAGGACGTCAGACCACAGAACCCCGCCCTGCACAGGCTAGCAAGCAACGCCGAAGATCGCTGGAGTGAGACTCAGCAGACAACACAGGACTTCTGCTGGCGGGATTTTGGGTCACCCGCCAGCAAAACTACGCGACGGTGGGTGCGATGGCGACGGTGGGTGGGATGGCAGCAGGCGGGTGCATCGCGGTGGGTGGGATGGTGGCGGGGGGGCATCGCGCTGAGGAGGCGCTTCCTTCCTTCTTCTTTAAAGCAGGATCCCCCCCCCCACAAAACTGAACTAAACAACACACACACTCTCATCTGGCAGCGCTTCCTGAACCCCCCCCACACTTACTCACTCTTATTTGGCCACACTTCCTCAACGCCCCCCCCAACACACACACACTCTCACATCTGCCAGCGCTTCCTGAAACCCCTGCCCCCCCACACTCACTCATCTGGCAGTGTTTACTGAACCCTGCCCCCCCCACACACTCTCATTTGGCCACACTTCCTCAACGCCCCCCCCAACACACACACACTCTCTCATCTGGCAGTGCTTCCTGAAATCCCTGCCCCCCCACACACACTCACTCATCTGGCAACCCTCCCCCCACCACACACACGCTCACTCAGTCTCTCATATGGCAGCGCTTCCTGAACCCCCCCCCCACACACACACTCTCTCTCTCTCTCTCTCATCTGGCAGCCCTTCCTGAACCCCCCCCCCCACACACTCTCATGTGAAAACGCTTGATAAAACGCCCCCCCCCCCACACACTCACTCACTCATCTGGCAGCACCACACACCCCTCTTCTTCCAAGCTGAAACCCCCAACTGTGAAGATGATGAGGATCTTGTGTGATAATGAAGCTCCCACCTCAGGCTCCCAGGTCCCTCTTTCACTCAGGGTGAGCTGGTTCTCAGTATGCAGATTTTATGCAAATTAATCTACTACCCTTTTCTGCTCAGGGTGACCTGCTTCTCACAAGGCAAACATAGTCAGCATAGTCAGGTCTCACCAATCAGGTTATTTGCAAACACATCTTTATTCCAGCCTCTGGGGCACACTTCTTTTAGCTTAAAACACTTTCACAAGCTTAAACAGTTCTTCCAGCTTAAACATTTCATTTCTTTCTACTCAGTGCAATCTTCCCTTTTAAACCTTTCTTATTGCACAGTTCAATATCCATGGATTTCTTCCCCCTGAGCCCTCTCACACAGGCATTTGGGCTCAGTACTAACTCAGTCCCTGGACACACAGTCCCTCCTTGTAGCACCCAGCTCTAGACACACAGTCTCTTCCTCTGGGCCACAGAGTACCTCTTCACTGTTCTAGACACAGTCCTTTCATCTGACACACACAGTACCTCTTCACTGTTCTAGACACAGTCTTTTCACCACCAGACCATAGGGCTCAGCCAGCACTTCTCATGGGGATCCCTCTGCTTCAGTTACCAGCCTTCTTCCTCAGCTGCCAGCTCTCCTTCCCCCTTTCACAACTCAGGAGGAGTATAAGTAGTTAATAGCCAAACAGGGGCCCAGCCCATAACCTGCTGCACCTGTTTCTATCCCCAGGACTCTCCCCGGTCCTAGCGACCTCCAGCTATCCTCCAGGACTCGCCCCAGGTCCTAGCGACCTCCAGCTATCCTCCAGGACTCGCCCCAGGTCCTAGCGACCTCCAGCTATAGCTCCCCTTTCTGGCTCCCTTCAGCAACTCACCCAGCCCTTTTCCCTGGACATTTTAGGGGAACTACGCCCCCTAGGGGCCTAACCAGGGTAGGACAGCCTCTTCCTTCTTACACAACACACACACACCCCCCCACACACCCCTCCAACACACACACACACACTCTCACTCTCATCTGGCAGCGCTTCCTGAACCCCCCTCCCCCCACACACACTCTCTCTTTCTCATCTGCCAGCGCTTCCTGAAACCCCGTGGACACACACACAGATACTCTCTCTCATCTGGCAGCGCTTCCTGAAACCCCTGCCCCCCCTACACACACTCACTAATCTAGCAGCTGTTCCTGAACCCCCCCCCATACACTTACTCACTCTCATTTGGCCCCGCTTCCTGAACCCTCCCCCCCCACGCACACACACTCTTACACTTCTGCCAGTGCTTCCTGAACCCACGCCCCAAACACACACACTCTCATCTGGCAATGCTTAATAAACCGCCCCCCCACACACACTCACTCACTCATCTGGCAGCACTTCCAGAACCCCCACACCCCTCTTCTTCCAAGCTGAACCCCCCCAACATACCCACACAACACACACACTCTCTCTCTCATCTGGCAGCACTTCCTGAAACCCCATACACACACACACTCACTCACTCTCTCTCTCAACTGGCAGCACTTCCTGAACCCCCCCCCCCCCCCCCACACACACACACTCACTCTCTCTCATCTGGCAGCGCTTCCTGAAACCCCATACACACACACACACACTCACTCTCTCTCTCTCTCATCTGGCAGCGCTTCCTGAACCCCCTGCCCTCCCCCCCCCAAATACTCACACACTCTGTCATCTGGCATCACTTCCTGAACCCCTCCCCACACACTCACTCTCTCACATCTGGTAGCGCTTCATGAACCCCCCGCACCCCTCTTCTTCCAAGCTGAACCCCCCCAACACACACGCTCTCTCTCTCTCCCCCTCCTCCAGCACACCAATTGCTTGGGTGCAGTGGCGGGAATCTCAGACAACAGAGAGAGAGGGGGGGGGGGGGGCTGACACCAGAGAGAGAGAGAGAGAGAGGAAGGGAGGTATCTCTGTCACACACAATCTCTCTCTCTCACATACAATGTCTTTCTGACTCTCACTCTCACATACTCTGTCTCACACTGTATCACATTCACTCTCTATGTGTCACACAGTCACTCACACACTCGCTTGGTCTCATACACTCACTCTCACAGAGAATCTGTGTCTCACACACACTCTCTCGCACACACACACACTCTCTCTCACACTGTGTCTCACATACGCACTTGCACACACTCTCATTCTCACACACACTCTGACAGACACACTCACACCCAGACTCACTCTCTCTCTCTCTCACACACACTCACACTTTCACTCTCTCTCTCACACACAGTCACTCTCACATACACTCTCCCAAACATACACACTCCGAGGAAAACCTTGCTAGCGCCCATTTCATTTGTGTCAGAAACGGGCCTTTTTTACTAGTTAATCTATAAATACTATAACTCAAATACAATAGAGATCCTCTTGGATACATAGTTTAAGAAGGTGCTGAAAATTACAACTTCTCCAGAAATATAATTTGCTCAATGTTATTATATTTCTCAATGCTTCCATATGGAAAATCCTACTGAGGATGGCCTTCACTCCCTTGGGGGAGCTAGTTAGATTTGACTAATTTCCTTGGAAATTCTAATGATGGTATTCAAACTAGGGCTACTCTATTTGTTATGTTTTCCACAGAGAAGCATAAATTGATGGTTCTTAAAACTTTAAAAATAAAACCCCTTATCTTGTGGACAAAGAATTCAGATCTTCCCCGATGTGGCTAGATCCACTCAATTGAGAAGGAAGCAATAACTGGAATTAAAAGTTCATATGCTTGCTTTCGGAGCTAATTTTTTTGTGGTTCCCATGCAAGTATTTAGTTGGTTGGCAGGGGAAGTATTATGCCTTCTTTGATCCTACATAACTTGAAACTTTTCTGCTTAATAGTAAAAGTTCCTAGGATATTTGTTTTTCTGTTGGGGGAGGTTAGGTTCTCTGATAATTAGTACTCCTAGAATAGTTCAGAATGGTCCTATTGAGGGGTAGGATTAATTTTATGTGTGTTTTCCTTATATCATCTTTCTTTTGTTTACTGGGAAAGCAGGCTCCCATAATGTGGGCTTCTGCACCAATGCTTGTTGTAGAGAGATTTCTGCTATTTTTAGATTATGCGATGGCGTATTTTCTTTGCCTATTGGGCTAGATTGTATATATGGCACTCAAAAAACTGGAGCAGAAAAAAGCGCTATTCTATAAGCTGCAATTAAAAGTTTGGTGTAGTTTACAGAATTGCACTTATGCCCGAGAATTGTGCCTAACTTTAGGTGCGATCATTTGCACCAACTGAAACATGCGCAGATGTGCCTACATAAGGCATGAATTCCTGTTATTCTGTAACAGTAAGCATTACTTTTAGGAATGCTCCTATTCCACCCATGACCTTCCAATTTCTACGCCTCCTTTTTCAAATCATGCATATACTTTAGGCATGTAAAGTTCAATTAAATTTAATTAGTGCCAATAATTATTGGCGTTAATTAGTTTGCTGTTTAATTAAATTGTGCATATAAATTGGGCACATGTCCAAATTTATGTGCAATTTTTGGAAACTTTTACAGAATTAAGGGGATTTATGGCTATGCAAATTTTTGAATTTTCTAATTAAAACAAAGAAGTGGGTCGGGAGTAATAGGTTTTCTATGGCTCTGCTGTAGTGGTAGGTTGCAAGCTCATCCTTGCATCAGCGTCTTGACCAGGAAGCTTGTGCTTAGGCCGTTCTACCCATTTAATCTAATATAGAAATAGAAGCTTGCCAGATGAACCTATTCTGCTATCCTAGAAAAACCTTTTTTGCTTGCCACCAGAATGAAATCCACCAGCAAAGGTTCCTGTGCTGGTCCTTTACTCTACTGCTACTACTACTTATCACTTCTATAGCGTTACTAGACGTACACAGCGCTGTACACTGGACATGAAGAGACAGTCCCTGTTCGACAGAGCTTACAATCTAAGTAGGACAGACAAACAGGACAAATAAGGGGTAAGGGAATTACTAAGTGAGAATGATAAAACATTGGTACTGAACAAAGGAGTAAGGGTTAGTAAATATATGGCAACTTTCATGTTGCTTGTACTAATTATTGTATGAGATGACAAGTGTTCTGGTACTGACCTCCCACATCATGCTTGGTATGTTGGTGGGCAACTCATCTGCTGAAGGGCCACTCCGAAATACACTGATCACTGAAAATGTGATAAGGAATCAGCAATTGAATTATTGCTGATTATGTAGCTTCCTACTATGCCGGACCCTGTGGGATAGTTGTGTCCATCAACCAGCAGGTGGTGATATAGAACTGAGCTGAGACATATCTCTCTTGGCTAGAGAGTTGCACGGGGACAGAAATCTAACCCGTCCCCACCCGTCTCCATGGGGAATCTAACCCATCTTGTGATGAAAAAAACATGGGCTGTTAATCCTAAACAGGTAATCTAATACTCCAGAGAACTGAAAAACAGCCAAACACAATCCAAAGGGTTATGTGGAATGAATGTAAAGAAATGAGGAAAGTGGGAAATACCCTCAGAAACCAAGGCTTCTGCCAAGGTCTAATCAACAAGACACTATTGTCTATAAAAGACTTTGTGCCCGTGATCAAGGTTCTTTCATGAGGTAAATATTCCCTACTCCACTCATTCAAAAATGCCCATAAAGGAGCATCATGCAAAATTGCCCATAATAACGTACAAATTTTTTATACAAAAAAGCCCATAATAGAGCACAAATATTAAAGATAACTGAGTTACAAAAACTGTTCAAGCTACAGCATGGCATGCATCAATTTAGCTCAATAAATGCTGGCTTGACAACCCCTCAGTTCAACTGTTGATTTTCAACGGGGCCCGATTCGTTTCACCCATAGCAGGGCTTCATCAGGAACCACTCAGTTAGGTCATACTTACAGGGGTATCGGTCTAAACTTCTCTTACAACTGGATTGTGTTTGGCTGTTTTTCCAGTTCTCTGGAATCTAACCCATCCCCACAGGAATCTAACCAGTCCCTGCTGCAAGTAATCTCCTCCATCCCAACTCCTGACCCGCCCAGCCCCTGCTGCACCACATCGCAGTCACCTTGCTCCCCCCCCCCCCAGTAAGAGAGCTGCATGAAATATTTATTTATTTATTTTTAAATTTTATTTATAAGAATTTAATTTTATAAGCACTAAAATAACTTGCCAGAAATACAGACAAAATAATACAAGAATTATTTCAATCAGGTTAATTATAAACTCTTCCTTAGACCACAAAATAGGGAGAGTGAAACAAGACAAGGAGATCAATTAAACAACAGTAAACGACTTCCGTTTCAGCATACACTCCTAACTCACTCCTCCACTCCTTTGGACATGGTGGTTAAATGATTCGGGAGCGATTAAGTTGTTTCCAGGTCCAAGAGTGTCGACGCTCCTTTGCCAGCGCTAATCAAAGGGACTCACCAACCCAGTCATCTGTGGGCAGCTCGTCACGCAGCAGTCCCACACTTGCTGCACAGGGGACAAAACGCTGGCCATCGGCGGCTGACCCCCCCGATTGTCCCCTTCCTCTCAGTTAAGGTAACTGCAATTGCAGAGAGGAAATTTCAAGTAAACAAAGACAAACTTCAGAGATCAGCTGGGCCGTTGAGTGTACGAGCTTCAGGTTGCCATCTTTTCACTCTCCCTAATTGGGACACTCTTTGTCTGGTTTCTCCTCAGAGGCCTGTCTGATATAGGTAACCCTTCAGCATAGCCCTCTGAGTCATTGAAACACGGAAGCCCCTCCACCACTAACAAGGTGGTGTCCCTTCGGAGGGGAAAAATATTTATTTTTATTATTTTGACTTATGAAAACCACTTGTCCCTGAAACATGCTCAAAACAGAATAATCCATTTGTACAAAAGAAATGAGGTGAAGATATGATTCCATGTGCCCCAATGAAAGAGTTTAATTTTACTTCCAATCTTTATAACTCCAGGCTTCCTAAGGCAGAATACAACAACAGTTAAGATGAACCCATCAGTAAACAGGATATCTCCACTGAAATGTGGCCATGTATTACTGTATTTTATAGAACAGTGTACATAAATACATAAGAAATGCCACACTGGGAAAAGACTAAGGGTCCATCGAGCCCAGCATCCTATCCACAACAGCGGCCAATCCAGGCCAAGGGCACCTGGCAAGCTTCCCAAACGTACAAACATTCTATACATGTTATTCCTGGAATTGTGGATTTTTCCCAAGTCCATTTAGTAGCGGTTTATGGACTTGTCCTTTAGGAAACCGTCTAACCCCTTTTTAAACTCTGCCAAGCTAACTGCCTTCACCACGTTCTCTGGCAATGAATTCCAGAGTTTAATTACGCATTGGGTGAAGAAATTTTTCTCCGATTTGTTTTAAATTTACTGCAGTGTAGTTTCATCGCATGCCCCATAGTCCTAGTATTTTTGGAAAGCGTGAACAGACGCTTCACATCCACCTGTTCCACTCCACTCATTATTTTATATGCCTCTATCATGTCTCCCCTCAGCCGTCTCTTCTCCAAGCTGAAAAGCCCTAGCCACCTTAGTCTTTCTTCATAGGGAAGTCGTCCCATCCCCGCTATCATTTTAGTCGCCCTTCGCTGCACCTTTTCCAGTTCCACTATATCTTTCTTGAGATGCAGCGACCAGAATTGAACACAATACTCAAGGTGCGGTCGCACCATGGAGCGATACAACTGCATTATAACATCCTCACACCTGTTTTCCATACCTTTCCTAATAATACCTAACATTCTATTCACTTTCTGAGCTGCAGCAGCACACTGAGCAGAAGGTTTCAACATATCATCAACGATGACACCTAGATCCCTTTCTTGGTCCGTAACTCCTAACGTGGAACCTTGCATGACGTAGCTATAATTTGGGTAGAAAAATGGGCACAAAATGCAGCCTTTATTAGTGCTGTTTCTACCAGCTACAGTCATTTTTGAAGCTGCTTTACTGATATTCAGTTTTTATTTCATGATATTTATATCTACATATGGGACGCTTTCAAATAAATTAAATAGCTGTCAAATAAGTAAAAAAAAAAAAAGATCTTTTGTCCTCCACCTTTTAAGACACTGTTTATCCAACTAGAACAGCTTTTGACTTTTTACAGATGGACCACACATAGGCAATCCCTTGTTTCTAATAATCTTTTGCTATTGTTTTCAATAACATTTGCTATTGTTTTGGGTGAACCAGTGTGATGACAATCTCAGCCTACTGGCTTCAACCCATATAATGGGCTAGATAGCCTCATTCCATCTCCTGTTCTCAATCTAATCTCTTTGCCCCTTGTTAATCTTTTTTCCCTCCTCCCTGCACCCACACTTCCACCCTTTTAACAACCCCCTCTCTTCCACCCTCTCTCAGGGTGCCTTGAGATATATGTGGGGAGGATTCCCTGTGGCTCAGTTTGCTGTATGGTTCCACGGGAACCCTGCAAGACCTGGATCCATCCCTGTGGGATCCCCATGGACCTTGGTTCATCCCTGAGGAACTGGAGGGGATCCCCCAGGGATTCCAGTGGTTCCTGCAGGATTTCTGCTATCCCCATTTTTGTGCAGCTCTCTTCTCTTGGCATACAGACAAGCTCCTCAGTATTTTCTATTTCCAGCAGGTGAATGAAAACACTTTTCAGTCTTTGTGAGCAATTTGCTGATGATCCTGTTAGTCAACTGGTCCACAGTTGAGCTTTGCGGGTGGCTTGAGTCTGCAGGGCTATATCTGGAGGTCTTCAGATCCCTGTCTCTGGTAACCCACAAATTTACTTCTTCCTTCCCTTCACCTCTCCCCTTTTTCCTGTGGAGCTCTCCTTTTCCAGCACAGCAACCTTAGAAAGAAAAAAAGGAGAAGGAAAGAGGTTTACTGGAGAGCGTGGAAGAGAGTATCAGTTCTGATTCTTGGAGACTGTGAGCTTGGGTGGGGGGGGGGGGGGAGCAACTGGTAGTGGTAAGTCCAACTAAAATTTGACTCAGAACTGCTTGGAGGGCTGCAAGTTCTACTTGGTGCAGGGGAGGGTTCCTGACTTACTGCTTGGGAATTTGTTGAGTTGTGCTTGTGCAGTCGGGGTGAATTGTGATTCCTGTGGAGGCAGTTAAGTGGTTTTCTCGCTGTGGGACACACCAAGGGAGAAGTGTGCAAGCCAGGAGTCCCATGGGATGTGGGGAAAATGGTTGGCAGAAACACATCTTCAAGAGTTTTGGGAGGTGTGGGCCAAAATCACATCAGACCAGTGTGTTCTGGATATTGTCATGCTCAGGGCATTGAGTAGGCCCGGTGTAAGCAGGAAAGGCAGAGGACTCTACTTAAACCCCCTGGTGGACATCAAGGCAATCAGCAGATGCTTTAACACTGCAGTACTCTGGAAAGAACACAGAAAGGCAGCCAGATCATATATTAAAGAACTCTCTGTCAAAGGAAAGATTTATTGTCTCATGCATTTACAGTTGTGCTCCAGGCAAACAGTAGGGTTAAGTCCAAAGTCCTTTACCTTTACAAAAAGAAAACCAGTGGAAGATATCCTCTGGTGGAAAAACCTTGGCCATACTAAAACCGTTCTGGTTCAAATACCCTCTCTACTCTCCCAAGATTGACCCAATCTCAGTTGCCCTCAGACAAGCGAAAATGTCTTCACCGGTCCTGTGGCAGCAAAACACCCCTTCCCCTTTCCCAACCTATGGATCACTCACACCTCAGGTACAGAAACCACTGAGAAATCCACCCCAGGGAGGTGTTCAGAGCCCCACAAGTCCAACCCAAAATCACAGAACAGCAATATAAAACTGTCTACCTAGTTAAGAGGTGTCCGTGTCTTTCCCATGGCTGTTTTCCTGGCTCTCAGGAGTCTGACTGGCTGCTTCCCAATCCATATGCTCATCTGCCTCCTTCTCTAGTCTCAGGCAGGCTTCTAAAACACAGCCAGCCGGAAGCAATCTGAAATTCTGGGGCGGAATGTATAATGGCCATCATAGGCGGTCGGTGGCCCAACTGTTTGGGGAGGCTAAAGGGGGCGGGGTTAGGGGTGGAGCCAGGGGTGGAGCTTAAATCCATAATTGTCTGATAACACACAGAAAAAATAAATAAATAAAAGTCACAATTAATACCTTTTATTAAATTTAGATATTAGCTATGTATCATATGTCAAAGAATAAAGTGGTTGCTCAAAGCATATACTAACCACAATCGCTCAACTGCAAAACACTATGCACAACTTTGTGCAAATACACACTCAGAACCTTACTGTACCATAAATATTACACTGGGCAGAACCTAATACACCAATATATCACCCATACGGAAAACGCAGACTGTCAACAATATGAAACAAGGGATCATATCATCACAATTGTCATGTAGAGCCACAAAACATCCTAATTCATGTTTAATGTGGGATAAAATGCCATACATAAGTAAATAAATATAAACTTTTAATGTTGAGCACCTGATTCTCAAAGTGGACATATTCCAAACAATATAATGAAAATAAAATGATTTTTTTCTACCTTTGTTGTCTCGTAACTGTTTTTCTGATCATGCTGGCCCAGTATCCGATTCTGCTGCTATCTGTCCTCTTAACTCCGTTTCCTGGGCTTCCTTTCCATTTCTTTCTTTTCTTTCCTCCTTTCTTCTTCATTTCTGGTCCTCAGCTTCTGCCTATTTTCTTCATCCATGTGCAGTTTTTCTCCTCTCATCTGCTTCCTCACTCTTCCCTTCCCTCTATCCATGTCCAGCATTTCTTCTCTCTCCCCTGCCCTCCATCCACCCATGTCCAGTAGTGAGCCTCCTCTCCCCTGCCCTCCATCCACCCATGTCCAGTGACCCTTCTCTGCCCCTGCAAGCACCCATACACAGCAACCCTCCTCTCCCCTGCCCTCCATGCACCCATGTCCAGTAGTGATCCTCCTCTCCCCTGCCCTCCATCCACCCATGTCCAGTGACCCTTCTCTCCCCCTGCAAGCACCCATACACAGCAACCATCCTCTCCCCTGCCCTCCATGCACCCATACACAGCAACCCTTCTCTCCCCTGCCCTCCATGCACCCATGTCCAGTAGTGATCCTCCTCTCCCCTGCCCTCCATCCACCCATGTCCAGTGACCCTTCTCTCCCCCTGCAAGCACCCATACACAGCAACCCTCCTCTCCCCTGCCCGCCATGCACCCATACACAGCAACCCTCCTCTCCCCTGCCCTCCATGCACCCATGTCCAGCAACCCTCCTCTCCCCTGCCCTCCATGCACCCATGTCCAGTAGTGATCCTCCTCTCCCCTGCCCTCCATGCACCCATGTCCAGTGACCCTTCTCTCCCCCTGCAAGCACCCATACACAGCAACCCTCCTCTCCCCTGCCCTCCATGCACCCATGTCCAGTGACCCTTCTCTTCCCCTGCAAGCACCCATACACAGCAACCCTCCTCTCCCCTGCCCTCCATGCACCCATGTCCAGTAGTGATCCTCCTCTCCCCTGCCCTCCATCCACCCATGTCCAGTAGTGATCCTCCTCTCCCCTGCCCTCCATCCACCCATGTCCAGTGACCCTTCTCTGCCCCTGCAAGCACCCATACACAGCAACCCTCCTCTCCCCTGCCCTGCATGCACCCATTATACCCAGTGACCCTTCTCTCCCCTCCATCCACAAATGCCCTGCGACTCCCTTCTCTGCCCTGCCACCCCCTCCCGAGTTCTACGGTGAATTCTCCCTCCCTCCGGATCCGGTCCCTCACACCGACCTGACTCTTCAAATTCTTCAGGGCAGGCAATCTTGCCTGCCCGCTGCCAGCGCTAACTCTCCCCCGCTAGCGCTGCCGGCGTTCGCGTTTCAAAATGGCCGCCGAAACTTACAGGGCGGCCTCCAAGACCAGCAGAAGTCTCGCGAGGCCACCTCTGGAAGTCTCGGCGGCCATTTTTAAAGCGCGAACGCCGGCAGCGCCAACGGGGGAGAGTTAGCGCTGACAGCTGAGGTCCGAATAGTCAGATCGGTAATGTGAGGGACAGGACTGGATCCGGAGGGAGGAGGAGGAGCCGACTCGCTGCGGCTGGGGAGGCTTAGCCTCCCCAAGCCTTCGATACCGGGCGCCTATGATGGCCATGTTCCCAGGGAAACTGACTGGCTCTTGCCTTCTTCTGAGGGCCTAGTGATCCACCCCACCTTTTTGGTACAACCTACTTAGGAACTGGCTTGCCCTCCCCCTCTCTAACAGTGTGCTTATAGTTCCTATGGGGATCAGTAAAACAAGGGGAACAGGACTGGTAAGAGTTCTGCCCCTAGTAAGTAGGAAATTTTGAAGGAGCCCCCTAAGGTTTTTTAGGAGCCCTACCTGTTTTCTTGTACATGAAAATGTAGCAGAAAGATACAAAAATTGTCGCTATTACTTTGGGTGCGAGAAGCCTGACTGGAAAGAATTGATTGTTACCTGTACATTTCTCACTATACTTCTAATTAAAAGTACCTGTAATAAAAATGGTAAACCGCATAGTCGCCTCAGGGATCACTTGCGGTATATCAAGTGCTGAAAATGCACCTAAGGGACATTCATTTGCTCTTTTTGCTGCCCAGAGAATAAAAGAGTGGCCGATTATCCACACTGCCTGTGCTGCATGTATCCTGAGGATAAAATAAGTAACAGCAGTCATTGTCCAGAGGATTTCTTTGGCACAATACAAGCACTGATAGCATTAGCAGCAAATCTGAGAGATTAAGATCATCTCCAACATACCCTGACATAGAAGTGAGGCTCATTCCTATCAAGGAGTACAGAAAACTAATCAGTTTGGAAACATTACCCCAAGAGAGAACAAGCTGTCACAGTGCACACTGAAAACATAGACAATCTCTTTCAGACAGTGTACCTTCCCTAAAGACACATGTTAGAAAAGTGTCATTGGGATGTATCTGCTCGCTCAGCTGCCCTGATGATATACAGTATCAGTCTAAAGCTGTGATGGGCAACCTTTTGAGCTTGGTGTGTCAAAATTCGCCAAAAAACTGAGCATAACTCAGGTGGTGTGTCACTTCGAGAAAAAAAAACATAATTTCACGATATTTATAGTTTAAATAACAAAAATGTATAATTGTAATATATAACTGTATTTAATAAACCAAAAACTAATTATTTAACTTACCTGCCGCTGTTTCTAATGGCGGGAAACGGCACCCATGATTTATTCTCCCTTTTTGTTTTCCCTCTCATAACGAATTGCTACAAACAAGTAGTGAAAGGAGCATTATAAAAGCAATGAAAAGTGACTTCTTAGCTGGACCAGTATTTTTAGGAACTTCCCAAACAAGTGTGGAGCAGGAGCAGCAGTCAGTGTCCAAGCACAGCTGAGCTAAGGCTGCAACAGGATCACAGAGAGGAAGAAAGCGGCCGCTGACCCGACTTTATTTGTCTGAAGAGAGCAGCAACTGCCTGGGTTACTCGCAACTCAGCACTCAGGTTCGACATTTAATCACAATTGCCTCGAGCCTCAGGCAGTTTTTTTACCTGGCTGAGCTACAACTGCAATGAGCTGTGATTGGTTGTAGGGAGCCTGTCTGACGCCTAAAAGGGCACTCCTAATTGGATGATTCTGACAAAGAGGACTGCTGGTTACCAAGGCTGCGAGGTGGGGCGGAGCAGGGGGGTTCCGACTCGGAGGGGGGTTCTGAAGCTGCGATAAGACCACCAATGCCCCTGTCGCCCCTGCCTAAGACCGGCCCTGGTAATAAGAGCAGGTAGGCTGGGTTCTATTTGCTGCCGGCTTTCAACCCGCGTGTCATCCAAAATAGCTACGCGTGTCAGTGCTGACACGCGTGTCATAGGTTCGCCATCAGGGGTCTAAAGTAACAAAGCTGCAAGCAAGGCTGGTGCAAGAATATTAGGCACCCTACATAAGCCTTCAGCTAGCCCCTCCTCTCAATTCACTTTCAGACCACTAAGGACTCCCCCCTTTAATGTATGATAATTACATGTAACAATCATTACTACCCCCAGCATCATTCATCTTAGAGCATTCTGTATAAACATAAATGAAACATTATGCATTTAAATATGAAATTTTATTTTGTATATGTATACATATATTGCTGTCTGCTTTTGAACTTCTCTTTAGATTTCCTAGTCTTTCTCTCTTAGCCTCAAATTCACACTGTCTCTACATTCTACCTTCATTTTCTTCTGATGTCTATCTCTTAGCAGCAATGCTGCTTAGATTAGCTGCCATAATAGAATACTTTCTTCCTTTTTTTCTACCAAGAAATAAGAAGAATGACTGCTTTTCGGGATAACACCGCATACCGAGGGAACATGTTCAAAAAATCTTAGCTTGATAACATCACACATTATTAGAACACAGTGGTATTCACTCTTAGTGCTCAAGGGCAACAAATGGGCTAAAATATAGTATGCATGCAAATATATTTCATGCATATTCATTAGGGATAGCCTGAAAACCTGACTGATTGTAGCACTCAAGGACAGGGAATGAACACTGCTTACCGTTCAGTGAATCCAGACTGCCCCAATTTGACTGCCCCTATCGGACCGAGTGTTCACTTGTCTATTGGATTGTGGGCTCTTTGAGCAGGGACTGTCTCTCTTTGTTAGATTGTACAGCGCTGCATGACCCTGGTAGCGCTCTAGAAATGTTGGGTAGTAGTAGTATTATAAAACATACTCAAAAAATAGTTTGATTATTGCCTATGTAATTTCATAGGGGCAGATGAGCAGTAAGCCAATGCCATTACATTTATTAGCAGTTCTTTTTTTACAATCTAAGTACCATGGGTGCACAGTATTGTATATATGTCTAAACCTGCTGCTCCTTCCCTATACAATATAAGGGATTTGATTAAACAAGCCTGTTTTCTCACTTTTATTTGAATGAAATGTAATGCCCTTTTACCTGGGAGCCTCTGAGTCTGGGGTCTGAGTGGGCTGGAGTCCCAGTGAAGGGACTCTCACTCACTCACTCACTTGGCGCTTAGTGCTTCCACCTGGGGAAAGAAATGTTAGTGGGTGGGATGACTCTCTTCTCCCCCAGGAACCCAAAAGTCAAGGTTCAAAACCCCAGCGGGAATCAAGGTTGGTAGTGATACACTGTTTAGTGCAAAATGACCACTTCATAGTGAGGAGGAGGAGGCCATACTGGTCATGCCTTATCCTTGTTTGCTGTGCCAACATCACAGATTGTCGCATTTGGTCATGCTAATATGTCCTTTGCTTTTTCTATGTGTAGGGTGATGGTGTGGAGGCTGCCCCAGAGGCAGAGGCTGCTGCTGCTGTTGGCCCTGCTCAGCAGCAGGGCCCAGAGCATCAGGGTGCAGCAGCAGACTACGAAGATTTTCCACCTCTGGAGGGAGAAGAAGCCATCGAGGACAAAGGTGTCCAGGCAGAGAAGGAGGAGGAGAAAGAGGAAGAGGGGGAGCCAGTGGAGATGTCATAACATCAGGATGCACTCGTATGCCACTTGGAACATCTAGCCCACCCTGAGCAGGAGGCATCTGATTATCTAATAGCAGCAGTGAGGAGGCAGGTAATTGACCAACAGGCTCTGCTTAGGGAAGAGGTTGCTGATCTCTAAATATCTTTCAAAGATATCACCAAAACAGGGAAGATAGGGTATCCTGATAGTGGGGTTGCAAAAGAGACCATAGTAGATCAGGTGTCCTTAAATAAAAATAAAAAAAACAGACAAAAGATTTCAAATTAATACTGTCAAGTACTGAGCATGATGTAAACAGGAACAACAAACATAATTTGAAATGTCTATATGCGAATGCCAGGAGCCTAAGAAATAAGATGGGAGAGTTAGAATATATTGCACTAAATGAAAAATTAGATATAATAGGCATCTCTGAGACCTGGTGGAAGGAGAATAACCAGTGGGATACTGCATTGTATATTAACGAGAGCCTTGAATCAAATAGATTTAAAATTCTGCAGGAAACAAAACACTTCTTGGAATCACTATGGATTGAAATTCCACGTGTAAAGGGGAAAAGGATAGTGATAGGAGTGTACTACTGTCCACCTGGCCAGGATGAACAGATGGATGCAGAAATGTTAAAGGAAATTAGGGACGCACACAAACTGGGCAACACAGTAATAATGGGTGATTTCAATTACCCTGATATTGACTGGGTAAATGTAACATCGGGGCACACTAGGGAGGTAAAATTCCTTGATGAAATCAAGGACTGCTTTATGGAGCAGCTGGTACAAGAGTCGTCGAGAGAAGGAAAAATTCTAGACCTAGTCCTTAGTGGAGCGCATGATCTGGTGCGGGAGGTAATGGTGCTGGGGCCACTTGATAACAGTGATCATAATATGATCGGATTTGATATTAGCTTTGAAATAAGTATATATAGGAAATCAAATACATTAACGTTTAACTTTAAAAAAGGAGACTATGATAAAATGAGAAGAACGGTGAAAAAAAAAACTTAGAGGAGCGGCTGCGAGGGTCAAAAATTTACATCAGGCGTGGATGCTGTTCAAAAACACCATCCTGGAAGCCCAGGCCAAATATATTCCGCGTATTAAAAAAGGAGGACGGAAGACCAATGGACAGCTGGCATGGTTAAAAAGTGAGGTGAAGGAAGCTATTAGAGTTAAAAGAAAATCCTTTAGAAAATGGAAGAAGGAACCGACTGAAAATAATAAGAAACAGCATAAGGAATTTCAAGTCAAATGCAAAGCGCTGATAAGGAAGGCTAAGAGGGTCTTTGAAAAAAAGATTGTGTTGGAGGCCAAAACACATAGTACATTTTTTAATGTATATTAAAAGCAGGAAGCTGGCAAAAGAATCGGTTGAACCGCTAGATGACCGAGAAGTAAAAGGGGCAATCAGAGAAGACAAAGCCATAGCAGAGAGATTAAATTAATTCTTTGCTTCAGTCTTCACCGAGGAAGATTTGGGTGGGATACCAGTGCCAGAAATGGTATTCGAAGCTGACGAGTCAGAGAAACAATGAATTCTCTGTAAACCTGGAGGATGTAATGCAGCAGTTCTACAAACTGAAGAGTAGCAAATCTCCTGGACCAGATGGTATTCATCCCAGAGTACTGATAGAACTGAAAAATGAACTTGCGGAGTTATTGTTAGTAATATGTAATTTATCCTTAAAATTGAGCGTGGTACCAGAAAATTGGAGGGTGGCCAATGTAATGCTAATTTTTAAAAGAAGTTCCAAAGGAGATCCAGGAAATTATAGACCAGTGAGTCTGACGTCGGTGCCGGGCAAAATGGTAGAGACTATTATTAAGAACAAAATTACAGAGCATATTCAAAAGCATGGATTAATGAGACAAAGTCAACATGGATTTAATGAAGGGAAATCTTGCCCCACCAATCAACTACATTTTTTTGAAGGGGTGAACAAACATGTGGATAAAGGTGAGCCAGTTGATACTGTGTATCTGGATTTTCAGAAGGCGTTTGACGAAAGTTCCTCATGAAAGACTCCAGAGAAAATTGGAGAGTCATGGGATAGAAGGTAGTGTTCTATTGTGGATTAAAAACTGGTTAAAAGATAGAAAACAGAGAGTAGGGTTAAGTGGTCAGTATTCTCAATGGAGAAGGGTAGCTAGTGGGGTTCCGCAGGGGTCTGTGCTGGAGCCGCTACTTTTTTAACATATTTATAAATGACCTAGAGATGGGAGTAACTAGTGAGGTAATTAAATTTGCTGATGACACAAAGTTATTAAAAGTCGTTAAATCGCGGAAGGATTGTGAAAAATTACAAGAGGACCTTACGAGACTGGGAGACTGGGCGTCTAAATGCAGATGATGTTTAATGTGAGCAAGTGCAAAGTGATGCATGTGGGAAAGAGGAACCCGAATTACAGCTACGTCATGCAAGGTTCCACGTTCGGAGTCACAGACCAAGAAAGGGATCTAGGTGTCATCGTTGATGATATGTTGAAACCTTCTGCTCAGTGTGCTGCTGCGGATAAGAAAGCAAATAGAATGTTAGGTATTATTAGGAAAAGAATGGAAAACAAAAATGAGGATGTTATAATGCCTTTGTGTTGCACCATGGTGCGACCTCACCTTGAATATTGTGTTCAATTCTAGTCGCCGTATCTCAAAAAAGATATAGTGGAATTAGAAAAGGAAAGGAGAAGGGACGACTTCACTATGAGGAAAGGCTAAAGCGGCTAGGGCTCTTCAGCTTGGAGAAGAGGCAGCTGAGCGGAGGTATGATAGAGGTCTATAAAATAATGAGTGGAGTGGAACGGGTAGATGTGAAATATCTGTTTATGCTTTCCAAAAATACTAGGACTAGGAGGGCATGCGATGAAGCTACAATGTAGTATATTTAAAAGGAATCAGAGAAAATGTTTCTTCACTCAACGTGTAATTAAATTCTGGAATTCATTGCCAGAGAATGTGGTAAAGGCGGTTAGCTTAGCGGAGTTTTAAAAAGGTTTGGATGGCTTCCTAAAGAAAAAGTCCATAGACCATTATTAAATGGACTTGGGGAAAATCCATTATTTCTGGGATTAGCAGCATAGAATGTTTTGTACTTTTTTGGGATCTTGCCAGGTATTTGTGACCTGGATTGGCCACTGTTGGAAACAGGATGCTGGGCTTGGTGGACCTTTGGTCTTTCCCAGTATGGCAATACTTATGTACTTATATACTTATCACCAAATTCACAGAAGAGCGTGCCAGTACACTCTGGTTCTAAAGACAAAATGGCATCCACCTCAGCACAGAACTATATAGAATCTGGGGGTTAGTGTGCAAATTCTATAGCGCGTAACTGCAATGAGGTTTGTGGATGTGGGAGGGGCCTGAGCTGCTCAGGGCATGTCCAGCACTTATGAGCTAAGGTTATAGAATGCTGACAATTATATGTGACACTGTAACATTTAGTCATAGACATTTATACCAGCCATTGACAGAGTATATGTGGCTGCACCTAAATGGTGCATAAATGCCAACTTACACTAATATTCTATAATGCGTAATTACTGATATTCATGCTTAGCACATAGCATCCCAGTGCCTAACTTTGGGCGATGTGTAGAGAATTTACTCCCATAGTGCATAAATGCAAGGGGGCATGAGCAGTACAACGGTCTAACATTTACTCATGTAACTTACAGAATACTGTAATTTGCCTGTGCAAGTTTGGCATTTAGTTACATCCACTTATGCCAGCCATAGAACTGGAGTAAATGGGCGGGCCTAAATGTAGGTACATTAATGCCAAACAGTGGTGTAGCTAGGGAGGGCACCAGGGGAGCGGCCACTCCCCCAAATGGACTTCTGAGGGCACCGGTGCCTATTTTTTACATGATCTATTGCATTTAAAGCATACACCGACATCATCGGAAATCCGCTCTCCGCTACTCCCACGCCTTCAACCTGGCTATGCTTCTGATGCCAACTTACACTAGTATTCTATAACATTTACACTTGTAAGTGTTCTTATAGAATGAGCTCACAGCCTGCATAAAGTGGGCACCTAAATTATGGTGCCCAGTTATAGAATTGTCCCCTTTCCCCCGGATTCTATATAGCACACCTAGATCTGCGCTGAAATCAAAGCGTATTATATAACACCATGCGTAACTTAATTGGCTTAACAAGCTAATCAGCATTGATAACATTTCTTAACAAGCAATAATGAGTACTAATTAACAATATTTAGAATTTACGTGCGCAACTTGCTAAGTGCATTCTGTAATGCAGTATGCCTAAGTTCTAATGCGCATAGGCAGAAAAGGGGCTTGGTTATGGGTGGGAAAATGGGCATTTCATGGGCATTCTGAAATTTACGTGCATAGTTATAGAACATGGCCTACTGCACCTAAATCTATGCGCCGGGATTTACGCCACATTTTCGTTAGTGTAAATGGAGGTGCATAGTTTAAGGCACTGATATATCAGTTAAGCATTTTCTATATACCATGCTTAAATCTAAGTGCCACTTACAGAATACGCTTAGTTGGCATTGATTTTTGTGTTGATTTTTTAGGCGCCATATATACAATCTCCCCCTCTATGTATAATATCTGTTAATTATATACACCCAAACAAATACAGCACTATGACGTCCGTTTACTAAAGTGCAGTATGATTTTGCACCTAAGGAATGCAATTTTATAAGGTCAAACCTAGGTAACATATGTTTTCATATTCCTATTTTAGGCCTATTTCAGAGTCAAGTACCCACCTTTAGAAAATACTGGTGTAGGTGCAAAAGAACACATGTACTGTTGGCATCAGCCCTTGCACCAGTTCGAGCTTGGTGTAAATGTTAGTGCATTCTTTCTGCGTGAATGTTTTACAATATATGTACAATAATTATTCCAGATAACTGGAAGGTTGATAAATGTGCAACATTTACATAATGCCCCATAATAGCTGAGCTGAGATAATTGCAAGAACACCTTGGGGGAGGGGGGCAGGGTGGTTTTTTTTTACTGAGATGGGGTTAAAAATGTAGTGCTTTGGGAAATCATGTGTTTCATATTCTCATAGTCAAAGAAAGGAAGATATCAACATACCAAACCTATTGCCACCTGAGCTGTACCGTGTCAGATTCTGAAATGCAAGTGAGAGAGACAGGGAAAGAATGAGAGAACACATAATCAAATAGATTTGAAATTAATTGCCTGTGAATTAGACTGTTAGAATTTCAAATATTACAGTAATCCAACTATATTATAAAAAAGGCATCTATAAATGTGATTCATTTACTCATGCCAAAAGAGCACATTGTAACATAATTATACCCCACAAGTGCAGAATCTGAAAGTATAGCAAAAGCAACATAAAAGAGAAATATCCCATAGAAACCTAAAGTGTTATGCAGCATGAAACAGAATCTCATCTGTAATCAAGCTGATTTAAAAATAAATATCTCCCTGTTCCACACAAAGAAAGCATAAAGTGACAGTTTTGCTACATTTGTTTGAATAATTGTAATGTAGTAAAATAATAGTCAGGTAAAAATTGCTTACCATAATACTACAGAGACTTGGTGGTAACCCTTAATAGAAAACTATACCAATTTAGTACTGGGCTGTGGTGCATGACTTTTGGGCACCGCTGTTTGGGCGTTGGATTTTTAGGCGCTCAAATGGCAGCAGCCGTGGGTGGCAGTCCTCGTAGCAGAAGGGAGATCATAGTTGCCCCAGGTGTTGCTTATGAGGTTACACTGCTCCGTATGGGGGCCTGTTCCATCCTCTCTACTGAAGAAATACGTCTCTCTTCACTAGTGTCTGACAGGCCTGATAGAAGACAACCTACTGTGCAATACACCATGGATTCCAGTCGCCACTACAGTGATCCACACTTGCATTCATATAGATACACTACAACTGGCTCATGTTGCAGGTATGCATATCAAGGAAGATCACGTCAGCCACACATTATAATGTTCTACAGGGATGGGATGCAAGCCAGATTTGGAAGCTGCCATCAGGAAAAGCATTAACCACACACCTCCTGCACGTGTTGAATGCACCTGAGAAACCTCAGCCCAGGCTGCTGCTTGAGGATGACAAAGCAGACAAGCAGTGATGGGACAGGTCTTTCCACAGATGCCCAAAAATACCTTCTGCAGTTCAGAATGAGGCATCAGACAGATCATAGCTAGCTAAGTATGAGTCACTGAGAGCTCATAAACACAGTGCTCACCAAGTTAAGTGACTCTCCCGAGAACTACAGGACATGGAAATCGGATTTAAGGATGCCCTTGCAGATTTGAACCTCACTCCAAAGGAAGAGATGGAACCTGATACTGAGGTATCTAGGGAGTGGATCTATAGAACATGTGAAAGGATTAAAATATTCACATCTAGATAACCTTTCTGAGGGGCTAGCTGAATCATGGAGAAGCCCTGAAGAATATTATGGCAGCCCAGAAGTGATTAAGAATGCACTATCTGAAAGAGTAGAACAGTTTCTAAAAATACTAAGCCAAGACAAGTGCAAGCTGTAAGACCTGGAAGACCTTCATCTAGAGCTGGAGACAGCCCAAACTAATCTGTACTTTTCAGGGCTGTACTGCTTGGAACCGTCTTGGGGAATAAAGCCAATCACAGAAAAGCTGCCTTATAAGTTACATGAGAAGTGGGACGCGTATGGTGCACAGTACAAAAAAGGAAACCAAAGGAACTTCCTTCTCTTTAAGCTCTTCTCAAGGTTTATTTGAGATCTGGCAAATAAGAGAAATGACCTAGCTTCTCACTTGATGTGTCAGAACTTAAGTAAACAAGGCCAGCTAGATCCAAACCAAAAAGCTAGCCAAGAAACACAGCAATATCAGAAGCCATATCGGTGCACAAGACAGAGTGTCGTCCATAACTTCTACATCTTCTGATCTTCCTCCAACCAAAGACAAGGTAGAGAATCCAAACTGACAGTGTCCTATGCATCAGAGACCTCATCCAACACAACATAGGAACTGCCTACTAAATCAGTATTCTGCTTCCAACAGTGGTCAGTCCAGGTCACAAGTACCTGGCAGAATCCCAAGAAAAAGCAAGATTCCACGCTACTGACTCCAGAGATATGCAGTGACTTTCCTTGGGTTTACCAATTATGGACTCTACCTCCAAGAACTTATCCAAACCTTTTAAAAATTGAACCCAGCCATGCTAACTGCTTTTATCATATCCTCTGGCAGTAACTTCCAGAGCTCAGCTATTAGCAGAGTGAAAAATATTTTCTCTTGTTTTAAAAATATTACTTTGTAACATCATGCCATGTCTTTGTATGTTTTGAAATTATGAGTTGATTTGTGTTTACCCCTTCTGCTCCACTCAGGATTTTGTAAGCATGTATCTTGTCTTCACTCAACCATTCCTTCTCCAGGTTTAAGAGCCCTAATCGCTTAAGCCTTTCCTTATATGAGAGGAATTCCATCCCTTTAATCATTCTGGTCACCCTTCTATGTACCTTTTCTAATTCCGCTATATCTTTTTTGAGATGTGGACACCAGAATTGCACACAATATTCAAGGTGAGGTCACACTGAAGGACATACACAGAATATACTCTTTTTGAATGTACTTGGGGAATGTAACGTTGGTATGTATTATGGAAAAATGTGACACAGGCACACTTTGGTATTAGACAGTGTAGAGTCTGGAAAGTAATTATGTTCCCTTTATCTATAGATCCAAATTCATAATGCCCAAATAATAACAGAACTAACTCCACACCCAAAGGTATTATAAAAATAGATTGCTTATTTATTTGCATATCAGCAAGAACAAAATGTAAAGGCAAGACAAATGACACAGATGGTCTTATCATAGAAACAGCTCAGAGTAAATGCATATAAGACACTAAAGTAGGCTTCTAGTATAGCCACATCCTAACCCTAGCACTACAGTGATTACATGGCAGCTAGACAACCTGGACAGTGAAGGCATATGATGTCCAGCAGGTGGCAGAGTGTTCCTCAGATAGATCATCAGGACTCTCAATGTGAAATTAAAACTGTTTATTTAAAATGACTCGACATGGTACCATGTTTCGGCACTTACATGCCTGCCTCAGGAGTCTGTACAAATATAAACAAAGATAGAAATAAAACAAATAAGTAAATGAAGAATGATACAAAAGGAGTACAATCAAATAAGAAAAAGTAAAAATGATACATTGCAAATTAAGATTAAATACTGGACAAGGATGTAAAACATTACAAGTCTTCTAAACAAAGAAAAAATATGTATATGGTTGGAAACAAATGAACAAACCTTGATGCTTATACTTGACAATCACATCTAAGTACATAAGTGCATAAGTATTGCCATACTGGGACAGACTGAAGGTCCATCAAGCCCAGTATCCTGTTTCCAACAGTGGCCAATCCAGGTCACAAGTACCTGGCAAGATCCCAAAAAAGTACAATACATTTTGTGCTGCTTATTCTAGAAATAAACAGTGGATTTTCCCGAAGTCCATTTTAATAAAGGCTTATGGACTTTTATTTTAGGAAGCTAGCCAAACGTTTTTTTAAACCTCGCTAAGCTAACTGCTTTTACTACATTCTCTGGCAATGAATTCCAGAGTTTAATTACATGTTGAGTGAAGAAACATTTTCTCCAATTTGGTTTAAATTTACTACTTTGTAGCTTCATTGTATGCCCCTTAGTCCTAATATTTTTGGAAAGAGTAAACAAGTGATTCACATCTACCCATTCCACTCCACTCATTATTTTATAGACCTCTATCATATCTCCCCTCAGCTGCCTTTTCTCCAAGCTGAAGAGCCCTAGCCACTTTAGCCTTTCCTCATAGGACAATATGTCTTGTGAAATAAAAATAGAGCTGGTCTACAAGGAAAAAGCAAGAATAAGGTCTTATTTTTCTTAGTACACTGTATAATGTGGTGTTAAATGTAGGTGTGAAAAAACAAACTAAAAATGAGAAGATTAGTGTGAAAGTGCCATCCATCACTGCAAAAAAGCCCAATAGTTGATATATGTGATAAAGTGACGAGTGTAGTGATAGAGTATGAATAACGAAACACCTTCTGAAATGAGATGGGATTAACAAACAAAAAGATAAATGCAATGGTGAATATGGATCAGGAAACTACTAGTGCTGCGAATCTTGAGATACAATGTGTGAATGTGTGAATATGTACTCGGTCTCCCTTAGTTCAGCTTATCTTATAGTGGTATATATGTATGAGTGATACGCCATCCTGTGTATCAATAATCCAACATTGTGAAACACTTGCAAGGTAGTAGTGAAATGCTGACAGAAGCAATAAGGAGTTGAACACATTATGTGGTAAAAACCTGACCTACACAAACATGTATCGAGAAGAAAATGTACCTTAATGAAAATGTTAATAGTGAAAAAATAATTTAAGCCATCATATTAAAGATACCGTTGGTAAAGGGAAAAAATGTGATAGAACTGATTTAATCGATTTACCAGTCAGAAACACAGTTGAATCAGCAAGAACATACCTAAACCTTCACTTCCCAAGTTGCAAGGGTTTGAAGTATAAATCAACAAACGCGTCCAGCTTTCCCTACATATGCACACAGCTCTGGAACACATTACCAAAAGATCTGAAAACCATGATTAACCCTCTAAACTTCCGAAAAAATCTAAAGACTCACCTTTTCAAAAAGGCTTATCACACAGAACAGACATAAACATTGAATATGAAGCACAATAATCAAACTAGGAAACAGACAATACCCTATCCCTTGCTGAGGTTCCCACCCTTGCATTCTGCATGGGCTGAATCACCCCAATTCTAATTTAATTGTACTTGTACAAACCAACCTGTACTGTTCACACTGGAGTCTGCAACCTCCTCTCCAGAACTATGTAAGCCACATTGAGCCTACAAATAGGTGGGAAAATGTGAGATACAAATGTAACAAATAAATAAATAAATAATGACGTAATGCTAAATGCAGTGCAAGCAGTGAACAAGTACTGTAAATCTTACCTTTAGAAACACCATTAATGAAAGAAAAAGTAAGGATGGCATATGCAATGCCACCGTATTAGTGAAGAAAGTGCTGCATCCAGAAAGGAGTTTTTGAAAATATAAAAAGGCATCAAAAGTGAACACATGCACAACAACCAATAATTGGAATGAGCATGGAGGTACAAAGTATACCACACAGAAGTTGGAGAATTCATTAAGGGTAAAATATACTGGTGTGTGCTAAAAAAAAGTGAGCATATTTAGCTATATTGTTTCTAAATACACAGAATGTTAGAGATCAAAACTTGACCTTCAAGAACATGTATCGAGAAGCAAGTGTACATTACATATTGAAGATACCATTGGTGAGGGGAAAATATGGAGGGCTGGTGAAATAACGCTGCAATGCTAAAAACAGTGCACGTGGTGGAAAAGTGCTGTAAATCTTACCTTTAGAAAGACCGTTAATGAAAGAGAAAGTATGGATGGCATATGCAATGCCACCATATTGCTGAAGAAAGTGCTGCATTCTGAAAGGAGAATTTGAAGAGGTAAAAAGGTGTCAAAAATAAATGCATGTGCAACAGCCAATAATTGGAAAAGGGAACAGAGGTGCAAAGTATAATGCACAGAAGTAGGAGAATACACGGAGGGTAAAATATACTGGTGCATTCTAAAACAAGTTAAAATATTTAAAAGCAATATTGTTTATTAAGTACACAGAATGTTAAAGATATGCAGACAATGGTTTACAGTATATTGGCCTACAACGTAGAACCGGTGACAGACAAAATGTGAAGAAAAGCAGTTTTGTGTGGAAAATTAATGTACCATAGTTTGGAAAAGAAAAATTGAAATAAAAATAAGAATAAGGCTGGCGAGGAACCAAGATGGCGCAGTGACGGTTTGTCACACCGGCAGCTTCCAGACCCTACCGCGAGTCACTCGCTGAAGCGGCTCCTTGTGCCTCAGTTATGGGGAAGAGGAGAGGGAAGGTGCGGGAGTTTCCCTCGGCCCCCACTGCAACCCAGGCTCCGACGCAGATGACCCTTGAAAGATATGGAATTTCTGCCGGACCTATTCAGGCATCTTCTCCTTCTGTTGGAACCGACGCCCTTCTTTAAGCCGTGTCTTACGAACGACACCCCCACAACCAGGAAATAACACTGCCATGGTAGGTCCTGACCCTGGCCATGAAGAACCGGGTGAGCAGGGAGGGCACGCTTCCATGGCAGCGAAGGATTTGATGTTTGGTCAGGAGATAATACAAAGTGCAGAACAAATTTTACTTCAACAAACTGTGAGTACTCTTTACCAGATATCTAGTTCTACCACTCCTGATGTAACTACTCTGGTTTTTGTGAAATCTACCATTGTGACATTAGAGTCACTTTGGGACCTTACATCTGATATGCATACTTCTTTAAAAAATCTGACTTTGAAAAATACTAAGGATATAAAACATTTATCTGAGGCTGCTCTTCTCCAAGCACAGGAAACCACCCAGCAGTCTTCTAAAATAAATTCTTTGGAGAATAAAATTCAGATGTTGAAATCGTTGAGTACAGTTTTAATTTAAAAAAAAAGAATTTTACATATCGTCGGTTTGGGTATTTGGAAAATCAAGTTAGGAGACATAATTTGAGACTACTCAGCTTTCCCAGGTTGCCTCTGATTTCACCAGTAGACATCGTTAAGAAATATTTGACTGAAATCCTGGGGATGTCAGGTGATTCTTTACCACCTATAACTCGAGCCCAGTATTTGCTGGTCACGGGGAAATTTCCTGATGATTCCTCCAGACGAAGCTGGAGATGGTATGAACCTCACATCCTTTTTGGAATCATCATTGGAAGTAATTACACAAAGAACTACTATGGTGGTATCTTTTGCATTGGAGATGGATTGCAATGCTGTTTTGAAGCTTTCATTTAGACATTTAGATATGTTGTTTTTTGGTTCTAAAGTTAGGATATTTCCTGATCTCTCAAAAGAAACACAGAAAAAGCATAAGGCCTTTTTGGCCTTTCGACCAACAATTTTGGCCTTGGGCGCCAATTTTGTATTGAAATTTCCTTGTTTATGTTTTGTGTTATTTCAGGGTAAACAGTTTCAATTTTTTGAACCTAAGCAACTGGAGGATTTTCTTTTAGCTAAAGAAGGAATAAATGTCATTGTATAGTCTCAAACAGACACTGAATAGACAGGCTGGGGAACACTGTATGGGTATGCGATAATTGAGTGATATATTTTTTCTTGCTTTTTCTTTATTTTCTTAAAATTCTTGGATCCTACAATATTGTGGATGAAAGTGCTTTTCTTTTTCCTTTTATATTACTATTATTTCCAATTTCTAATTTATCTCATTTGTTTGTGAGGTATATTTGTTAAACGAATTAATAAATAAACAAAAAAAAAAAAGAATAAAAGATAAAAATAGCTATGTTTAATGAGGTGCATACTATCATCTAAAAAAGTTCAAGGGAAGATGACAACAAAATGCAGGATCAATGCAAAACATTGTCACAAGAGGGCGTAAGTGTAATGGAATGAATGCAATGAAATCAATCACTTTAAAGACAGTTGTATCTACTAAATGTCTTTGTAGTGGAAATAATTGTGAATATGAGCAATTGTGAAAGTGAAGTGTGTGATATTGTGATAAATATGTGATGGGAAACCAAATAAAATTAATGAATGTCACACAAAGCTATCAATGTGAAAATATATGTAAGGTACGCTGCCCTAAAAGACAAACATTTCTATTCTGATGCATGAGCATCTTAAACAAAAGATATATTAATGAATGATAATGATACTCGTGATAATACTGAATGTGCATGATTATGAAAAAAAGGGTGAGTGAAATAGAGATCGCATAATTAGGTGGTGGAAAACAAAAATAAAAAGAGTGAAGGGTGTAACAAAAAAGAGGGGAAAGAAATGCCAGCCATCTATGTAAAATGAAAAAATATGAAAAATATGTTTAGAAAAAGAATTGTTGCCAAATTGCTTATACTGGTAGTAATGTTGAATTAAAACAATAAATACATGAATATACCTAGAAACATATCTAAATGTATATTAGAAAAGACAACAGACTGTAGAAAAATGTACATTGTAGAGATAGAATTACATGTATTTATGTCTGTATATATAAACATAAAAAAAACAAGAAACCATAAATGTCTGTCAATAAAAGATGTCATACAGTATAATATACATAAAATTAAAATACATAAAATTTAAAATTACATCCTGCAAAATAAAGAGCAAATGGAACTGAATATTCCAAAATAACCATGTGAATGTACAAGCAAATAGGTAAAAAACTGGAACCCCACATATAAAAAGAAGACCAAGGTATATGGTATTGTTTCTTTAAAACTGACATCTAAAAGTACAGAAGGCTTGTAATGATATTATGCTATCTGTATGGAGGAAGTCAACTGTGCCTGATGATCTTATACATTGTTAATATATGTAGACGTGAATGGTATATTCTCAAAACAGTATCAGGTGAGTTCACAGCCTATGTAAAAACCCTTGAAAAAGTTAGAAACCATTTAAAATGACATGTATTAAAGAAAGGAACGTAAATCTAGCTCAGTATTGAGTCCAAATGGGACTACAGTGTTAAATTCAAATATCAATCTCTGTTCTTCTTTAAGTAACTAGGTTGCCATTGGGCTCATTTTCGAAAGAGAAGGACGCCCATCTTTCGACACAAATCGCTGTGTACAGTTGTGGGTAGTGGGTTTTTTTTGGGGGGGGGGGATTGGGGGGCTCAGCACACAAGGTAAGGGAGCTATGTACCTTGGAGCAGTTTATGAAGTCCACTGCATTATCCTCTACCTGGCATGACCAGGGCACTAGAAATGCTGACTCCTTCCACGACCAAAGGGCTTGCATTTGGTCGTTTTTGAGATGGACATCCTTGGTTTCCATTATCACCGAAAGTCAGAAACGACCAAGTCTAGGGATGACCATCTCTAAGGATGACCAAAATTTCAAGATTTGGACGTCCCTGACCGTATTATCGAAATGAAAGATGGACGTCCATCTTGTTTCGATAATACGGGTTTCCCCGCCCCTGAATCGGGACGTTTTGCGAGGACGTCTTCATCAAAACTTGGACGTCCCTTTCGATTATGCCCCTCCATGTCTCCAATTGGGTGAAGATCTTGTATACCAAAAATTTTAAATCATCTATGGAATGGTTTGCTGTTTTCCAATGTGAAATTATGGGTGCACGCTACATTATGTTTAATACAGCTGCAGTGTTCAATAATGCGTGTTGGTTGATCATTCTATTAGTCGTTACAATGTATAGTAGATGGCATGGACATTGAATGATGTAGAGGACATGTGATGTGTTGCAATTAGATGTATGGTGTATGAGCTAAATCTAAATAAATAAAAAGGCTGGGAAGATATCTCAAAGGGTTTATGCATACTATTCATTAGAGATACCAGCAAACACCAATCCCAGGTTAGTGGGATACATGGATTCAGATTGGGCTGATTGCAAATCCACCAGTGAGTACCTGTTTTCTATGGAGACTGAGTGATAAAGTGTGTGGAATAAAATTGATTCCTCTTAAGAACACTCCCTCAGAGGGCCACATTAAGAGAGTTTTTCTTGTAGACTGCAGAGCCAGGAAGGTGTGGTCCAGTCAGGTGGAAGTAAAATCCCAGAGCAGGAACAAGACAGAGAGGCCCAGATTAGGAAAGAATAGCTCTTTATGGCAGACCTCTATGAACTAAGGCCACCCCCCCCCCCCCTGGAAGAGCATCTAAGAAAAGAAAGTTCTCAGTTGAACATTGTGAATTGCTGACCTTGTAGCTTAACAGAAGCCAAGCCCATCTTTGTCTTTTAAATACTGACCTTTAAATTGATACTCCTGTGTACATGCTGACTAGCTGTAGACTGGCAGGAATCAATCCCTTTGTATTGGAACAGAGTTACAAGAGGATTATGTTTGTTCCTGAGTTACCAGGCCTGTGATAGGAACAGGCCTGGATATACAATTGATGCAGATCCCAATGAAGAGTTTTGTTCTATTTTACACTGTGACTTGGCTATGTCCTTGAAGGGTCTGTGCCTCATGCCTACTCGTTCTATCAAACAGAGGCATAAGTTATTCTATACAGAAGCAGTCACTTGTTGTATTCTCACCCAGAAATGCAGAGGGGACGATATTCAGCCGGCTGGATGCAGCCTGCATAAGTACCGCAGTTGGTGCTGATCCCGGATATTCAATGCCGGGCCATTTCCAGTGACCATCATTGAATATTTGGGGTTTTTTGCCGGTGCTAGCTTAACTGGCTAAGCGAATATTCAGCGCTGGCCAGTTATTAGCGGGCAAAGATAGGACTGCTATTTATGCAGTCTGATTTGCCTGTTAAACTCAGCTGGTCAGTGCTGAATATTGCCAGTTATTGTGCAATGTAACCGGTTAACTTTTCGGCTCTGACTTTGAATTTTCAGCAGAGATAATCTTTTATCTTGTGTTGAATATTCACAGTTAGGTAGCAAAACACTATTTAACTGGTCAGGGGCCATTTCTGGGTGGTTAAATAGCTTTGAATATCTGAGGGAGAATACTTAGCAGTGACTAAGATGGGTATAAAAGCAATGGCCTAGTGATAGGCTTTTCTGTCAGTGTTTCTGACAGAGGAGGAGTGGCCTAGTGGTTAGGGTGGTGGGCTTTGGTCCTGAGGAACTGAGTTCAATTCCCACCTCAGGCATAGGCAGCTCTTTGTGACTCTGGGCAAGTCACTTAACCCTCCATTGCCCCATGTAAGCCGCATTGAGCCTGCCATGAGTGGGAAAGTGCAGGGCACAAATGTAACAAAAACAAATATACTTCTAAATAAATCAGCTCTTAGGCAACCATGACATAACTTATTGGAGACACATTCAGTCTGGTAGCCTACATGAAAAAGACTACTCACTGAGCTAGGATTTTTTTTATTTATTTCTACTATTCCAGCACAGAGTATACTAAGAAAATTATAACAGCAGGTTAAAGCACAATATAATATAATACATAAACATAGCCCAAAAACACAATGCTATTTGTCACTCTTGGGCTCCTGTAGTACCTTGTGGCAGCTTATGCTTACAGGAGACAGACCAGGTAACACCTTCACGTAAGAATAAGATTAAAGCTAAAGGGGTTCTTTTACTAAGCCATGCTAAAAAGTGGCCTGTGCTATTTTTAGCATGTGGATTTCCAATGCGCAATTTAGGTTTTTTTTCTATTATTGGTTACGCGCTAATTTTCTAATTAGCTTGCACCCATTAGCACCTATTTACTAGGTGATAAGGGCTCCCGTGTTGAACTTGTGCTAATCAGCAGTGCACGGTGATTTGCTGACTAGCACAGGGCACACCTACTCTCCCAAACATGCCCCGCCTACTTTCCCAAACACACCACATGCTAGAAACTCCCTTATATGGTAGTGAAGCCTTGCCCAGTATATCCTAGGATACATCGGGCAGGGCAGGGTGCAGCCTTTTTTGAGGCAGCGCTTGCAGGAGGAGGGAGGAAGGGCTACTTCCTCCTCCTGCTTGAAGGTACGGGGGAGGGGCAGAGGCATAGCTAGGTGGGTCTCCAGGGGTGCAACCGCTCCCCTAAATGGACTTCCGACAGTGCTGGTGCCTATATTTCACATGATCTGTCATGTGAAAAATATGTACCAGCATTGTTGGCAGTCCGCTCTTTGCTCCCCCTGACACCTCAAACTAGTTACGCCTCTGAGCAGGGGTGGGGGGCAGGAGATCACCAGGCCTGCCTTGGGTGGGTAGGAGCTTGTAGGGATCCCGCTGGACCACCAGGATATTTTTTTATTGTTAGTGGGGAGGGGGGAGGGAGGTCTGGAGGTCCACCGGACCTCCATGCTCTTCTATTAGGTTATGCTTGACAGGTCCAGGCTTTTTTTTTTTTGACAGCCTGGACCTGTCAAACAATGTCCGTGGGAGGATTGTTCCTTAGGCACATGCCCAGGCACAATCATCCCGCAGAAGTATTCCGATGATCAGCACATAAATTTGCATGCTATTAGCATTAAACATAGGGGTGTTATTTCCCCGTGCTATTCCGGTGCTAATTTACAGCGCTGTTCAGAGCAGCACGGGGAAATTGATTATTGGCCCCTAAGGCAGTTATACAAATGAAAGAAAGCAAGCATGTAAATATCAAATAAATAGTACTTCTTATAAACAGCAGATATTACTTCAGAAACCTGAGATTTTAGTCGGTTATTTGCCAGCTTGCAAGGTCTGACAAAAAATGTATTAGCTATTGTAAAGTACTTTTCTTTGTTCTTATGGAAGTATGTTGGGGCCCAGTTGGAGTTCTCTTTGCTTTGAGGTAAATTACCAAAAGATATGATAAACCTCTCAGTGCTTTAATGGAGTTGGAACAGTTTGTCCCTTCTGTGTTTAATAAATGATCAGGGCTAAAGCAGCCTGTTTCAGCTGCAGATCCCCTCTAGTGTGTATTCCTTTGTTGCTGATTGTTTTCCAAAGTTACTTGAAGGGGCATAGCTACCATTGAGTGAGCCCAGCAAAATACCCAGGGCCGCCCAGTGGCAGGGGCTGCTTGCGGTGGTGAACCCTCCTTCCCGCTCCGCATAGCTGGCATCACTCCTTAGCCACCTGCTACCCCTCCTCCTCCCTGCGGGTCCAATGTCTCTCCAACCCCCCTTCCTCCCATCCCTATGCAGTTCGGTATTTCTCTTAATCCAACCCCTGGTCCTCAAAGCATGTGTGGGTTACCGGCAGAGACTGCAATCGAGGTAGGCTGCCTCTGCCTGGCCCTGCCCACAAGAAGTTTCATCATAGAGGTGGGATGCAGCCCAGGTAAGGCCCAGGCAGAAGCAGCCTTCTTTAATTGCTGTCTGCTAGCTTGTGCGTTTTGAGCACCGTGCAGGGGAAAGGGGTTGCAGAAAGATGCTGGGCCCCTGCGGGTTGGGGGTATGTGGCAGAGAGATGCCAGGGCCCTGCAGGCTGGGGGGACATAGAGGATAGAGAAATGCTGGGCCTGCCAGGGAATGGGGGTTAGAGAAATGCCAGGCTCTCAGAGGGGAGAGATGCTGGAATAAGAGGAGAAAAAGAGAAAGAGACACCTGGAGCAAAGAAGATGGAGGGGATGTGGATGAGGGGAAGCAGAGGGAAAGGAGAGAGAGAGAGAGAGGGAGGGAGGGAGGGAGAGAAGGGAATAAATGCTGGACAGGAGTTTGGTGGAGGGAAGAGAGAAAGAGACTGGACCAAGGGAGAAATGTTGGGTCAATAGAGGAAAGCTGGACCAAGGGTGGGGATTCATACTGACAGGAAATGCAGACCATGGAAGAAGCATAGGAAAAGTGACACAGAGGAGAGATGTTGTCTATAGAGGGAGTATATGGACATGAGAGGACAGTTTCTGAATATGGAGTGAGGATAAGGACATGGATACAGAGCGCTGATGCTGGACAAGATGGCTAAGGACACAATAAAAATGGATAATGGACATAGAGAATCAATGACATAGACAGGAGACCCTGGAAAGAGAGTTAAGAGAAAACAGAGAAAAGTAGAAAAGGAGACATGGGACCAAAGCAATAACCAGACAACAAAAGTAGAAAAAAAGCTCTTTTTCTGAATTTATTAATTGTACATATATCAGATTTGGGAAATGTGCATGTCTCATATCTTGCATTTCAGTTTCTATTTATATTACTGTGACAGGTTTTCTTTAAATAGGTCTGGAATTTGTTTGGTTTTTGCAGGATTTGTTTACTGGTTCTCTTAAGGGATTCTTCCTCCTTCTCCTTCTCTTCCTCCCCCCCCTCCCCAGCCCCAACTACCTTGGGAGGAATGGTGTTATATGGGGGCCCATTCAGTCCTAGCTATGCCATTGGTTACCTGATTTAATATTAGAAGAAAATAATATAATTTCTGCATAAGTAACAAGCCTCTGTCTTTCTCCAAGAGACTGGCTGTGTTACCACGGCAGTCTCTCCTTTCTTTCTCACCAAGGACACTGCAGCTGAAGATCAAGTGGCTGTGTATTTCCTGTAGGAATCCCTTGTATTTTCCTTTGGGGCTGTGTAGTCCAAATTGTTTCTCTTTTCTTTTGAGTCTTATGTAAGACCTCTTTTCTTTCCTATGACCGTCCTACAATTCAGTCTTCCCTACTTCTGACCACTTCTCTAGACTGAATACCCGAGAGTCCTTCAAAGTAGCCAATAGAAACATTTCTGCTCATGCACTGGGAGGAATCCAGGCAGTGTACATTCAGCTTCCTTGTTGCTTTGTAGTCTGGTCTAGTCATGGTCTAGTTACTTTTTATTTCCTTTGTAAGCACACAGTTAAAAAAGGTACTTCTGTATGGAAACTTTCCTCAAATAAAAACAGCATTCAACAAGTATGTTTTTATTGCTTTTCAATAACATCAAATAGCTCTGCTCAATCCATATATATATATACATGTATGTACAATGTTCCATAGTCTAGCGACAGAGAAAGATTAATTGAACCATGAACAAGAAAGCAAATATGACGGCAGGCATTTCAAGAAGACCAGAATTACAAGAACAAAGAGACCACAGAGTAATTTTACAACTGTGCAGAAACAGTACACACATTCGTTTTTCTTCTTGGATTTCAGTGAATTTTGAAAACACAAGTATGTGTGATTTTGGAGCAGCTATAAACTTCCCCTTTTAAAGACCCAGTTTATTCTTGCTTTCAAGGTTTCTCTCTGCACTGAAAATTACCCCTTGGGAATTTAGAGGCAATTTTATGAAGATTTTCCCTTATATACATACATGCAGATTAGGGCTTTGTAAAATTGCATGGCTGTATATGCACATAAAATATAGGTGCATGAAAAAAGTGCACCTACTTTGATGTGAACTGCACATAAACTTTTCCAGGGTCATAGTTTGGATAAAGTGGATTTGGAGTTGTGATGTATGCGTGCATTTTAAGAAATCATAAAATAAAAATCATCTGACTCCCAAAACAAAATAGATTATTCAAACTGTTTTTGGGACCTCAGCGGTGATACTCAGTGGCTATCACGCAGTTCTACCACTAAGATTTACACTCCCACTTCATCATTGGTTCTTTCATATCTCCTAAATTTAAATTATGTTTTATTTTTACAATATTTAAATATACTCATCTGTAATTTTCTTTTTTTACCCCCCTGTTTACTAAGCCATGCGGCAATGCCAACACAGCCCATTCAAAGCTAATGGACTGTGTCAGCATTAGCAAAGGACAACTGCTAGTGTGGCTTAGTAAATAGGGGGGTTAGTTGGCTTGGGGGATCATGTAAGTCATAAGAACATAAGAATAGCCATACTGGGTCAGACCAATGGTCCATCTAGTATCCTGTTTCCAACAGTGGCCAATTCAGGTAACTAGTACCTGACAGAATCCCAAATAGTAGCAAATTCCATGCTACTGACCCCAGGAACAAGCAGTGGCTTTTTCCTCATGTTTATCTCAATAGCAGACTATGGACTTTTCCTCCAGGAACTTGTCCAAACCTTTTTTTAAACCCAGATACATTAACTGCTGATACCACATCCTCTGACTACTAGTTCCAGAACTTAATTATTAGTTGAGTGAAAAAATATTTCATCCTGTTTGTTTTAAAAGTAGTGCCATGTAACTTCTTCTGTTGACAAACAGGATTGAGTCAGGCACAGAAATGGGTGATGCCTCTGGTTCAAAAGGATCAGAAGAGGGTCTCCATTGTGCAGGAGTCTATTGGCTCTGCATATATAGGTTGAGAATCTTCTATGGAGTCAACCTGATAGAGTGGAGGAGTGGCCTAGTGGTTAGGGTGGTGGACTTTGGTCCTGGGGAGCTGAGGAACTGAGTTCAATTCCCACTTCAGGCACAGGCAGCTCCTTGTGATTCTGGGCAAGTCACTTAACCCTCCATTGCCCCATGTAAGCCGCATTGAGCCTGCCATGAGTGGGAAAGTGCGGGGTACAAATGTAACAAAACAAAAAAACCCTCAAACTCTCAGCACAGTGGCTGTAAAAGTTCCATTGCTGAAGTGGACTGTCAGATAATATCTAAACTGGTGCACGCTTCTTCTGAGGTTTCCAGGCCCATAGTGCAGCTGCCTTCTGAGTGTTCTTCATACCTGAAGGGAAAGCACCAACCTCAACCGTTTCTAAGGTGCTTGAAAAATGAAAGCCTATCAGTGTGATAACTCTTCAACGAGAATCCTCTGCATCCAAGTGCCAATAGCTGGGGTCTACTTTGGCACAACTATTCCAGTGCAAATCAAGCACAGACTCCATAGATGTCACAGACACAATTAATAAGCATTTCAGTGCAAATAGCATTATCCCAACATAGACATTGCCTGTGACTCAGCATACCTCTTTACAACACCCTTTCTCATCAACTCTGCTGCCAGTGACAGTAGTGGACAAATTCTTGCTAACTGTTTCACTGCCTCTTTCAAAGCAACTGTGTTTCTTCCTGATGAAGATGTTTAAAGAATTTGTAAAAGGGTACCACAAGGCTTATTTTTATAATTTATTATTATAAGAGTTTATTTTCCACCTTTTTGATAAAATTCACCCAAGGTGGTGTACAGCATATATAAACTGGACATAGGCTATAAGCAATTGCAGCCAACATGCAGTACCAATGACCCATCAAAATGTCCACAAGCTACTAGCTACTTCTTTGGAAAGAACATAAAAATCATCACTATGCTGGATCAGACTAAAGGTCCACCTAGCTCAGTATCCTGCTTCTCACAATAGACAAGTCAAGTCACAAGTATCTGGCAGAATCCCAAAAACCAATGGCTTCGCTTGGGATTTGAACCCATGTGAATCATACCCTTAGATCAATAAACCACTGGGCTGCTGTTCTTATTCTAGCCCTCAGGATTAAGACAGTATATCTAATGCAGAATCTGGGTTTCATTCTCAACTTTCATAAATCTACAAACAGCATTTTCTTTTATAGGCACCTTTTCTGACACAGTTCAGGCAAAAGCTTTTCTGCCAGACAACCCATTATTGTCTCTGACTTCACATGTCCACAACGCACAAACCTAGCCAATGGTCACAGTCAAAGTTTATTTATAAATGCTGTGTGCCATATAGTTGTAGCTATCCATATAGTCCCTTTTACTCAAAGGAAAATGAGATGGCCACAGTGGGACCTAGAATTCCAATTGAATCAGCGTACTCAACCTCATTTGTCTCTCAGTTCATCTTTGAACTATGCCACAGTGGTGGACATCCAATCCAATCTTGCAGTAGGTGTTTCCTTTACTCCACCGGAACATTAAGCTCATATCCTTGCTCACCATACACAAGGAACATGATCAAAGTCCAAGAAGCTTCTCTTTATCAATCACATGGAATTCCAAGCCATCTACTATGTCCTTTGAGTCTTTGCTCATCTGCTTCAGGGCATATCAGTTTTAATTCAGACAGAAAATAAATTAGTTCTGTTCTATTTTATTTATTTATTTACTGGAATTTATTAACTGCCTTTACGGAGAAATTCACCCAAAGTGATGTACAACTTGATATAAAGCTTACAATTTTGTTAACAGCATAACAATAGTCAAATGACCAAATATAAGCATAAATACAATCAGTAAGGTAAACTGAATCCTAGTAATAGGACTAAAATGATACAGTACCAGAAATATAAACATTTAACAGCACTGTAAAAATATGTCAGCAAACTAGGGGGAATGGAATCGCTTTCTCAGTGCCAATGAACAGGAAAGATCTAGGACTTTGTCATAGTTAGTCACATCCTGGATATATTATATTCCTGGATTTCAGATTCACCTAGCTGACAGACTCAGCAGTCTGCAGCCACATCAATGGTCCCTAGATGTAGCAACCTTGTAGACTGTCATTCAACATTGAGGATCTCTTGTTGACTAACAACAAAAATATGAAGCAATCTTTCAATTGTTTGATTCTTCCATCTTCCAATTGCATAGTCCCAGATGCACTAGCAGTTCCATGGACCAGGCTTCTTCTTTATGTGTATAGCTCCATACCACTCATAGCAAGAACCCTATGAGTGCTACCCTTCTTGTAGCCCTATATTGGCCTCAACAGAACTGGTTTACTCTTCTTAAATGGCTAGCAGTTTTGCCCCTGTACAAGCTCCAAATATTTCCAGTGTTAAGCAGGGTGAGGGCTATCTCTTTCATCCCAATTTGAGCAGCATTTAGACTCTGTTCTAGAAACACCAACAATTTTTCATTTGGGGGTCTCAGGAATGGTTCACAAGGGGACAATTCTCTAACTGGGCACCACAAGTTAGGCACCTAGATACAGTTAGGGTAAGGGCCATGTCTTTGATATACAGCCTTTTTGTGGTACAGCCAAAATGGTTTACATATGATATACAGGTACTTTCTCAGTCCCTAGTGGGATCATAATCTAAGTTTTGTACCTGGGACAATGGAGGATTAAGTGACTTGCTCAAGGTCACAAGGCGCCGCAGTGGGAATCAAACCCAGTTCCTCTGGTTCTCAGTCCACTGCTCATCATTAGGCAACTCCACTCTAAAAGCTTGATTATTATCCCCTTAGGCATCTCAGCCACTCTGCAAAGTAATCTAGGATTTGAACCCAGGACCTCTTGCACCCAAAACAAGAATCATACCCCGAGACCAGTGAGCCACTGAGCACCAATTCTATAACAGCATCTAGATGCCCAGATTCCATTATAGAATACTAGTGCAAATTGGCATCTACATGCCTACATTGAGGCACACCCACTTATACCATGTCAAAAAACAGCTATAAATGTATGTCATGTTCCCTGCTTGCGCAGGGTATGGGCATCTGAGGAGATGGTGGCCATCTTGGATTTGGGCATATCCAGAAGAGGTGGGCAGCCACAGGAAGGAAGTCCATGTTTGGGCTTGAGGGCATCTCTGTTTGGGGCAGCTATCTTAAAGACAGCTGTGCATGTTTGGGCTTAATTCCTGCACTATTTAAAGCCATGCCACCAATCCTCCCACGCTTCGGCTTCTATTCAGTTCTCTGGGTAGTTGCAGTGCTTCTGGATTTTGCTTCTGTTTGCTGCCTGGTATTGACCTTTTGCCTGATCCTGGATTTTCTACTGTTTGCTGCCTGGTATTGACCTTCGCCTGATTCGGGATTTTCTACTGTCTGCTGCCTGGTATTGACCACTGTTTGCTCCTGGTCCATCTTTGCCCTCTGCCTGGCTGTGCCCTGTGGACTTTGTTCTGGACTCAGTTCTTCCTGCTGTTGGCTTCTCACACCTGGGGGCTCAACCCCTGGGGAATGGAGGGAGACACAGGGGGAACTTGGGGTTGGCCAACAGCTCGGTGGGGATTTTTCCTTCATCGGGCACAAGGGCTCACATCTACACTTGGCAGATCTGACAATGTACATGGCTAAATGTGGCACTTTAGCATGCCTATGCTAGCATTTAAATGTACTATTTTAGAGTTTACTATTCATTAGTGTAGAGCACAGCAAATTGTCAGAGGAAACCTCTATTTAGAGTTCAACATCACTTTAGAACACAAGGGTTTTCCTGTTAAGAAGTAAAAAAGAAATAAAAAGAACTATTATGATAGTGTTCAGTTATCTGTCAATCAGACCACAGTAACTGCTTAAAAAGAAAAATTGAAAAGAGCCCTATTGGCACACTGATTGCAGTGTTAATCATCAAAGATGCACAGACACATAAATAAACCAGAGCCCAGTTGTTCTCAGTCCAGAAGAGGTGTTGTGAGAGGACTTCCAGAGTGAAAGAGAACTTCAATGGTGAGTATTCTACCTGCTGAGAAGTTGCTTTTAAACTTGGGAAAGGTAGACTTAGAGTTAAATAGGTAATCTCAGAGTCTTAATTTAAGATACTCTGCTTATTTAGCAAAAGCAGTTAAAGGGATAGATTTTAGCATTTAAAGTCTCTGTTACAGTTTCATAAGCTAGCATTTAAAGGTACTCTTTTAGAGTCTGCCATAGCATCAATGTAGAGCACAGCTAATAGTCACAGGAGGGAGGTTCTGAAAGCCAAATTTAGGCTCATAAGTAGAAAAACCCGAAATCAAGAACCTCTAGGGTAATATTTTCGAAGTGCTCCCATTCCAAGTGCAGGACCCAAGAGATAGGCAGAGCTCCAGAGTCTCATTGCTTGGATGAGATAATGGTGCAAGGAGGAGGGTTTTAGATTTGTTAGGAACTAGGCAACATTTTGGGAAAGGGGGAGTCTATTATGGAAGGATGGGTTGACATCAACATTTAAAAAGGAGATAGAACAGCTTTTAAGCTAGAAACTAGGAGAAGGCCGACAGTCACTCAGAAGTGCATGGTGTCACGATCGTGCCCATGTTTCAGGCTCTCAATCATCTTGCCACCTGGTGGCCAGACCTGGTGGCTGCATTGGATTGTCTGTGTGCTGTTTCCCTGGTTCCAGAAGTCAGGCCTGTCCAGTCCGGATCTTCTAGCCTTCTAGATTGTCTTGGGAGTTTTGGAACTTAGCAGCACCCTTACCTGGTGAACTCCCTTGTATGTGGCCTTTATTAGCCACCTGGAAGCTTCTGCCTTTGCCTTTGCATCGCCTAAGGCCCTGGTTTGTTGGTGCTTCTTGCACTTCTGCCTAGTTTGGTTTTTATTCTAGTTCCTTGTCTGATTCTAGTTAGTCTGTGTGTAGTTTAGCTTAGGGTTATTGTTTGTTTCCTAGTCTTGTTCCTGGCTTGTCTTTTTGTGTTTAGTTTCTATTTGTCTGTGTTTCTTGTTCAGTGGCTGCCTGGCAGCTTTCAGTTCTGTCCCTTGTCTGTCAGTGTTTGTTCCCTGTTTCTGTGGCTGCTTGCAGCTTTAAGTTCCCATCCTTTAGCTTGTCCATTTCCTGCCTTGTGTGGTATTGTCTGTCTGTGAGTCCTAGCCCCGTTTCCTGCCTTGCTGTCCATGTATATTCCTTTCCCCTCTGACCCTCAGTCCCTTTTCAGCCTAGTTGGTATCCAGTTCCTGCCCTGTCCTGTAAGTCCTGCCGGCTGCCTGCAGCCAGGGGCTCAACTCCTGGGGAAGGGCGGCTAAGTGCAGGTGAAGTCTTGCTGTTCCTGTCTGAGTTCTGTCTTGTCCCTGGTGTGGGGTGGTTTTGCCTGCCACTGCCGCTCCTCGGCAGTGGCCTAGGGGCTCACGAACCTAGTTCCTGCCTTGAAAACCTGACACATGGTTTGGAACAAGTATCTTTGAAGGATATTACCAAAACAGGGAAGATAGGACATCCCGATAGTGAAGTTGCAATAAAGGCCATAGTAGACCAGGTGCCTTTAGATAAAGAATAGACAGATCAGAAAGATTGCAAATTATCACTGTCAGCTGCTCAGCAAGTTAATAGGAATAAGAAACGTTGTGTGAAGTGTCTGTTTACAAATGCTAGAAGCCAGGAGATGGGGGAGTTAGAATATATTGCACTCTATAGGTAAACCATCAGGTCCTGGGGTTTTTTTGTCGCCATGTTTTGGATGGCATCATTGACATCAACAGTTGTGATTTTTTTTTAGAGTAGTTCGTTATCTTCTGTTGAGATAATAGAGTGTTCTAATTTTTCTAAAAAATCATATTTGGTTAGTTCTTTAACAAAATTAGATGTATATAGATTTTTATAAAAAGATTGGAATCTGTTAGCAATATCAGAGTTATCGGTTAAAGAAATATTGTTCTCATCCTTTATTAGTGCTATATATATTACTATAATCATATGTTAGAAACGGGTATCATCAGAGGCTCTTTTACTGAAGCTGTCATCATTGTCCTTCTGAAACCAGATAAAGATCCTACTTTAGTACAAAATTATAGACCTATTTCTTTAATTAATTTAGATGCCAAAATATTTGCTAAAATACTTTCTGAAAGATTACAGAACATTCTACCCAAAATAATTCATGCAGATCAAACTGGTTTCATGCATGGTAGATCTTCATCTGACAATACCAGACTCTTTTCCAATATATTAGTGCACGCCCAAGAACATCCAAATCCACTGGTTGCAATAGGTGTAGATGCTGAAAAAGCATTTGACCGTGTTGAGTGGCCATATCTTTTCCAAGTTCTTAAACGGTATGGTTTTTCAGAATGTTCTATTAAACTAGTAAAGACCTTATATTCATCTCCTACTACATGTATACAAATACATGATGTTATAGCTAAACCTTTTAATCCAACTAGAGGTACTAGACAGGGTTGCCCTTTATCTCCTTTATTATGTAATATAGCTCTTGAACCTTTGTTATTAGCCATTCGTCAAAATCCTCTCATGCAGGGTGTAAGGATTGATCAACAAAACTTTGTTAGCTGCATACACTGATGATGTACTCATTTTCACATCACCTGCCTCAATTCCATACTTATTAAAGCTAATATCAAAATATTCTGAGATCTCTGGATATAAATTAAATACTACAAAAACGGAACTACTACATATAAATTGTGTACATTTAAAGCATGAAATTCAGCAATATAACTTTCAATGGAATGAAAATCAAATTAAATATTTAGGAGTTTTGTTTGGCCCAACTATAGAGGCCACTCTTAACCTTAACTTTACTAATATAATTAAAATAAATGAAAACCTAACACAAAAATGGTCACCATCAAGACTTAATTGGTGGGGTAGACTTGAAACTATAAAAATGATGATTGTACCAAAAATCAACTACACTCTCAGCATGTTACCAATATTACTAAAATCAACAATTTATAAAAAAATTGAATCAAAATTAACAAAATTTTTATGGGCAAACAAGACTCCAAGAATAGCCATAAAGAAATTAAAAGCTAGTCCAACAAATGGTGGAGTAAATTTTCCTACTTTTTATGACTATCACATGTCTTTTCTCCTGAAACAAAATTCAATATTTATGCCCAAAGAGGAACTACTTAATTACCCTTCTTGGTTCTATATAGAAACTCATAAACATAAAGATGTGCCTTTACATTACCTTCCATGGGCTCAATATACTAAGTTAAATAAGCATGTTTTGTTTATAACTCTTAATACTGTATTCAATTAACTTGACACTGTTGTTAAAAAGCCATTGAGGCATTCCATATTTACCCCAATATGGAACAATCCTACCTTTAAAATCAACAAAACTTCTATAAACTGGCCTCTTTGGAAAAAAGCCGGCATATGGTCATTAAATGATATTATAAAAGACAAAACCTGGGTTCCCTTCTCACAGCTATGCTTGAAATTTGGTATTCCTAATACCCACCACTATAAATGGATAGAACTTAAGCACTGCATAACTGCTACTACTGACATTACTAAACTTTCTACTGATCCTCCTAGTTATTGGCAAATTGGTAGAACTTTAATGTTATCTAAAGGAGCTGCCTCCAAATGGTACAAAATATTTCAACAAGCAAAATTCAAAGCACCTACTAATATTATGGAATCCTGGGAACATGATTTAAATCTTCAACTCGATGAACAACTATGGAATAAATTTTGGTTTAGAACTACACATACTACTAAATCTGCATCTACATCGCATTCCATGTTTTACTTGGCACATAGAGCTCTCTGGACTCCAAGTAAAATTGCCAAACTAAAAACATCAGTTCCCAAAAACAACACGGAAAAATGCTGGTCATGTAATAAAGATAAAGGAACTCTTAAACATATTATTTACTCCTGTACTTTTATACAAGAATATTGGAGATCAATATGGAACACCGCATCATCTACATTGAAGATACCAGTGTCCTTCTCATATAAAATAGCCATTAGCTATACATTGCCCACTGGATAAATATAAATCACAACTTTTGGATATACTTCTCCAAACAGCATTAAGAATACTTTTCTTCTGCTGGAAAGACTTATCCAAGGCAACCAACTTAATGTGGTGGAATTCAGTATGTATACTTGCCAAATATGAGTATGCAGTGGCTGAGAAGTATAATTCAATTACCAAATACAGGAAAATATGGTCTCCCCTTCAAGATCAAATATGTAGTACTCTTGTGTAGATATGTTCTCTTAACTATGTTATCACGATATGTCTACCTAACCATCGTTACAAATCTGTAACCATAATAATTGATATCTATATCTTGTATCAGATATGTATATTGTTTGATGCTCAGTTTATTGTTCTTATTTGTGTACTGGCTAACATTTTAGCCATTTGTGTTTTGTTTCATTTATAAAATTAAATAAAAATATTGAAACTAAAAAAAAATAATATATTGCACTCAATGAAAAGATAGACATAATAGGCATCTCCGAGACCTGGTGGACAAAGATAACCAATGGGACACCGCAATATCAGAGTACAAAATTATATTGCAGTGATAAGTTGGATCATTTTGGTGAAGGGATAGCATTATATGTTAAAGAGAACCTTGAATCAAATAGACTAAGGGCCCTGTTTACTAACAGGCTTATTTTTGAAAGAGAAGGGCGCCCATCTTTCGACACAAATCGCAAGATGGGCATCCTTCCCACAGGGTTGCCCAAATCGGCATAATTGAAAGCCAATTTTGGGCGTCCTCAACTGCTTTCCATCATGGGGGTGACCAAAGTTCAAGGAGGCGTAGCGAAGGCGGGACATGGGTGTGCCTAACATATGGGCGTCCTCAACCGATAATGGAAAAAAGAAGGGCGTCCCTGATGAACACTTGGACGACTTTACCTGGTCCTTTTTTTCTTACGACCAAGCCACAAAAATGTGCCCTAAATGACCACTAGAGGGAATCGGGGATGACCTCCCCTTACTCCCCCAGTGGTCACTAACCCCTCCCACACTCAAAAAAAAATTTAAAAATATTTTTCCAGCCTCTATGCCAGCCTCAAATATCATACCCAGCTCCCTGACAGCAGTATGCAGGTCCCTGGAGCAGTTTTAGTGAGTGCAGTGCACTTCAGGAAGGCGGACCCCCCCTACCTGTTACACTTGTGGTGGTAAATGGGAGCCCTTCAAAACCCACCTGAAACCCACTGTACCCATATGTAGGTGCCCCCCTTCACCCATAAGGGTATGGTAGTGGTGTACAGTTGTGGGGAGTGGGTTTTGGGGGGGGGGTTGGGGGGCTCAGCACACAAGGTAAGGGAGCTATGCACCTGGGAGCAATTTGTGAATCCACTGTAGTGCCCCCTAGGGTGCCCGGTTGGTGTCTTGGCATGTCAGGGGGACCAGTTCACTACGAATGCTGGCTCCTCCCATGACCAAATGGCTTGCATTTGGTCGTTTCTGAGATGAGCGTCCTCGGTTTCCATTATCGCCAAAAATGGGGGACGACCATCTCTAAGGGTGACCATCTCTAAGGTCGACCTAAATTTTGCGATTTGGGCTTTCCTAACCGTATTATCAAAACGAAAGATGGATGCCCATCTTGTTTCAATAATGTCAGGTTCTCAGGTTCAGAGCCCGCGGGGTCGGGCTCTGGAGCAAACGTGAGCCCTTGGGCTGCTGCCGAGGAGCGACAGCAGCAGGCAAAACCCACCAACCAACACTGGGTAAGCACACCAGCAGGGACTGCAGGCACTGCCCAGCGAACCGGAACACCTGGACTGGAATCCCCCGGACTGGAGGACACAGGACTGGAACACTGGACTGCAATCCCTCGGACTGGAACACACACCGGACCGGAACACACTGGACTGGAGCACACCAGACTGGAACACACTGGACTGGTCCCCCGGACTGGAGGACACAGGACTGGAACATGGGACTGGAGCACACTGGACTGGTCCACACAGCTTCACCTGCACTTAGCTACTAAGCCCCCCAGAAGTTGAGCTCCTGGGTTCGAGTAGCCGACAGGACTTACTGGATACCGGATGACATAGGGACCAGGACTGGAAACAGAAGTGCTCCTAACCCTAAACTGATCTACGTGCTCCCAAGCCCTAAACCAGCAGGAGTGTTCCTAACAGTAAACTGACAAAAGGACTTCCTAAGCCCTATACTAAACAGGAGCTCCTAAGCCCTGCTCAAGAAAGGGACTTCCTAAGCCCTAAACTAACAGAGCAGGGTACTAAATACAAAGCTAACACAGGTGCTACTAAGCACCAAGCTACAAGCAGAGCTTTACACTAATAAGCTAAACACAAAACTAAACCAGCTACCTAAGCACTGCTCTAGCAAGCTAGATACAACTAACAAGGTGCTTCCTAAGCACTACTCTGGCAAGCAACCAGAAGAGCTCCTAGCACTAAAAGGGAAGACAGGGGAGCCACAAGGAGGGAAGCTAACACATAAGCCAAAAGTGCTTCTAAAGCACCAAACACCAACAGCAAAGACTGCAATGCTCCTAATAGCACAAACACCAGAAGTACTTCTAACAGCAAACTCTGCAGTGTTCCTAACAACACCAAACCCTGAAGTACTTCTATCAACAACAGAGCTTCCAAAGCCCTACACACAGCAATGCTACCAAAACCAAGAGGGAACAGAAGGGAACCAAAAGGGAAAAGCAGGAAAGCTAAACACACAGTCACCAGTGCACACTGCACTAACACTAACCTGGCCCTTAGCAAAAGCAAGCAGGGAAACTAGACACAACGTCAGAAGTGCACACTGCACCACCCTACCTACAGCAAACACCACTGTTGCAAAGGCCCTGAAGGAAACAAGACCACTTCCTTATCAAGGCCCTCCCTGATGATGTCACACTCCCTAGACCTAGGCAAAAGCACACTGACCCAGAGAGGCCCAACCCACACCAATGCAAAACTGTGAAACACTTGAAGCCAGTACACCCAAAGAGAGGTAGAGCAACTCAGGCAACATACCCACAGGTGCAGTGTAGTGAAACAATTAGAGCCATGCTGCTGGAAGCTGCCAGCACAGAGAGACAGAGCCAGCTCAGAAAGGACAGAGAAAAGAAACAGAAGCCAGCTAAGAAGCTGACCCCCAGGAAAGAGGTAAGTTTGAGAGGGGTTCAGACCCCAATCATAACAAATAATACAGGTTTCCCCGCCCCTTTTCTGGGACGTCCTGCGAGGAAGTCCTCAGGAAAACTTGGGCGCCCTTTTCGATTATGCCCCTCCACGCCGCGCTGTAAGCGCGTTAACTTTTTAGCGTGTGCTAAAAATTAGTGTGCGCTAATGCTAGAGGCACCCATATATTCTGATGGTTGTCTTTAGCATTAGCACACTAAAAGGTTAGCACGCCTATAGCGCGGCTTAGTAAACAGGGCCCTAAAAGTTCTGCAGGACACAAAATACACCTTGGAATCCTTATGGATAGAAATTCCATGTGTAAAGGGGAAAAGGATAGTGACAGGAGTATACTTCAGTCCGCCCAGCCAGAATGAACAGACAGATATAGAAATGTTATCAGAAATTAGGGAAGTTAACAAACTGGGTAACACAATAATAATGGGTGATTTCAATTACAACAAACATCTAAAAGGAACAAAGCAGTCTGGCTAGTCTATTACCACTGAAAATATACCTATTACTGTCATACGGTCAAAAGGATTTTATTAACAGTAGAAAAAAAAGACCTCAGAAACCCTCGCTCACCATATCGTCTGCAAAATAGGACAAGTGGTAGGGGCGCATTCCATCATAGGTCATAAAAAACTCCACTCTCTCCAAAACATTCAGAACTGCAAACAATATGAAAAAAAACTTCAAAAAACAGATGTTGTAGACTAAGCTAGAGACTGGTGATAGAAGAGGAATCAAAGAAAAGTTGACCATCTTCTTTCCAAAGTCTTCACTTCAACCAGTCAAAGTTAGCCCAACTTTAGCACTGTTTCACTTTTTAGCTGTTTCAGGGAGTCATGGTGATTTGTCCATAAATTCTAACCACTTAATCATAAGCCCTGCTCATAACAACATTCTCCATGCTTACAATTCTGGATGTTTTGATAGAGTGTTTTTTAAAGACCTATGACTGAATGCACACCTACCACTTGTGCTATTTTCCAGAAGGTATGGTGAGTGAGAGTTTCTGAAGTCTTTTTCTTCGCTGTTAATAAATTATTTTGATTGCATGACAGTAATAGATATATTTAGCAGTAATAAAATAGCCAGACCTGGTGTTTTTTTTAAAAAAGTGTTTTGTTCCTTTTAGAAGTTCATGGAATCTTAGTTATTTTCTCTTTATATATGACTGAGTGATTTCAATTACTTAAGTTTCAAGTTTATTAGGAACTTGCTACCCCGCCTATCAGTAGTACCAGCTAGGCGGCTTATAGGCTATACAGTAAAAGGTAGAAAAAAAAAAGGAAAGCAGGGTAAGACAGGAAGCCAGAGGGAAAAAGGTGGAGAACTACAATATCATAATAGGAAAGTGGGGAATATAGGAACAGACACTAGAGAGGGAGACATGGTCAGGGCAGAATTGGACCTGCATGGAATGCCTCCTGGAAGAGGTAAGTTTACAGGCCTGTCTTGAATCAGTTAAGGGATAATTGGATTCTCAGATGCTCAGGTAGCCGGTTCCAGAGCTCAGGGCCCTGGACTGAAAACATGCTGCGCCTTATTTTAGCATGAGTGAGTTATTTACATGTGGGAATGGTCAGACATTTTTAGAGAATGGAGAGAGCGAGCAGGGATGTAAGGGGTCAGTAGACTTGCTAAGAAGGCTGATTTTCCTGCAGTTGAAATTTTAAAGACCAAAAGCAAACTTTTGTATATATTTATTATGACATTTGTATCTTGCATTATTCCAAACAGAGTTCAGGTTCAATGTGGCTTACAATCCAGTTATAAGGAGGTACTATTTCTGTCCCTAGAGGGTTCACAATCTTGGTTTTTGTACCTGAGGCAATGGAGGGTTAAGAAACTTGCCTAGGGTCACAAGGAACTGCAGTGGTAATTGAACCCAGGAACTCCGGGTCTGGTGAAAGAAGGCAAGTTGTGTGAATTGCAGCTGCTGCATTTGGTGGTCTTAAAGGCAAATTTGAAGGTCTCAGATGCTATAGAATGCTGAGAAGTTCAACTTTTGCACTATACAGGGACTCCTGAGGCAGGCTCTCGTGACCAAGGCACGATTTGTGTCGAGTCCATTGCATATTTTTGAATAAAACTTCTGATGTGAACTTTTTGAGTCCGTTGGATGCTTTTTCTACATCATCTTTTGTGTCACTGCTGTGTTTGACTGCTTGCATTGACCTGTGCGGAGGTTGTTTGTTCTTCTGTGCTTGTCAATTCAGAATATAAGAAAGCATTTGGCCTTTATCTGCCGTCATGTTTCTATGTTTCTAAATTTGTTGATGATACAAAGTTATTCAAAGTTGTTAAGTTCAAATTTTTTATTGCCATTTAATGTAACATATATCACAAGATCAATAGTCAAAAGAAACCGTATCCAGGATAGTGCAAAGAAACTATGCATAAAAAAAAGTAAGGGTACAAAATAAACCTAAGAGATACAAAGTAGTAATGTTTAAGATGCTTCATAGGTAACCAAATATCACTGAAACGCCTAAAATGGTCTATTTTCTCTGCAACTAAGAAACAAAGGCCAATATGATGAAATATCAAATATAGAACAGCAAGTAACACACAGTTAAATTTCACTGAGAATATTCAAAACAAGAGGAAGGAAGTGCTGTACCAGCACTGCTTCACTGAGGAGCTTCTTCATAGTCTAAAAAACCTCTTGCTAAATTTTATTTTAATTATTTTTCAAAATCCTTATCTTTGAATCTTCATTCTATTTTATTTCATTTAAATGTTGCTTTTTGATTAAATTTAAAACTCAGTAGTTGAACTAGAAGACCACATATCTGGCAAAAAGATGTGCTCGACAGAGTGCTGCTGTTTCACAAACTTCATCAGGAGCACCCGTGATAGTGGACTCTTTTATAAGGAAAATCAATTTCTTCTATGGTATTTTCATCACATCTACAATTAAAAAAGATCAGCAAAATAAAACAGAATTTTCTCTAGTCAGGCAGTCTATATACATAAGAACTCTAGAACAGGAAGATATTTACATCAAGAAATTTGCCTTCACCTAAAAAAGCAGCCTGCTTATTTTCATTGCTGCTATACAAACATTTACAAAATGGCGCCCACATATAGCTAAGATGCCATCAGATAGGCAGCCAATCCGTATGAGGCTACTCGGTCACCAATTGGTCAACTGTCTTGATGGCATTATTATGCACAAAAGGTCTTTAATGATGGCTGAAAGTTCTTGGTGGACAGTACATGGATTCTCAGCACAGGAAGCTTCTACCTTACTACATGATCTTCAGGCTTTTGGATCTATGGACAATCCTATTTCAAATTTAGACTGAATGAGCATAAGTCTAAGATTAAAAATGGTGTGCTAACAACACCTTTGGTTCCTCATTGACTGGATAAAAAACATGGGTTGGTCAACTTTAATTGGCGAATCTTAGATAAAATTACAATGTGTGTGTGTGTGTGTGTGTGTGTGTGGGGGGGGGGGTGATGGTAACTTTAAAGCACTTTTGAATTATAAAGAGCAATGATGGATATTTAAATTGGGTACTGTCTTCCCTAAGGGTTTGAATTTGTAGCTTGATTGGAACTCGTTGGTGTAATGTGGTGATTGGTCTAAATTGTCAACTGATCCAGTTAAATGTTGGCATCCTCATGTCAGCGCCATGTTGAGAGATTGTATTACTAAAACGTATTGTGAAGAATTATGGCTTGACGTGAGTACCTTTGTTACCTTTTATAAAGTTATCTTTCCTAAAGTTATATACAAACTGATGTTGATATATTGATGTAAGAATGTATTTTATATTTGTTAATTGTAGGACCATCCCTGATGCAGTTACGAAACATGGCCCATGTTGGTTGGTCTGTTAATTTTAAGAATGACTTTACAATAAACAACAAAGAATAACATTGAGATTTCTTTTGAGTACGTACTTATGTACCCATGTTCTGCCCACATGTATGTCCCTTACGTTTATACATTGCATGAGTTACGTGCATCAGTTACAGAATACTGCTTAGCATCCACCTAGCACTTATATGTGTAAGTGTACATTCATGCGTGTAAGTGCTAGTTTTCTATAATTTTAGCATGCAAATGGTGCATACATATAGGCAGTAAAATTATAGAATGAGGGGGTATGTGTCTGCCTACCACCAGAGTGATGCATTTATACTATATATATCATCTAGGACTCCAAATAAAGAAGAATGGATCTCAATATTCTCTCTGCCTATCACACTCCTGTGGATAGTTTATTAGCCTTTTAGTGTCACATCATTTCATGCTTTATGAAAGGACTTCTACTAGTCAAACTGCCAGTGCAGAAGCTCCCCAGTTAAGAAATCACCATTTCAATCAGCGGAGTCTGCTTCATTCAAAAACCTTACCTGGAAAGTGTTCTTCGTAGTAGTTATTATTTCAGTTTCATCACAACAAAGTGGTTTTTTTGAACTCATTCCATGTTTTTACCTTTCTGTATCAACAAAGAAGTAGTGCGTTCTACGTTCTGTCCAAATCCTCACAGAAATCCAAGTGAGAAAGCACCCCATACTCTGGCCTACAGGTAGCTCTCACCTACTACTTCAAAAGCACTGAATCAATTAGGAGATCTATGAACAGAATTGACATATCAGTCATTTTTTATTTTATTTATTTTATTGCATTTGTATCCCACATTTTCCCACCTATTTGCGGGCTCAGTGTGGCTTACAATACATTGTATTGATGGAAGTACAATTTGTTACAACTCGATTATGGTTACATTGTGAGGAGTAAAGTAGAAACAAAGTCTACGTATCGCAAGGGGAATGGAACAATGGAACAATGGAACAGAACAATGGAATAGTGAAGAAACAATGGATACTGATAGGATTATAGAACAGTAGCTAAAGAACGTTTGGTTATAACATTTTTACCTGTAGATTAAGGTTTGAGTGTGTTAGAATTTCGGGGGATGAGAGTATAAATGAGTATGTATTGATGCAGTACTAACAGTGTGCATGGACTTCATGTGTTTTAATCCTTTCGATAGATTTTTTCGAAGAGATAAGTCATCAAAAAACTCAAGCAAATTGGCTAGCATCCTGCATCCATTTCTGTCATGGACAAACTAGCACTCCTTTCAAGTGTTATCAAATCAGAGCTACTGTGGCTTCTGGACACTATTTTGTAAAGGAGCAGCCTGGTCCTTGCTTCATACCTGTATGTCACATCACTGCTTGGACCTTTGGTCAAATGGACTGGCCAATCTGCCTATGTGATGTGGCAGTTCTCATACTGTGTTTTCCTGTGTTGGCTATTCCTAAATATGAGATGATACATAAGGGCCTGCGCTTGGGAGTCATCCACTTCTGTGCCTGACTCAGTCCTGCTTGTCAATGGATAACGTATTCTTGTTCACCTGTAACAGTTGTTTTTAGTAGACAGAAGAATTGATCAGGAACACAGTCAATCCCACCTCCCCAAGAGTTGTATTACTACTTGAGCCTGGAACTAACTGAGGAGCTGAGAAGACCACTGATCACAGAAAGGCCTCACATGAAAATAACTTTACATTAAACTCTGAGATCTGGGATAACGGCTCTATCCTTGCAATATGTAATGATTTCATCCACTTGTGTGCCTGATCAATCTGCTGTCTATGGAAAACATCTGTTAAGCGTAGGAAGGGGGAGGGCGGTGGGGCGGTCCGCCCCGGGTGCATGCCACTGGGGGGGGGGGGGGGGGGTGTTGGCTCGCTGATTCCCTGCTCTTTCTGCCCCGGAACAGGTTACTTCCTGTTCCGGGGCAGAGAAAGCAGGGAAGCAGCAGAGCTGATGCAGCTCCTAGTGACGTGCACTGGGGGCGGATCGGCCCTCCCACCTGCCCTCCGCTGCAAGGTAAGGGTGCATTTCAGGGGGGGAGGGTGTGTTTCGGGGGGGGGGGGGTGCGCTCCGGAGGGGGGGTGCGCCGTGCCCTGCACCTGGGGGGGGGGGGTGCGCAGCGGCGACCCGCCCCGGGTATCAGGCACCCTCGCTACAGCACTGCATGCACCCATTTACATCTTTTTTGAAGCAGATGTAAATTTAAGTGTGAACATTTGCATGTTGTTGGAACTAGTCCTAGGAGCCTATTATACAGGTACCTGTTATAAAATTACTCTCCACATATGCTTAAGTTTAGACTTGGTCTTTACCATCCACACATTTTCAAGTTTGTGTGTGCAAACCCTGCTTCTGAGAATTCTTCCACTCCATTTGGGTAAAGTTATGCATCCAAGGGTTCTACATGCATAACTGTGTGCAGATATCCTATTTCTACATGTAAAACACTATTGTACCTGCAAAACTGCTTTTGAAAATTGCTGGTAAAAGAGAGCAGCTTCTATTTAATTAGGATGTGAATCTGAAGTCAGTGGAGGAAATTCGGAATAGATTTGTGGTAAAACAGCATCATTCTTGCTACTAAAGATTTTCTTTAATGAAAATGTTTTATAGAGGCAGAAACTGGGACACATTTCTTTGTTTAAAACATTTATAGTCCACAAATGCAATACAGTTCTCGGTGGAGCACAAAAAGCATAGGAAATAATTGGGCCCTTTTAATAAGCTGCGCTAAAAGATGGTCTGTGCTTTGATTAGTGCATGGACTTCCTCACCCGCTGAGGCCACTCTTAGCGTAGCTGTAAAATGGCTGATTTTTCATTTCCTCAATTAACACCCATGCACTAATTTCCCAATGAGTGAGTGGCCATTAGTACATAAGCCCTTACTGACACCTATTTAGTAGGCGGAAAGAGCTCACAAGCTAACCATGTGTTAGTCGCTAGGCGCATGCTAATGTAGCCTACTGTTTGTCCCCCCAACACGCCCCCAGTGCTAAAAAAGAAAATATTTTTTTGGCACATGGGAAGCGTGTGCAGATGCTAACACTACTGCAGGTCGCCTGAGTGCACCCCACGGTAGTGCATTTTCCCGAGCTGTAAGCCTGCGTTAATGCTTACTGCTGCTTAGTAAAAGGACCCCAATGTTTGCTAAAAAATCAAGCAGACATTACAGATAGTAAGATAACATTGAAATCAGCATACACAGTTGATGATAAAAATGTTATACAAACTAAACTAAAGCTAAGACACTTTGGGGGTCTTTTACGTAGGCATGCTGGCGTTTTTAGCGCATGTTAAAAATAGGCACGCACTAAATGCTAAAGATGCCTATAGGAATACATTGGCATCTTTAGTGTTTAGCGCGTGCCTATTTTTAATGCATGCTAAAAACGCCAGCGCGCCTACGTAAAAGACCTTTCTTGTTTCTGTCTTATACCAAGAGATATTGCCTTACACAAGGAAGTAGAAGCAAGCAATGCAGCATGTGCACATCTCAACCAATCTAAATATCTTAGCTGAAGAAATTTGTCACCTCTTTTTTAAAAGTGGGGTGTGCTTTACTTTGCACTTTGCCTAGCCAAGATGGATATATATTTGAGATACAGCTCAGTAGCACAAAGAGATCGAGATGATGCTTGGGGAAAATATGCTTAAGTAATGTACTCATCTCCAAGCTCTGTGATAAGATGTGCACACCATTTGCATGTTCAGATTATAGAACACTAGTACTTATACATGTGAATGTTACAGATTTGTGCATAGGTGCTAGTTGGGTACCAAGCAGTCTTCTAAAATCTTAGTGCGCCACTTGCATAACATATAAATTGCAGAGGGGCATTCATGTGTGTGGGCCATGGGCCGGGCATAGGTGTTTCCCATATTTACCTGCTCATGTCATAGAATAGTGCCATTTATGCGCTAAAGTGCCACATTTAGACACATGCATTTGCGCCTGCCATAGACATAGTGTAAAGAGGTACACCTAACTATTAGCATGTATAATCCCCTGTTAGGTTGAGGATTAATGAGAGAGTAAGTTCCCTAGAGAGTCACAGAGGGGAGTGACTGGGAGGTCCACGGGTGGGAGGAAGCCCAGCCCGAGGGAAATAATTTGGAAATAAAATGCAGAGAGATAGTGCCCTGGGACTGAAGAATGATGGGGGACGGGGGGGGGGGGGGGGGGGAAGAGATTACAAAGAGATAAAGGTGATAGCTTGCCCTTTAGGGGGGTCTGTGGTTGCCTGTTGATCCCCTGCCACTGACCTGGAGGAGAAAGGGGAATCCCATTTGAGAGAATTAAACCACTGGCTGTAAATGAGAGTTGTGGCTCAGCCAAGCAGCAACTGCAATAGAGGAGCGCTCTACAGGTGGGCAGAGGAGAGATCCAGTCTGGGAGCATGGGATTGGAGTCAAGGGTGGTGCCAATGCAAAGGGTCACCCTGAAGGGAGGTCAAGCCATGGGGGCCTGGACCTGCAACATTGTGAGGAGCATAGCCTTTGGGACAATATTCTCTGGCATAGGCAATGACAGGAGCTTGTATAAAGTGCAAATAGTCTTGCAGGAAAATTCTCTATAAATAATCCCAAGAGAGGAGGCGTTCCTCTGAGGAATAACAGAAGAGAAGGAAGGTGATTTTAAAGGCTTTACCTTTAAGGTTGAAAAGTTGAACTGGTTTGGATGTTCCTGTTGTTGCAGAGTTGAATAAATACTCAATTCTGCACGAATCTCAATCAGGATTTCGATCGAACTACAGCACAGAAACAATACTAATAACTTTAATGGATAAATTTAAACAAACAATTGCAACTGGCAATAACATACTTCTCCTACAATTTGACATGTCCAGTGCCTTCGACATGGTCAACCATGGAATATTACTACACATCCTGGAATACTTTGGAGTTGGAGGTAAAGTTCTTAAATGGTTTAGAGGATTCCTGACAACAAGATCATACCAAGTAACAACTAACGCAGCGATATCAGCCCCATGGATACCTGAATGCGGAGTTCCCCAAGGATCCCCCCTCTCACCAACCCTCTTCAACCTAATGATGATACCCCTAGCCAAGCTACTAGCCAATCAAAATCTCATCTCATACATTTATGCAGACGATGTCACGATTTACATCCAGTTCAAACATCATCTAAAGTAAATCACCAAAGAAATCAACCAAAGCTTCCAAATCATGCACTCCTGGGTGGATGCATTTCAGCTAAAACTCAATGCAGAAAAAACACAATGCCTTATACTCGCCTCACAATACAACACAAATAAATTCACCACCATAACCACCCCAAACTTTTCCCTCCCCGTCTCAAACAATCTGAAAATTCTGGGAGTTACCATTGATCGAAATCTCACACTTGAAAAACACGTGAAGAATACAACTAAGAAAATGTTCTACTCCATGTGGAAACTCAAAAGAGTAAAACCTTACTTCCCAAGGGCCATTTTTCGGAACCTGGTACAATCAATGGCACTAAGTCACCTGAACTACTGCAATGCACTCTACGCTGGCTGTAAAGAACAGATTATCAAAAAACTCCAAACAGCTCAGAATACCACAGCCAGACTCATATTTGGAAGGACAAAATATGAAAGCGCTAAACCCTTAAGAGAGAAATTACACTGGCTCCCACTTAAGGAACGTATCGCGTTCAAGATCTGCACGACTGTTCATAAAATCATTTACGGAGATGCCCCGACCTACATGCTAGATCTCGTGGACTGCCACCCAGAAACGCTAAAAGATCTTCTCACACCTTTCTTAACCTACACTTCCCCAGCTGTAAAGGATTAAAATATAAACTTATACACACGACCAGCTTCTCCTACATGAGCACGCAGCTGTGGAATGGACTACCAACACACTTGAAAATGATCAACGAATTAACTAACTTCTGCAAATCTTTGAAAACCTATCTCTTTAACAAGGCCTACCACGATAACTCATAACTAACTACAACACAACACCTACCTTTATTCAGAATGTCCTGTTCTATAACTGCTTGACCAGATCCGCTTGTTTTACCTGATTTCTTTGTAACACCAACTGTACTCTTTACCCTGATATGGCGATGCCATAAAAGGTCTTTGTAAGCCACATTGAGCCTGCAAATAGGTGGGAAAATGTGGGATACAAGTGCAATAAATAAAAATAAATAAAAAAATAAACGTCTGACTCCAGGTGTTCATTGGACTTGGAGGAATCTAAGGATCTCTCAAGCCTATTTAATTTAATAGCCAGTTTTATCTTCCACAGTGCCCATTTGGACTGGGCTTTTTGAGTTTCCTGATGGAGAAGAAGGTTATCCCGTCTACTAACACTTCTTTCCTCAGGTGGAGGCACCGTGCGCCAGGCAGTGAAGGATCCCACAGAGACTGCCTCATAAAGCTCCAGCCAGTTCAGTTCCCGATGCCCAAGTCAGGGGCGTGTGGGAGCCAAAGTCAGCAACAGTTCAGTAACTGTTGGTATGTACTGGTAGTGTGCAGATCAAAGGATTATTTATCTACAGGCAGAGAGATGGCTATTTCACTTCTTTTACTGTGTGATTGAACCTTACTGTACAATTAAGCTGAAAGGAAGGAATTTTCAGCAGATGGCACCAAAAGGCACCTTCCTCCACCCCCTCCTTTCTTCCTGTGAGAGGCAATGACTCAGAGCACTACTGTCTATGACACCTTACAACACCTGTGATCTGAGAGGGCACATGTGAGGCAAGAGGATGCAAACCTTTGTCCATCAGCTATGTGTTAATGAACTCTGAAAGGGGATGGGAGGGGTTTGAGGCAGAGATCAGAGTAAACTGGGAGCAGCCTGAAGCATTAGAGAAAGAGACATCATTTATTACTTGTGAGAATATAACTGGACCCTAAACTTCTTTCTTGATATGAAGTGAGATATAAGAAGGTTAACAAGAATGTGTGTAATTAGGAAAACAGGAGAGACGAGAAACTTTTTAACTTTATGTACCTTTTTTTTCAATTATGCTAGACAATGACAGATTCCAGTACCAGTTAGAACTGATGTCTTTGTATTCACTTTGAACTGAGAAAAAAAAATACTATATAAGATCTGAACAAGAGGCACAGAGGCAGGCAGAACATCTCAGGTTACTGGGACACTAGTGACCAGATATGCCTCCCTGAGTGCTGGCTATTTTCCCTGACTGTATTTCCCACCCCTGCTTTATTTTGTTACAAAAATTAACTTCTTATTTATCCTAACCTTGTCTAAGAATAAACTTTACTAATTTGAGAAGGTTCTCTTGTTTGCACTTTTCTTTTGTGACCCAGACTGACCTGGTTGTTGGTGTTCATCCCAAGATACAATTGGGGTAAGTGCTCTGGGAAGAACTGGGCTGGTTCTGACCCGGCTCTAATCCTTGACCCGGTATAGGTATTACACATGTAAATGCTGACTTATGCTACTATTCTATAATGAAACCTGGGCACCCAGATGCTATTATAGAAATTGTGCTTAGCGTCCAGAATTTTAGCTCGTACTTTATAGAATTCCACCCCCCCCCCGATGTCCAGTATATAGCAGGGGCGTAGCTATATGGGGCCACGGGGGCATGGGCCCCCGTAGACTTGGCCCTGGCCTCCCCACTGCCAACCCCTTCGACACCCCCTCCCACCACCAACCCTCCCCCGCCGCTGCCACCGCCGTTGAGTATCTTTGCTGGCAGGGGTCCCCAACCCCTGCCAGCCAAAGTCCTCTTCTCCAGTGTGGCCGCGTTGCTGATCTGCAAGGCTTCTGTTTCTGTGAGTCTGACGTCCTGCAGGATATCAGACTCACAGAAACAAAAGCCTTGCAGATCAGCAATGCGGCTGCGCCGGAGAAGAGGACTTTGGCTGGCAGGGGGGGACCACCCCCACCAGCAAAGGTACCCGACGGCGATGGCGGTGTCAGGGGAGGGTTTGCCGGTGGCGGGAAGGGGGGTCAAAAGTGGTGGTGGCGGCAGTGGGGGGGAGGGTCAAAAATGGCAGGGAGGGGTCAAAAATAGCAGGGGAGTTGACGGCGCTGGGGGGGGGGCTAAAATGTGCCCCTCACCTTGGGCTCTGGACCCCCCTCTCGCTGAAGTCTGGCTACGTCCCTGGTATAGAGCACTATCACAGTTAACTTTAGAAGTGTAAAAGTCTACAGTATATAGGTAATTTATAACAGGATGCCTATGTGCTAAATCCAAAAAGATGCCTATTTGAAGCCTATTTTATAAAGGCAATGTAAGCACCTTTGTGGAAAAAATTCTACCTTAGAAATATACTTATTATAGTATTAATATTAGGCTAGAATCTAGTATATACATGGCCACTTTCTGGAAGTGTATTACCTCACAGTTTAACTATAAAGAGCAGAGTAAGCTGCTAGGTGACCCAGAGACTTTTAGGAATGGAAAAACATTATATTTGTATCTTAACTTGGGAACAAATTATGACTCCAATATATTATGGATAATCTGAGGGTCAAGGGGTGAAGAAGACTATCATGGAGACAATGCAGTCATAGTAACGTGGAGGGGCATAATCGAATGTCGCCGGCCAAATAGATCACCGGCGATCTATGTTGGCGGCGGCGCTACAGCTGGCCGGAACCGTATTATTGAAAAAGATGGCCGGCCATCTTTTTTTTCGATAATACGGTTTAGCCTGGCCAAATGCCGTGGAGTTCGCCGGGTTTGTTTTTCAGCGATAATGGAAAGTTATGTCGGCCATCTCAAACCCTGGCCAAATTCAAGGCATTTGGCCGTGGGAGGAGCCAGCATTTTTAGTGCACTGGCCCCCCTGACATGCCAGGACACCAACCATCCACCCTAGGGGTCACTGCGGTGGACTTCAGAAAAGCTCCCACGTGCATAGCTCCCTTACTTTGAGAGCTGAGCCCCCCAACCCCCCCCAAACCCACTACCCACAAATGTACTGCACCCACTAAAATTGCTCCAGGGACCTGCATACAGCCTCTAGGACTTATTGCTGCTGTATAGTGTATAGGTGAGGAGTGGCCTAATGGTTAGGGTGGTGGACTTTGGTCCTGGGGAACTGAGGAACTGAGTTCAATTCCCGGCACAGCTCCTTGTGACTCTGGGCAAGTCACTTAACCCTCCATTGCCTGCCGCATTGAGCCTGCCATGAGTGGGAAAGCGCGGGGTACAAATGTAATAAAAATAAAAATAAACTTTGGCACACCAGTTTACACCTGAAGACTAATCTCTCTGAAAAAGTCCTTTCTTGAAATAAGCACGTTTACTCACAGTTAACTGCAGATCAGAGATTGTGCCCCACTGGCAAAGAGTCCCCCTGGTACTAAGATTAGCAGTAGGTCAGAGCTGGCACAATGGTTTACAATGCCCTATTTCAGCACCATTCAAGGTAAGAACTACGTTCTCTAACGTGGGTAACACAGGAAAGGGAACTAAAACTGGCTTACAAAAATGGCCACTACCGCATGGACTACAACAGGAAACAAAACAGGGCACACTCTGACCCAGTTAGCAGGGGGGAAAAGCACCATGGGAGTATAGCCCAGTACCCTACACCCACCACAATGCATTACTAATGTGACTCTGCAGGGCACCTAACAGAAAAGGTGTCACACTCACCAGAGAGCCACATCACAACCACGGAAAGGCTGTCGGAGGATACAACACATTCTGCTGTCATGGAGGTGGGTACGGCATTTGAGGCTGGCATACAGGCTGGCAAAAAAGGTTTTTAGTTTTATTTTTTTAGTTTGGAAGGGGATTGGTGACCACTGGGGGAGTATGGGGAGGTCATACCCCATTCCCTCCAGTGGTCATCTGGTCAGTTGGGGCACCTTTTTGAGGCTTGGTCGTGAAAATAAAAGGACCAAGTACAGCCGGCGAAATACTGCTTAACGCTGCTTTGTTTTCCCATTATCGGCGAAAGCCGGCCATCTGCTAGCCACGCCCATGACCGCCCATGTCCCGCCTTTGCTAATCTACTGACACGCCCCCTTGAACTTTCGCCGGCGAAGCGACGGGAAAGCAGCGATGCTGTCAAAAATGCCACTTTTGATTATACAGATTTCGCCGCTTTTAAGAAATCGCCGGCCATCTCCCGATTTGTGTCGGAAGATGGCCGGCGATCACTTTCGATTATAAGCTGGATAGTAACATAGTAGATGACGGCAGAAAAAGACCTGCATGGTCCATCCAGTCTGCCCAACAAGATAAATCATATGTGCTACTTTTTGTGTATACCTTACCTTGATTTGTATCTGTCTTTTTCAGGGCACAGACCGTATAAGTCTGCCCAGCACTAACCCTGCCTCCCAACCACCAGCCTCGCCTCTGCCATTCAATCTCCGCTAAGCTCCTGAGGATCCCTTCCTTCCGAAGAGGATTCCTTTATGTTTATCCCACGCATGTTTGAATTCCGTTACCGTTTTCATCTCCACCACCTCCCGCGGGAGGGCATTCCAAGCATCCACCACTCTCTCCGTGAAAAAATACTTCCTGACATTTTTCTTGAGTCTGCCCCCCCCCCCCTTCAATCTTATTTCATGTCCTCTAGTTCTACCACCTTCCCATCTCCGGAAAAGGTTTGCTTGCGGATTAATACCTTTCAAATATTTGAACGTCTGTATCATATCACCCCTGTTTCTCCTTTCCTCCAGGGTATACATGTTCAGGTCAGCAAGTCTCTCCTCATACGTCTTGTAATGCAAATCCCATACCATTCTTGTTGCTTTTCTTTGCACCGCTTCAATTCTTTTTACATCCTTAGCAAGATACGGCCTCCAAAACTGAACACAATACTCCAGGTGGGGCCTCACCAACAACTTATACAGGGGCATTAAAACCTCTTTTCTTCTGCTGGTCACACCTCTCTCTATACAGCCTAGCAACCTTCTAGTTACGGCCACTGCCTTGTCACACTGTTTCGTTGCCTTCAGATCCTCAGATACTATCACCCCAAGATCCCTCTCCCTGTCCGTACCTATCAGACTCTCACCGCCTAACACATACGTCTCCCATGGATTTCTTCTCCCTAAGTGCATCACTCTGCATTTCATCGCATTGAATTTTAATTGCCAAACCGTAGACCATTCTGCTAGCTTCCTGAGATCCTTTTTCATGTTTTCCACTCCCTCCCGGGTGTCCACTCTATTACAGATCTTAGTATCATCCACAAATAGGCAAACTTTACCTTCTAACCCTTCGGCAATGTCACTCACAAATATATTGAACAGAATCGGCCCCAGCGCCGATCCCTGAGGCACTCCACTACTCACCTTTCCCTCATCCAAGCGAATTCCATTAACCACCACCCTCTGGCGTCTGTCCATCAACCAGTTCCTAATCCAGTTCACCACTTTGGGTCCTATCTTCAGTCCGTCCAGTTTATTTAAGAGCCTCCCATGGGGAACCGTGTCAAAAGCTTTGCTGAAATCTAAGTAGATCACGTCTATAGCTCATCCCTGATTCAGTTCTCAGGTCATCCAAAGAACTCAATGAGATTTGTTTGGCACGATTTTCCTTTGGTAAAACCATGTTGTCTCGGATCTTGCAACTTATTGGTTTCCAGGAAATTCACTATCCTTTCCTTCAGCTTCGCTTCCATTACTTTTCCAATAACCAAGGTGAGGCTTACCGGCCTGTAGTTTCCAGCTTCTTCCCTATCGCCACTTTTGTGAAGAGGGACCACAAAATGTTTCAGTAGAACATTGACTCTAACTCATTAAATTACATTGTTTGAAGATATAATTGGTCCTCTTGTTTTTTTTGGCTGCATAGGTTTTTTTCTGCATTGGAGTTTTCCTTGTAGTTGGGTTCGGAGGATCTTTTGAAACCAGTGACAGGGGGTTAACCATTGTTTCAGGCACCCCAGACAGCTGAGCTTTGTTCCTAACCTATGAATCTTTTTATGTATTCTTTTGATCCTTTTGTGTTCAAGAAGCCAAATTCCCTATATAAGGAGCTGGCCTTTTTTCCAGCATTCAGAATATATCTTGCCTGCCATTAAGACTTGTATGTTCTCATATATCGATATATCAATAAACAATTGTTAAATTGAGCACAGGCTACTGTTTTCTATTTAACAGTTCTACACCTTTATGAATTAGGCTTCCAGATTCAGTCCTGATAGCGTATAAATGCCTGTCTGAAGAAGGTGTAAATATATGCACATACTCTAATCATGAACTGGAGTATTTTATAAAATATGTGTACATTGCAGCTCTGCCTCTACTCTACCCAAACTACGCCCTTGGGAATGTTTATGTGGAGATCATGTAAAAGAATGTGCACTCTTTCATAGATGTACTTTTCATATATATCTTGTGTCTCACACTGGATGTATCACAGGAGGCTGCGTGGGAGAAAAGTAAGACATTCATCTGAGGAGTCCCCAGAATCTCTGGCAATAGCCTAGAGTTAAAGCAGAAATCATGGGAAGTAGAAGGGGAGGAAGTCAGAAACTGGAGGTCTAATGATCTGGTTACAGTTTGGGTGTGACTTCTGAGAAATAAAGTTAGGGACAGAGAGGAGATTTGTACCCCCTCTTCAATCTGACTTCCCTGTCCTTTGCACCCCCTCCAAATTTAACAGGCAAACTACAGTTATGGTCCGTGTAAACCCTTCCTTCTGCAAATACAGTGGTATCTTCTCTCTAACATACGTCCCATATTGTGGTTTATCATATCAAATGTAGTAGAAAAATCGGTCAGGATCAAAAAAATAGTCCCACCAGTAAAGGGCATTTAAGACAGGAGAGTGATCTTCACAACTTGCCTTGTCTAAAGAGGGTTTATTGAGAAGCGGATATACATCTGCCCTTTTTAGTAAGGATGAATTTCACCTTAGAAATATATTGATAAGATTATCTGTGTGGTTTTCAGGTGCTTCTTCTAAGCTGTCCCACAATCCCTGATTCTATAAAAGTTGTCAAAAACCGCATGCTCAAATTTGGACGCATGACCAATTTGTGTGTGCAATTTAATTGAATAATGAGCCAATTAGTGACAATAATTGGCTTTTTAATAAGCAGTTATCGGTGCTAATTGAAATCAATGAATATCAACGTGGGTAAATTTAGGTAAGTGATCCACACCTAAATTTAACCCATGTCCTAGAAAAAGGGGCATGGAAATGGGAGGATCATGAGCATTTTGAGGCAGTGTGGGTGTGAATTCCAGTTATGTACACAATTATAGAATAAGGGGGTTCCGCGCATAAATTTAGGTGGGGGCATTTGCAGCACATTTTCGTTGGTGCAAATGGACAAGCTTAAATTCCGTGTGCTTAAGAGCTATTCTATAAACTGTGCCTAACTTTAGGCATAGCTTATAGAATAGCATTAAGCGTTTTTTTTCCACATCGATTTCTTAGGCGTGATTTATAGAATTCACCCCAATATGTAGGAAATCTGCTCTATCAAGCAAAGACCCATCAAAATTTATGATCATGCTAGCAGTACTTATTATTAATCCCATCTTTCCAGAAATAAATATCTTAAAATAATGCATACATTTCTTTTATAGTATACTATCATTCAAAACTGCTGCTGACCAAGTGTTCCACATAATCCTGTTTTGGGCCAGCCCTGTCGAACTTAATTAGAACTTAAGTACCTTAGAATCCACAAACAGATTAGTGTAGGAGACAGTTGAAGGTCTGCCTGTTGAGCAGCATAGGATCCTTTAGTTGCTCAACAAAAGTAAAGGAATTCAGACCTTTTTCTTACCTCACAGTTTCTAGAACAGGGGCTACCTCCTCTGCATGACTGACACTGTGGGAGGATACATCCCTTGAAGGACAAAACTGGGCTGTTGTCCCAGATGATCCCTCCCTGAAAGAAATGGAATGTGCAGCTGAAGGCAGCTGGAGAGAACTGAATTTCTCTTGGAGAATTGGTTGTGGAATGTTGCTCAACTCTTGGGAAGTTCATTGTGGGAGGGATTTCACCAAAGGTGATAGGACAGGACCTTTCCCCCTTTATCTCCTCCAACCCCAGGAGATAAAGGCTAGCAAAGGGGTTTTACAAACACTGCAACAAAAAGAGAGCTGGAGCTTGATATGTGACTTTGAAAAACTGGGTGTTTAAAAATGCTGCTGCACAGCTGTGGATGTAAGCCTTAATTGAATGCAAGGACAAACACCAAGAAAATTGGTCTTGGGAGTTGCCAGGGTGAGGCCCTTTTGCTATGGAGTCACTGAGTGTATGAAGGCCAGTTTTTTCCCCCCAGTGTTGAGAGAGAGAGAGAGAGAGAGAGAGAGAGAGAGAGAGAGAGAGAGAGAGAGAGAGAGAGAGAGAGAGAGAGAGAGTATATTAACAGAAGTTTAGTGTGGCATTTGTTTTGGAATCTTGATAACTAGAGACAGCCATCCAGAAAGATGAACAGCTGAAGATAAGTTTATATTATATGAACATGTTTCAGTTTGGACTACAGACTGTCACTAGAACACATTTTAAAAGAACTGTGAGAAGGCTGGCCAAGATAGTCAGAGGGAAAAGATTAAGCCAAGTATAACCTCTGTGGCTAGCCTGGAAAAAAAAGAGGTCTTTAAAAGTTTCTTGAACTGTACTAAATTCATACATAGGCGTAAATATCCAGGGAAGTGATTCCACAAAAGCAGACCTGAAATTGAAAAGGCCATCACCCTTTTGTCAGCATAATGTAACTTCCCCAGGGGCATGACTTCTAAACATCTCATGTCAGCAGATTTGCAATGAACATGCTGGTTGCTACACTTTAAAAATGTGCAGAAAGTACCAAGGTGTTGTCCCATAAATTCCTTGGTGAGTAAGTGTCAATACTACATAAGAACATAAAAGTAGTCATACTGGGTCAGACCAATGGTCCATCTAGCCCAGTATCCTGTTCTCCAAACAGTAGCCAAGCCAGGTCAAAACTACCTGGCAGAAACTGAAATCATGACAACATTCCATACTACAAATCCCAGAGCAAGCAGTTGTTTCCCATGTCTGTCTCAATAGCAGACTATGGACTTTTCCTCCAGGAATTTGTCCAAACCTTTTTTAAACCCAGATACGCTAACCGCTGTTACTACATCCTCCGGCAAAGAGTTCCAGAGCTTAACTATTCATTGAGTGAAAAAATATGTCCTCCTATTTGTTTTAAAAGTATTTCCATGTAACTTCCTTGAGTATCCCCTAGTCTTTGTACTTTTGGAACGAATAAAAAAATCAATTTATTTCTACTCATTCTACACCACTCAGGATTTGCAGACCTCAATCATATCTCCCCTCATCCATCTCTTTTCCAAGCTGAAGAGCCCTAACCTTTTTATCCTTTCCTCATACAAGAGGAGTTCCATCCCCTTTATCATTTTGGTTGCTCTTCTTTGAACCTTTTCTAATTCCTTATATCTTTTTTGAGATATGGCGACCAGAACTGAACATAATACTCAAGGTGCTAATCACTGGCAGCCAGTGTATAACCTGCAGTGCCTGACAGCAAGAAGCTGAGACCATCAAGTACAATGCAATACAATAACCCAACTTGCTGAGCACTAAGCTCTGCACCACAATCCTGAAATCATACATTGATAATATTGGTTTTAACCAGCTCAAGAAATAAAGCTGGTAAAAGATGAACGTATCACCTGTTCTGTTTGCTCTTGCATACACAAACTGGAATCTAGTACACCCAAATGTTTTACACATTTCCTCATCAGTAACAACGTACTGGATAACACAATCTTCTCTGGAAGCTCAGGATCTGTCATAAGCTCTGTTTTATCCACATTCAGCACAAGCTGATTCTCTCTTATCCATCCACAGATGTTGTTAAAGTATAACTGGAGTTGCTTAACACATTGAGTCCATTGTTTTCTCACTGGAAAGAAAAACTGAATATCATTCACATAGAGTCTATATACCACTCCCAGATTTATTAACTGTCCTGCATTAAAAGAAACTCAGGACCTTAGTGGTGCAGTCCAGGGGACAGGTCACTGTGTTCATGAGGCGATTCAGAAGGTCTACAGGAGGATGGAGAAGTCTCTGAGGAGAGTCTGGAGAAGGAATCTGCCTTGGGGAGTCAATCAGGAGGAAACAGGGAAGGTGCAGTGTAGGCTCCAGTTCATGGAAAAGCACTAATGATTCATCTTTATGACCTTTAGCAAGCCACTTAATTCTCCATTTCCTCAGGTACAAATGTTGATAGCAAACCCTTTAGGGATAGGGAATATCCATTGTACCTGAATGTAAATCACCTTGAGTTACTACTGAGAAGTTCTGAGAGAAGAGGACATTTCTGTGGGTAAGTGACATTATTTTATTCTATGTTTGGTAACTTAAAGGTTGGGTTTAAAAGAGGAATTGTAGGATATTGATAAACACAGTTAGAATTAAAAAACAAAAAAAAGAAACAAACTTTATTAGCTAGTCTCCATACCCTTTTCCCCATAGTTTTAAAACTTGAATTTTCTGCCACACCATTAACAGTCTCTAGAAGGCACAGTAGGGCCTAGTTCAGGCTTAGAAAAATAAAATAAAAATAAAAATAAAAGAGAGAAGCAAGTATTATTAACTAATTTCTATAGGGTATAACCCTTTCCCCCATAGTTTTAAACTGAAACTTTCTCTAGATGTAGAAACATAACAGCCAAAAGTATAAAAAGGATAGTAGCAAGGCTTAAACTGTCCTAAAAGAAAGTTATTTTCTGCTGGAGAGGTAGCACTGCTACTGACCTGAATTAGCTGTTAATTAAGGTTTGAAGAAGTAACATTCTTTCTGAGAAGTTCTGAGAGAAGAGGACATTTCTGTGGGTAAGTGACATTATTTTATTCTGTGCTTGATAACTTAAAGATTGGGTTTACAAGAGGAATTGTAGGATATTGATAAGCACAGTTAGAATTAAAAAAAAAAAAATCTATCTATCTATCTATCTATCTATCTATCTATATAAAACTCACCCTCAACGTTCTATTTGCACTGATGTCACTGAAGCCAGGTTCGTAAGTTCGAAGCTCTGAAGCCACACAAAATCACAGTCTCTGGGCCCCGCCCTCGCGTCAAACATTATGACATTGAGGGCGGAGCACATTCTCACCTCCAACGTTCTACTGCACTGTAGCTCTGCTCCGCCCTCGCGCCAAAACATGATGATGTCAAGGGCGGGGCACACGTTACTCTATCGGTTCCTACTGCAGAAGCATTGACATGACGCTAAAATCTTCTTTCAGCAGGTCAGTGGGGTGGGGGAGGGCCTTCGGAAAGGGGGAGCGCCGGCAGCGACGACATCGGTGGGGGTGGAAGGGGGTGCACTGCCAATACACATCGGGGGGAAGGGAACATTGACGGACGCTGGGGGGCGTGCCAAAAGGGCCAGGGTGAGACGACATTTGCAGGAAGGCTGCAGGGGGGCAAGGGACAGAGGAGACTCACAGGTTGGCTGCAGGGGGGGCAAGGGAGAGAACACCATCAGTGGGTGGCTGCTGGGGGGCAAGGGAAAAAGTATAATCGCTGGGTGGCTGGAGGGGGAGCAGGGGAGAGAGGAGAATTGCATGGTGGATGCAGGGGGGCCACAGGAGACACACTCGCACCCAGCAGTCTCGCTCTCTCTCACACACACACACTCGCACATTCACTCTCACTGTCTCACACACTTTATTAACTAGTCTCCATACCCTTTTCCCCATAGTTTTAAAACTTGAAATTTCTGCCACAACATTAACAGTCTATATAAGGCACAATAGGGCCCAGTTTGGTTGTTAAAGACTTATTTCTTTGTGGAAGCATTTATGTAAAGATGTTACAGTGGTATAGTTCTGATGCAAGTTATGGATATGAGACATCAATGGTAGTATATGCTTTCTATGTATTTTATTGATTTTATTGTTGGTGCTGTATGAATTATGCTTTGTATGTTTTTGTAAGCTGCTTTGATTTTAGTGGTCTGTAAATGTGTAAAATAAATAAATAAATAGTAAATGTTGTTAGATAAAGATCTGCTCAATCCATCCAGTCTGCCCAAGAAGGTGCCCAGAGTTGAATCTGCCACTCTGCACAGGTTTCACTTCTTCATGATTTAACACTGATATACTGTATGTAGAGGGGCATTTTCAAAAAGAGTCTAAGTCCAAGAAAAAAGTCCTGCTTGTGACATCCAAAAGAAAGTCCATCTCACAGCCATAACAAAACAGGAAAAATGTCTAGATTTCCTGTTCTAGTATGGCAGTGAGATGGATGTATTTGCATTGAAAACGTCCAAAAGGAATAGCCATTTTCCAAAGTGAAATATCCAACTTTTGAATGACAAAAAAACCAGAGACATGAACATCTGGCATCATTTTCAAAAGTATGGCCACACAGATATCTGTGCAGAACAGAGGAGTAGTCTAGTGGTTAATGCAGTGGACTGTAAACCAGGAGACACAGGTCCCAACCTCGGTCTAACTCCTTTTTGTAAATGTGATCCCTCCAGGAACTGAAAACTACCTTCTGTACCTGAATGTACACCTTTCAATAGCCTTCAGGCTTTCAGGTGCCATGTATTTAGGTACAGTAAGAATTTTCTGTTTCTGGAAGGCTCAGAATTCTTTAAAAAAAAAAAAAAAGAGTTGAAGTGGGTCTTGATCCTGGGTTCCTTGGTTCATAGTCTGCTGTGCATATCATTAGGCTACTCCTCTGACCTGTAGCTCCTTCCAGTTTCTCTTTCAGGGGTGAGGAAGGGGGACAGTAATCACTGGAGGATTAAGGAGGAATCATGCCTTAATCCTTCCAGTGGTCTGCGCTCAATTAGGGCAACGTTTTGTAACTTGGATGTGACTAAAATGGGTCCACATAAAAATGTCCTTCTTTTTAGACATGGACGTTTTTTCCCCATTTGAAAATCCCTGTTGGATGTCCTACTTTTAGGCACTCCCTAGTCCCACCCAAAACACACCCACAACATGCCCCTTTGCAATTTGGACAAACTGCAGCGTGAAATGTCCAAATTCTGACTTTCTGAAATCAGGATTTGGATGTTTTTAGCAGATGGGTGGTTTTTTTTTAGACATTTTAAGATGTCCATCTGCTTTGAAAATGAGCACCTTAATCTCTGTCTCTCCCTGCCAATTTTGTAGCACAGACTGTAGAGATTACATAAATACATAAGTATTGCCACACTGGGACAGACCAAAAGTCCATCAAGTTCAGCATCCTGTTTCCAAAAAAACTAAGCTTTTGAAAGTCTTCAAATTGCTTTCAAAAGGAGTCCAATGATGGAGTGTATATGTGTATTACAGTAGTGTAAATATGATGGCATTGAGATATGTAATTGAGAGGATGGACCATTTCTTTCATGCTGAATTATAAAGAGGAGAAAAGTTTGGATTTTGTCACCAATAAATTAACCCCTAATCCTCTTTTGTGGTGATCTTCTACAGGCCCTTTCTTTGGATGGTTGTTGCCTTCATGCTCCCTAGCATGTGTCACGAAGGACATGCTATGCCTACACTAGTGAACAAGGATCAAATCTCTAAAAAATCCAGTAGGCACATCCAGTTGACAGCATAATCATATCTCACAGCACCAATATCTGTGCTGTACTTGCTGTGCCAAGAGAACATTGCTAGTGGCTCCAACAGTACAGAAGCTATTGGTGCCAACAGGCTAGGGGTACTGAATGGAGAGTATGTGGAAGAAATAGAGACTTACAGACAGCCTGAAGAGAGAGGAACTTACGGACAATATAAACACTGGGTAATTTAATAACAAGGCGCCTAGGCATGGAGGTCATATAGATGCATACAGTACTTTGCAAATATTTTATGAAAGCAACTTATGTACCTATATACATAGTAAAATAACCTATGTAAAAGCTCCCACACAAAGTTATATCCGCTCTGAGGCATGAATAATTTTTTGTTTGTATGTGCTGGTAGAAGTGGATCATATGGCGAAGGACTGAGCGAATGGGACAGTTGGGATGAAAGAAAGAAAGGGACACAGAACCTTTAATCATATAACTTGACCATCAATCTCTCCTTAGTGACCCAACACTGCCTGTGTTTCGGCGCACAGCACTTGCGTCAGGGGTCAATTGGGTTATAACAGCTAAGAAGCTTGGTATACAACAACAGAACTCTGTCCCCACACACTACAAACTGCATGTTCTTAATCGCTTAGCACTGATTGTGGTGGAAAGGTGAGTGTCCCAAAACCCACAAAATACCTAGTAAACCCACATATAGGTGACACCTGCAGGCAAAAGAGCTATTGTAGTGTTGTACAGCTGGGTACAGTACTTTTTTTTGCTATTTCTTGAGGGCTCACCATACAATATAAAGGGGTTATGTTATGATATGTACCTGGGACCTTTTATGTGAAATTCAAGGCAGTGCCCCCTAGGCTGCCTCATGGCTCTGTTGGAATGTCTGTGTGGTCAGTCTAGTAGGACTTCTGTCCCCCAGACATCCCAATGGGATACTTTTGTGCGTTTTTGCCTTGGGTGTTTTTTGTTTGAAAATGCCCCTAAAAGAAAGGCACAAAGAGCACAAAAATGTCTAAAATAGAGTGATTTTGAAAACCAAAAAGATAGACAGTTTTCTGGTTTGAAAATGACCATGTTTGGCACTGGATTTTTGGACGTTTTTCACAAAATGTCCAAAATCAGATTCGGATGTAATGTCGAAAATCCCCCTCCACATCTATCTATATCTAAACAGTGGAGGAGTAGCCCAAAGGTTAGAACACTACACTGACACTCAAATCCCACTGCTGCTCCTTGTGATCTTGGACAAGTCACTTAGGGGGGAAGTTATCACGGTGTGATAAAAGGAGTGCTTGTATTGCACCTAAATTTACCACAGAAGTCAACCTGTGGTATCTCTGTATTGCAGATTTTGCTCACACCTTTTTCAGTAGTGGCTGAAGGTGAGTTACATTCAGGTACACTGGGTATTTCTCTATCCCAGAAGGGCTCACAATCTAAGTTCATACCTGAGGCAATGGAGGGTTAAGTGATTTGCCCAAGATCACAAGGAGCAGCAGTGGCATTTGAACCAGCCACCTCTGGATTTCAAGACCTGTGCTCTAATCACTAGGCCACTCCTCCACTTCTATTGTAACAGACGTAACACTGGTAGTCTATTGGCCCTATGCTCCCAGATTGACTAGTAAAGGGGCCGACACGGGACATAATAGTAGGTAGTGGGCATAGGCCCCTACCCAGCTGAAGTTCTCTCCAGCAACCCTTCATCCTCATCAAATTGCCCCCAATCAGACTCCCCCAGTGTCATCATCCCCCCTAGTGGCCAAGGTCCACCTGCAAGTTGGCTGTCCCCCTGGAAGCCCTCCCGACATGGTGCTCCTTCTCCAAGGCCACCCCTTATATAAAAATCCCTGCTGTGTAATAGTTGGGCAGGAGCAATGCCCAGTCGCTACATTCCTCGCTGGCCACTCCTAGTGGTAGTCTCATGTTACCATGGTATATACTACCGCTAGGGGTAGCCAGCAACATTTTGTATAATGGAGCCCATGAGGGCAGGAGTGCCTTGGCATTGCTCCTGCCTCACCACTAGACACCAAAGAGTTTTGAATGTAGTAGGTCTGGGGGAACCTTGGGGAGGGGTTTGCCAGCTTCCATATATAAGTTGACCGCTAGGAGGGATGTTGTCATTGGAAGGAATCTGGTTTAGGGGGCACTTTGATGGCACTGGAGGGAGCTTTGGCTTATGGGGGAGGGGCCTTATGCCCACTGCCCACTACCCACAACTATGTCTGGTGTTGGCCCTTTTAAAAGATGGCCTGGGAGCATTGGGCCTCGGTTTAGCAATCTGATGCTCCCAGTTGATAAAATAACCTTACTTTTTAGCTGGGGTTATTTTACTGGCAATACAGTGATTTGCAGTGTGCACCACAGTTACGAAATAATGAGCTGCTTTACATGCATTTGCATGTTTTGCATGTCATTACTATGTAACACAGGGTGACTTATTTCAGGCTGTGTTAGGGCACCACATCCATCATTAGAGCCTTTTAACAAATTAAGAGGCAAATAATGTGAGTTAGAGCACTAACACAGCTTGATAACTTCTCCACTTAACCCGCCTTTGCCATAAATATAAACTGAGATATTGTATGCCCTCTGAGGTCATGCAAATAACTACTGTAACTGAATGTAACTTGTCTTGAGCTACTACTGAAAAGGTAAGAGCTAAATCCAAATAAATATAGATTTAGATATAAATGTTTATATAGAGAGATTTTGCTTTATATAAATAAGAATATTCAATCAGGGCTAGATTTACAATACAATATTCCCGCTGAATATTCATGGATAACTGGTGATACCATGTGTTAGTAAATAGGTAAACAACACACTTCAATGTAGGTGGTAATGCTGCAGTGTCTCTTAGCAAGTCTAAGGCTCAAAATGTCAGAATAATTCAACTGTTTTTAATACATTTGTGTCTTTTTAAATCTTACTTCCTGATGCCTTGGACTAACATTATTTTAAGGAAGTGACCTAATGCTGGTGTAGATGTTTTGGGGCTGAAGTTCCAAACAGTTGTTGAAGACAACACATGATAAATGTGTTCAGAGTTTAATGACACAAGTATAACAGTGACTACGAAAATACAAGTCTGCAGGATTTTCCAGATGGAAAGCAATTTTCTTGTGTGATGCTGAAATGAATAATGTGAAAATGAAAGTCAGTAAATGGGAAACAGTTGATACTTTTGCAGCTTGTATGTTCACATTGATTTTTCTGTGTCTCTGTGGACTAATATAGCAACTGTATCACAAACAAGGTTTTTCTTTTAACTTCGCTTTCCTATATAAATAGACATACTGCTTGAGAGGTATATGTAAAGAAAGCACAGCTTATATTCCAACACTATTCTAACACTTCCTGTAGATGGCAGCATAACATTTTAACAAATATGTCCATACCAGATTGTTCATGGTTAAAATAATGTAAAATTAAATAAATTAATAAAGAATCATCTTGACAAAGTACTAAGCACATTGTTCTGATATTCTTATAAGTACTGGTCATGCCAATACTGTTATCTGGCAATAATATAAAGCATTTTGTATGTATGCATCTGTCTTTCTTTGTCCTGGATAGAGATTCTCCTCATTAGCATAAAAATTCAGCAAGATATGATGATGGCATTATTGCAAAAACAATGGTTCATATTTTATAAAACCAAACATTGTAAAGCTACATTTTCTGTATATTTGCCATCAGTTAAACCTGCTGAATTCTTTCTAAAACATAACTATTTACACCATGGGGTCCTTTCACTAAGGCACGCTAACAGATTTAGCATGCGCTTATGATTAGTACATGCTAAATGATAAGACACCCATACGAATAGAACGGGCATCTTATCATTTAGCGTGTGCTGAATCTGTTAGTGTGCTTTAATAAAAGGACTCCAATATTTGCATAGTTTTCATTTGAAATTAGTTGGATCGTATTGCTTATTTTGTTGATAGGAAGCTTGCCAATACTTTACTCATGCCAATGAACATTTTGTGTAGCTTATGACCAAGGATTTATAAGTTTTATCATAAGTCCTCTATTAGAAAATGTATGATGCATTTTGAACATGGCTAACCAATCAGCAGGGCCGGATCACCCATTAGGCATGATCAGGTGATTGCCTGGAGCATCAGCTTCTGGGGAGCAGCTACAATCAAAGGAAAACAATAAATTCTGACAGCTACACAAACTCAAAGAGCCATCAATGCATACTTAAACTGGAAGGGTGGGCAAGTTTAATTGAGGGGAAGGGTATATAAGGCTGAAGGTTCACTCAGGGTACCCAATCAACTTGAACTAGCCTTAAAATGCAGTGCTGGCCCTGTGGCTCAGTAGCATACACTATATACTGCCATACAGAAGACCTTCTTACTAAGCTGCAGTAAGAACTAGAACATATGCTACTGCAGCTTAAAATGGCTTACTGCGGGGTGTTCCAAATCGGCATATGCTAACTGTGTGCTAAACAATATTCTAAAATATTTGTTGATGGGGGTGTGTCTGGGTGGTGGAGAGTGGATGTTCCTGTACTACTCAGTACAGCTACATTACCACACACTAAATGGTTAGCACAGAATTAGCACACGAACCCTTACCGCCTTCAAAATAGGTGTGGTAAGTGCATACGCGCTAATTTTTATTAATGGCCGTGCGCTAATTGCAGCAATAATGATCTTAGCAAATGGGAAAACTCACACAAGGGCATGCTAAGGCCACTTTTGACCACAGCTTAATAAAAGGACCCCTTAGATTCTCAGGTTAATACTCTATTATTTTCAGTGGTGAAAAGTAGAGGTCACATCTATTGTCTACTTTGTGGGCTCTGAAGGGAACATGGTTTGTGACCCTCCCCCCCCCCCGGCAAATGACAGTAAGGGATATAAAGATACAGGCAATATGTCTGGATCAGGGGCGTAGCCACGGGTGGGCCTGGATGGGCCTAGGCCCACCCAATTTGGGTTCAGGCCCACCCAGCAGCGGAGCGGAGGGAGCAGGCAGCGCTGATCCTGCATCTGCCTCCTTCTCTCTGACGGCAGCGCTTCCCAGACGCTGCCTACCGCCGCCACGATCGCACGATCTACCTCCTCCCTCTGTCTCACTCTCAACAGCAGTGGTAGCGTCGCGATTCAAACACGCTGCCTCCTGCTTCTAACCCGGAAGCGTCTCCTCTGCAGAGGAGACGCTTCTGGGTTAGAAGCAGGAGGTAGCGTGTTTGAATCGCTACCACTGCTGTTGAGAGTGAGACAGAGGGAGGAGGTAGATCGTGCGATCGTGGCAGCGGTAGGCAGCGTCTGGGAAGCGCTGCCGTCAGAGAGAGGGCGGGCAGGTGGAATGGAATGGGAGGGAAGGATGCATGGGAGTGAAGGAGAATCGCTGGACATGGATGGGAGCGGGAGGGGAGGGGAGGGGAGAGAGGAGAGTCACTGGGGATGGATGGATGGATGGAGGTGGGGTCAGGGGAGAGAGGAGAATTGCTGGGGATGGATGGATGGCGGTGGGGGGCAGGGGAGAGGAGAATTTCTGGGGATGGATGGATGGAGGTGGGGGGCAGGGTAGAGAGGAGAATTGCTGGGAATGGATGGATGGAGGGGACAGGGGCAAGAACAGAATTGCTGGGGATGGATGGATAGGGGCAGGGGAGAGAAGAGAATTGCTGGGTATGGATGGATTGAGGGGAGAGGAGAGTTGCTGGATATGGGTGGATGGAGGGGAGGGCAGGGGGCAGAGGAGGGCTGCTGGAAATGGATGGATGGATGGAAGGAAGGGCAGGAGAGAGGAGGCTGCTGGATATGGATGGAGGAGAGGGAAGGGAGAGAGAAGAAATGCTGGACATGGATGGAGGGGAGGGAAGAGTGAGGAAGGAGATGAGATGAGGGAAAAGGAAGAGAGGAGAAAATTGCACATGGATGAAGAAAATAGGCAGAAGCTGGATCCACTGGACAGTCAAGTCTGCGGAGGACCCAGAGCAAGAAATGAAGAAGGAAGGCGGAAAGTAAAGAAATAAATGGAAAGGAAGCCCTGGAAACGGAGTAAAGAGGACAGATAGCAGCAGAATCAGATACTGGGCCAGTATGATCAGAAAAACAAAGTCACCAGACAGCAAAGGTAGAAAAAAAATCATTTTATTTTCGTTATAATGATTGGAACATGTCCACTTTGAGAATTAGGTGCTCAACATTAAAAGTTTATATTTATTTACTTATTTATGGCATTTTATCCCACATTAAACATGAATTAGATTGGAACCTGGGATCATTTAATGTTTTTTTTCCAGGAGAGAGTAATGCATTGCCTCCCCCACCCCCCAGGCTCTCTCCCCGGCTATAGCCAGCTCTGCAATTTTGAGGGGAGGTGCACAGGTGGACGGGGGGGGGGGGGGGGGGCGCAGAGGTAGACCGGGGAGAGAGCCTGTTGTTAAACATTTACCAGCACACCACTGTCTAGTGCCCACCCATCCAACCTGTTGGCCCACCCAAAAATTGACTTCTGGCTATGCCACTGGTCTGGATAATTCCACATGAAAGCTCATGGTACAATACACTAAGAGAGATCATTCCTAATTAAGATGGAAACCCCCCAAAAGGAGGAAGAGACTTCCAGGCTAAAGAATTTTTGCATCTTTAGAGTAAAAGAAAAGCTCAACTTTTTTTTCTGTTATCTCACCTGGAAACTTCTTTGCTTTGTTCACCTTGACATTTGAGAGGACGCAAGCATGAATTTTACTTGTTACATTTGTTTACAGTTACCATCAAATCTCACCTGGATGAAGACAGGCTAAACTGCAGGAAGCACATGGCAAAGTACCACCAAGCCTTAACCAGCAACCAAAAAACAGTATGTCTCTCAATGCATTGCACAGGCTGCCAATTCAACCAAGCAGCTGTTCAGTATAGTAAACAGCCTACTGCAACCCCCACAACAAAACCAGCCTGCCCAGTCTAAACGAACTGCAGTGATTTTGCTGCATACTTTGCCAACAAAATTAAAAGTCTCCACCAGGATTTACAGGCAATCCCACCCAGTGCCCAACAAGTCAACCAGGGGTGCACAAACTCGCCCCCTCCTAACAGAGACAGATGGAACACTTTTAACCTAATGATAGAGGAGAGCCTTGACAAAATCCTAAGAGACCTTCGACCAACTACCTGCTCCCTCGATCCCTGCCCATCAAAGATAGTGCAGCAGGCAAATATGGGCCTTATAGAAGGCGCCACAAAAATTGTGAACACTCTCTTTCTAATGGGCAACTACCAACAGCATTAAAAAGGGCAGTGGTTCGCCCTCTGCTGAAGAAAAATAACCTTGACCAGGACAAACTTGAAAGTTACAGGCGAGTATCCAACATCCCGTTTCTAGGGAAACTCAGAACAAACAGTCTGTGTTCAACTTAATGAATGGCTAGAAAAGAGTAACTGGCTAGATCCATGTCAATCTGGATTCAGACCTGGTTTTAGAACAGAAACGGTCCTCATATCCCTGCTAGATGATCTTCACAGAAACCGAGACAAGGGATTTGCCTCGATGTTAGTACTGCTAGATTTCTCAGCAGCTTTTGACACTGTGGATCATGATATCTTGCTAGCACGACTGACAGAAACAGGTATCAATGGAACAGTACTTGCCTGGTTCAGATCCTATCTATCCAGTGGCGTTCCGTGCTTGGCTGACATCCGGGGCGGATCGCCACTGCGCGCACCCCCCCTGGGTGCAGTGCAACACGGCGCCCCCCCGGTGTGGAACGGCACCCCCCCTGGCATCGGCACCCCCCCTGGTGTGGACCCTACCCCCCCCCCCGGCGCAGCGCCTCTCACTCCCCCCGACAGTCCCCACCTGCCTACCAGCTGAGCTCCAGCCGGCACCTCCAATCTGCATTGCTGCTGACTTTAAATGAAGAAAACCTTCTTGTCGTTGACCCTTCACTCACTGAGTCCCGCCCTCAAGGAAATAGGAAGTTATATCAGAGGGTGGGACTCAGTAGTGAAGGGCCAGTGACGAGACGGTTTTCTTCATTTAAAGTCAGCAGCGCTGCAGATTGGAGGTGCCGGCCGGAGCTCAGCTGGTAGGCAGGTGGGGACTGTCAGGGGGAGTGAGAGGCGCTGCGCTGGGGTGGGGGTGGACGGAGCACCTTCCCACTCGTTGACACCTGGGGCGGACCGCCCCCACCGCCCCGCCCTTGCTACGCCACTGTATCTATCAGACAGGCAACAATCCATAATGATTGGCAGCAACTCATCACCACCATGGACACTGACCTGAGGGGTACCACAAGGATCGATACTATCACCTATTCTGTTCAATATCTACCTCAAGCCACTAGCTGAGCTGATTTGGTCAATGGACACTCAGTTCTACATCTATGCGGATGATATACAGCTACTCATACCCATTGAACCTGACTTACCTACAGCCTTGAATAAACTGATCACTTGTCTCACATCAATTCAAGAATGGGCTAAACACAACAAACTTTGCCTGAACCCAAGTAAAACCGAGCTTCTCTGGGTCCCTAACACAAGTGGATACATACCTGACATCAAAATCCCTTTTGGGAAGTATGAATTCCCCCTCAAATCACAAGTCAGGAACCTTGGAATACAGTTAGATTCAACACTTACTCTGATTCCCCAAATCCAAGCAACCTTCAAGAGCTGCTTCTACTATTTGCAACAGCTACACTGCCTCTCTCCTTACATCGAGAAGGTAAATCTTATCCCAGTTGTGCATGCCATGGTAACATCAAGACTGGATTACTGCAATGCACTATATAATGGTCTGACTACAAAGGGCCTGCACCAGCTCCAGTTGATTCAGAATGCAGCAGCAAGACTCATAGAAGGTTGCAAGCGATGTGACCACATCACATCATTTTTGCAAAAACTTCATTGGCTACCAGTACAATACAGGGCTAAATTTAAAACTCTATGTCTGATCTTCAAGGCCCTGAAAGGAAATGGCCCCGAGTATCTGAAGAATAGGCTGATCCTCCACACACCGCCAAGGACACTAAGGTCCTCCTAAGGACTTTCACTAACTACACCATCTCCAAAATACATTACAAGTTGTGATACCCACAAGTGAGCCTTCTCCGGAGTAGCCCCCACACTCTGGAATGCATTGCCTGAAAGGCTCCGCTTAACACAAGACTACCTCTACTTCAGGAAGCAGGTGAAAGCTTGGCTCTTCAACCAAGCCTTTAATGGAAGAAGTAACTAACTTGTTAGTCTCACTCACACACACAAGGATTGACTTGGGCTGCACATACTGCAGCGGGACATGTTTATCCATTCCTACCCTGGCTGAGATAATATTTAACCATCTCTCTGACCTCACATGCAACTTTCTTCAAATCAATCACCTTACTTTCTAATTCTTCCTACTTTCTTACTCATCTATATGTTACAACTTTGCCTTACCTTTCACTACCAATTATAATGTTCTAGTGCATATTGTGTTGTCATTGCAAGTAGTATACCATTCCATACTTTGTATTGTTGCTCGAATATTTTTACAGCTGTAATTGCCTATTGCTCATGTTTGATCTATTCTTACTGTACACCACCTTGAGTGAATTCCTTCAAAAAGGCAGTAAATAAATCCTAATAAATAAATAAATAAATAATACGCAGCTTAGTAAAAGGGACTCTTTGTGAATGTGAACCACTCTGTTTGATAATTGGGTTCTCATCTCAAATCATTCTTTGAGGAGATCCTTCAAGGAACATCAAATTAGTGAACAATATTTTTTATACTTTTTCATTGTGCATGGCCTTTTGTATTGAAATAGAAAAATTGGCAGCTGATAAAGAATGCAAAGTCCATCTGGTCTGCCCGTTCCTGATGCAGCACTGCAGAGTCTTCCCAATCTTGATAGCATTCTTAATGAAAGTTTTAATGAAAAAAGCTTGATTCACTCAGAATAGTTTTGGCTTCTGGAGGGCAAATATCAATAAAATGCCAGACAGTAACTATCTTGAAATTAGATATGCATGAGATAGCTGGCTAGAAATAAAATAAATTTCTAACTTACAGGAGAGGATACAGTAGACACTCCACTGATCCCTACAGACTTACCTACAAATGCCTTTAACCAGGTACACAACATAGGCATTTGGCATATACACAAAACTTACTGCATTTCTCCTAACCTCCCACCACCCCTCCCTTTCCCTCTATTTTCATGCAGCACATCCCTGGTGCATCACCTCCAACCAGTGGTGTGCTGGTAAATGTTTAACAACAGGCTCTCTCCCCGGTCCAACTCTGCACCCCCCCTCGCCCACCTCTGCGCCCCCCTCGTCCACCTCTGCATCCCCCTCCAAATTACAGAGCTGGCTATAGCCGGGGAGTGAGCCTGGGGGGGGGGGGGGGGGACAATGCATTACTCCAGGAAAAAAAAATTAAAATGATCCCAGGTTCCAATCTAATTCATGTTTAAAGTGGGATAAAATGCCATAAATAAATAAATATAAACTTTTAATGTTGAGCACCTGATTCTCAAAGTGGACATATTCCAAACACTATAATGAAAATAAAATGATTTTTTTCTACCTTTGTTGTCTGGTGACTTTGTTTTTCTGATCATGCTGGCCCAGTATCCAATTCTGCTGCTATCTGTCCTCTTAACTCCATTTCCAGGGCTTCCTTTCCATTTATTTCTTTACTTTCCGCCTTTCTTCTTCATTTTTTGCCCTACATCCGTAAGTAAAAGCTGGGCCCTCCGCAGACTTGACTGTCCAGTGGATCCAGCTTCTGCCTATTTTCTTCATCCATATGCAGTTTTTCTCCTCTCTTCTTTTTCCCTCATCTCATCTCCTTCCTCACACTTCCCTCCCCTCCATCCATGCCCAGCATTTCTTCTCTCTCCCTTCCCTCTCCTCCATCCATGTCCAGCAACCCTCCTCTCCCCTGCCCTCCCCTCCATCCACCCATGTCCAGCAACCCTACTCTCCCCCTTGCCCTCCCCTCCATCCACCCACCCATGTCCAGCAACCCTCCTCTCCCCCTGCCCTCCCCTCCATCCACCCATGTCCAGCAACCCTCCTCTTCCCCCGCCCTCCCCTCCATCCACCCATGTCCAGCAACCCTCCTCGTCCCCCTGCCCTCCCCTCTATCCACCTATGTCCAGCAACCCTCCTCTTCCCCCTCCCCTCCATCCACCCATGTCCAGCAACACTCCTCTCCCCCATGTCATCCCCTCCATCCACCCATGTCCAGCAACCCTCCTCTCCCCCCTGCCATCCCCTCCATCCACCCATGTCCAGCAACCCTCTTCTCCCCTTGCCTTCCCCTCCATCCACCCATGCTAACCATCTCCTTCCAGCCCCCTCCCAGCAGCCCATGTCAACCATCTCCCTTCTAGCCCTTCCCCTACTCAACACCAGACATTTCCTGCCTTCTTCCAGCCCCCCCCGATTCCTGATGCCCCGCTCCCCAGGTCGTCCATCATCTCCTGTCTGCCCTCAGCTCCCCGATAGCCCTTGTTTCCTTCCTGCCACTGCCCTGCCTTTAAATATTGTATTTTTCCTCGAGTTGCAGCGCTGGCATTGAAAGCAGCAGGCTTGGCTCCAGCCTTCCCTCGCATGGTTCTGCCCTCTTCTGATGTATTTCCTGTTGCCGTGAGGGCGGAACCATGCGAGGGAAGGCTGGAGCTGAGCCTGCTGCTTTCAATGCCGGCGCTGCGACTCGAGGAAAAATACAATATTTAAAGGTAGGGCGGCGGCAGGAAGGAAACGAAGACTATCGGGGAGCTGAGGGCAGACAGGAGATGATGGACAACCTGGGGAGTGGGGGAGCCTGCAGCTCGCAGGGTGGGGGAGGAGAGGCAAGCCAGCTCACAACAACCAGCTTGCAAGATGCCAATAAATTTAACAACTGGCTCTTGTGAGCCGGTGCGAGCCGGCTCCAGCACACCACTGCCTCCAACCCTCCCTCCCCCAAGCATTGCTTTTAGCTCCCGGAGTTCCTGGGAGCAGCTGTGCGGCTGTTGGCTCTGCCAGTTTCCTGTCCCGGAACAGGAAGTAACATCAGAAGGAGCAGGGAACCGGAGGAGCCGACAGCTGCATGGTTGCTCCCTGCACCCCCCTGCAGTGTGCATCCAGGACGAACTGCTCCCACCGCCCCATCTTCGGTATGTCTCTGAAGAAATGTATCATAATCTTCACTAGCCACTTAACTTATGCAGGGCTCAGAATATAATTCCTAAATAAAAATGCTTTAATATTTCTATGAAATTCAATATAAGAACCGGTAGATCTGATTATAGTTGAAATATCTTTTCCTAATTTCGCTGCTTGGAAAGCCAACAAATGCTCAAAGATTTTTAGCCTTTTAATACCTCTAGGACATGGAAAAGAGAAGAAGTTATCATGCCCTTTCCTAAAATCCCTGGTGCTTATTACCAACTTGAAATGGTCATAAAAATGAGATGGAACTAAACCATATAAATCTTTATAAAGAAAACAGAACATCGTAAATTGAATTCTCGCACCAACCAGCAACCAGCGACTTAATATTGAGATAAACTGTCAAATTTCTTCAAAGAAAAATTAAATGAAGTGTCATATTCTGGATAGTTTGAAGCTTTTAAGTAATTGTTTTGAACATCCCAAATATACAATGTTACAATATTCCAATTGACACAGAATAATCAATTGAACCAGTATCTTAAACTGATTTTCCTTGAAATATTTATGTATCTGTTGTAATTTCCTAAGACATAAAGAGGTTTTCCTGATTAGACAGTCTATTTATGTTTCTAATGTTACTTTACTGTCTAAATAAATCTGTAAAATTTTAATGCAAAATGACCACGTATAACATTTCTGATTAACTGTTATCATTGATGTTATCAAATTAGATGAATTTCCAAAACATATGTACATTGTTTCATCTGAGTTTAGCTTCAGTTCATGTTTAAACATCCAATCTTCTATCATGTCCAATCCCTTTTGTACATTCGACAGCTGCAATTCTGACCAACAACTAATAGGAATTAATATTGAAATGTCATCTGCATAAATGTAGGTTATGTACACACGTGATACCACGAGCAAGGGTTGAGGGTGGGCCTGCACAATAACACAACCGGACAAAGGTGTAAAGCTGAAACAAGTTCTTTATTAACAAAAATCTGAAGCCTATTATGTTGCAGGGCTAGGAACACAAGGTGAAAAGTCTCTTTGGTTTAGCGAACACAGTCTTTACCAGGGTCTGTGGCTGACAGGGCCCCAACGCAGTCTGAGGCTGTTGGCTGCCACGCCCCAAACACAGTCTCTCTCTCTCTGAGTTCCAGGTCCTGCTCCAGCCAGACCCCAGAGCAAGGCTTACAAGTCTCAAATCAAAAGTTGGCTTATTTTAGCCAAGTCACTGTCGCTAGACATATATTTTAGAGGCACATGCTGGGGCTTCGGTTCATCCTTCCCTGGGCCTCCTTAATCCCAGTCTGGCCCAACCTTTTATACTTCCTGGTTCCTGCACTTTGGCTTCACCCCTCCCATCTCAGTTTCTCCCTGGGCGGAACTAATGGTTTTAAGGTGGCTCAGGCTATCTGAGGGTCTACCTTTAAGGGTGAGGGGCAATGTTCTATATATCCCCTCACAACCCATTTTTCTCAAATTCAAACCCCAATGTATATAAAAATACATTGAAAAGAAATGGGGACAAAGGTGATCCCTGAGGAATCCCACAGGGGCTTTTCCAACATGCAGAGAAATTATTATTCATCTTGACTTTATACGATCTTTAAGTTAGAAAACCATGGAATCAGTTAAAAACTCGACCAGTAATTCCAATATTTTCAAGTATCATCAATATAATGTCATAGTCCACAAGGTCAAAGGCACATGGAAGATTGAGTTAAAGAAGAAATGCCTGTTTCCCTTCACTTATGAGAAAATGAATTTTATTAATCAAGGATCCCACATCTGTCTCGATACTGTATAATGAACGGAATCCATAATGAGAAAAAGTAAAACACTATGATATTCCAAAAATTCTGTCAATTGGTAAGTAAATGAACCTTATATCAGATTGGAAAACAAAGGTATGTATAGATGCCACCGGTCTGTAATTGGATACCACTGAGTTTGATACATTCTTATCTTTAGGGATAGGCATAATCACAATCTCCCTTAACTAGATTCAACTGCAAGTGACCCATGCAAACAATTGGAGCTTAAAGTTCAAAGGGGCTGATTTCATAATATTTGGTGGACAGATGTCAAAACAATAAGATCGTCTATATTTTTGAAAAAACACTGTTAAATACTTTCCAGGATAGGACATTAAGATTGGATCAAATTTTGTCCACTGGACTAGCTTGATAAAATGGTAAAATTATCCTAGATGATTCCAAAACTTCATGAGTATTAATCAACTAATTATTAAACTGAGATCTAATGTCCATAATTTTATTTCTAAAAAAACTCTGCTAATTGGGAAGCCAACCACATTTTACCAAAAAGCTTGTACTTTTTGTAATTGGGAAACAAAACTGGTGCTAGGCAGACTACTGTCTACGCCCTGATCGTGACTGAATAGATATGGATGGGCTGGCGTGTAAATTTTAAGGGCTTCAACGTTAGCTTCAGAACTTAATACATGATGAGTGCTGGGCAGACTTCTATGGTCTATGCCCTGAGAATGGCAAGGACAAATCAAACTCGGGTATACATATAAAGTATCACATACCATGTTAAATGAGTTTATCTTGTTGGGCAGGCTGGATGGACCGTACAGGTCTTTATCTGCCATCATTTACTATGTTACTATGTATATCTAAAAACAAATTTTAATATTTGAAACAGAACCTGCAGAAATAGCAGTTTTCTCCAGAACCATTGCAGTTAACAGACCTCTACACTAATTTGTATCTACTAAAGTTTGTAAATATGAGTTTATCATTACTTTAATCCCTTGCTCTTCTACTCTGGAAGCCTTGCTACAGTAAGCACAATATTTCTGTATGTATAATGTACGAACATAATACCTTACCATAAATCTACTGCAATGCAGTTTGTGAAAGTGACAGAGCAAGCACTAAGATACTGATCACATAGAAGATATAGTGTAATTATTAACATTAACACACATGGAGAACTTGAAAGGAAATCCAGCTTTTTTAATTAAAAGTGTATTTCTTTTCTATTTCAGCTTGCCAGTTCAGTTTTGCGGTTGTCATCAATAGCCATGGAAAATGTGAGTAAACAAAATGGTTTTTCAAAACCTTTTTCTAGTAATCAGCTCCCCTGAGCCCCAACAGTGAATTTGTAGAAGGCATAAGTGTTTATTGGAGTAATGCAGACTCAGTAACTGCAAGGATTTAGCTGTATGTGCTATCTACACCCAATCTATAAAATTGTAATTCTAAGGCTATGAGTTGCAGCATTTAATATGCAGAACAGGATTCTTAATCTAAATGCTATGCCACAGGAAACTGAAGCTCAGCAAAAGTGGATTCTGTAGTCTCAGTATCCTTAAGTTTTTAAACTCATTGGTGAAAATTAGAACTTGTTAATACTATGGGTTTTTCCCTTGAACTTTGAAATGAAACAGGAGGTAATGGCTAACTTCAAACTGGCCTCAGGAATGCAGGGCTAGTTATTTTAAAATCAGATTAATAGAGCATGTATTTTTTGCCTGTCCTGCCTTGCAACACCAAGAAAACATTTTAAATGTGGCACAGCTTTCCTTTTATTAAAACATTTGCTTTGTTAGCCAATCCAGCAGAAATGCCAGTATGATCCTTAAGAACATAGTGGACACCCCATGAAACTAGAAGACCACGAAGAGAACCCCTTGGAATCATGGAAGGTCTCCAAAGTGAAAGGAATAGTATCAGAATTCACCAGTGAGAGGCACTCTGAGACACCTCACAAGTTCCATTAGTCATGGAGTCATGAGCTGGCATTATCTTTCTTTCCCAGAAGCATCAGCTTGATGCTCCTAGGGAGCCCCTTAAAGAAGCTGGTGCAGGTTATAAACAACTCCCAATCCTTGACATTCCGGATTAACCAGCTACATTGGAACTAGCAGGTTGCAGATTTAAAACAAATTGGAGAAGGTATTTTTTTTTTAGTCACATGATTAAGCTTAGAATCTGCTGCAAGAGGATATGGTCAAATGCATCTAATGTAGCTAGGTTTAAAAGGGGTTTAGACAAGTTCTGGAGGAATACTCCAAGAATAATTATTAGCTAGACAGACTTGATGAAGACCACCACTTATTCTTGAGAATGAGCAATAAGGATGCTCTACTCTTTGGGATAGAAACGGAGAAACATGATGGCAGATAAGGGCCAAATGGCCCATCCAGTCTGCTCATCCTCAGTAACCACTTTCTCCTCCTTCCCCTAAGAGATCTCATGTGCCTTTCCCATGCTGTCTTAAAAGTCCTCGTCTCCACCACCTCCACTGGGAGGCTATTGCATGCATCCATTACCCTTTCCATGAAAAATTATTTCCTTAGATTACTTCTGAGACTATAACCTCTTAACTTCATCCTATGCCCTCTCATTCCAGAGTTTTCCTTCATTTGAAAAAGACTCATCTCTTCAACATTAATGCCATGAAGATATTTAAATGTCTCTATCACATCTTCTCTCTCCTGTCTTTCTTTCAGTGAATAAATAAATACATAAGTATTGCCATACTGGGACAGACCGAAGGTCATTCAAGCCCAGCATCCTGTTTCCAACAGTGCCCAATCCAGGTTACAAGTACCTGGCAAGATCCCAAAACAGTACAATACATTTTATGCTGCTTATCCTAGAAATAAGCAGTGAATTTTTCCCATGTCCATTTTAATAATGGCTTATGGACTTAGCTAGCCAAACATTTTTTAAACCCTGCTAAGCTAACTGTGTTTACTCCATTCTCTGGCAACGAATTCCAGAGTTTAATTACACGTTGAGTGAAGAAAACTTTTCTCCGATTTGTATTAAATTTACTACTTTGTAGCTTCATCGCATGCCCCCTAGTCCTAGTATTTTTGGAAAGAGTAAACAAATGATTCACGTCTACCCCTTCTACTCCATTCATTTATAGACCTCTATCATATCTCCCCTCAGCTGCCTTTTCTCCAAGCTGAAGAGCCCTAGCCGCTTCAACCTTTCCTCAAAGGGAAGTTGTCCCATCCCCTTTATCATTTTCGGCACCCTTCTCTGTACCTTTTCTAATTCCACTATCAATCTTTTTTGAGATGCATTGACTAGAATTTCACATAGTATTCAAGGTGCAGTCGCACCATGTAGCGATACAAAGGCATTTTAACATCCTCATTTTTATTTTGCATTCCTTTCCTAATAATACCTAACATTCTATTTGCTTTCTTAGCGCTGCCATACACTGTGCAGAGGGTTTCAAAGTATCAACGATGACTCCTATATCCATCTCCTGGTCGGTTACTCCTACGGAGGAACCTTGCATCACGTAGCTATAGTTCGGGTTCCTGTTTCCCACATGCATCGCTTTGCACTTGCTCACATTAAACATCATCTGCCATTTAGATGCCCAGTCTCCCAGTCTCATAAGGTCCTCTTGTAATTTTTTACAATCCTCTTGCGATTTGACAACTTTGAATAACTTTGTGTCGTCAGCAGATTTAATTACCTCACTAGTTACTCCCATCTCTAGATCATTTATAAATATGTAAAAAAGCAGCAGTCCCAGCACAGAGCCCTGGGGATCCCCACTATCTACCCTTCTCCATTGAGAATACTGACCATTTAACCCTACTCTCTGTTTTCTTTTAATCAGTTTTTAATCCACAATAGGACACTACCTCCTCTCCCATGACTCTCCAATTTCTTCTGGAGTCTTTCATGAGGTACTTTGTCAAATAGCTTTTGAAAATTCAGATGCACAGTATTAACTGGCTCACCTTTATCCACGTTTGTTCACCCCTTCGAAGAAATGTAATGGATTGGGGAGACAAGATTTCCCTTGACTAAATTCATGTTGGCTTTCTCTCATTAATCCATGCTTTTGAATATGCTCTGTAATTCTTTATAATAGTGAAGCTAGAGGAATGGACCGATATTTGGCAACTAAGGTTTAATCCCAAAAAATGCAGGGTCATGAACTTGGGTCACAAAAATCCGAGGGAATGGTACAGTTTAGGGGGCGTAGTGCTTCAGTGTGTGAAGGAAGAGCGGGACTTGGGGGTGATTGTGTCTGACAACCTTAAAGCTTTCAAACAGGTAGAAAAAGCGATGGCCAAAGCCAGAAGGATGCTTGGGTGCATAAAGAGAGGCATGACCAGCAGGAAAAAGGAGGTGATAGTGCCGTTGTATAAGTCTCTGGTGAGGCCTCATTTGGAGTACTGCATGCAGTTCTGGAGACTGCACCTACGGAAAGATATAAACAGGATGGAGTCGGTCCAGAGGGCGGCTACAAAATTAGTAAGCGGTCTTACTCCACAGCCGATAACAGATTTGATATCAAGCAGCTCCAGCACCATTATCTCCTGCCCCAGATCATGTGCTCCACTAAGGACTAGGTCTAGAATTTTTCTTCTTTTTGGCTTCTGTACCAGCTGCTCCATAAAGCAGTTCTTGATTTTGTCAAGGACTTTTACCTCCCTAGCATGCCCTCATGTTATATTTACCTAGTCAATATCGTGTTAATTGAAATCACCCATTATTATTGTGTTGCCCAGATTGCTAGCCTCCCTAATTTCTGATAACATTTCTAGATCTGTCTGTTCATCCTGATCAGGTGGACGGTAGTATACTCCTATTACTATCATTTTCCCCTTTACACATGGAAGTTCAATCCATAGGGATTCCAAGAGGTGTTTTGGTTCTTGCAACATTTTCAATCTATTTGATTCAAGGCCCTCCTTAACATACAATGCTACCCTTCCACCAATTTGATCCACCCTATCAGTCCGATATAATTTGTACCCTGGTATAACAGTGTCCCACTGGTTATCCTCCTTCCACCAGGTCTCAGAGATGCCTATTATATCTAATTTTTCATTTAGTGCAATATATTCTAATTCTCCCATCTTATTTCTTAGGCTTCTGGCTTTTGCATATAAACATTTCAAACTATGCTCAGTAGCTGACAGTATCAATTTGCAATCTTTTGTCTGCTTTTTAAAGACACGTGGTCTACTATGGTCTCTACTGCAACCTTGCTATCGGATATCCTATTGTCCCTGTTTTGGTGATGTCTTTGAAAGATACCTTGTTCCGAACCATGCGTTTCTGAACATCTGTCAGCCTTCCCCCACATTGGCCGCTGTTAGAGACAGGATGCTGGGCTCAATGCACCATTTGTCTAAACAGGATGGTATGTCATATTCTTTTCATAAATTGTCATAGTCTGGAGGAAGTGATGTTATGAGAACTCCACAAATAACCTCTATTCTACCTACAAATGTGGTTTCAAAATTTGATTCTTGTGAAAAAGTACATATCTTTTTCAATTTCTGGGAGATGCAGAAATATTTGTGGGTGAGAAAGTTCATGCACCCATTTAAAACCCATCTAGTGGTATGGAATAAATTCTGATACTATAAAATCTTTACAATTTGTGAAAATCAGAATATTTATTACTGAGAAATCCACATCTTTAATAGTTTAGTGGTTAAAGAAACAGGTTAAGGACCTTGGAAGCCAGGGTTCAAGTCCCATTTTTCCCCACTTACACTATTTGTGTCCTTGGACAACACTCTTCATCCTCCATTGTCTCAGGTACAAGTAGATTGAATGCCAGTTAGTGCAGGGAAATAACTCATGTACCTTCACTTTTTTAACATCTACATTGATGTCCCCCATACACATAATCTATTGTATCCTAATTTGTCTTGTTTTTCTTGAATTCTCATTTTGATCTTCTCCTTTTGTTGCTTTCATTCTGTCAAACCTTACACACCCTGAATGGCTGTTTATACAATTTCTCCATGGATGAAATTGCTTCCTTCCAAAGTCATTTCTCATTTACCCAAATTACAGAATACATTCATTCTACTATGCATAATCAGCACTGTACGGATATGAAAATACATATACACATCAATATTCAGTCATGTAGTAAGTATAAGAAGTCCCGCCCACACATTTTCAAATTATAAGTCTCACTTCGGTTATTGGAAAAGTAATGGAAGCGATGCTGAAGGAAAGGATAGTGAATTTCCTGGAAGCCAATAAGTTGCAAGATCCGAGACAACATGGTTTTACCAAAGGGAAATCGTGCCAAACGAACCTCATTGAATTCTTTGATTGGGTGACAGGAGAATTGAATCAGGGACAAGCTATGGACGTAATCTACTTAGATTTCAGCAAAGCTTTTGACACGGTTCCCCACAGGAGGCTCTTAAATAAACTGGATGGGCTGAAGATAGGACCCGAAGTGGTGAACTGGATTAGGAACTGGTTGACGGACAGACGCCAGAGGGTGGTGGTGAATGGAATTCGCTCGGAGGAGCAAAAGGTGAGTAGTGGAGTGCCTCGAGGATCGGTGCTGGGGCCGATTCTGTTCAATATATTTGTGAGTGACATTGCCAAAGAGTTAGAAGGTAAAGTTTGCCTATTTGCGGATGATACTAAGATCTGTAACAGAGTGGCCACCCCGGAGGGAGTGGAAAACATGAAAAAGGACCTATGGAAGCTAGAAGAATGGTCTAAGGTTTGGCAATTCAAATTCAATGCGAAGAAATGCAAAGTGATGCACTTAGAGAGTAGAAATCCACAGGAGACGTATGTGTTAGGCAGGGAGAGTCTGATAGGTACGGATGGGGAGAGGGATCTTGGGGTGATAGTATCTGAGGATTTGAAGGCGACGAAACAGTGTGACAAGGTGGTGGCCCTAGCTAGAAGGTTGTTAGGCTGTATAGAGAGAGGTGTGACCAGCAGAAGAAAGGGGGTGTTGATGCCCCTGTATAAGTCGTTGGTGAGGCCCCACCTGGAGTATTGTGTTCAGTTCTGGAGGCCGTATCTTGTTAAGGATGTAAAAAGAATTGAAGCGATGCAAAGAAAAGCTACGAGAATGGTATGGGATTTATGTTACAAGACGTATGAGGAGAGACTTGCGGACCTGAACATGTATACTCTGGAGGAAAGGAGAAACAGGGGTGATATGATACAGACGTTCAAATATTTGAAAGGTATTAATCTGCCAACGAACCTTTTCCGGAGATGCGAAGGCAGTAGAACGAGAGGACATGAAATGAGATTGAAGGGGGGCAGACTCAAGAAAAATGTCAGGAAGTATTTTTTCACGGAGAGAGTAGTGGATGCTTGGAATGCCCTCCCGTGGGAGGTGGTGGAAACGAAAACGGTAACGGAATTCAAACATGCATGGGATAAACATAAAGGAATCCTGCTCAGAAGGAATGGATCCTAAGGAGCTTAGACGAGATTGGGTGGCAAAGCCGATGGTGGGAGACGGAGATGGTGCTGGGCAGACTTATACGGTCTGTGCCAGAGCCGGTGGTGGGAGGCGGGACTGGTGGTTTGGAGGCGGAGATGGTGCTGGGCAGACTTATACGGTCTGTGCCAGAGCATGTGGTGGGAGGCGGGACTGGTGGTTTGGAGGCGGGGATAGTGCTGGCCAGACTTATACGGTCTGTGCCAGAACCGGTGGTGGGAGGTGGGGCTGGTGGTTGGGAGGCGGGGCTGGTGGTTGGGAGGCGGGGATAGTGCTGGGCAGACTTATACGGTCTGTGCCTGGAAAAGGACAGGTACAAATCAAGGTAAGGTATACACAAAAAGTAGCACATGTGAGTTTATCTTGTTGGGCAGACTGGATGGACCGTGCAGGTCTTTTTCTGCCGTCATCTACTATGTTACTATGTTACTATATAACAATACTCAGTGGCACTAGTCATTTAGATGGTGGTGTTAAATATACTTGATTAACTTGAACTGTCTAAGGGGCCCTTTTACTAAGCTGTGGTAAGAAGTGGCCTGCGGTACTTTGGACGTGTGAAATTGGCGCTCATTGGGCCATTTTTTACCATGGCTGGGAAAAAAGGGTTTTTTTTTGTTGGGGAAGTAAATGTCTGTGCACTAAAATTAAAAGTAGCATGTGGCTATTTACTGACTGAGCCCTTACTGCCACCCATTGACCTAGAGGTAAGGGCTCACATGCTTACCGTGCTGTAATCATGTTGCATGCGCCAATGTGGCCATGCTGCCGATTACTGCCCAGGAACTCCCCCTGTGGTAGAAAATAGAAAAATATTTTCTACCACAGAAAACAGTGCACGCCAACTTTGAAATTACGGCCAGGTGCTTGTGCTACCCTGGCGTTAGTGTTGATTTGGCTCATGCTACCAGTGTGTTAGTGCTACTGCAGCTTAGTAAAAGGTTCCCTAAGTTTATCTGCAATTTGTCTGACCCACTTGCGCACTTATAGGTTTAGAACTAACTTCTGTGAATGGCACCCAAATTTGGGCACCATATAAAAAAAAAAAAAAAAGAGTGCTGAGCCCTATTCTGTAAAGGTGCTCTGAGTTGGGCACCAGTTATAGAATAGTGAGTAGCACCAGGATCTGTGCTCAACTTTTGGCACAAGTATTTACACCAACTGAAACCTGGTGTAAAGTCTTGTGGGTAAATTAGGTATGGATCCCCCGAATTCTATAATACTGCACGCACCTTTAGTGAATGTCCCTGACCATACCTCCCTTTCAGCTCCACACTGAAAGATTTATACGTGCATCTTTATAGAATAGCTCATAAATCTAAAGTGTTGCCAATGACAATACTTGTCAGCGCCCAATTATTGACACTAATTGGCTCGTTACTCGATTAAATTGCACGTGCACATTGGGCACATGCCCAAGTTTGTGCATGCACTTTTTAGCACCGTATATAGAATCCGGAGGTGACTGGCTGCTTAGATGTAGAAGTTTGATATACGTATGGACTCGAGCTTCCAGGTGAACAATTATCTTGCTAGGCTGATACAGCAGTGGCGTTCCTGGGGGGGGGCTGGCATCCCGGGCCGATCGCCGAAGCGCCCCGCCCCCCGGGTGCAGCGCCCCCCCCGATGCAGCGCGGACCCCCCCCTGGTGAAAGGACACCCCCGCGAAGGAACCCCCCGCCGGGTGCACGCCGCTGGGGGGGGTGCAGCGCGCGCCTGCTCTCTGTTGTTCCATGCTTCTTCTCTGCCCCGGAACAGGAAGTAACCTGTTCCGGGGCAGAAAAGAAGCATGGACCAACGGAGGACAGGCACGCGCGGCACCCCCCCCAGCGGCGTGCACCCGGGGCGGACCACCCCCACTGCCCCCCCTAGGAATGCCACTGTGATACAGTGAACATTTTTGGTCTTATGCCAAAATCAAATTTGTTGCCCCTGACTTGCTTAACTCACGTTCCTCAAAACACCACTTTTAATATGTTTACTACAACTTATAATATCCTCCTTAAAGACTTTGTGATTGTAATTGTAATTGTATTTACTATGTAAGCCGCATTGAGCCTGCAATGTGTGGGAAAGCGCGGGGTACAAATGTAATAAATAACATAAATAAATTACGAGAACATCACTAACATCATTGTATTATTACAATGCGGTTTCTCCATAATGGCTCTTTTTATACAACTTTTATGTTTTCTAGTATTCTGGGTTTTTAAAAATTTCTACAGATTTTTCCTACATATATCATATCACAGGGCAGTGGCATAGCCAGACAGCCAATTTTAGGGACCCTTTTACTATAGAAATGATAAGTAGTAGTAGTAGTAGTAAGTGGTGGTAAGCCCACCGTAGGCTTACCATGCACCAATCAGGAACTATCGCAGCAGCCTGGTGGTAGTTCCCACCCCCGGCATGTGCTATTTCCTGTGCTACAAAAATAATTGCTATTTTTGTAGTGCTGGTGCTTACCTGGTGGGTTAGTGTGGGAGCCCTTACCGCCACCTCAATGGGTGCCACAAAGTGCTCCCCACCCCCCTAAAATGGCTGTGCGATAAGTGGTTCACTAATCACACGGCCATTTCTTTTTGAGAATAAAAGATAACCTTTTACCCACTGCGGTAAAAGGGGGCCTCAGTGTGTGTCAAAAACATGCGCTGATGCTAGTGCAGGCCCCCTTTTACTGCAGCTTAGTAAAAGGGCCCCTTAGGTAGGCCTAAGCACAAAGGACCAGATTCAGAGCTTCTTTTACAAAGCTATACTAGCGATTCTCGCGTGGCAAATGAGAGGAAGCCTGTAGGAATTGAATGGGCTTCCTCTCATTTGCCGCACCAAGAATCGGTAGCGTGGCTTTGTAAAGTAAATAGTGCTCAAAAATGGGCTCTGAAAAAATGCAGTAAGCACAATTCTATAAAGGACACACACCCTTTATAGAATAGTGCTTAGCTCTGTTTGCTGCACCTAACTTTAAGCACCGTACTTATGCCTGCTGAAACCTGGTGTAAATTCAGGTGCCCAAGTTAGGAGCACTGAGGCAGTATTTTATAACTATGTGCGTAACTTTTCGGAACGCTTCTGGCATGCCCCCTTTTGAGACTACCTCTAGGTGTCATTGGCACAATTTTGTACCCAGAACAGCTATAACGCAGGAGCAGAGACGGGCTGCTTCCCCCTTGGCCACTAGCCTCCCAGGGAAACTCTTAGGTGAATCCTGAGGGAAGGGGGTGAGCTTCAGTCATGTGGGGTGGGGGAGTTTCTTTGTTGTGGGGCCCTGCTCTTGGGGAAGCTGGTCTGGGAAGGCCTGTGTTGGGGGAATTGGAGCTGTTTTTCTCAGGGCTGTGGTCGTGCTACCAGACTGCCTCTAGCATGGTTACACTTCTTGATTTTAGTATGAGTAAAACTATCTTTAAGGGGCCCTTTTATTAAGCTATGATAGGTGTTAATGCGCATCTAACATAGCTTAAAATGGCATACTACAGGACACGCTGAGGCATTCTGTGGTAACTGCCAAATGTGTGCGTGCTGAAACATAATTTTATTTTTTGTTACATTTATACCCTGTGCTTTTCCATTCATGGCAGGCTCAATGTGGTTTACATGGGGCAATGGAGGGTTAAGTGAGTTGCCCAGAGTCACAAGGAGCTGTCTGTGCCTGAAGTGGGAATCAAACTCAGTTCCTCAGGACCAAAGTCTACCACCCTAACCACTAGGCCACTAGTTAGGAGGCAGAGATGAGCATTCCTGAACTAATCAGTTAGTGCAGCTACATTACTACTTGCTAACTGGTTAGTGCACAGATAGCACGTGAACCCTTAAATAAGTGGGCACATGGTAAATTTTTTTAATGACTGCATGTTAATGGCAACATTAGCACATGGCCAGTAATACTGTTACTAAAAATGAACAGGCCCCTCTAGTACATCCTTGGTTGGAGAAGGGGCAAGTGGTAGCAGGGTAGGAGGGAGGTGACTATGAGACACTTTTAAATTATAAAGAGCAAGAATGGATTTTTACTTTAAATATGGTGATTCCCAAGGGACTCAACACAGAGGTTGAATTGATGACACTAATCTAATTTGGGATCCTGTGACTGGTGGGAGGACTGTCAGCTGAGACTATAAAATCAGATGAAAAAGACGCGGCCGCCATCTTGGCCATAATAGATCATGTCAGCAGGATGAGCCAAGCCTAGTTTAAGTTATATAATTTTATTAGTGTATACATTTTTTTGTCTTTAGGGGATAGCCTTAAGAAAGCAATAAGCGAAACATGTGCCTTGTCGGTTTATTAACTCCCCTAAGCTGACGCTTCAGTAAAAAGCCAATAATTCAGATGAGTAAAACTTTTAAATTATATGGAGACAGTATTTAAATAAAGGATGCTTAAAATGGATGGAGGGTGGTGTTGACCAGTGCTGATTATAGTATGTAAATTGCTGTGGATAGTGTATAATAGCATGGCATGAAACCTCTGAGGTCAACATACCACATTCCTTTGAACAATATAAATCATTGGACATTGTTTGTTTTTGTATGATTGATTGTCCAGAGTACGAAGAGTGAAAAGTGCTTGAAATATTAGTGTGGCATTAATACAAAAATGGCCTTAGCATGCAAGGTTGTACTAAGGCCACTTTTTATCACAGCTTAGAAAGAGTGTCCCTAGTAAATCTTTTTCATGTTTTCCCAAATTGGATTTTTCAGCAGTATTTTTAGCGTGATGTTTCAATTTATCTGTAGAATTGTAAATCACCTTCAGTGGTAAGGAATCCCTCAGAAGCACCCTTTTCAAGTTGCATGAGAACTTAACATTGTTCACTTTGGGGTTAATGTTTAAACTTTAGTATATCTGTGGCATCCAACAATTTTTCTAGTGCACACAGTGAAAAAAGTAATCATTGATTAAAAAACCCCCAAAAGAACTTATTTCCCTTTAAAAAAAAATTTTTTTTTGAATTATTTTCATGCATCAAAAACTCATTAAAAGAACTTCTCAGTTAATTGTCCTTTCAATAAGTCAATGTATTACAAATCTGAGAAAATATAAATATATTGAACTTATCTTTAGCTCATCCATCCAATTATGTATTCAATGGTAGGTTCCAGCTTGTATTTTCGTAAAGTGCGGAAATACAAGCTGGAACCTACCATTGAATACGTAATTGGATGGATGAGCTAAAGATAAGTTCAATATATTTTCTCAGATTTGTAATACATTGACTTATTGAAAGGACAATTAACTGAGAAGTTCTTTTTCTGAGTTTTTGATGCATAAAAATAATTTTAAAAAATGGAAATAAGTTCTTTTGGGGTTTTTTTTTAGTCGATGATTACTTTTTTCACTGTGTGGACAAGAAAAGTTGTTGGATGCCACAGATGGATGAGACTTTTTCTCCTTAATTGACAGGATGCGTTTCACTGTGTGAGATTTTTTGAGGTTATCAATATGAGTGCACAGTGTAATTGATCTGTGAGAGGAATTAATAAACTTTAGTGTACACATCACTATAATATTAATGTGCTGGAGATGTAGCTCCATATTCTACTCATAATAAACATCACTCTGTAGACGTATAGAAGAGATGATCCTGCATCTGTGGAGCTTAAAATATAGACAACAGACAGACATTGAGGACAGATGGGCAGTGAGGAATAAACACAGACAAGCTCCTTAGGTGTAGTTAGGCTGTTAACTGGCATTTTTTTTATAACTATAATGAAAAATTTTGTTAGAGGGGAAATAGAGCAAAACAATGGGGGAGTTCAACCTAGTGTTATAAATAATTAGTGTGGATGATGCTTACTAATGTTTCTATAGTAAATGCTATGACAATACTATGTGTTTCCAATGCTTACATTCCTGAGTATTCCCATGGTCACATAGATATGAAATTTGTATTAAATAGCTGAGAAATATATATATTTATTAATTAGGATTTATTTATCACCTTTTTGAAGGAATTCACTCAAGGTGGTGTACAGTAAGAATAGATCAAACATGAGCAATAGGCAATTACAGCAGTAAAAATATTCAAGTAACAATACAAAGTATGGCATAGAGGGGCATATTTGAAAGGGGTGTCCAAGTTTTCCTGAGGACGTCCTTGCAGGACGTCCTGGCGAAGGGGCACGGAAACCCGAATTATCGAACGAAGATGGGCGTCCATCTTTCTTTTCGATAATACGGTCGGGGACGCTCAAATCTTGACATTTAGGTCGTCCCTAGAGATGGTCGTCCGTAGACTTGGTCGTTTCTGATTTTCGGCGATAATGGAAACTAAGGACGCCCATCTCAGAAACGACCAAATCCAAGCCCTTTAGTCCAACATTTGTAGTGCACTGGTCCTCCTGACATGCCAGGACACCATCTGGGCACCCTAGGGGGCACTGCAGTGGACTTCAGAAAAAGCTCCCAGGTACATAGCTCCCTTACCTTGTGTGCTGAGCTCCCCAAAACCCACTCCTCACAATAGCCCTTATGGGTGAAGGGGGGCACCTAGATGTGGGTACAGTGGGTTTTTGGTGGGTTTTGAAGGGCTCACATTTACCACCACAAGTGTAACAGGTAGGGGGAGGATGGGCCTGGGTCCGCCTGCCTGAAGTGCACTCCACCCACTAAAACTGCTCCAGGGACCTGCATACTGCTGTCATGGAGCTGGGTATGATATTTGAGGCTGGGATAGAGGCTGGCAAAAAATATTTTTAGAATTTGTTTGAGGGTGGGGTGGGGGGGGGAGGGGGGTTAGTGACCACTGGGGAAGTAAGGGGAGGTCATCCCCGATTCCCTCCGGTGGTCATCTGGTCAGTTCATACATCTTTTTGTGGCTTGGTCGTAAGAAAAAAAGGACCAGGTAAAGTCGTCCAAGTGTTCGTCAGGGACACCCTTTTTTTCCATAATGGGTCAAGGACGCCTATGTGTTAGGCATGCCCCAGTCCCGCCTTTGCTACGCCTCCGACACGTCCCCGGGAAGTTTGGTCATCCCTGCGATGGAAAGCAGTTGGGGACGCCCAAAATTGGCTTTCCATTATACCGATTTGGGCGACCCTGTGAGAAGGACGCCCATCTTCTGATTTGTGTCGAAAGATGGGCGTCCTTCCATTTCGAAAATGAGCCTGATAGTATACTATTTACAATGTCAACACAATATTTAATAGAGCATTATAATTGATAGTGAAGGGTAAAGCAAAGATGGAACATATAGGGCTAGGTTTACTAAGTGGCGCTATGGGCGTGTTAGCATTTTTAACGCACGTAAATGGTTTACGCAAGTTAAAACCCTAACATGCCCATAGAAATGTATAGGTGCGTTAGCGTTTAACAGGCCTTAAACTTACAGGCACGTTAAAAACACTAACGCACCTTAGTAAACATACCCCATAGAAAGGTAAGAGAGTGAGAAGAGTTAGAAAGTAAGGTGACTGATTTAAAAGAATTATATATATATATATATATATATATATATATATATATATATATATATTTATTTATTTATGGGTTGCTTATATCCCACATTTTCCCACTCATGCAAGCGCAATGTGGCTTACAGAAAGTTAAGTAAAAATTACAAAGGTAAAAGCACAGAAAAGCATACAAGATGCAAAAAGGGGGAGGAGAATCTGACAGTATGAGCTAGGCAGGGAAGGGACAAGGGGGTGCATCAATCAACAGCGGAAATTAGGGAGTATGTCTTGGCAAAGAAGTAGGTCTTTAACAGCTTTTTGAAGAGGGTATGGTCCTCTTGAGTTTTAAGGTGGCGAGGTAGAGCGTTCCAGTGTTTGGGACTCCAGTAGCGGAAGGACGAAGTGAAGCATACCCAGCCAGTTGGGCTTTCAGGATATCAAAATGAACATACATGACATAGATTTGCATACCAAAGAGGCAACACATGCAAATCAAGACCAATGCATGAATAAAGAGAAGTGATGGATGTGATAGAAGGAATTTTGTTTTTTTCTCCTGTTCTAGGATTAAAGATAATAGATAAGATAGTTTTATGCTATTAATTAGTTGAAAATATAGATACTTCTTTGTTTGGAAATCCTATAAAATTGTGCACATCTCTGTATGAAGTTGAAGCTTCTGACTTCTTCATAGAGAAATTTCTGCTTCAGAGAAACTAAAATCTTTGTCAGTATTTTACAGATCATTTATAATTTGAGGCATCATCGGGCCCAGGGCAAACATCCCCCAGGACCCCCGCATGCGCCCCACCCCAGAATGCTGCATGGGCTCCCCACCCCACGGGCCTGCTTACTTGGTTAATATCTGTGTCTTGCTCCTGTGTGCCGGGACCATGTTAAATGTGCTCAACCGCACAGGTCATTCTTCCTGCTGTGTCCCCTCTCATGTTTGTGGAAACAGGAAGTACTTCACACAGGAGGCAGGATGAGGCAGGAAGAAGGACCTGTGGCCGGAAGAGCAGAGAACGCAATAATGTGATAACCCGGCACTGCAGCACACAGGAGCAGGAGACCAATCAGTCATGCCGGCGCCGGGCAGGGCCCCCTGGGAGACCAGGACCTGGGGAATCTTGCCCCCCCCCCCTCTCAGTGGCCCTGGGCATCATTCAGGATCCCAATTGCTATCTGCTGGATACCGAGTAGTGACAGTAGTCAGCCATCCAGGAACCAGTCATACTGTGAGCAGGGGCGTAGCCCCCCACCCAGTTTAAGCGTCAAAAAGTACACAGCCACAGCCATTTTGCCATTGCGGCTCAGCCACCTCCTGCCTGCTTTTTGGCAGTCGGCACTGGCAGCTCTTCTGGTCCTTGTAGGCCTGTGCTGCATTGCCATCCCGCGCTCTCGCTTCTCGCACTCAGTTTCCGATCTGTTCAACTACTACCTTCTTCGATAGAAGGGATCCACGTCTCGGTACATCACCATGCTCTTCACCTGTGGCTGCTGAGCCAACCCTGCTGCACCGCCGCTTCCCCGACCCGAGCCCGACTCTCCCATCCTCCTCCCGATAAATGCACACACAAAAATAAATAAACAACAGCAGCCACTTAAGTGAAAACTAACGACGCAACTTTTTTCTAGAGAAGGGGGGGGGGGGGGGGGTCTTCTCGTCCAAATCAGAACTCGCCAGCTTCAGCTAAAACATCATTTAAACCAAAACAACAACAACTGGAGCAAAATAGCAACCGGGAGCACCACCTATGAAAAAGTTGCTCCCGGTTGCTATTTTGCTCCAGTTGTTGTTGTTTTGGTTTAAATTATGTTTTAGCTGAAGCTGGCGAGTTCTGATTTGGACGAGAAGACCCCCCCTTCTCTAGAAAGAAGTTGCGTCGTTAGTTTTCAGTTAAGTGGCTGCTGTTGTTTATTTATTTTTGTGTGTTCATTTATCGGAAGGAGGATGGGAGAGTCGGGCTTGGGTCGGGGAAGCGGCGGTGCAGCAGGGTTGGCTCAGCAGCCACAGGTGAAGAGCGTGGTGATGTACCGAGACGTGGATCCCTTCTATCGGAGGTTGCCGCATGCTCATCCACGAGAGGAAGGTGGGTAACTTCAACGTCTTCCTGCAGGTGACGGGCAGTGTGCACGCTCCCTTCGGCGCTGTTTGCAACTTATACACGCCACGGGCCGGCCACCAGATCACCTCGCTGGGCGACCTGCAGAGTGGTGAGGTGTATGTGGCCGGGGTGGCGAGGGCTTCAAGAAACTCGAATAAGTAAGCCTAGCACCCCCACGCTCCCGCAGTGCACACAGCACAATGGCGCTGCACGCAGTGCTGCATGGGAAAGGCTGTCAGCTGTGTCACGGGCGCGGCTCCTCCACAGTCCACCCTGTGCCTGCCAACTGTGTCTAGATGATTTTATTTATTAGTCTCCTCTCGATTCTCAAATCAATCATAGCAGCACTCCCCCGCGGCCCCACACAACAGGAACAGGAGCCAGGGTGTTATTCTGCACCATGTGCAAGCAGCTGCCCAGCAGGTAAAATACATATATTTTTTAAATTTTAGTGTGTCATGTAATGTTTTCATACTCAAGAGTGTAATCAGAATGCTGGCTAGTGGTGGGCTTCTGGGTGGGGTAAGCACTTCACTGCCAAGGCAAAAAAGGTATATTTAATGATTAAATATACTTTTTTTTGCCATAGGCAGTGAAGATCCCACTCCCACCCAGAAGCCCACTCTTGTAATCAAAATTATGGCTCTGATGGATTATGGCATAATGTAACTGTATTTAAAAATATTGTTTATTTTTTCCCCTCCATTGAGGATGTATGTGGTTTATGTTGATTCAGAGCAGCTGTTGGGCAGACTACTTGGAAATCCATCATCAAGTGCATTCTAAGGCATTATTTTGTAATATCCCAAGAAACACTACTCATACATAGTGCCCACCCATATTGGCTCTGGGCCCACCCAAAATGTCAGGTCTGGCTACGCCACTGAGTGAGGTAAAGGAATGCTAGCTTTTGCTACCATTTTGCTGCACAGTGCATGGCAGAGGGCTACAAGATTAAGGACCATTTATGTTTTCTGTGAGTCTCTTCACCTATCCTTTCCATAGTGGGGCCTGTAAAGGTCTTTGGAACTGCACAGCTCTGCCTTTCTTCCTTTATATCAAAGACAGGGAATTTAGAAACTGCAACAGAGTGTTATAAATTTGTGTATATTGTTCTTAGCAGGGAACCTGTAAAGCTTGAAAGAAAATTAACCATTATGAAAACATTTGGTCATGCAGCCACCTCTAGTATTCAAGTTACATCTTAGAGTGTACATTTAATAATTGTTTCAATTATTTGCTGAATTCCAGCTCCCATGAGTACATTTAGCATTATATGTGTTTGCGTGTGTATGTATGTGGGTAATAACTCAAGTTTTGTAAATAATGTAATTATGTATTCACTGTTTATATTTAGAGTAGAATGAATCTGCTTATGAAATAAGCCAGTATACAGAAAAGATGAAACCCTATAATGTTTAATTTAGTGGGTTAACTCAGAGCTACTAACAGAAATTGACAAGCAGTGAAAACATGAAGAATTTTTTAATGGAGGTTATATATTTGGAAAATGAAATTTTAATTTGGTTTAGAGAATTTCTCACATGCTATTAAACGATGTCATTTCCTTTGGCACCTAGTTATAGAATTACCTTTATAGAGATTGTATCCTTGTTTCAGCAGATTCCCTGATCCCAGTTTTAGAGAGCAAACAGTTGGAAGAGTGCAGTATTGCTACTGTTTTGTACAGGTCCACTGAGAAAAAAATATATATTATAGTCATTATGCTGATTTTATATTTGGCTTAAGGTGTAGAGGACATGGACTCTCAGGATTTACTTTAATATTTTCTTTTATGCATGATTGCGATTTCTTTATCTCATTGGAGTAACAGAATGTCTGTATACCTATTAAGCAAGCTTCCTCTACAGACCTGCAACTCAGCCTTCCAGACTGTACTGAGAATATCATATTCTTCTGTTATAAACAGAATAATTTCATTAAAAAGGGTACTTATGTAGCCCCATAGCTGAAAGATGGCAATGGATGCCTTCACTGTGAATTATCTGTTCTCTTTTGGTTGGCTTACCCTTGAACTGTCTTGTTGTTCCAGTGGGCTGAATTAGCACTTAATATTCCACATTTTTAGTTTTTAAGGGGCTCTTTTACTAAGCCATGTAAGCGTCTAAGCACGGCCAATGCGCACCAAAATGGAGTTACCGCCTGACTACTGCGTGGTTCTTGCAGTAATTTCATTTTTGGCGTGCGTCCAATACGCACATTTGAAAAATATTTTTTATTTTTGGGCGCGCATAATGGACGCGCACCAAGTGGCATTTAATATGCGTAGGTCATTACCGCCCTGATTCTTTACCACTAGGTCAATGGCTGGTGGGTAAGGTCTCAGACCCAAAATGGACGCACAGCAATTTTGATTATGCTGCACATCCATGTTCAGCAAAAAAAAAAAAAAGAGGCCTGCTTTAGAGGCACGCTACAAAATGGATTGGCGTGCGCCCCAAACCCGCGCTTACACTACCGCAAGCCATGTTTTAGCGTACCTTATTAAAAGGACCCTTTAGTGTTTTAATGCTACCTTCTGCTAATTACTGTGAAGAAAAAAAATTATTATTTAGTCTTCTGTTGGGTCCTTTGTATATGCTCCTGAGTTTTCTACTATTGCTCCTAGAATAGTTCTCATTTCTCACTGTCTCATTTGTCAAATAATGTGGAGGGACATTTTCAATATGACGTCTAAATCTGATTTTTGATGTTTTGTGAAAAACATCCAAATTCTAGTTACAAACATGCCCATTTTCAAACCAGAGAAATGTCCAACTTTTTGTTTTGAAAATGGCCATTTGCTAGATGTTTGTGTGCTCAATACATCTATCTTTTAGGACCATTTTAGTAAAAAAAAATAAACCAAGGGAAAAATGCACAAAAAACAAGCCACTGGGATGTATGGGAGGCTAGATTTCTGAGTATACTGGCCACACAGACATCCCAGCAGAACACTTGGATACCTTAGGCCGGGGATGTGAGATGAGTAGCTGGGATCTTTTATGTGAAGTCCAAAGATCCTAGCTACTGTTACTACTACTACTACTTATCATTTCTATAGCGCTACCGGACGTACGCAGCGCTTCACACTTGAACATGGAGAGACAGTCCCTGCTCAATAGAGCTTACAATCTAATTATGACAGACAGACAGGACAAATAAGGGATAAGGGTTAGGACAGACAGGACATATCAGGGATAGGGGACAGTTGAAGGTTTAGGTTTAGGAGTTAAAAGCAGTTAACAACAGTAATAGCATCTGCTCTAATACAGGGGTAGACCTCAACTGTTACCCCCTTATTTTGTAAGGGGAGCCCTCTAAAACCAACAAAAACCTACTGTACCCAACTGTACACCACTAGAATAGCCCTTATGCCTGCAGGTGTCACCTCTATGTAGGTACAGTAAGTTTTTGGTGGGTTTTGGAGTACTCATACTTTCCACCACAAGTGTACCAGTTAGAGTGGGATATGGCCCTGGGTCTCCTTCTCTACAGTCCACTGCACTGACCATTATGCTACTTCAGGGACCTGCTTGCTGCTCGAATAAGACTGGCCATAACATCTGAAGCTGTCATAGATGCTGGTATGTACTGTATTTTTCACAGCTTGGGGGGGTGGGAGGGGGTCACTGACCCCTGAGGGAGTAAGGGAATTTATGTCTTAATCCCCCCAGTCTAATTTGGTAATTTAGGGCACCTTTTGGTCACTTAGTTGAGACTGAAACTGGTCTAGCCAAAAAGACTTAATTTTGGCTCTAGACGTTTTCATTTTGTTCTATTATTGCAGAAAATGTCTATCTTTTGGTATTGTCCATGTCCCACCCAAAACATACCCCCAACATACCCCCTTGAAATTTGAATGAACTGTGGAGCAAAACATCTAAAATCGGGGTGTCGAAAATTGCAATGGACATTTTTGAGGGAAAAATGTCCTTCTGTCACCTTATGACTTTTTTGGATGTTTATCTCTTTTGAAAATGAGCCTCATAATGTGGTAGAAAAGTATTACATATACTGACGCTCATTTGCCAATCCCTAAGGGACCTTTTCTGTGCACGCAGATTGATTTTACTCAAATGCCAAAATACCAGATGTTTGAATTTATTTTGACTTGTGTGAACCTGTTTTAAGGTGAGTTGAGGTCTACCCCTGTATTAGAGCAGATGCTATTACTGTTGTTAACAAAGTTGTTGAAGATATTTGTAAGTAGATATGTGTGGCCCTGATCCCACTCAATACAGTTCGGGAAGCTGGGTATACTCTTTTGGGTAGGTACCTTGACCAGCATTCACAAAAACACTACAAGTCAAGTTGGGATTAGGTATGGTCCGGGGCCGGGTTTAATCCCACTAGGCTGGGGGAAGGGGGTCTCACCTCCACCACTCAGTCTCTCCAAGAATTTCTTCTCCAAGAATTTCACTCACATACCAAGTTTTATAAAAGCATTCCAACTTTACTAACAGTAACAGGATCGTATAAACAGCCTTTGCACATGGTAAACTTGAAAACAAGGTGATGACAGGTAAAATTTCTTATTCAATCCATTGTCACTTTCACGCACCTGGCTGGTTCTGTCCTGTCCTGCCTGGCAGAACAACCCAGGGCTGGCCTCCTGGCTATTTCTCCCAATGTCTTGTTGGGTGCTACTCCCAGCTTCCAGACGTTCTCATGGACTGGACCCTCTCCATCCATTTACTTATTGAGGTGCGGTTCTTCTCACCCACCTCCCTCACTGGAAGGCCAATGTGACAATTACTCTCCGGGTTTCAAGACTCCTCTGTCTTGGAAGGTTAATACTTTACTCTCAGTGCCCCAGCTATTGGGCAGGTACACATTGAATTTTCTCTTCCCAGTCCCCGTTTCTTTTACCAGCTTCAGGATACCCTCTTAGCTTCTCAAGTCTCAGTGAGGGTTCGATATACCAAAGATCTATGCAGGTCCCAGCTAGTCTTATTGTCCAGACCCCGCCTCTAATTTAATAACACTTGTCACTCATCTTTTGCCATAACAATTTTACTGGTCAATTTCAACTCCTCCCCCCACTAAACCACTGGGCTATTCCCCAGTGGCACAATGAGCCAACTACCATATCTAGTAACCCCAAGGGAAACCCACTCCCTCCACCGGAAGCCTGCAAGGGTTTCCCTGAGGGGGTTACACTCTCCCCGGGATAACATAAAAAAATAATTCATCTGTAGCCAAAGGGAATAATTTTTATTTCTGTCCCCAGATGTGTCTTGATTTCTTCCTGGGTCTTCTTTCTCCCAGCTCATTCTCATATCAAGCTTTTTCCCTTCCCCAACATCCCAAAAAACAATTTCAACTCAATGTCAGTGTTTCATCAACATATCACTTTCAACAGTATTGCAACATGCAACAATATTAAGAAAAGGCATTTGACAACATCAGCCCATAGCTTAACTCTGCATTCTTCAAACCAAAGCACTTTCCTTGTGTTTATTACTGTCTCTGCTACTCCTCATCCAATCTCATCACTCATACCATTTGGGGTCAGTGCCTCCCCCTGCCAGCAGGATATGGGTGATACAGTTAAATTTACAGACTGGCCCCAAGTACTGGTGTGTAATGTGTTTCCGCACCATGGGATCCTCCAGGCTGTGTACTGGGTAGATAGGATTGGGCCTCATGCAATTGAAAGTATCTTCCCAGATCCAGGATTCCCTCTGCATCTCCACCATACTCATTACCTGGAGTGGGACGTAAAGATACCATAACTGCCACGTGTCCCTCACCAGGCGCTTGAGGAAGTGGTGAGAATGGCTCAATTTAGGTAGTTTTTCTCTGCCTGCTCTCCCTGGCTCTATCCAGGGGTCCCACAGATATTTAGCAGACAGTGGGGTGCTCAGCAGTCTTTCTCCCACCTCCTTAGTAGCTGCATGTGGTGGACAATCAGGGTCACTAAGACATTTGCAGCCAACCCTCACTCCTTTTAACAACCTGTCCACCTTGGCGCTTCTCATGAAGCCAGCCAGTTCTGTAGGGATTGTCATGTCCGCCAACCCCTGTAGCCAAGCACAACTAGTGTAGGAAGGTGGTAGGACTAGGGAGTCCTGCCTCCAAGTCTTCAGGTACACTACAGGGTGTTCCTGACTTTCCCTGATAGCTAGCCAGAGCCTCCAGGGGAGACCTCTCAAGTTTGCCCTGGAGGTATTCTGGAATAGAGGTAGGGCTCACTCTCACCACCATATCTTCTACCTAAACCTGGACACTGTTCATCTCTGATGACACCACTCAGACCCTCCCTCTTCCTCTTCCAGTACCATAAAGCTCCTCCGGGCCCGCAGCATTGTTGGAGGGGGTAGGTGAGGTGCTCATACAGTCCTGGGCCCCAAGTTTCTAGCCTCTTTCACCCTGGGATTGTCCTCCATTCCTCCCTAGTGGTTTGGGCTTCTGATTAACCGAACCCTGAATGTCCAAGGAACTCACTGGCTTGGTGGGTTCCTCCCCCAGGGCACCCATGTTCTCCAGAAACCCTGCATCCGTGCTGGGGGAGGATGACCTGCCTCTTCAACTTTTGCAATGTTTAGTCCAAATGTCCACGTTCCAACAAGGTTCTCAGGCCGCAGTTCCCTATCCAGCAGGGGCCTCCAAGCCTGCCTACTGGTCATAGAATTGTTACCCACGCAGAAAGCAACAGAGCTGGATGGGTGTGGGGGTTCCATGGGTGTTGCATCAGGAGCACACAACCCTCCCCACACTTTCCCTATCAACCACAGTCAGTTCAATCATCACTTTTAATCTGTGCACCATCACATCCTGGGCTAGATATGACTCACTCTGCTGCAGCTCACTTGCCTGCACCAAGCGCTTATGGTCCTGCTGTCTCAAGTTCATGTGGCATGCTGTGCCTAGGTCATGGTCTCTAACTTCACCTCCCTCGTGTACATTGGTTGTTATGTACCAGTGTGTTCTAACATCAAAACGCTCTCCGAATTCCATGCACCTGTTGAGGGTGTACCTCCTCCTCTTTCACCTCCTTGCTGCGGTGGCAGGAAAGGAGGCCATATTGTCCATGTCAGTTTTCTTGCCAAACACACCCCAGCTACTCACAACTTGGACAGCAGCTTCAGCTCCTTTCTCCAGACTGAATTTGGTCTTCCTAGGTTCTTCTGGTATCATGGGATACCTCTCAGCTCCACAAGAACTCTGATGCCACTTCTGAAGTTTAGGGAATAAACATTCTCTTTAGTGTGTGAAGGGAAGGGAAAGAATAGTGTCTGAAGAAAATAATCTTCCCAGTGGGAATTAACCCCTTTGCTCTGCATTGGGTGCCCCTTTTATAATCCTGGTCCCACGCAATAAGAATTTAGGATGTGGGCTATGCTCTTCAGGGTAGGTACCAGACCAGAATTCACAAAATAAAAACCAAGTCAGGTTGGGATAGGGTGTGGGCCAGGGCCGGGTTTAATCCTGGTAGCAGTGGCATAGCCAGATGGCAATTTTTGGGTGGGCCAACAGGTTGGGTGGATGGGTACTAGAGAAACACCTGCCACCTGATATGCCCTGCCCACGCCCCTACTCCTAGTGCACACCTACCCCACTCCCAATAACTTCAATGGGAGTAGCAGTGCTGGCCTCTGTTGCTGCAGGCCACATTGAGAGCTAGGGGAAATATAAGAGGGTGCACTCTTCATCCTCAATTGAGCCACGGTCCACCAACACACATAGGCTTCCCTTAAATATGCCCTAAATATTACAGTGGGGCCCTAAAATATCAATACATCTATCAAGAAAACTGAAGCCAAAGTACTATAGAATACTACATAGAAAATTGATGCTCACAGAATACTTTGGTCACACACACAGAACACAAATACAGAATAAGTGACCACAAACCATAAACAAATTAAATCAAAATCCCAAGAGGCCAGACCGTGCATTTAGTACAGCAAAGAGAAATACAAAGAGATGCATTTTCTCCTATACTGTGCAAAATCACATGCAAGAGACAGTGTTAGGGGAGGTACAACTAGGGCAACTGCGTTTGGCCCCCTAGCCAGAGAGAATCCCAGGCCAGCTGGAAGCTGAAGAAGGTGCAGCCTGTTAGTAAGCTTTTGTGTCCCTTCCCAAATTTCTGCCTTGGGCCCCAGCCATATCTAGCAGGATGTACATTTTTGAAATCTGACATATTCTAGTCACAAAATAGAAAAATAAAATTCTTTTTTCTACCTTTTGTTGTCTGCTCAATTTATTTTTCAAGTCATGTTGGTCCCAGGCTCTGGTTTCTACATCCTTCTCTTAACTTACTCACCAAGGTCTCATGTCCATTTCATAGTTCCACTCTCTCTCTCCATGTCCACTCTCCAACTTCTTCCATCTCTGTACCTCTATCTTCCTCCATGTTTAGTATCTCCTTTTCTCTGTGTCCCTATATTTCTCTGTCCAGCTTCTCCCCTCTCTTCATCCCCAGTGCCAATATATCTGTACCCTCTCTGACCCTACCCCATCCAGCTTCTCTCCCTCTGACTCTCTCCCTTTTCCAGCATCTGGTTTGGTTGCTTGATTCCCTGCCTGCCCACCCACCCTGCCCTCCCTTCCTCCCTCACACTGTAGGTTTAGTATTTGCTCCCTTTTCCTTCATCTCCTTGGTCTAGTATCTCTATTTCCCTTCCCTCCCTCCTTGTGCTGTACCAGCAGCTCTCTCCCTTCCCTCCAGCCCCCTCTTGCTCTCATATCCAGCAGCTCTCACCCTTCCATCCAGATCCCCTCTTCCTGTTCCTCCAGCAGCTCTCTCCCTTCCTTCCAGTCTCCTCCTCCTCCTCCTCTTTCTCCCAGTCCAGCAGCTGTATTCCTTCTCTCCAGCCCCTCTGAAGTCCAGCAGCTCTCTCCCATCCAGATCCCCTCCTGTTCCTCCAGCAGCTCTCTCCCTTCCTTCCAGTCTTCTCCTCCTCTTCCTCCCAGTCCAGCAGCTGTCTTCCTTCCCTCCAGCCCCCTCTTCCTCCCTTGTCCAGCAGCTCTCTCCCTTCTCTCCAGCCCCTTCCTCCTCTCCCTCCCCTGGCCAGAAGATTCCATCCAGATCCCCTCCTCCTTTTCCTCCCACATCCAGCAGCTCTCTCCCTTCCCTCCAATCCCCTTCCTCCCACAAGTCCGGCAGCACTATCCCCCCCCCCCCAAGTCCAGCACTTCTGCCTTCCTCCAATTCATCCTGCCCCAATCCAACACCCTCGCTGCCTTTTCTCCTGCGGCTCTGGGTCTGGCTGTCCGAGAGCGTTGCCTGCCTCAAATTCTGCTCCTCCCTGTCGCTGCCTCGGTCCCTGCAGAATTCTTTTTTGGCCCATCACCGGCAGCACCGCAATTCACACAGGCAGCTCTGCTCCCTTTTGCCGCGTCCATCCGGCCCTCTCTGATGCACTTCCTGTTTGGTACGCGCTGTATGCAATTAGGCCCTTAAGTAGTTTAGTAAAAGGGCCCCTATGAAAGAGAACTTTAAGGCATACATGTCCAACAGAACTTTTATGCACTTTAAGCTACTAGACTGATACAAAAAATTGATTAGGACATTGAAGAAAATAAATAATAATAAGCTTGCTAAAATGTTGTGACCTGCACAAGTATAAGATTCTAGTGCAACATAAAGACTAAACTGAAACCCCCTCCCCACAAAAAAAAAAAACCGGAGTAACTTGTACCTTATGTTCTTATCTTCCCTGATTATTTCCCACCTTGCTGATGTCTGTTAAGTGATCTACTGTTTTGATCTATTGTAGAAACTTTACTTAACCTTTGTTGAGGCCTTCCATTCTAAAGAGCCAGAGGACAGGAGATGACTACCACAATCAGGAGACTGGGCATACTAAAGTACATCAGTGCAACTCTCCACTAGAACCTTGCTGGAAAGACCCATATTTGTTACCTCTTATCAGTACAGTTGTGAAATTCTAACCATGGAACTACATATTTCACAGGATCAGGACTCCATGTCTTAGGACTTTCACCTCATCAGGTGAAATGAATGATGCCACAGACTCATATGCTACCCAGGATCACAGGCTTGAGCCATCTTATTTCTTTACTGCTACCGATTCCTGAAACTCTCAATGTCATTTACTATGATACTGTCTAGCTTATGGTCATCCCCGTTCGATTATGCCCCTCCACGTTACTCTGCAGCTCTGAGGATACATAGGGGGAATTTTATAAATGGTGCTTCAAAATGGGTGCTGGAAAAGATCGGTGCTAAGTGCTATTCTAAAAAGGACATGTGCAGCATGTTTAGTGACATACCTCCTCTCCCCGGGGTGCCAATACTCCAACCGCACAAAAAGCATAGAGGCTGGTGGGCACATGGCCTTGAGCAGCTGTGCATGCTCAAGGCTTGAAAGCTCCCCCCTCCAAACTTCCTATTTCAGAGGGGGGCAGAAGCTAAACTCATTGCAAGGAGGGGTGAATGTGGAGAGAAGGAGAGTTTGGGCTGAGTTGATATGAGCAAAATTTCCATTACATTACATTGTGAGCACTTCTTACAGATAACACACACACGCAGGTAAACACTCACTGGGAGGCGGGAAAAAATTCCATGAGCTATGCGCTGTATGCTTTCCCTCCTTGTTTGCCTGTAGTTTAACTATGTTTGTACCTACTCTGAATTTTACTCAGCTACTGGTTGTGTAATGCAGTTTAGAGGGAACACTGCTTCCCTGTACTACTACTACTAATCATTTCTATAGTGCTATTAGATGTACACAGTGCTGTACACATTATATGCAGGTACTTTCTCTGTCTCTAGAGGGCTCACAATCTGAGTTTTGGTACCTGGGGTAATGGAGAGTTAAGTGACTTGCCAAAGGTCACAAGGAGCTACAGTGGGAATCAAACCTAGTTCCCCAGGATCAAAGTCCGCTGCACTAACCACTAGGCTACTCCTCCACTACAAGCACCACTTTTAAAACAAAAAGGGGGTGGGGATAGTAAGAACATAAGAACATAAGCGTTGCCATACTGGGACAGACCGAAGGTCCATCAAGCCCAGCATCCTGTTTCCAACAGTGGCCAATCCAGGTTATAAGTACCTGGCAAGATCCCAAAATAATACATTACATTTTATGCTGCTTATCTTAGAAATAAGCAGTGGATTTTCCCCAAGTTCATCTTAATAATGGCTTATGGACATTTCTTATAGGAAGTTATCCAAACCTTTTTAAAACCCCGCTAAGTTGACTGCTTTTACCACATTCTTTGGCAATGAATTCCAGAGTTTAATTACACATCGAGTGAAGAAATATTTTCTCCGATTTGTTTTAAATTTACTACTTTGTATCTTCAATACGTGCCTCCTAGTCCTAGTAAGTAAACAAACGATTCACGTCTACCCATTCTATTCCACTCATTGTTTTATAGACCTCTATCATATCTCCCCTCAGCTGTCTTTTCTCCAAGCTGAAGAGCCCTAGCCACTTTAGCCTGTCCTCATACGGAAGTCGTCCCATCCTCTTTATCATTTTCATCACCCTTCTCTGTGCCTTTTCGAATTCCACTGTATCTTTTTTGAGATGTGGTGAACAGAATTGCACATAGTATTCAAGGTGCGGTTGCACCATGGAGCGATACAAAAGCATTACAAAGTTCTCATTTTTGTTTTCCATTCCTTTCCTAATAATATCTAACATTCTAGTTGCTTCACTGGCGAAAGTATGGACGCATGATAGCGGAGCTCGCTTCCTAGTACAAGATAATCGGTATAATAGCTGGTTGCTAATTTTTTTTCAGATGGTAAACTTACTTCTAACAAGATGCCTCATGTTAAATCTCAAAAAGTAGATGGTTCTTCCTCTGTGATGGCTTCGAAAAGGTCAAAATGTGACCCACCGACGCCAGAGAAAATGGTGCCGCTTCAAGCGAACTCAGTCTCGTCTTCTGAAATAATCATGGAGGAGCTTAGGGCACTCAGGGAGCTGATGATGAAACATTATGACACAACTTGTACTCTGAAAGTGGAATTGGCAACTTTAACTTCTGCAGTTACCGACTTTCAAGACAGACTGGCTCAGGCTGAAGTGAAAAATGATCAGACGGCTCAAAGTCTAAGTTCTTTTTCTAGCATGGCAACACATATAGAGCAGCAATTAGAAGATTTGGCCAATCGTAGCACGAAAAACAATATAAGAATCCTGGGCTTAATCAAAGGAGCAGAAGGGAAAGATTTGACAGGTTTCCTCAAATCCTGGATTCCAGTGATATTGAAACTGAAACTGGATTTCCTCCTTGATTTCGAGCAGGCACACAGAATGCCTGGTAGACTTAAACTGAATAGTAAATATCCCAAGCCAATTGTGGCGAAGCTTTTAAGATTTCCTCAAACCCTGTCAATTCTGTCGGCTGTTAAAGCTTTACCCTCTATCTTACATGTTGGTCGGAAAATCTTGTTTGTTCCAGATTTGGCTAAGTCTACTGCAGTCAAGAGGAAGCAATTTCTTCAGCTCAGACCACGTTTAAAAGATCTTGGAGCTCGTTACGGTTTACAGTATCCGGCGAAGATGACAGTCACCCTGCATAATATTACAAAGTCGTTTGATTCTCCTGCAGATCTGCAAACCTACTTGAATCAAAGAATCTCTTCTGGAATGAACAAATGATTTCTTCTAGCTGTCTTTAATTCTAAGATCGGTCTGAAGGTTTTTCTATACAGGTTTATTAGCTTTACCATTGTATATCTAAGGTATTAGATGCTATTATTAACTGGAGTTTCCTTCTTATTATGGAAGCTTACACAAATGTTACATTTTTCTCCGTGTCATTTTCCTCACTCACCCATCTCTACCCACTTCTTTAACTTCTAATAGCCTGCGCTCGTAGCTCTTTTTACGCTGTGATGTTCTCTTATATAGATTTTCTTTCTTTCTTATATTGAATTGCCTCTTAATGAAAGTGTTGCTGAGATGTGCTCTCATTTTCAACTGTGTCTGATGGTTACCATTCCCAGCAATGCTACTTTAAATGTGCTATCTTTCCATTGCATAGGTTATTGATTTTTTAACTTCTTTATAATGTCTCAACCATTTTCATGTAAATTTGTTTCCTGGAATATTCATGGCCTTCAGCATCCTATCAAAAGGAAGAAGATCACACTTGTGATATTTTTGCAAGAAACTCATCTTCCTGAAGTAGAATTTATTTTACTAAAAATACTAACTGGATTAATTTAACAATTAGTTCTCCCTCTCAGGGGAAAAAATGGTGTCTCAATCCTCTTACATAAGGATCTGAATGGTAAATTTAAAACACATTTTTCAGGTAATGAAGGAAGATGGATTCTGGTTAAAGTATCTATATTACAACAAGAATTTTTATTGTTAAATGTGTATGCTCCCAACCAAGACTGTCCTCTTTTTTTAACACTATTGCAAACAAAATTGCAGAATGTGAACCTCTACCTTTAATAATTGCAGGTGACTTTATTATGCCCCTGGATTCTTGGTTGGGTAGGCGATCTAATACTTGTTACCATTTTCCCAAAGCCCGAGTCACCCTACAGTCGTTGATTGACTCATATCATCTTTCTGACCCCTGGAGGCAGTACTTACCCTCTGGTAGAGAATATACCTTTTTCTCGGCTCCACACCATAGTTTTTCACGCATTGATTTTTTTTCTCATCTCTAATAATCTCCTTAAGAGTGTGCTTCAAGCTCATATAGAACCTATTACTCTTTCAGACCATGCGGCAACTTCTTTCTCACTTTGTTTAAATTCTCTTAATCCTGTCAGATCCCCTCAATGGAGATTAAATTCACAATTACTCACAGTTGATTCTTATGTACAACGAATCACAGAATTAATAAATCCTTTTTTCAGCTTAATGATTCTGCAGACACTAATGCAATAGTTAATTGGGAGGCATATAAAGCAGCATTACGTGGAGAGTTCATTTCCTTTTCTGCTTGTCAATATAAAGAAAATAATAAACGGCTAAATGAATTAGAATCTCTCATTAAGGAACTAGAACATAAATATCAGATGGATCAAAAACCAAAGATTTTTAATTCCCTTATTAAAAATAAATATGAGTATAATAAGATCTGGAGTCAGAGAGCGGGTGAGGCTTTTTTCATTAAAAAACGTTCTATGTATTTTGAAATGAATCAGATAGGATCATCTTTAGTGAATTTCTTGAAGCGCAAAAGGCTTAAAACGCAAATTCCAATTATTAATCACCATAATAGGTCTTTGTCTTCCTCGAAAGACATTCTGGAGGCATTTCATTCTTATTACACTGCTTTATACAAGTCAGAATTTTTAGGGGACTTGATAGATTTAGATCTCTTTTTGCAAACTCTTCCAGATAAAAAATGGAATGTAACTGATACGACACATATGAAATCCCCCATAACTTCAAAGGAGCTTCAAAAAGCAGTTTCTCAATTGAAAACTAAAAATTCCCCAGGGCCTGATGGTTTCCCCTGTGAGTTGTATAGAATCTTTCTTACAGACGTTTTGCCTCATTTACTCTCTTACTTTCAGGCACTGGAAACAGATTTGAATGTCAATAATAGATTTAATGAAGCTATCATTACAGTTGTTCCCAAACCCGGAAAAGATCATACTTTAATCCCTAACTACAGGCCAATTTCTTTTCTTAACGTAGACTATAAGATCTATGCAAAAAATTTGTCCAATAGACTTACTAAAATTATTGGAAACATTATTCACCCAAACCAAGTTGGTTTTATGCCTTATCGCCTCATTTCAGATAATTCAAGACTCTTTCAACAGATTTCTATCTTAGCTAAATCTCTTTCGTATCCACTTATAGCTCTCTCCATAGATGCGGAGAAGGCCTTTGATAGAATAGAGTGGCCATTTTTGTTTAAGGTCCTTGAATGGTTTGGTACTCCAGACCTCTTTGTATTGTGTTATACAATAATCCAACTGCACGTATTCTAATTAATAATACCATATCGAATCCACTCCAACTAGAAAGAGGCACAAGGCAAGGATGCCCCCTATCCCCCTTTTTATTTAATATAGCTCTAGAACCACTTCTTATTGCTATTAGAGATAATACAAATATCTCCGGTTTCTCCCTTGGAAACTTAGAGGTTAAGATCTCTGCATATGCGGATGATATAATGCTTTTCCTATCAAATCCTAGTGCCTCCTTCACCTTTTTGTTTCAGCTTATCTCTAGGTAATCAATAGAAATAAAACAAAATAAAACATGAAAAAGAAAATAAGATGATACCTTTTTTATTGGACATAACTTAGTACATTTCTTGATTAGCTTTCGAAGGTTGCCCTTCTTCGTCAGATCGGAAATAAGCAAATCTTGGTAGATGACAGTATATATAAGTGAGACATCAAAGCATTTCAGTGACAATCTAACAGGGTGGGGATGGAGGTGGATGGGTGAGACAGGGGGATATGCATGGAGACAGGAGAGTGACAAACAAAGCAGTACAATTTACAATTTTATGGCCTATAATAGGGCTAGAAAGCCCAGATCTCTGTTAAGTCCTGTCTGGTGGGTGTCAAAATATTTAATCATTCTGACTTCCAAAGGTCTTACGTTCCTGTATTGTTTTAAAGTTATCTTTCAGGATTCTTACTATGAAATCACTAGTACAGTGTTCTGTTTTTGTAAAGTGTTGCCCCACAGGCGTGGCATCCTGGCTGGCAATGGCATTTTTCATGTGATGTCTATGTAAGTTAAATCTTGTTTTTAGCATCTGGCTTGTTTCTCCAATATATTGGTCACATTTTTTACACTGGATGATGTATACCACATTGGAAGATGAGCATGTGAAGGATTCCTTTATGTTGAATGTTTTTCCTTTGTGAATGACTGTGGGGTCCTGTGAGATGTTTTGGCATAGTTTGCAGCTGGCTATATTGCAAGGATGTGTGCCATTCTCTTCTTTTTGAGTCTGTGTTGGGAGCTTACTTCTAATTAGCTTGTGTTTATCTCTAAATACTCAATACTCTCAGGTTACAAAATTAACAAGCAAAAAACTGAAGTTCTACCACTTAATGTTTATGCAACTCCTAATATGATCTTGCCGCATGGTCTGATTTGGTTTTCCAAATGCATCCGATCATTGGGTATTAATATCTGTCCCTTAATGGAGGAAACCCTGGAACTCAATAAGAAAAATATTTTGGAGATGACTAAAAATCTAATTAACTCATGGGATCCTCTACATCTTTCGTGGTGGGGCCGTCTTGATACAATCAAAATGATGTTGACTCCTAAAATCATCTTTATTCTTAGTATGTTGCCAATACTTTTTCCTAAGACCTTTTATTCACAAATTGATAATCTTTTAACAAAGTTTGTATGGAATAATAAGCCCCCCAAGATTGCTCTGAAAACTCTTAAGAATGTTAAAGAAAAAGCTAGTGTTCTTTTTCCTGATTTCTTGCTTTATCACAAATCATTTATTTTGCAGCAGGCATCATATTGGTTAATTCCACCTCTGTATTACTCACCAGTCTGGTTAGCAATAGAGCAATCTTTGTGGGGATTTTCTCTGAGTCTTAGTCTTCTACCACTGTTCATACCTAGATAACTTAAAACTAATAATATAATATCCTCCTCGTTTTCCTGTCTTCATGAATTGGATAGTTGTATAGAAGTTCCAAGTAATACCTCCCTACATTCCAGTTTGCGGGGTAATCCATTGGTCAAAATTAACAAACTTTCTATATACTGGGAAGTTTGGTCAACGTGTGGAATAAAGACAATTGCTCATGTAATCTCTGATAACTCTGTTACTTCTTTTGAAGACTTGTGTTCTGCTTTCTCTTTGCCTGCTAGTCAATTTTTTAAATGGCTGCAGATCAAGCATTGTCTCACTTGTAATAAAGTAATCTTTGATTTAAGCTTAAAGTCCCCATCAATATGTGACTTTCTTTCTAATATTTGCCATAACGGCCATGTTGTGTCTCAGTTATACAAATTCCTTATACGAAACTGTTCTTGCAGCAAACTAAGTTTATGTTCAGTTTGGGAAAATGATCTTCAAATTCATGTTTCACCCCCAACAGTGGACCTGTCTCTGGTCTAGATTAAATAAACCCATAGCATCGGCCAGTTATATGCAATCATTATATATTTTTTTGTCATAGAGCGACTTGGACTCCTCATAAGATGGCTATAGCTGGTCTTTCTGCCAATAATAAATGTTGGTCTTGTCGCTCCCATACTAGCATGCTACTCCACATGATTTTTGAATGTAGACTAACTAAAGATTTTTGGTGTCAAGTATGGACATTCATAACAATATTCTCCCTATACAATGCTCAATTACACCTTCTATTAGTATATTTGGATCAGTGCAGGACCAGCTAGTTATTTCCCAAGAAAAAGTACTGAACTTCTTAGTTGCGGCTGCACTGAAAATGGTTCTCTTGCATTGGAAAGATAATTCAAATCTCAATTCTATTTTTTGGAGGCACTTAATTTTACAAATTCATAAATTTGAAACATCTTTGGCAGAGAAATTGGGTATGACATGTTCGACTGCTAAAATTTGGTCTCCGGTGGGTAAATAGTTAGAATCTTGTTGTTCACTGTAATTTGCTGTTGATACGCAAACTTTTCTCTAGTTAAGTTTTCTTGAGGCGTCAAATTCTTGTAATTTTAAGCTTTTTTGTAACTTTCGTTACATTGTTCTTGCTATTTCTGTTATTTGTGAATTTTAAAATTTGCAATAAAATTCATGGATTAAAAAAAAAAAAAAAAAAGAAAGACGCTCACCCAGTATAGAATAACTAACCACAAATCAAAAAAATAGGAATATGCAGACAAATATTAAACTGAACCACCAAGAAGCCACAGTGCAACACCAGAGAAAGAGAAAAAGTTATGCATGTCCTTCTGTACTGTGAAAAATATAAAGATAACAGATGGCACTTGCAAAAATTGACATATTCCAATCAACACATTATAAGTTAACAAAAACAAATAAAACAAAAAGTGGAAATATGATACCATTTTATTGGACTAAATGCATTTTTCAATTAGGTCTCAGAGGTCAAAACCTCCTTCCTTAGGTCAGAACAGTATACTGCTATTATGATATTCTATTCTGACTTGAGGAAGGAGAGTTTGGTCTCCAATAGTTAGTCAAAAAGGTATTAAAATTAATCCAATAAAAATATATCACCTTATTTCCATTTTCTGTATTTATTAACGTTTATTAACACAGCTTATCACACTACCTTATCTTATACTAAAAATAAAATTCATTTTTTCTTCCTTTGTTGTATGACCATTTACTTTTTCTAATTGTGTTGGTTCCAGTCTCAGGTTTCTGCTTTCCTTGTCTTCTCCTTAACTTTCTTGCCAAGATTTCCTGTCCATTTGTTGTTTTTCTCTCCTTTCTTCTCCTTTTCCTTTCAGCTTTCTTCAATTTATTTTTCTGCCTCTGTCCAGATTTGATTCTTTCCTACTATAAAATCTTCAATTTCCTTAAAAATTTTTTTTTTTTTACTATGTCTACCTACTACAGTCTGTCATCTCTTTGGCTCTCCTATTTCACTTCCTTTTATTTCCTAGTCTCTCACTAACTCTATCTTCTTTCTTCCCCCCATACAGAATTTGCCCCCTCTCTCTCCCACTTCCATCCAGTGTGTGCCCTCTTTCTTTCCCCCTTCCATCCAGCATGTATCCTCTATTTCCCCCATCCAGCATCTGCCCTCTTTATCATGTCTCTCTTCCTACTTCCATCTAGCATCTGCCTTTTCTCTCTGCTCCCCCTCCATCCAGCATCTTCCCCCTGTCTCCAACCCTTCCCCCTTTCTCTCTTCCCCCTTCCATCTAGCATCTACTCTCTTTCTCTGCTTCCTTCCACCCAGTTATGTTATGTTTTGTTATGCATTGCTTGTAGCCCACAAATACTTGAACAGTTCAATGTGTGTTACAATAGCAAGAGGCTGACTCAGGAATTACATATTGCACAACAATTAAAATTGCTTAATTGTGTCAAATATGCTTTTAAAGTAACCAAGTTTTTAGAGTTTTTCAAAATATCAAATGGTTAGAATTTCTGCGAATTCCTAAGGGTAGAGAATTCCAAGTTGATTGTAAAGGGAAGAATTAAATATGAACCTAAAAGACAGAAAATGCAAAAGCATTAAATTATGAATACTATATAAGGAATTAATATGAACTACACTAGCCCAGTCACAAACAAAAAAGGGCACTAAGCCATTTAGAATCTTATGAATAAGAGTGCAAAGCTTGAACTGGGCCCTGGCCTTCACAGGGATTCAGTGCAACTTCATCAAGAATGGAAAGCAGATTCATATCTAGAAGCAGAGAATATTAATTGAGTTGCTGTATTCTGCAATAACTGAAGTCTATTAACTAAGGGGGCCTTTTACCAAGCATTTTTGCTTGGGGCATTTTTGACGCGTGTTGAGGCCCCCTTTTACTGCAGCGGGTAAAAGGCTGTCTTTTTTTTTTTTTTTTAAGAAATGGCCATGCAGCAAGTGAACCACTTGCCACGCAGCTATTTCAGGGGGATCACTTATGCCACCCATTGAGGTGGCAGTAAGGGCTTCCATGCTAACCCAGCGGTAACTAGGCAGCACGCGGCACTGCCCGATTACCATCGGGTAAACACTAGCGCTACAAAAATTAAAATATTTTTGTAGTGCCAGAAATGGTGCGCATAGGGGGTGGGAACTACCGCCAGGCTGATGCGGTAGTTCCAGATTAGCGAACGGTAAGCCTGCGTTGGGCTTACTGCTGCTGTGTAAAAGGTCACTAAAATTTCTTAAACAACTTACATATACAATGTTGCAATAATCTACTCTAGACAGAACCAAAGCCTGAACCAACAATTTAAATTCAGCAAAGTCAAAAAATTTATGAATTGCCCGTAACTTTTGCATCACATGAAAAGATTTCTGCATTGTTTTATATGTCTGGTAAAAGTCAGTAAACTACCAACGTCAAATCCTAAAATTCTTGATGAATTCTCAAAAACAGAATTATCTGCCCTCTTTCTCTCCCCCTTCATCCAACATCTTCCCCTTCTTTCTCCCCACTTTCATTCAGCATCTGGCTCTTCTCTCTCCCCATTTTCATCCAGTGTATGTCCTCTTTCTCTGGTTCCTTCTATCCATCATCTGCCCCCTCTCTCCCTCTTCCATTCAACATCTGCCCCTCCCCTTTCCATCCAGTGTCTGTCCTCTCCTTCCTTCCAGCACGTCTGTCCCCTTTCTTTCCAGCATCTGCCCCCTCTCCCCTCCTACATCCAGCATCTGCCTTCTCTCTTCCCCTCCTCTCTACATCCAGCATCTGCCTTCTCTTTCCCCCCCTTACATCCAGCATTTGCCCCTCCCATTCCAGCATGTCTGCTCCTTCTCCCCTTCCATCCAGTATCTGCCCCTCCCCTCCTATATCCACTGTCTGCCCCATCCCCTCCTACATCCAGCATCTGCATCCTCTCCCCTCCTCTCTACCTCTAGCATCTGCCTTCTCTCTCCCCCCATTCCATCCAGTGTCTACCTCCTCTCTCCCCCTTCCATTCAGCATCTGCCCCCTCTCTCCCTCCTTCCATCCAGCATCTGCCCCCTTTCTCTCCCCTTCCAGCATGTCTGTCCCCCTCTCCCCTTCCATCCAGTGTCTGCCCCCAATCCCCTCCTACATCCAGTGTCTGCCCCCTTTCCCCTCCTACATCCAGCATCTGTGCCCTCTCCCCTCCTCTCTACATCTGATATCTGCCTTCTCTCTCTCCATTCCATCAAGCATCTGCCCTCTCTCTCTCCTCTTTACATCCAGCATCTGCCCCCTCTCTTCCACTTCCAGTTTATCTGTCCTCCTCTCCCCTTCCATCCATCTGCCCCATTGCCCCTCCAACATTCATCATCTGTTCCCTCTCTCCTCCTCTCTACACCCAGCGTCTGCCTTCTCTCTCTCCCCTTAGAGTCTGCACCTTCTCTCCCCCTTCCAGCGTGTCTGTCCCCCTCTCCCCCTTCCATCCAGTGTCTGCCTCCTCTCTACTCCTGCATCCAGTGTCTGTGCCCTCACTCCTCTTCTCTACATCCAGCATCTACCCCTGTCACTGCTGTTTCTTCAGACCAACAGCAGCAAAAGAAGGATAAGGTGATCATGGGGCCACTCTGTTCATCCTCACGGCTGCTGGTCCCGGCCTCCTCTGACATTACTTCCTGTTCTGGGGCAGAACCGGCAGCCGTGAAGATGAACAGAGTGGCCCCGCAATCACTTTATCTTTGCTGCCGCTGCTGTTGCTGCTGCTTTTGGTCTCAAGAAGTAGCAGCAATAGTATTGGGGTGTCGGGTGGGAACATCCTGGTGTGCCTGCTGTGCTCTGGCTCGGCTTAATGGAAACGTTGATTTTTGGGGGTGCCATGGCACTTGTTACACTCCCAAAAACATCTGTGACTAAGGTATTAAGGAAGTGTAATACCTTAATCCCTCCAGTGGACAGCTGCTAAATTAGAGAATTTTTTTGTACCCTAGACATGATTGAAACAGGTCTAACTAAGGATGTCCTTCTTTTTATACTTGGATATTTGTTCCCATTTGGTTATCGTTGTTGGATGTCCTGATTTTGGGCCCTCCCTAGTCCTGCCCAAAACACACCCACAAAATGCCCCCTTGCCATTTTGATGTACTGTTGTGATGTGTTGAATGTCCATTTCTGCCTTTGTAAAACCAGGATTTTTCATATTTCAAGCACATGGATGTCCATTTGGGCATTTTGAGTCATCCATATGCTTGGACAATAAGTGCCGTGTGAATTAGATCCTTGAAGGCATCCACATTCAGGTAAAATTAAATAGACAACTTTGTCCTGTTAACTCTCTTCAGCCCAGATCTTGCTCAGATCAAAGGCCCGATTGGCCATAGTTGTCTGATCAACTTCAGGACTGCTATTTGGCTGTTCTGAGTTATCTGAACAACTTTGGCCATCCAGCACTATCAGTCCTGACTGTTGGAATTGAAACCACACTGCCTTTTTCAATCAGATAAAATTTGTCCAGGGAACACAATGTATCAGCCGAACAGGGAAGCAATTCCAGCTGTAGGGTTTTGTCTGGGTAATTCCAAAAATTAGACAGATAAATCTTTTGAATAGGGACTTCTAAATAAATGGAATTCTCTTTTACGTAATTCATGGTATATTTTCAAGGCAAACTGTCTCTCAGTTGTTAACAAATGTCCTTTATCTGTACATGTGCATGCCATGTGGCATAAAAATATGAGTTTCTTTAAGTTCTGGGTAATGATTTAACTTGGTGTATTAACCAGCTGTGCTACTGTGTCTAAAAAGGAGCACTAAAGCTCTGTACTAGTTTGGGACTCACAAAAAAATAATTCATTATGCATAATGGTGATGTTGGCAGTGCATGCCAAATGGTTAAATCTAATGTAGCATACAGTTTCATTAAGGCACAGCAAAATTAATCTATCCTTTCCCACCAGGAGGTTTAAACAAAAGCAACGGGAAAGGAGAAGCATATAAAAAGCAGCAATTCATTAATGAAATGAAGATATATAAAATAATTAGACTTATAACAATATATTAAAGAGGACAAATTAACCCTTCTATTTGCTTTGCAGTCTGGGTCTAATAAATTGAGGCTTGCTTCACCCAAATTTGGAACTTAGAGAAATTTCCATCAGAATGATATTCACTGACTAATAATAATCAGGTCTTATAAAAGAATGGCTCAGTGGAATGTATATCATGGAAATGCCATGTATTTCCCACTTAGACACATTTAGAATGTACATCTGCCTGGATAACACAATGAATTATTTGCCTCATTTCAATGTTATGAGCCTCATTTTCCCTTGTCTGATATGTATCTTGCCCCCACCCCCCACCTCGCCTGTGCGTAGCTGAAATAGAGGCACTGAACATGTTTGTTGTCTAATATCAACATGGGGGAAGGCCTCAGGAAGGATAATTTTCAAAGGCATTTCCACTGGTAAAGCAGTGCCTTTGCATGCAGAAATGGCCTGTTACAAAATTGCCTACGCTCTATGTAGGATTCATATGTCATTTTTATTTTATAATCTTGTACTTTTTATACTGTCCTCTACACTGAACTTGTTGGTAAGGGTGGATTATAAATGATGGGATTAAAATAAATTAAAATGGAAGCACATTATAGAATCTGTGCACGGTATTTACATGTGTAAATGGAATAAATGTATAAGGGGTCCTTTTACAAAGGTGCGCCAAGAAATGGGCTGCACTAGTATAGGCGCATGTTTTGGGCATGCGCAGATCCATTTTTCAGTGCATCTGTAAAAAAGGCCTTTTTTGCCGAAAATGGACATGCGGCAAAATAAAAATTGGCGTGCGTTCTGCGTTCATTTTGGGTTTGAGACCTTACTGCCAGCCATTGACTTAGCAGTAAAGTCTCGTGCGATAACTGTGTGGTAATTGTCTACCTGCATAGAATGATGATTACCGCCCGGTTTCCGCCACATGCAGGAAAATAAAAATTATTTTCCAGCCTACACGGTGGTTATATATATATATATATATATATATATATATATATATTTTTTTTTTTTTTTATTTGTTGCATTTGTATCCCACATTTTACCACCTATTTGCAGGCTCAGTGTGGCTTACAATATTCCATCATGGCAAGCGCCATTCAAGAGTAAAGAAACAATTGGTATTACACAAGTGTAACATAATAGATATAAGCAATTCAGTATATAAGAAAACAGTCAGAATATCAAGTAAGTAGTGATGAGTTAGAATTCCTATTATTGATTATTATGGTATGCCTTGTTGAAAAGAAAAGTCTTTAGTGATTTTCGGAAGTTGATTAGGTCGTGAATAGTTTTCAGGTCCAGTGGCAATGCATTCCACAGCTGCGTGCCTATGTAGGAAAAGCTGGATGCATGTATTAGTTTGTATTTTAGACCTTTACGGCTTGGGAAGTGAAGACCCAGGAATGTGCTTGCTGATCTTTTAGCATTCCTAGGTGGCAAGTCAATAAGGTCTGACATGTAGGCCGGAGCATCTCCATGAATATATATATATGCATTATTTCTGAATTTGCATGGGAATACACATACATTAAAAAAAATTCCCTGTTGACTTTTGCAAACCCTCTGATTCATACATAAGTGTCAGGTAACTGCTTGTTTTGACCAGGGCTGTACAGGAATGATGGAGGGGTCTATTGTCTTAACCCTCTGGTTTTTCAAAGTTACTTTAAAAATATAAAACATTGATTTTAGGTGCTTGACTCCTTAATTGGCTACTATTATACACTCAGGGCTCTATAATCAAAATATTTATGCTCCTAACTTTAAGAGTTTTGTTCCTAAATTGGCCTTTCTGAAAATTTGCAAGGGCTGAATGCCTAAACTTAAGCTCAAAATTGCACTAAACGTTTTGGGGCCGATAATTAGTGTGGTTAAGAAGGCCGGGGAGGCTCCTGCCCGCTTAAACCATGCTGTATGGGTCAGCTGCTGATATTCAGTGCCACTTAACTTGGCAGAGCCGCTGAACATAAGAGCATAAGAATAGCCATACTGGGTCAGACCAGTGGTCCATCTAGCCCAATATCCTGCTTCCAACAGTGGCCAATCCAGATCACAGGTACCTGGCATAACCCCAAATAGTAGCAACCTTCCATGCTACCAATCCCAGGGCAAGCAGTGGTTTCCCCCATGTCTATCTCAATAACAGACTATGAACATTTCCTCCAGGAACTTGTCCAAAACCTTTTTAAACTCAGATATGCTAACCGCTGTTAGTGCATCCTCTGGCAACAAGTTCCAGAGCTTAACTATTCATTGAATGAAAAAATATTTTCTTTTATTTGAAGTATTTCCATGTAACTTCATTGAGTGTCCCCTAGGCTTTGTACTTTTTGAAAGAGTAAAAAATTGATTCATTTTTACCTGTTGTACACCACACCTCTCAGCCATCTCTTTTCCAAGCTGAAGAGCCATAACCTCTTTAGCCTTTCCCCATATGAGAGGAGTACCATCCCCTTTACCATTTTGGTTGCTCTTCTAATTTTGCTATGCCCAATGCTTTTTTTGTAGAAAAAAAGGTGGCGGTACTCATTATGGGTGGGGTCACCACATATGGCTCCACCCCTAAGATAGCCACACCCACATTAGCCACACCCCTTATACCAGCCAATGGCGCATATAAACAGACATCATTGAAAATATTATACTAGTATAGGAGAAAAAAATACGTGATTTTTTTCATTATAAATAATTTATGTAAGCTGTTACAGCTCCAGTATACCCAGTGCAAAATAAGACAGCAGATGTAAATTCTCAAATTGGACATATTTCAAACACTAAAATGAAAATAAAATGATTTTTTCTACCTTTGTTGTCTGGTGCCTTTGTTTTTCTATCCATATTGGTCCCAGTCTCTGATTCTGCTGCTCTCTATCTGTTCTCTTAATTCCATTTCCAGGGCTTCCTTTCCATTTATTTCTTTACTTTCCTCCTTCTTCATTTCTTGCCATACATCCATAAGTAAAAGTTGGGTCCTCCTCCATGGAATTGACTGGAGGAGGTATAACATGGATCCAGCTTTAGCCTATTTTCTCCATCCATGTGCAGTTTTTCTCCTCTCTTTCCTTTCCCTCATCTCCATCCATGTGCATCTTCTTCTTTTTTCTTTCCTCCCCTCCATCCTTGTCCAGCACCTCTCCTCTCTCCTCCCCTCCATCCATGTCTAGCATTTCTCCTCTATTCCCTCCTCTGTATCCATATAAAGCAATAATTCTCTATTCTCTCTCCTCCATCCAAGTCCAGCATTTCTCCTCTCTCCCCGCCAACCCCTCCATCCATCCATGTCCAGCAATTCTCCTCTATCTCCAGCTCTCCTCTCCATCCATTTCCAGCATTTCTCCTCTCTTCCCTGCCCTCCCATCCATGTGCATCCCCTTCCTCTCTTCCTTTCTCTCCATCCATGTCCTGCATGTCTCCTCTCTCCCTGCCCTCCCCTCCCATGCCCAGCGATTCTCCTCTGTCCCGTCCTCCCCTGCCATCCATGTCCAGTGATTCTCCTCTCTCCTCTTCCCTCCCCTCTCATCCATGTCCAACGATTTTCCTCTCTCCCCTGCCCTCTCCTTCCATCCATGTCCAGCGAATCTCTCTTCCCTGATCTCCCCTCCCATCCATGTCCAGTGATTCTCCTCTCTCCCCTGCCCTGTCCTCCCATCCATGTCCAGCAATTCTCTCTTCCCTACCCTGCCCTCCCATCCATATCCAGTGATTCTCCTATCTCCCCTGCCCTCCCCTCCCATCCATGTCCAGCGACCCTCCATGTCCAGCAATTCTCTCATACCTGCCCTCCCCTCCCATCGATGTCCTGCAATCTCTCTTCCCTGCCCTCCCCTCCCCTCCCATGACGTCCAGCAATTCTCCTCTCTCCCCTCCCATCGATGTCCAGCGATTTTCCTCTCTCCCCTGCCCTCCCCTCTCCCATGTCTAGCGATTCTTCTTCCCCAAGCTCGTCCTCCTTCTCCACTGGCTGCCAGCGAAGTGATAGAAAGACTGCCAGCAGCGCGAACAGTGCAGCGAGCGATTGAGAGAGGCTGGCAGCGTCGGAGCTTCCCTCTGCGAGTTCCACTTATGCAGAAACAGGAAGTTGAAACAACGTAAGCGGGACTCACAGAGGGAAGCTCTGATGCTGCCAGCCTCTCTCAATCGCTGCCTGCACCGTTCGCGCTGCCGAGTCTGACGTAGTAGTAAGTAGGGGAGTGAGAGGAAGGGTGCAGGACTTGCCTGGGGGGAAAAAAGGTGCCAATACACCATACCGGTGCATACTGGCACAAAAAAAGCACTGGCTATCCTGCTTATTTTCGAAGGAGATGGCCGGCCATCTTCCGATACAAATTGGGAGATGGCCGGCCATCTGCTGGTGAAATCGGTATAATCAAAAGCTGATTTTCTCCGGCTTCAACTGCTTTCCGTTGCAGGGCCGGCCAAAGTTTCAGGGGGCATTTCGGAAGGGTATGAAAGGCGGGACGGGGGCGTGGTTATGAGATGGAAAAAAGAAGGCTGGCTCTGAGGAGCATTTCGCCGGCTTCACTTGGTCCATTTATTTTTAGGATCAAGCCTCAAAAAAGTGCCCCAACTGAGCAGATGACCACCAGAAGGAATCGGGGATCACCTCCCCCTACTCCCACAGTGGTCACCAACCCCCTCCCATCCAAAAAAAAAAATAAAAAACATTTTTTTGCTAGCCTCTATGCCAGCCTGAAATGTCATACCCAACTCCATGACAGCAGTATGCAGGTCCCTGGAGCAGGTTTTAGTGGGTGCAGTGCACTTCAGGCAGGTGGACCCAGGCCCATCCCCCCCAACTGTTACACTTGTGGTGGTAAATGGGAGCCCCCAAACCCCCCCAAACCCCACTCTACCCACATGTAGGTGCCCTCCTTCACCCATAAGGGCTATAGTAGCGCTGTACATTTGTGGGTAGTGGGTTTTGAGGGGGCTCAACACACAAGGTAAGGGAGATATGCACCTGGGAGCAATTTGTGAAGTCCACTGCAGTGCCCCCTAGGGTGCCCGGTTGGTGTCCTGGCATGTGAGGGGGACCAGTGCACTACAAATGCTGGCCCCTCCCATGACCAACTGCCTTGGATTTGGCCAGATTTGAGATGGCCGACCTCGGTTTCCATTATCGGCGAAAACCGATGCAGGCCATCTCAAACCTGGCCCTCTGTGACATTTGGCCGGCCCCAACCGTATTATTGAAATGAAAGATGGCTGGCCATCTTTTTCGATAATACAGTTCGGGACTGCTCTTTGTGGCGCCGGCCATGTAGATAGATGGCCGGTGCCGTTCGATTATGCCCCTCCACGTCTTTTTTTCAGACACAACCAGAATTGAATTATTTATTTATTAGCATCAATTTACCACCTTTTTGAAGGAGTTCACTCAAGGCGGTATACAGTAAGAATAGGTCAAACATGAGCAATAGGCAATTACAGCGGTAAAAATATTCAAATAACAATACAAAGTATGGTATGGTATACTACTTACAATGTCAACACAATACGTAATAGAGCATTATAATTGATAGTGAAGGGTAAAGCAAAGATGTAATATATAGATAGATAAGACAGTCAGAAGAATTAGAAAGTAAGGTGACTGATTTAAAGAAAGTCGTACATGAGGACGGAGAGATGATTAAATATTATCTCAACTAGAGTAGGAGTGGATAAACATGTCCTGCTGCAGTATGTGCAGCCCGAGTCACTCCATGTGTGTGTGAGTGAGACTAACATGCTAGTTACTTCTTCCATTAAAGGCCTGGTTGAAGAACCAAGCTTTCACCTGCTTTCTGAAGTAGAGATAGTCTTGTGTTAAGTGGAGCCTTTCAGGCAATGCATTCCAGAGTGTGGGGGCTACTCCGGAGAAGACTCGCTTGCGGGTATCACATCCTGTAATGTCTTTTGGAGAGGGTGTGGTTTGTGAAAGTCCTTGGGAGGATCTTACAATATAAAAGTTGAGGTCACAACCTGAAGTGATACAGAGGCATTATAGTATTCTTGGTCTTAATCTGCATCCCCTTCCTAATAATTCCTAGCATCCTGTTTGATTTTTGGCTGCTGCTGCACGCTAAGCAGAAGATTTCAGCATACTGCATACAATGACACCGCAATCTTTTTCTTCAGTGTTGACTCTCAAGGTGGACTCTAGCATCAGGTAGCTATAATTTGAGTGGCCTAGTGGTTAGGGTGGTGGACTTTGGTCCTGCGCAACTGAGTTCAATTCCCACTTCAGGCACAGGCAACTCCTTGTGACTGTGGGCAGGTCACTTAACCCTCCATTGCTGCATTGAGCCTGCCATGAGTGGGAAAGCACGGGGTACAAATGTAAAACAAAATATGCACCACTTTGCATTTGTCCACATTAAATTTCATCTGCCATTGGATTTCCAGTTTCCTAAATTCTTCCTGTAATGTTTCACAGTCCGCATGTGTTTTAATACCTTTGAACAGTTTTGTGTCATCTGCAAATTTCCAGATCATTTATAAATATGATAAATAGCACCGGTTCCAGTACAGATCTTTGTGACACTCCACAATTCACCCTGCCCCATTGAGAAAAATGGCCATTTAAACCTACCCTCTGTTTTCTGTCCAATAACCAATTCTTAATCCACAACAGAACATTGCCTCCTATCCTATGACTCTTTAATTTTCTCAGGAGTCGCTCATGAGGAACTCTGTCCAAGGTTTTATGAAAATCTAGAAATACTTTATCAACTGGCTCATGTTTATCGACATATTTATTCATGCCTTCAAAGAAAAGAACCAAATTACTGAGGCAAGACTTCTTATAGCTGAATCCATGCTGACTCTGTCCCATTAAACCATCTTTGTCTATCAGGTTCATTTTCGAAAGAGAAGGACGCCCATCTTTTGACACAAATCGGAAGATGGGCGTCCTTCTCACAGGATCGCCCAAATTGGCATAATCAAAAGCCGATTTTGGATGTCCCCAACTGCTTTCCGTCGCACCGGGGCGTGTTGGAGGCATAGCGAAGGCGGGACTTAGGCATGCTTAACACATGGGCATCCTCAACCCTTAATGGAAAAAAAGGGAGTCCCTGACGAGCACTTGGATGACTTTACTTGGTCCTGTTTTTCTTATGACCAAGCCAAAAAAAAAGGTGCCCGAATTGACCAGATGACCACCGGAGAGAATCGGGGATCACCTCCCCTTACTCCCCCAGTGGTCACTAACCCCCTCCCACCCTGAAAAAAACATCTTTAAAAAATATTTTGTGCCAGCCTCTATGCCAGCCTCAAATGTCATACTCAGGTCCATCGCAGCAGTATGCAGGTACCTGGACCAGTTTTAGTGGGTGCAGTGCACTTCAGGCAGGCGGACCCAGGCCCATTCCTCCCCCCTACCTGTTACACTTGTGGTGGTAAATGTGAGCCCTCCAAAACCCACCACAAACCCACTGTACCCACATCTAGGTGCTCCCCCTTCACCTGTAAGGGCTGTGGTAGTGGTGTACAGTTGTGGGTAGTGGGTTTTGGGGGGGCTCAGCACACAAGGTAAGGGAGTTATGTACCTGGAAGCAATTTATGAAGTCCACTGCAGTGCCCCCTAGGGTGCCCGGTTGGTGTCCTGGCATGTCAGGGGGACCAGTGCACAATGAATGCTGGCTCCTCCTACTACCAAAGGGCTTGCATTTGGTCGTTTCTGAGATGGGCGTCCTTGGTTTCCATTATCGCCGAAAATCAGAAATGACCAAGTCTAGGGACAACCATCTCTAGGGACGACCTAAATTTCAAGATTTGGGTGTCCCTGACCATATTATTGAAACAAAAGATTGACGTCCATCTTGTTTCGATAATATGGGTTTCTCTGTCCCTTCGCCGGGACATTTTGTGAGGACGTCCTCAGCAAAACTTGGGTGTCCCTTTCGATTATGCCCCTCCACGTGTTTCATAATTTTATTCTTTATAATAGTGTCCACTATTTTGCCTGGCGCTGAAATCAGGCATACCGATCTGTAATTTCCCAGATTACCCCTGGAACCCTTTTTAAAAATTGGTGTTACATTGGCAACCGTCCAATCTTCAGTTATTATGGATGATTTTAATGACTGGTTACAGATCACTACTAGCATATCACCAATTTTTATGTTTGAGTTCTTTCAGTTCCTTAGGGTGCATGCCATCTGATCCAGGTGATTTACTACTCTTTAATTTGTCAATTTGGCTCAGTATATCTTCCATGTTCACCGAGATTTCTTTCAGTTCATCTGCATCATCACCCTTGAAAACTGTTTCTGGTATAGGTAGATCTCTTACATCTTCTTCCATAAAGACCGAAGCAAAGAATTCATTGAATCTCTCCACTATGGCCTTATCCTTCCTGAGTGCCCCTTTTGCTCCTTCATGATCTAATGATCCCATGGATTCCCTTTTAGGTTTTCTGCTTCTGATGTACCTTGAAAAGTTGTTACTGCGAGTTTTGCTTCTGCGGCATGTTTCTAACCACCCATTCCAAAATTGGGCAATGGAGAGGTGGTCTGGAGGCAGAGTCCAGGAGGAGACAGCTCTCATATGGGCACTGGCCATATTCAGTGACTGCATAGTGGCCATCTGGGACTTCAGAAAAGACCACCTTTGGCTGCTTAGCTGCCTGTGCAATAATATTCTCCATCTTCTTTGTAAAGTCTAACATTTTAGATAATACATTAGAAGCTATAAGTTATATGAATTTTATGAACAATATAGGGGGAGGGGGATTTTGTATTTAGCTCACATCTTTTTTCAGTTGTAGTTCAACATGACTTATATTCACATATGTGGTGAGGTTGCCTTCCTTGCCCATGTTACATTCTATTCTGAAGAGGAAAGGACACACCAAGAGAATGAACCTTTAGTCTATAGGATGCATGGAAGAAGAATTGAGAAGAATGTTTTCAAACTCAACTGGAATAGCAAGCTGCATCTGTGTGTCTATTTTTGACCTCTCAACAGAATATGAAGATCCAACATTTTATTCATATGTGTGCTATTCTTGATACTCAAGAAGCTACTGTTGTTTCCATATCTCCTATGTCCAAGTCATGTTTTATTGGCAGTCATGAAAGGTATCAACAACATGACAACTGTGAATTAACAACATTTATTTTTATTTATTTATTTTGTTGCATTTGTATCCCATATTTTCCCACCTATTTGTGGGCTCAGTGTGGCTTACAATACATTGTATTGATGGAAGTACAATATGTTACAGCTCGATTGTGGTTACATTGTGAGGCATTGAGTTTAAAACAAAGTCTACGTATCGTTAAGAGAATAGTACAATGGAACAGAACAATGGAACAAAGGAAGAACAATGGATACTAATAGGACTATAGAACAATAGCGCAAAAACGTTCTGGTATGGCAGTTTTACCTGTAGATTAAGGTTTAAGTGTGTTAAAATGAGAGTACAGATGAGAATGTATTGATGTATTACTAACAGTGTGTGTGGACTTCATGTGTTTTGATCCTTTTGATAGATTTTTTCGAAGAGATGAGTCTTCAATAGTTTGCGGAAGTCGGTCAGCTCGTAGGTCACCTTCAGGTTACGTGGAAGTTTGTTCCAGAATTGCGTGCTCATATAAGAAAAGGTTGATGCGTGCATCACTTTGTATTTTATGCCTTTGCAATTAGGGAAGTGGAGGTTAAGGAAAGTTTGGGATGATCTTTTAGCGTTTCTGGGTGGTAGGTCTATTAAGTGAGACATGTAGGCTGGGGCTTCACCGTGAATGATTTTGTGCACTAGTGTGCATACTTTAAAAGTGATGCGTTCCTTGAGTGGGAGCCAGTGTAGCTTCTCTCGTAAGGGTTTCGCGCTTTTGTATTTTGGTTTCCTGAAAATGAGTCTGGCAGCTGTGTTCTGGGCTGTTTGAAGTTTCTTCAGCATTTGCTCTTTACAACCTGCGTATAGTGAGTTGCAGTAATCCAAATGGCTAAGTACGAGTGATTGCACTAGGCTGCGGAAGACGGATCTTGGGAAGAATGGTCTTATTCTTTTCAGTTTCCACATGCTGTAAAACATCTTTTTGGTTGTGTTTGTTTGCGTGATTTTCGAGTGTCAGATTTTATGCAGAGTTTGAGTTCTGATTATGTAAGTAGTCATTATTGTGAGATGCATGCTATTGACTCAATAGGTTGGGGATATTTGGAAGTTGATGTCTCAAGACTTAGAAGGAATGCTGGGTGATGAGGATGTTAACTCCCACATTCCTCTGAGGACTTCCAGATGTAAATTGAGCAGCATGTGGAGGACATCTTATACTCATTTCATCTTCGGAGTCCATGTCAGCAGTACCAGGTCACAGTCAGTGGCAGCTCCCACCTTCACTATTACCACAACCTGTAGGACGTGTATGTATCTATTTATTTCCCCAAACCATATATAACCCAACAAGCAATAGGAAAGTTCACTTGAGGCTGAATTTTATATTTTAGCATGCATACATGAGGGGATGATATTCTATTGTTATCTAGAAGACACATGATCAAAGCAGAAAGCACACCAATGACAATACTGGATAAAATTGTAAGAAAAGACATTGAGAAAAACTGGGTTAAATTTCATATACAGTACAAATTAGACATTTTATGCTGAGACTGTTTGATAAAATTTGTAATGGAAATTTGACAATGTTAAAAATGTGCCCTTACAAATGAATGTGACTCCAGAGTAGTGGCAGCTCTCTGAAACAGATGGCAAGAATAAATATATTCAACACTGAATGGTGTTAGAACGGCACAAATGGCATATATGTATTTGAGTGAAACAGTCCTGGAACGCATATCCATGGGTAGAGTTGAAGGTGTTAAGTGGCTCTTCCTCCTGCACAGCACACATTTCTTTTAAAACCATGACATATTTATTTCATTTTGAATCTTTAATGACAGTTGATATTCAGCAAAACCTGAATGTTTACAGCTATTTGACCTCTGATGGCTAAAAATAGTTTAGGTGAATACAGTTCAACATTGCAATGCATTATCATAGAATTAACTTGAGAGATAAGATGACATTCCTCTACTCACACAAAACATATTTGTAATAGAGGGTTATGTACTGATGGATGTTAGATAATGTCCACATTAATGCATGTTAATATAAACACCCAAGGAAACAACAAGTCAAGCGGAAGATATTCAGAAGGACCAGACTGAAGTCACAGATGTTAACAGTCAAAAATGATGATTTATTAAGACCCTACACGGTCCGTGTTTCGGCCAAGAGGCCTTCTTCAGGGGTCTAAAACAAAAATATAAATACAAATGTGACTTCAGTCTGGTCCTTCTGAATATCTTCCGCTTGACTTGTTGTTTCCTTGTGTGTTTTTGTGGGAGAATTGGACTCTCTTTGTTGTTCTTCGGACATTTGGTAATATAAACACCCATGCAATAAGATGTTTATTAACTAACAAGTGGGGAAAGCATGCAGAGCATGGCTTATGAAACTCTTTTCAACCCTCTGCATCTTTGGGATGTGTGTTTACGTGTATAAACATGTTTGTGTGTGTGTGTGTGTGCATGTGTGTTGGGGTGTATGTGTGAGGGATATAAATTTTTTACATTTGTTTTAGATTTAGCATGCACCTTTTTCAGTAGTAGCTCAAGGTAAGTTACATTTAGGTACACTTGCAGGCTTATTTTTGAAAGAGAAGGGCACCCATCTTTTGACACAAATCGGGAGATGGGCATCCTTCTCTCAGGGTCGCCCAAATCGGCCTAATCAAAAGCCGATTTTGGGCGTCCCCAACTGCTTCCCGTTGCGGGGATGACCAAAGTTCCTGGGGGCGTGTCAGAGGCATAGCAAAGGCGGGACTGGGGCGTGCCTAACAGATGGGTGTCCTCAAGCAATAATAGAAAAAAGAAGGGTGTCCCTGAGGAGCACTTGGCTGACTTTACTTGGTCCATTTTTTCTTACGACCAAGCCTCAAAAAGGTGCCCGAACTGACCAGATGACCACCGGAGGGAATTGGGGATGACCTCCCCTGACTCCCCCAGTGGTCACTAACCCCCTCCCAGCCTGAAAAAAACAACTTTAAAAACCTTTTTTTGCCAGCCTGAAATGTTATACTCAGGTCCATCGCAGCAGTATGCAGGTCCCTAGGGGGGGGGGGGGGGGGAGGTATGTGTGTGTCAGCGGAGGCATAGCAAAGGCGTGGACGTCCTTCTTTCAAACAGTTTGGACGTCCTGAACTGCCCCCCCCCCCACAGGGATGGCCAAATTTCAAGGGAGTGGCATGGCCTAGTGGTTAGAGCACTGGTCTTGCAATCCAGAGGTGGCTGGTTCAAATCCCACTGGTGATCCAAATAAATAAAGGGGATAGCAAAGGCATGGACATCCTTCTTGCAGAAAAATCCATATTTTGGACGTCCTTCACCCATACACTATTAAAAAAAAAAAAAAGACGTCCCTGACAAGCACTTGGACGTTTTCACCTGGACTTGTGTTTTTCTAAGGTTGTAGACGGCTATTATACCCGTAGCTTGTCTGCATGTATGAAGCTGTCTTTGGCATGCACAGAGCAGCCACGCATAATGCTTGGCTGCTCTGCACTGGCTTCCCCTCCTTAGGAAGGAAATCGTGTGCAAATGAGCTAACAGCGAGCAGCTCATTTGCATGCGTTTTCCTTTATGCATGCCCATTCCTTTCCGAATCGCTAAGGGATTGGTAAGGGAAGGGCTTTTTCTGTTCAGTTAGTGCATCTGGCCTAAGGTAAGGGAGCTATGTACCTGGGAGCAATTTGTGAAGTCCACTGCAGTGCCCCCTAGGGTGCCCGGTTGGTGTCCTGGCATGTCAGGGGGAGCATTGCACTACGAATGCTGGCTCCTCCCATGACCAAATGGCTTGGATTTGGTCGTTTCTGAGATGGGCATCCTCACTTTTCATTATCGCTGAAAATCAGAAACGACCAAGTCCTGGGGATGACCATTTCTGCTAGGGACGACCATCTCTAAGGTCGACCTATATTTGATGATTTGGGCGTCCCTGACCGTATTATTGAAACGAAAGATGGACGCCCATCTTGTTTCGATAATACGGGTTTCCCCACCCCTTGCTGCAGCCGTCCTGCGAGGACGTCCCCAGGAAAACTTGGGCATCCCTTTCAATTATGCCCCTCTTCGGAAAAATCCACAATTCCAGGAATAACATGTATAGAATGTTTGTTCGTTTGGGAAGCTTGCCAGGTGCCCTTGGCCTGGATTGGCCGCTGTCGTGGACAGGATGCTGGGTTCGATGGACCCTTGGTCTTTTCCCAGTGTGGCATTACTTATGTACTTATGTACTCTTGGTGTTTCCCTGTCACCAGAGGACTTACAATCTAAGTTTGTACCTGAGGTAATAGAGAGTGTGTGCATGTGTGTTGGTATGGGCAGGACAAATTGGTTGTTCTTTTGGTTGCTGTCGGAGACAGGGTGCTGGGCTCGATGGACCCTTGGTCTGTCTCAGCATGGCGATACTTATGTATGTATGTATGTGAGCTTTCGGTGTGTCTGTGATCAGGAGAGGAGATGAGAGGGGAAGGCAGTTTGAAAGGTGCAATTCCTTAATCACAGTGTTACAGTGAATCAGTGTATGTATACTGGAGCTGTTGGAGCTGCTTCTCCCACCTCCCACCACATGCAAAAACTTAACTTCTACAGCACAGAAATTTTCTCCAGACCACACCCTTCATTTTTGTGACTTGCGCTGCCGGGCAGTCCTCTGCTTCAACTCTTTCCATTGGCTGGATCCTACCTACCAGGGACGGAATAAGAGTGATCTGGGCCCCTGGGCTATAAGGATCATGGCCCCTCCCCCCACTCCCATCCAACAGAGATTACTGGTTCTGCGTCTATTTGTAATATTTCTATAGCTCATTACCTGTGGCAATCAGAGCCCTTTTCTTCTTTCTGCTACATCTTAATATGCATAAAACTATCCACTTCCCCTCCTCCCGGGCTGCTCCAAGCTATTTACATTAAACAAAAATCTGTTGGTAAGGAGTGTCCCTGTCCCTGTCTCCCTGCTGGCAATAAGAGTGCTATCTGGGAATTCCCCCTAACATCTGTTCCAAAAAGAATAGCAGTGGGGTTATTCAACTAGTACTCTCTTTTTATGGCCAGTTGGAAGAGAGGAATAAGGAGTCACCCTGCTAGTAACTTTTTATTCTAAGCAAGAGATAGTTTTTAATGCATTTTAAAATATGAAAGGAGGGAGGGGGCTGTTGGCCATGTGGAACACTTTTAAAGATGGGAAGGAGGGGCGGGACCATCAGCTCGTAGAGGTATTTTATACATTTTAAGATGGAGAGGGAGGGAGAGCAGGGGTCATGAGATTGCACTAGGTCAAAGTTAATTATATTCAGGTGCACTAAATGCTGTTGAGGCTCGAGTACAGTGACTCAAACTTCTTTTCAGTAAGGGCACACCAGATGGACGAAGCTCACATATGTGACACACTGCATACACATAGGCTTTGCTACGGGGTGGCAAGTGCCACCCCAGAAAAAGGGCTTGCCAGTGGCATACCAAGGGTGGGGAGGTGGGGGCGGTCCGCCCCGGGTGCAAGTCATAAGGGGGTGCTGCAGCAGCCATAGGCATCTTCCTCTCCTCCTCCGAGTGATGCGGTGCTTATGCTGCTGGGATGTACTTTGGTGGTGGTGCTGCTGCTGCGATAAATAAGGGTTCCGTTCAAGCGCTGCCCCTCTCCGATTACTCCGATGTATTGTATGCCCTTCTTCCTCTCTCCACCCTCAATCCGCAGGCCTTTAAACTCTGAGAACTCCGGCAGCGTGCGTCATGGACATGAGCGCTGCCTTTGGCCAGCCCTGTAAGCCTCCTCAGTTCAACGACCCGCCTACGCGGGAAGCTGTACAGAGAAAGCTTCCGGGGCAGGCTAAAGGCAGCTCTTAACATCGCTGATGCTGTGTGCCAGTGGGGCTACAAAGCTTGGAGGTCTGCAGAGCGGGGTAGGGGTGGAGAGAGCCGAGGTGGACAATGGAAGAGAGCGTCGCGATGTCAGCCAGACCGCAGGGAAAGGGAAAAGGGGGTGGAGAGAGGAAGAAGATCACGCGATGCCAGTCCAAAGGGGTGGAGAGAGGAGGGAGAGTAAAGGCAGACCTCAAGGGAAGGGAAAAGGAGAGTGGACAGAGCAGGAAAAGCAACGTTAGACCGAAGGGGAAGAGGGGGTGGAGAGGCAGAGCGTGATTCTAGACTTCAGAGGAAGGGGGGAAAAGGATGGAAAGAGGAGGGAAAGTGATAACACGAAGGAAGGAGAAAAGTAAAATATACAGGAGATACATACTGGAAAGCAGAAGATGGATGGGGAGAGGAGAGACAAAGATGGAGGGGGGGGAGATGTTGGACTGCATCATGTAAAAAGGAGAGAGGGGGCACATGCTGGATGGAAGGGGCAGAGAAAGCAGGCAGAAACCAGTGGAAAGTGGGACAGGGCAGACAGAATGGAAGAGAGTGCAACAGTGAATGGAAGGGGCAGAGAAAGCAGGCAAATGCTGCATGGAAGGGAGAGAGAAAGGGCAGACGCTGGGTGGGGCAGAGAAAGTGGGCAAATGCTGGATAGACGGGAGGGGGAGAGAGAGGGAGCAGATGCTGGATGGAAGGGAGAGAGTGAAGAGAAGATGAGGAAAGCAGAAACCAGAGACAACAAAGGTAGAAAAAGATTTATTATTATTTTATTTTTTTGCTTTAAGATAAAGTAGTATTGTAGTTGTGGTGATAAATAGAAAATGAGCCTGTGATTTTTCTGTTAGACTAATTTTAATACATTTTTGACTAACTTTTGGAGACCAAAACCCCATCCTCAGCTCAGGACAGGATACCGTAACATACTGACCTGAGGAAGGAGGTGTTGGCCTCTGAAAGCTAATTGAAAAATGTATTAGTCCAATAAAATGGTATCATCTTATTTTGCATTTTTTTGTTTTATTTCTGTTTGTTAATTTGTAAAATGATGATTGGTATTTGTCAGTTTTTTCAAATTTACACCTGCATCACTGTTTCTGTGGTGTTGAATTGCATGCAGAATCTGACTTATTGGGGGTTGTTTAATTTTTGTCTACATATTTCTGTTTTTAGTTTGTGGTTACTTATTCTATACTTGGCGAGGATGTATCTGTGTTCTATGTGAAAAAGACATGGTTTTGTGTTGGCAGGATCATTTTTACTAATGTCTTGTTTAGTTTTGCAGTGAGTGTATTGATGTTCTAGTGCTCACTGCAATGTTTAAGATGTTGCCTTTTCTTAGGTATACCCTTGTTGTGTGACACGTGGATTATTATTAAAAATAATTTTTTCATATAGAGAGGGGGGTGTTAAAAATGATCAGCCCCGGGTGTCACATATGCTAGGTACGCCACTGGGGCTTGCCACCTCTTTGCCACCTCAGTTCCAGTGCATTGTCGGCCTGGAGCCACAGCAGCAAATTTAAACCTTGGTCCAGGCTGCCTATTGTTATAAATAGCTCCCAGATAATGTCGTTGTACCCCCCTCGTTCCTCAATGTAAAGTGTCCCTGAGCACTTAAAATTTCTTTCAGTGCCCAGAACCACCTCACCAAGGACGGAGAGGCCGACAGTTCACTAACCTCGCCTCAAAATCTCAAAGAAAATGAGGGGAAAATAAACTAAAGTTGGATTTGTCCTGTTTTGAAATAACCAAACGGGAAAATGCTTAATCAACAACAACAATATTTTAATTCAATTTAAATACTAAAAGGATAATTAACTAACATACTTTAACCACTAAATTTATAGAATTTAATTACAATAGTATATTTCCTTTTTCAATACCCCAAATTTCCCTCAATTACAATAAGATATCAACTTTTATTTTTTATTGCAAAACAAATGTACTTTACTATTGTATAACTTTTTTTCTCTTTTTCAGAATTTCCCTCTCTGGTATGGATACCAAGAGTCTTATCAGATAAGTATTAATTGTAAATTTTTCTTTCTGAATAATTTCTTTCTTAACTCTCTTGTATCTCAACTTTAAAGAATTGATACTTTGTGTCCTTTTTCTTTTCCCCTTGTCTCACAGGTCCTCGTAAAGCAACCCCAGTGACCCAACTCAGGTAAGTAAAAAAAATATTTCTCTGTCCTGTCACTGTGTTGTCACTTAGCTGCAGTTTTTTTCTGATGCAGAATCCTTCACGGTCTTTCTTGCGTGGGAGCTCAGGTTTTCCAGACTTCTTTTCCACTGTCTTTGACACCGTCACCCTACACCTCACTCTTAATAAAAATAAATGGAAGGAAAACCCTATCTTCTTAACCAACCCCTTCCCACACTAAATGACTTAAATATGTATAATTTATAACACTGGGCAACACTTAACTAAGAAAATTAAAATAACTATACCCTCGCTAAACCCCCTAAACTTACTTATTTTTTTCCTAAACTAATGAGCACCAACATATATACACCTCCTACACCTTTCACCAGGACAAAATTACAAAACACTTCCAACTCACCACTTTCCCCTCACACACTGCCCTCCTATCACCAAACTCAGTCAAAATCCCACTTCCAACCTTCTCAAAATCACTCCAAACTCACCACATTAGCCACACCACCAAACACACTTCCTTCCACCTCCACAGTCACCAGCGCTCTCCCCCCTCCGGTTTACATCTTCTGGCCCGGGAACGTGCTCCATCGCTCCCGGGCCCCGAAACTCGTTGTGCGGCCTCAAATCGGCCCGCACCCGGCCCAAACATGCCCCGGACCTCTTCTTCACTCCCGGGAACGTGCCAATCGTCCCGGGAGCAAAAAAACAAAACAAAATCGCGGCGCTTCCACAGCGCCTCACGGACCAGCCCCCCTCGGAGCCCAAGGTGGACCGCGGACCCGGAGTAAGTTTTTAAATTTATTTTTCCTTCTCTTTCCCCTTAACCCCTGTTACAATAACCTGAGAACCTATACAAAAATAGGACTCATAAAATCAGATTGATGAATCAATGCTTAATTAAGCAATTTATTATTCAAATCATCCTTGCAAGAATGGGTGTGTATTCCGTCAGCTCTAAGTTGGAGCTTGTCTCTATACACACACATATTTCTATAAGATTCCACAGACTGCCCCTAAGTTTTTCTCATTGGCCAATGGTCGTCTGCCTGTCTGCTAGGGTTCTGTGTGACAACAGCTGGGACCTCTCCCCCTCCCTCTCTATAGTCTCTTTGTTCATAGTTCCCTGTTATCGTACAGATGTGACCTTGGCTTCCCTCAGCTCTGGGGCCTGCATGTCTTTTCTAAAGCTTGTCTGCCAGCAGTGTGGGGGCTTCTTACCCCTCCTTCCTCTCTTTCCTTAGCTTCTCACAGAGAAACACAGTTCCTGTGTTTTGTGACCCATATAGCTATAATACAGTAAAATGATTTCCCTTAGAGACATCTTAGCTAGGGCCTATTGTATAAAAATGCCATATATTTCTATATTTCTTACACCTATCACTGAAGCAAACGTGCAAGTACCACCTCAACACTCATTCAACTTCCATCAGCCCTGCCCTCATCCCCAGTCCTGCTAAACTGAAAAGCAATACAGGAGACAGAAGAAGTGGGGCCTTCCCTTTTGCCTGCATTGCTATAGACTCTGCCATTCTCAATCCTGCCCCCTCTGAAGTCACTTCCTGTTTTTGAGGGGTGGGATCAGGACTGGCAGAGTGGGGAGAGGGACACAGAAGGATGATGGGTACAAGGGGAAATAGGGTGATAGGGATAGGGAGAGATCTAGGATGGAGGTAGAGTGAGAGAGTTGTGGTGCTGGATGTAAGAGTGGAGAGAGGATATGCTGGATGGAGGGGGCAAGAGAGAGAGAGAGAGAGAGAGGAGAGATTGGTCAGAAGAGTGAAAATAGGGGAGTACTGTACTGAGGGGAGGAAAGAAAGAGAAAGAGAAGATGCTGGAACAGGGCGAAGGGAGAGTGGAAAATACTGGAGAATAATAAGATGAGGGCGATGGAAAGCTAGAGTAGAAGCAGATAGAGAGGCAGAAAAATAAATGGAAATAAACTGAAAGGAAAAAGAGAAGGATGTAGGAGAGGAAGTAAAGAAGAAAGGAAGGGAGAAAAGAAGTGGCAGCTGGACTGGAGACCCTGGAAAGAAAATTAAGAAAACATAGAGCAGAAACTGAAGGACTGGGGCAAACATGAATAAAATGACCAGATAACAAAGGTGGAAAAAATAATTTTATTTTTAATTTCATGAATAGAAAATGCAGTTTTACAGTAAATTTACAATGCTTTCTTTTACAATATGTAGGGTGCTATTTCTATTTCTCTTTCTCTAGTGTTGCACTGCTTGCAGAATATGGCTTCTTGGGGGTTAATTTTTTTCTACATATTTTAACTTTGTGGTTGCTTTATTCTATACTGTGTTCAGTATTTGTGACCAAAGACAGGTAATTTGTTTGCATGGAGTTTGTATGTAAAGATTTGTAGTAATTCAGTTTGTTCAGTTTCCCCATAGATGTATTGGTGTTCTAGGTTTCACTGCAATATTTATGTTGCTGTGTTTTCCTATGTAGTTTTATGGTATACTAAATTAGCTCTCTACTGTTCTGAAAGGGCAAATGGAAGCAAGTGCCTCAGTAAAAATAGGAACTTGCTTTCTTTTGCCTTTTCAGAGCAGTATAGGTCCTGAGGGATTTTTGTAGTGTTTTGTATTACAGGTACTTCACAGTATGCTTGGTACAGGAGAGGTTTATGTTTTTACTGAGATTACACCAAAATCTTTTTTGTATGATGAATTCCTAGGGAAATGCCCTTTTTCTGCTTTGCGTCCATTCTTGGGGAGGGGCTATGCGGGATTCCAGTGTGCAGTGTCTGGGTTGGTGTTTTTTATGTTAGATTTCCAGGCTACATAATTAAATTAAGTATAACCAGCGATTGTAAAGATTTAAATTATATAGCCTGGGATTATAAATTAGTGAATTTTTCTTGGGGCAGTGGCCTCGCCATCATTCTGAGTTGGGAGTCCTCCTTGCAGCCTGAGGAGGCTCCCCTTTTTAGGTGCTTTGGCAGAGGGGGGACACCATATCTCATTTTTTTTTGTTTTAGACAGCAAATTGCCTTGAGCCACCCCTACAGCAAAAATAACAAATGTGTATTAATCCTCCCATGCACAAGCAGCACGCCTTACATAGCTTCAACTTGCCAAGCTGCACAGGTTCCCATAGATGTCGCTTCAAATATCACAAGATTGGCTCTACGTGACTCAGGAAGCTGATGCTTGTGAGGTGTTGATCCTGCTGCTCTGAGGAGAAAGGAAACATAGGGCATGTAGCATGGAATATTATGGAAACAAAAAAAGCAACACTGGGCCTTCAGGGTTGGGATAAGCAAAGTCCTCCTTTATTGAAAGATAGACCCGACACCGGCCGCGTGTTTCGGCGCACCTGCCTCAGGGTTCAGAGAGTCCTGAATATGTCTTTCATAAAGATGTATGTGTCATAAACAAAAAAACGATTGAAATACAATGCCTGATCTAAATCTGCAGATACTTTCATTTTTTTCATAAACTGCTCACAAGATGTCCAACAGAGTACTTCGTTTCAAATCTCCTTTGTCAGGCACACCACATGGTGAACGCTTATTCCAACCCTGAAGGCCCAGTGTTGCTTTTTTGTTTCTGTATTGGTTTGTATACTGCTTTACCCTCTCTTTTGTGATCTTGCATGGAATATTATGGCCAGCCATAAGAGCAAAGGGCTGAACAAAAGAAGATTAGGGGGACAATGGAAGCAGGCGTGAGAGAAAGGATCCAGGGAATTATGGAAGAGCACAGACAGAAGGAGAGAGGGAATCAAGGATAAGTGAGCATGATATGAAAGGGAAGTGGGGAAATGGCGAGAGATGAGAGGGTGGAGAAAAGGAGGAAGGAGAAAGATGAGAGAAGGAACAATGGAGAAGAGCTATCAATGTGGGAGAGGAAAAAATAGAAAAGGAGAACTTGGGGAAAGGTGTAGGAGGATGTGGAGGAGGGAAAACGAGAAAGGAGACAGTAAGGCAAGAAAGAAGAGGGAGCTCGAAGGTGGGGAAAAAGATGAGTGAAGGATGGAAGGAGATATGAGAGGAGTGGAGGTAAGGAAGAGGAGGAAGACTAAGAAGAGATAAAGGGGAAGAAGGGTGGTGAGAGAAGGAGGGGGGAAAGAGAAAAAGATGAGGGAAAGGATACATAGTAGGAGCAAAAGGAGGGTAGCATGTGAGGATTGGGAAGGGTGAGTGCCAGGTGAGGAAGAGAGGAGCATGGTATTTGAGAAAGAGGGGAGAGGAGAATGAAAGAGTATAAGCAGGGTAAAGAAGTACCAAAGGGAAACAAAATAAATAGGAAAGAAATGATCAAGAGAAGAAAGATAGCAGCAAAGCAGGAAAACAAAACCAGTGAGAAGGATGAAAGAATAGAATGGATAATAGAAAAAGGAAACTTAGAAGAGGGAGAGAAAAAATGAAAAAGAAAAGGATGAACCTAGCTGGTGGGATTCTTTATGAATAGAAGACCCTTGGGGCTTTCTTATTGTCTTTTATAACTTATTGAAAGGTATGGGGAGGGGGAATGATTATGATAAATGGGAGTATCACTTTGGGTTGCCTCCTCCCATACCTAGCTTGCCTCCCAGTTGCCACCTGAAATATTTCTCTATAGAAATGCCACTGTATGTACAAGACCATCATGGACCTTTGGTATGTCACTGTATAACAGTTCTTTTGTGTTAAATGTTAACATGATCTGCATCCACAAAAATCCATCTCCCCCCCCCTAAGATGTGCAGATCAGATATAGTGCATTTCTCCATGGAAGACACCATATAAGAAATATTCCGATTCTTAAGTAATCTTAGCAATAGCAAAATAAATCTCTCCACTGCCAAGTACATCGTGAAATACAAAACCTGAAAAATACCTAAGATATATGTAGCAAACATGTCATACAACAGTAACACTAATCCTATGATTCAAACAGCAAGAACGTTAGCTATGAATAGGCAGCACTACAAATATTACATTGGGCCCTATAACACTGATAAATCTGCTACTGGTAAAACAGAACATGTGGGACTGCTACAAACCTCTACACACAAGCCACAGAATACTATACCTCAGTCACATGCAAAACACTGACAGACCTCACTAATTACAGAACAAAGTATCACAAATTAGAAATAGAAAAATAGACAAAAATTGAACTGGGAACCCTAAAAAGTCAAACTAGATATGTACAGCAACATAAGAGAAATAAAAATAGAATTGCATTTCCTCTTACACTGAACATAATGCAAAGACATCCATGATGAACATTTTCTAAACTAACATAATCTAATTAATAATTGAAAATAAAACACTTTTTTTCAACCTGTGTTGTGTGGATATTTTATTTTTCCATTATGCTTGTCCCAGTTTCTCTTTTCTGCTTTCCTGTGTGACTTCTGCTAACTCACTTTCCAAGGACTACAGTCCATTTGTTATTTCTCTTCTCCTGTCTTGTTCCACTTTCTCACTACATCTGTCTCTGACATATAGATCTTTCCTTATTAGCTCTTTCCTCCCTTTCTTTTCTGCCTCTCTGTCAACTCAAATTTCACCTGCTTCCTCACCTTGCAGTCCTATTTCCTTCTTTTTTCACTTTTTAACTACATTTCAACTTTCTATTTCCTTCTCTCACCCCTTAGCTCTCCCAGTTCATGTCTCACTCCTTCCCTGGCCTCTTAATCCCATTTTTCATTCTTCTACTCCCCACTGATGCATCTTTACTTTCTGTACTTACTATCCTCCTCTGACTCTTCTTTTGACAACCCCCATTGCTGCTCCCAAATAGTTCCCTCATTCCCATTTTCTTCCCTCCCTCTACCTTGTAGACAGATTCTCCTTCCTCTCTCTCCCCCTACCCTCATAGCCTGACATCTTCCTGTTCCTTCCCTCCAACCCCTAGCATCTTCCTGTACCATCTCTCCCCATTTCTCTTTCCTCCATCCCTGCCACTGTGATCCAACATTTCTTCCTCTCTTTACTACCTCCCTGCCCATGTGGTGCAACATCTCTTTCTCTTTTCCCTCCCTACCTCCCTCTAATTGTCCAGCATCTCTCCCTTTCTTCTGCTCTCAGGTTTGACATCTCTCTGTCACTCTTCCCTCCTTTTCTCACATTGTCTAGCATCTTTTCCACCTTCTTGCCCACCCCCATGTCCCTTTTAAATTGTACAGCGCTGCGTAACCCTAGTAGTGCTTTAGAAATGTTAAGTAGTAGTAGTAGTAGTTGTTGTTTCTCTTTCTTTCATCCCTCCTGACCTCTCCTCTTTTCCTGGGTTCATCATGTATATCTTTCTTCCCTTCCTCCTTCCCCTCCGTTCCCCCATCTGCCATTTCTTTCTTTCTTCCTCCCTCCCCTTAAACCCCCTCCCAGTCAATCATTTCTCTCTCTTTATTCCCTCCCTCCCTTCCTGCCCTTGTGATCCAACATCTCTTCCTCTCTCTTCCCTCGCTCCCCTCCACCCTCAGCTTCATCAATTCTCTCTCTCTATCTCTTCCCTCCCTCTCCTCCATCCTCAGCTCCATCAATTCTATTTCTTCCCTCCCTCCCTCCTCTTCACCTTTAGGTTCATCAATTTTCTCAATTTCTTCCCTCCTTCCCCTCCTGGCAATGTTCCCTCTAAGCTGAGTGGGTGTCCTCTAACTGCATTGCTACCAGTAGGGAGTGATGCTTCAATATTGTGTTTTCAGTTTCTAGGGACAGGCAGGTGCACTGGAGTCCTGCAGAGTTTGCCTATCCATCACTATTGAAAATGTGATAGTGAAACAGCACCCCCTCCCACTGCCAGGACTGTAAATGGAGGACCAGCTTAGAGGGAACAGTGCCTCCTGGGCCCATCATTTCTTATTTTTTCCCTCCCCCTCCATCACCTTTCCTCCTCTCTCTCCTCCTCCACTTTCCTTTTCTGTACCCCCCCCCCCCAGTCTAGCTTACACCGTGTCTCCTAGGAGGTCTCCTGCAGTGGCAGCATTTGACTAATGCAGAGGCTAGGTACAGGGTTACAGAGGGGCAATGATGGAAAAGGCATGGGACAGGGACAGAGATAGGCAATGCTGAATATAGCTAGAGGATAGGGACACTAAGAGGTCAGATGCTGAATAAGGGGAGGACAGGAGCAGGGGACATAGAGGAGAGATGATGGACAGGACAGATAGGGACAGAGAGAAGATGGATGGTAGACATGGAGAGAGAAGAAGTGTCATATGTAAGGGAGACCTTGAAAAGATAGGAAGAACAGAGAAAAGCAGAAGAGACACTTAGATCAAGCTGAACAAAAAAAATTAAAAAATAGAATGCTCAGACTACAAAGGTAGAAAAAATATTTTATTTTGAATGTATTAATTGGAATATGTCAGCTTTGGGAAATGTGATAATTTTGCATTTTAGTTTCTATTTCTCTAGTATTGCTGTATATGCAAGTTTGACTTTTATTTGTTGCCTTCATATCTCTATTACTGATTTGTGGTTTCTTGTTTTATATTTGCCGAGGGTGTGTCTGTATATGTGACCAAGGTGTAGTATTTTGCTAGCATGTAGTTTCTGTGCAGAGATCTGTAGCAGACCTATTTGCTCTGTTTTCTCAATAGATGGTGTATTGATATTTTAGGGCCCGGTATAATATTTACAGTGTTCCCTGTTCATGAAAAAGGTTCTTGCTTTTTGAGTCCTGAGAATAAGTGTTGTTATGCTGTGGTAAGGTTCTGAGTGTATTTTGCGTACAGTGTTTTCCAATGGTTGGATTATGTGTTGGCCTTACTGAGGGGACATCAAAACTTTAATATAATTTTAGTTTGTTTTAACATCAGTGTTTGTGAAAGAATAATATACATGTATCACATTTCCTTCTGAGATAGCAACCCTAGTGCAGACAGTTGATTGTAGAGGGATGAGGTAGGGGAAGGGTGCAACAGTAGTGTGGCAAGGGACGGGGTGGAGCACAGGGGCAGGACAAAGGAGGGGTAAATGTGGAGAAAGGGAGAAGATGGAGCAAAGTAGGTGTTGGGTTTTTCTGTTAAAAAGTTGGCAACCCTATTCATTGGCAGCAGGAGATGCGTTAATAAATCTTCATCTCCTGCTGCCACAGGAGCAGTCATGCAGTAAGAGCTGCAAAATCTCACAGCTCTTATCGCGAGGCTGGCTGGTAGCAGCAAGAGATGCCAGTTTATTAAAGCATCCCCTGCTGGCAGAGAGAGAGGTGGTTTGTTGGTGCTACGGCCCGCAGAATTTTGGCGAGCAGGGGGTGGAGGTGGAGTGGGGCTGGGGTAGAATTGGGGCGGAGGCAGAGTTAGATGAAGTGGGGCAAGGTTGGGGCTGTGTCTGTCAATCTTCCTCTCAAACATTGGGCCCCCTTGACAGCTCTGCTCTCCCTCCCCTCTCCCACAGGTGATGTGGCATTGAGCAGCGACTCATACATGCTGCTGCGCTGGTCCCACAGCAGAGCTGTCAAGGGGCCCAATCTTAGAGAGGGAGATGTTAAACTATGCCCAACTCTGCCCAGTAACACCCTCAGAGCTGCCCATTCCACCTCCTGGCTCTACCCCCTGAGAGACCTCAGCCATGAAAAAGGTGTGAGCAAAATCTAAATAAATAAATAAATAAATGGCACCAACAAGCCACCGCTTACTCAGACAGCAGGAGACACTTTAATAAAACATCATCTTTGGCTGCTGCGGGACCAGTCTTGCAATAAGAGCTGTGAGAAGTAGTTTTCAGAGTATAATTAATAAAATGTAAAATGAAATAAAGGGATATTAACATTTCCTATGTGTGTCTCTGTATGCTCTACTTATGTTTGACATGTGTGTATTTGTATTCTGTGTGGTGTGTGTGCTGGGTATGTGTTGTGTCAGTGAAAGTGAGGACACTTGTGGAGTGGCAAGTTTGGGGTGGGGGGATAATTTGGCCCTTGTAGAGATACTTGTAGGCAGTGCTTTTTTTGTGCCGGTACGCAACGGTACGGCGTACCGGCACCTTTTTTTGCCCGCCCCGCCCCCCCGCGACACTCCGGGCGAGTCCTGCACTTAGTTTTTTTTTTTAAGACTCAGAACGTGCAAACGATGCAGCCGGCAGCGATTGAAAGAGGCTGTCTGGGCTGGCGTCTGCGTTGGAGCTTCCCTCACCCTCTGCGAGTCCCGCCTTCGTTGTTACAACTTCCTGTTTCGCGGGACTCGCAGAGGGTGAGGGAAGCTCCGACGCAGACGCCAGCCCAGACAGCCTCTTTCAATCGCTGCCGGCTGCATCGTTCGCACGTTCTGAGTCTTAAAAAAAAAAAAACTAAGTGCAGGACTCGCCCGGAGTGTCGGGGGGGGGGGGGGGGGTTGGGGAACGATTGGGGAGAGAAAGAGGGAAACCAACAGAGGGAAGGATTGGGGAGAGAGAGAAAGAGGGAAACCAACAGAGGGAAGGATTGGGGAGAGAGAGAAAGAGGGGAAACCAACAGAGGGAAGGATTGGGGAGAGAGGGAAATAGGGAAACCAACAGAGGGAAGGATTGGGGAGAGAGGGAAAGAGGGAAACCAACAGAGGGAAGGATTGGGGAGAGAGGGAAAGAGGGAAACCAACAGAGGGAAGGATTGGGGAGAGAGAGAAAGAGGGAAACCAACAGAGGGAAGGATTGGGTAGAGAGGGAAAGAGGGAAACCAACAGAGGGAAGGATTGGGGAGAGAAAGAAAGAGGGAAACCAACAGAGGGAAGGATTGGGGAGAGAGAGAAAGAGGGAAACCAACAGAGGGAAGGATTGGGGAGAGAGAGGGAAACCAACAGAGGGAAGGATGGGGAGAGAGAGGGAAAAACAGATGGAAGGATTGGGGAGAGAGGGGAAAAACAGATGGAAGGATTGGGGAGAGGGGGAAAAACAGATGGAAGGATGGGGAGAGAGAGGGAAAACACAGATGGAAGGATTGGGGAGAGAGGGAAAAACAGATGGAAGGATGGGGAGAGAGAGGGAAAACAGATGGAAGGATGGGGAGAGAGAGAGGGAAAACAGAAGGATGGGGAGAGAAAGAGGGAAGACGCTGGATGGAAGAATGCAGAAAGAAATAGGGGAGACACTGGAAGGATGGGGAGAGAAAGCAGAGCTGCTGGATGGAAAAGGGGAATAGAGAAAGACTGGAGAATAAGAGGAAGGGGCATGGGGAGAACAAGGGTGAGGAAAAGATGAAAAGCCACAGGTAGATGAAGGAAATTAAAGAATGGATAGTAAGAATAAATTAAATCTGGACAGAGAGAGAGCCTGAAAAATATTGAAGAAAGCAAAGAAAAAGGAGACAAAAATGACAAATGGCACAGAAGAGTTAAGCGAAAACAAAGGAAAGCAGAATCACAGACTGGGACCAATATGGAAAGAAAAACAGTCACCAGACAACAAAGGTAGAAAAAAATCATTTTATTTTCATTTTAGTGTTTGTAATATGTCCAATTTGAGAATTTACATTGGCTGTCTTATTTTGCACTGGGTATACTGGAGCTGTAAGAGCTTACAGAGATTATTTATCATGAAAAAAAATCACGTTATTTTTTTCTCCTATAGTACTATAATATTTTAAATGATGTCTGTTTATATGCGCCATGGCTGGTATACGGGGTGTGGTTAATGTGGGTGTGGCTATCATAGGGGTGGAGCCATATGTGGTGACCCCGCCCATAATGAGTACCGGCACCTTTTTTTCTACAAAAAAAGCACTGCTTGTAGGGGACCCGTTTTGGGGTTTGGGCAATTTGTGGAGTTGTGGGGCATTAGCAGGGGGTAATTTTGGGGATTGGGGCAGTTTGTAGGGTGTTGTGTCTGTTGCGGGTAGCGTGTTTTGGGGGTGGAGGTAGTTTATAGGAGATTATTTTTGGCAGTGTGATAGTTGCAAGGGTTTACTTAAGGGATATGGAGCAGTTTACAGGGTGGTGGGGCAGTTGGATGATAGTGATTTAGAATGGGGCAATTTCCAGAAAGTAGTTTTAGGAGGTGGGGCTGTTTAGGAGTATTGCGGCAGGTGCAGGCAGTGGTGTGCTGGAGCAGGCTCTCACAGGCTCGCAAGAGCCGGTTGTTAAGTTTTTAATAATTTTGGGAGCCGGTTGTTAAAGTAGGGCCCTCCATGGCTATTTTAACAACTGGCTCCCAAAATGTGGGCTTGGGCCCCCTGCTGAATTTTCTTTTACTTTGCTGGTGGGGATGCTGAACCCTGCCAGCCAAGTAAATAGACCAGCAAGGCACAGTGCCCCCACGGGTGCACAGAGCCGCCTATAATATGGCGCCGTGCCCCGACGGGCGTGCGCACCAGGCCAGCGGAGTGCAAACGAGGCGTGATGGGCATGTTCCCGCCGCCAAAGGGCACCCCGCTGAAAAGGGGGAAGAGCTACAAAGGGGTTTAAAAGCCCCTGGGTGGAGCCCGGATGGCCTCTTCAGGCACAAGCATACTCTGTTGACTAATGAGCCGAAGGCTGAATTCGGCTTGTGTATACCTAAGGTTTTAAGATGTGTTATATCTAAATAAAGCTGTGGCTGAGTTGTGCCATATTTAAGAAAATACCATGTGTTGGGTTATTATTATTGTGTTATTATTGTAAATATCAGATAACCTTATACCCGAGGGGTCTCGGTTGCTTATATTATGCTGCTGCTCCCCACTCCTTGTTTCCAGCTCTGAGCAGTAGGCTGGGACTTCTCCAGCATGTATGAGAAGTTTCAGCATGCTGCTCAGAGCAAGACGTTGGGAGTGGTGGCAGTCCATTTATTGGCTGCCAGCAAAGGTATGCCTAGCATGCCCCCACGAAGGGAGGGAGGAGAGAGAGAGACAAGTGTGGGGGTATGGAACAGTAGGGAATTCCACCTTTTAAACTGTCTAGCCCTGTTCTCTAACTGGTACGTTTCACTCTATGCTACAGAGGCTGGAACTCCTTCTCCCATAGAAATGCATTGGGTCACTTTTTTTTTTTGCGGGGTTAGGGGGGGGGGGGGGGTAAGGACTGGAACCCCTAGTCTGATTTGATGTTTTTCCCAGTTGTTCCCTCGTGCCAAGTTTTATCCCATTCCATTCCATTTTCGGAGAGTTATGTTACTCCCAGTCTGACAGATAGACATGCTCAACCTCTTTTGAAAGATTCTTTTCAACTTTCCCTTAGGAAGCCAGTCAGTGAATCCTCTGTATTTAGGCAGCCTCTACTGAAGTGTCTGCTTCCTCCTGACTCACTGCCATTCTGCTTTATCCTGCTACACCTTCTGCTTTCTTCTTTCAGTTCTATTACACAGTCAGTATGAGGAGGCAAGTGCAGGTACAGAATGTGGTAGGTGTGTGCAGCCTGTGGAGTTGCTCTGAATGTTGCTGCCACTACTCTACACAACATTACTTCAGGAGCTGCCCAGGGCCACTTTGGTAACTGAAGCCAGTCCAACTGCTTCAGCACAGACAGTGGCAGAAGTTCTAATTAAGGGACTCCAAAGCAAAATAACAGAAAGTCCCCAAGTGCAGGGGAATCCACCCCAGAAGAAAAAGGTACAGCTATAAATGGACCCCTCCTTATCTGGGCCCTCCTGCTCTTCAGGAACTGCTTGAGTGAAACTTACACCACTGGCCCAGGAGCCTCTGCTAAATCAGCTGAATGTAGGAGGACCATTGTTCCAGGGGAGAGGTTGCAGGTAGGATCAGCAACAATGGATACTTTCTTTTGCATTGAAATAGGTGAGGAGGGGAAGTAAAAGAGAAGCAGTATGGGCAGGAGGGGAAGAGACAGCAGAATGGGGTACAGGATGAGAGCAAGGAAATGGGAGATACTGGTGTAGGGTGGAGGCTCATGAAATCTTCAAAAGGACCCTTCACCCATGAATTGCCAATGCCACTGCCTGAGGAGTCCATGATTACAAATGTGACTCGTGACCCTCAAAAGATTGCCTACTACTGGACTAAGATGTAAAAAGAGGTTATACCATAGAAGATAATGTATCTGTATTTCTACCACTGGTCACCCCCCAAAAGTGTAAAAAAAAGCCTCTGTGATGCAATCCTTATTTCCTTCTTCCCTTCTCACCCATTAGTTTCCTCACCCGTAACTGTCTTGTCTGTCTGTATTATTTAGATTGTAAGCTCTTTTGAGCAGGGACTGTTTCTTTGTATCAGGTGTTCAGCGCTGTGTGCATCTGGTAGCGCTATACAAATGCTAATAATATAGGGCCTGCTTTAGGCAAAGTGACCCTTCCCCCGGTTGGCCTCCTCCTGAGAAGTTGACCCCTTCTGGTTGGCCTCCTGAGAGCTTCCAAAAGGATTCCAAACCCTGATGTACCCCTCCTGCCTCCCAGATCTACCCTCAACTTTGCCTACCCTATCTGATGCTGATAAAATATGTTGGATGTGGGTGAAATCCCTACTGTAGTGATCAGCCTGTAGCTTATTTTATTCAGCTCTCTTGCTGTGGAGTATAGACAGAAAACATATTGGTGAAGGTAGACCTTTCCCTGTCAATCCAAAGTTGGGGGAACTGGAAAGCAGGACCTGAAGTGTTTTGGATATCAGGGCTCAGAGCATTCTTGGACGTTCTGGGGAGGGAAGGGTACTATTGAGGAGGGTTGCTATCTATGTGGGAAGAATTAATTGTGTGGTCAAAAACTTTCGGGAAACAGTAATTTGTAAAAATTCCTAGTGAGTCAATTAATCTTGAAATCTCCTTCTGAAAACAACCCTTTTCAAGCAGCAGCAAGGTGAATGAACTTGCACATAGCTTTTAATGATGCACTCATTGTTGTCCGTTCAATGGGGACCACCGTTTCACCTGAAAACATGGCTTCCTCAGGAACGGAGTGCTAAATTGCAAAGTTGGGTGTTCAGAGCTGAAAAATTTGAAATAAAACAGAGATGACCACTAGGATTTAAACAAAAGAGCAAAAGGCACAAAAGAGTGTCAACCCTCGGACAGACATACTTGAAACAGAAGCGTCTAGAAATCCAAATGGCGTCTCAGCGTCAACGTGCAAGCAGCTGATCTAAATACTGCGTATAATCATGACGTAATGGACGGTGACTGGCAGTTTAATAAAAATGGTGCCAGTCTATAGAATTATTAAGTCCATTTGGTTCTACCGTGTCTAGTTCAAAAATCCACTTTGCCTCCCTACTTAATAATCGTAGTTTGCGGTTCCCGCCTCTGTGAGAGGTTTTAATCTGGTCAATGGCAAAGCACCGCAAGTCTTCAAACCTGTGATTGTGTGTAATGCAGTGTTCCACTAATGGTTCTTTAATTGCTGATCTCCGAATGTTGGATCTGTGTTCCAGAATCCTGGTTTTTAATGATCTCGTCGTCATACCTATATAGGTCTTTTTGCAGGGGCAACTCAAAGAATAGACAACATGGTCGGATAAACAATTAGTGAAATGAGACAATTTGTAAGATTTATTGGTTTTAGGATTCACAAATTGTTTAGTTTGTGTTGTGATCGCACAAATTTGACAAAGACCACACTTGAAATGACCAGAAACACATTTAGATTTGCCGGTATTGAAAGGTCTCAAATCAGCAGGGCTAACAATCTCCTTGATGTTATTATTCTTAGCAAAAGCAATGCATAGATTGAAATTCTAAAATGCAGGAATGGATTTCATGATCTCCCATCTGTTCTTAACTAAGGATGCAAGATGATGACTATGTTCATTATATTGCATCACCATGGTGAGCATCTCGTCTTCTGCTGAATATTTCAATGTACTGGACAGTAATAGGTTTCTGTCATTATATTTTGCCCTCTGATAGGCTTTTCTCAGGACCAATTTTGAATAGCCCCTGTCTGAAAGATCTGACATTAAGTTTTTAGCTTGTATCTTAAATGTCGACTAATCAGTGCAGATGCATCTCAATCTAAGCATCTGAGAAAGAGGAAGACTATTCTTGAAGTGAGTGGGATGACAGCTAGAATTGTGTAAAAAGGTGTTTCTGTCTGTAATGTTTTTGAATACCTCGGTGACAAAGTTTTTGGAAACTAAGTTGACCTCTACATCTAAATAATAGATACAGTCAAATGAGTGTTGTTCAGTGAGCTGAATATCCTGGTTACAGCTGTTTATCCAGGTCATAAATTTTTGAAGATCTGACAGGGAGCCCCTCCAAAGCATGAAGATGTCATCTATGTACCTCCACCAGTGCAGAATTAAATCATAAAATGGAGACTGGCTGATCCATTCATGCTCAAAGCTGGACATATAAAGATTGGCAATGGACGGGGCAAATGTTGCTCCCATCGCAACCCACTCGTTTGTAAATACAGTTTGTCATGGAACATGAAATAATTTTCTTTCATGGTGTTATGATTGGGGTCTGAACCCCTCTCAAACTTACCTCTTTCCTGGGGGTCAGCTTCTTAGCTGGCTTCTGTTTCTTTTCTCTGTCCTTTCTGAGCTGGCTCTGTCTTTCTGTGCTGGCAGCTTCCAGCAGCAGGGCTCTAATTGTTTCACTATACTGCACCTGTGTGGGTAGTCTGAGTTGCTCTAACTCTCTTTGGGTTGTACTGGCTTCAAGTGTTTCACGGTTTGCATTGGTGTGGGTTGGGCCTCTCTGGGTCAGTGTGCTTTTGCCTAGGTCTAGGGAGTGTGACATCATCAGGGAGGGCCTTGATAAGGAAGTGGTCTTGTTTCCTTCAGGGCCTTGGCAACGGTGGTGTTTGCTTTAGGTAGGGTGTCTAATTTCCCTGCTTGCTTTTGCTAAGGTCCAGGTTAGTGTTAGTGCAGTGTGCACTGGTGACTGTGTGTTTAGCTTTCCTGCTTTTCCCTTATGGTTCCCCTGCTTTTCCCTTTTGGTTTTGGAAGCATTGCTGTGTGCAGGGCTTTGGAAGCTCTGTTGCTGATAGAAGTACTTCAGGGTTTGGTGTTGTTAGGAACACTGCAGAGTTTGCTGTTAGAAGTACTTCTGGTGTTTGTGCTATTGGGAGCATTGCAGTCTTTGCTGTTGGTGTTTGGTGCTTTAGAAGCACTTTTGGCTTATGTGTTAGCTTCACTGCTTTTTCCTTGTGGCTCCCCTGTCTTCCCTTTTAGTGCTAGGAGCTCTTCTGGTTGCTTGCCAGAGTAGTGTTTAGGAAGCACCTTGTTAGTTGTATCTAGCTTGCTAGAGCAGTGCTTAGGTAGCTGGTTAGTTCTGTGTTTAGCTTATTAGTGTAAAGCTCTGCTTGTAGCTTGGTGCTTAGTAGCACCTGTGTTAGCTTTGTGTTTAGTTCCCTGCTCTGTTAGTTTAGGGCTTAGGAAGTCCCTTTCTTGAGCAGGGCTTAGGGGCTCCTGTTTTAGTATAGGGCTTAGGAAGTCCTTTTGTCAGTTTACTGTTAGGAACACTCCTGCTGGTTTAGGGCTTGGGAGCACGTAGATCAGTTTAGGGTTAGGAGCACTTCTGTTTCCAGTCCTGGTCCCTATGTCACCCGGTATCCAGTAAGTCCTGTCGGCTACTCGAACCCAGAAGCTCAACTCCTGGGGGGCTTAGTAGCTAAGCACAGGTGAAGCTGTGCGGACCAGTCCAGTGTGCTCCAGTCCAGTGTGTTCCGGTCCGGTGTGTGTTCCAGTCCTGTGTCCTCCAGTCCGGGGGATTCCAGTCCATGTGTTCCGGTTCGCTGGGCAGTGCCTGCAGTCCCTGCCGGTGCCGGTGTGCTTGCCCAGCGTTGGTTGGTGGGTTTTGCCTGCTGCTGTCGCTCCTCGTCAGCAGCCCAAGGGCTCACGTTTGCTCCAGAGCCCGGCCCCGCAGGCTCTGAACTTGAGAACCTGACACATGGCTATTCTAGCAAGTGTTAGAAGAAATTCAGTTGGTATCTGATGTGGTCTTTGTCTGTCATCCAGTGTTCGTTCAATAGTTAGCATAGCCTCATCTTGAGGAATAGAGGTATATAATGAACAAACATCCAGAGTGACCATTAAAACCTCATTATGAGCAAGGTCCACATTGTTCAATTTGCAAAGAAAGTGGATGGTGTCCCTAATGTAAGAGGGATACTTGGGAACTTCCGTTTTCAAAAAAGTATCTATAAATGAAGACAATGGCTCTAAAACAGAGTTCCTACCAGGTAGAATGGGTCTATCCGGAGGATTAATCAGCTGCTTGTGCATTTTGGGTAAAAAATACATCACAGGAATGATGGGATAATTACAACACAAAAATTTCTTATCTTTTGGTGTAATGAAACCATCGTTAAGCGCTTTGTTCGTAATTCTGTTGATAATTTGAGGCTTAAGTTTAGTGCCCAGTGCTTGGTGGAGTTTTTTTTTACCCAATGATAGAACCTGAGTGTGTGTTATAAAGTTTAGCTTATTGCTTATAACCACGCTTCAAACCTCAGGCAGTTTGCCTCCGGTTTCTGAGGGTTTTTTTCTCCACAGCACTAATTAAGCACTTGTTATATTTTTTGCTAGAGACTTTCATGTTTCAGTATTAGGTTACACTATTTCAACTCCAGCACACTGTGGTTATTCTCTGTTTATTTTCTCGTGTAAACAGTAATTTGTCCCACATGTCCCCTCTTCATTCACCTGGGGAGGGGGAGCAGGCTGCATTCACTCTACCCCCTGGACCGCTCTAGGGAGCTAGTTTCTCTCCTGTCAGAAGTACAGACAAAATCAAAATGGAGCTGCTAACACTGTGATCAGAATTCATAAAACTTTAGAACAGCGAGTTTATGTCTATTTATTAAATATTTTCTTTTTAATGCAAATTTAATTTCATTACAGTCACAATGCTGGATTCATTTCCTCAAACTTCTTGAGCCACATAAATGACTGTATGTCTAAAGATGGTTGACTCATGGAATTTTTTCTTATTCCCCAGCTATGATGATTGAGCTAGATCAGAAGATATTTTACTCCGTTTTTTAAGTAATTTACTCCTAATTTTTAAATTTTTAGCACAGCTCCAAATTTTGTAACATAGAATTCATTTGTGTTCAAAAGCATCTATTACACATACAAGAGAAAAAAAAGTTAATGTAACGTAAGGAAGATGTTCACAGTGTTTAGTGAAGTGACATAAACTAACTCAAGTAATTAATAACTGAATCTAGGGGACTAATTTAAATCAATGGAGGAATGAAGATTTCTTATGCCTGATTAGTAATGATAGTCAAAAGGGGACAACTGTCATTCCCTTCTTAATAGCTACTGTGTCCCCATCAACTCAGAGGAGCTGTTGGAAACAATTGCTTACCCTCAAAAAAGACAAATATATGAATGTTTTGGCACTCTAAGCAAAGATAAAGTGGAAAATAGGCAGAATATGCTCCCACAATATAGGACATCTGAAAGTAGTTGCATGGTGCATGACATCAATTATTGCTCTCCTGCATAATATCTTCAAGATAGGAAACAGATTTGATCATATACAGCAAATCCATCTGATTGTGATTAACAAATATTATGTAGTTGAATAGCAGACGGGATATTGTGTTATTGGCCTAGGTAACGTCACTGCAAAATATAAAAAAATTGTATAGCTGGTCATGGAACTGACCTTTATTGGCAGTGTGGCAAATTATTAGGTAATAACCACTGGTATCACATTTATTTATTTATTTAGATTTTGCTCACACCTTTTTCACTAGTAGTTCAAGGTGTCTGGAACACTTCCGCTAGTATTGTATAAAGGCACCTACTTGTCTTAATAAAATTGACTTAAGTAGGTGTCTGAAAATGGGCTAAATCTATTTGCCACCTTACAAAATTAGTCTCCATGTGTTGTTCCTATAAAGGGATGGTCATTTTGGCATTGTACTTATCCTTTACCAGTAGATAAGTACAGAAATAACTATCCCAACTTAACCTTAGCAGGACACTGTGACTCGGGGGTAGCACCCCTTTCCTGCATTAAGTGACTGTTTTCCGATGAAGCGCTAGGATTACTATTGATTCAATTGGTTTACAGTTAGAAAACAGTTTTGTTGGGAGCCTGAGTTCCAGCCTGTAAGGAGATACCTGAAGTTGGAAGGGCTTTAGCACGGCAGACAGAGTAGAATAATGGACCCAAAGAAAAGGAAGGGGGATGCTGAGAAGTTGCATGATAAAAAAGCAAAAATGCTTACATAATAGCATAGACAAAAAAACAGAGCACAAAGGGCCTTTAAAAACAGAGGGAACACAGTTCTTTCATTTAAAAAACTTTTAATAGTAGAATTTGATTGGAGGAAGACCCATACCAATATATATATATATATATATATATATATATATATATATATATATATATATATATATATATATATATATATTTAGCTCATGGGTAGTGTATGCAAATGGCAAAATTACCATGGAACATCTGAGCACACCCCAAGGTACATCATTTTTTGCTGCAGTATGAACCCAATAGTGCTTACCACAGCTTTGTAAAAGAGGCCTTTAAAAGTAACCATGATAAGCGCAGTGTGAGAGAAAGCTTCTTTTTTCTTAGCTGCACACCTTTATTTCCCTAATCGTTGCTGACATTCATGTGTTCCCAAGACAAAAAAATGAGTTTCCTTCCATACTACAGTTTACACAGTGCTGTTGTGGTATTTTTTTTGGGGGGGGGGGGAGGGGGGTAATTTCAGTGGCAGTAGTCACTATTTAATTTAAATGCTGATGCTGGTGTTTAAATTAATTCAAATATTTAATACCATGAAAGGCAATTCTGAAATATGATGCACACATTTATGAGCCATTTGCACGCGTAAATGCATACAATATTAGCACTTGTGTGTGCAAGCATACCCTTACCTGCAAAAGTGCCAGCAGTGCACCTAAGCACTATTCTATAAGGGTGCACATAAGCAGCACAGTGCATAAATGCAAGTAGGGAACATATGCATGAACACAGAATGGGTGGATCTCCCAAGTAAACGCATAACTTACAGAATACTGTAAGTTATGCATATCTCTGCAGCATTTATGCTATCACAGTTATGCCAGTTCTATTACTGGTGTAACTGTGAGTGCATAAACAGTAGGTGCACTGATACTAGGTTGTAGTAATATTCTGCAACAGAATCTGGATGCCTAGATACTATTATAGAGTAAGTTTTCACGCTGTGGCATATGGAAGCCTAAATGGAGGTGCCCACTTATAGAATATCCCCTTATAATCAGTGGCACTGAATACATGTGTTATATAGGGACTAGAACCTTTGCTATTAAGCAGGCCTAATCTGATGTTGCGTTCTCGAGGGCCTTGGCATTCTATCAGGTTCTCGAGGCAGAACTGAGCGGCAGCGGCAGGCAAGACTACCCTGGAGCTGGGCATACGTTAGGACCGGACTGGAACTCTGGATTGGAAGTAGGCAACTGGAACTGGCAGGACAGGATCCACTTCACCTGCGCTTGGCCACCGTTCCGCTAGAGTTGAGCTCCAGCGTGCAGGTGGCCGGCAGGACTTGCAGGACAGCGCCGGAACTGGAGAACCAGAGGACCCACCCTGGGTCTAGGAAACATGAGGGAGACTAGACTAGGAACTAAATACAGACAGTGTGTTGCTGCACAGCCACTAGCAAGACCCAGAAGACAGACCAAGGAACACAAGGCGTACAGAAGCTTAGCAGGAGCAAGGACTAGGGTAGCATATACACTAGGCAGAACGTGGATCCGGGAATACCCACAGGGCAAACCCTCTAGCTAGATGGAGACAGGATACAGGAATAATCACCCAGGAAATACACACTAGCTAGACAGGTACAGGATTCAGGATATACACTCAGGATATACAAGCAGGGTAGGCCCACAGGCTAGGCAAGGCAGGACTCATGGTAAAGAGAGCAAACCAGGAATAACAGGCCAAGGGTCTTGGGCAGGCAGCACAGCAAACAGAGTAACCAGGAAGAACAGGCCAAGGATCTTGGGCAGGCAGCAGAGCAAACAGAGTAACCAGGAAGAACAGGCCAAGGGTCTTGGGCAGGCAGCAGAGCAAACAGAGTAAACCAGGAATACAGGCCAAGGGTCTGAAGCCACAGCCGTTCCACACACTGACTGGGGAACTCACAAAGGCTGAGGCTTCACATACAGACAGAGAACCCGGACAAAGGCTTCACCCCAAACACAGGGTAAACCAGGAAGGACCAGCAGTCCACAGACAGAGGCTTCACCCCAACTCAGGGTAAGCCTGGAGCAGAGGCTTCACCCCAAACACAGGGTAAGCCTGGAGCAGAGGCTTCATCCCAAACACAGGGTAAGCCAGGAAGGACCCACAGTCCACAGACAGACAGTGGCAGGGAAGAACCCCCCACAGGAAGACAACAAACACAGACACAGAGCGAAGCTGGGCAGGAACCCAGAGAGAGGCTAAGCAGAAGTGCAACCGACACTTACTAACCTGACCTGGCCTAAGAGCATAACACCTATGCAAAGGCTCTGACTGCAAGCACAGCACTTCCTTATGAAGGCTCTCACTGATGAGTCACCAGCAGCAGGACAGAAGCAGGAAGTACACTGACCCCAAAGAGAGGCTTGACACACATAGGAAGTCAGCCCACAGGAAAGACAGAGAGGGACCATCTTGGAAACTGGAACAGAACAGATGGAAGCCATCTTGGAAACTGGCCAGGCAGGGAGGCATAGCCCACACAGGTGAGGTCTAGTGAGATAATCAGCACAGAGACTAGAGACAAGACTAACACAAACACAGACAGAAGCCAGCAGAGCTGCTGACCCCCAGAAAGAAGGTAAGGCTGAGGGTGGTCACGGCCACAGACGTGACATCTGAACACATAACTTACCTGTATAGTGGCTGAATTCAGCTGTTTTCCAGATACGCCTTTGGTGCTGCCCTCACTCTACCCTATGTTCATATATTTTTACTGTCCAAATGTCAAATTCTACAATTATATCCTATCTGTTTTCCATTCCTAGAAAAAATATGCCTATTGTTCTGTTCAGGTGGAGTATCTCACAATGCTTGACATGCAGATAAACCAATATTTAACATCACCAGGTAGACTCAAAGCTCTTGTTCAAATTATTCTTTAATACAATTAATCAAAGGACAAGGAGAAACAAGACTTACTATTGAGATGTTGCCTCTGCAAGAGTTCATTTTTTAACAGCCTTCTCAGGCAGGAGAGGCTACACAGCTGGCTGGTAATGTTGTAAAGACAGAGAAGATGACTCAGAATACTGGATGACGCTCCAGTTGAACATAACTGTTTATTAGATAAGAACAGGTGCATTTCGGCCTAAAAGGCCTGCATCAGGAGTCTTGTTTTCTCTATCATCGTCTTTATCTCAATTTGAAACTTGCCATGTTGTATGCACCAAAGCAGAACAAGGCTATAATCTCATCCAAAACTGTGGAGTTAAACTCAAAGTCAATAATCTCTTCCCAACTGCGAGGTTGAGCTTGTAGTAAGAAAGTAATACTTTTTAATACTTTCATACTACGAGCTCAACCTTGCAGTTGTGAAGAGATTATTGACTTCGAGTTTAACTCCACAGTTTTGGATGAGATTATAACCTTACTCTGCTTTGGTGCATACAACACGGCAAGTTTCGAATTGAGATAAAGACGACGATAGACAAAACAAGACTCCTGATGCAGGCCTTTTAGACCGAAACACGTTGTTTTCTAATAAACAGTTATTTTCAACTTGAGCGTCGTCCACTTTTTGAGTCATCTTCGTTGTCTTGAGACACATGGAGGGGCATAATCGAACGCGAATGCCCATCTCCACGGGCGCCTATCTCCGAGGACGGGTCCGCGAAGGGGCGGGACAGACCGTATTTTCAAAAAAGATGGGCGCCCATCTTTTGTTTGGATAATACGGTTGGTGCCGGGCAAATGCATCAGATTTGTGCGGATTTGAGCTGGGCGGTATCGGTTTTCAGCGATAATGGAAACCGAAGGCGCCCAGCTAAAAAACGAACAACTCCAAGGCATTTGGTCATGGGAGGGGCCAGGATTCATAGTGCACTGGCCCCCTTCACATGCCAGGACACTAACCGGGCACCCTAGGGGGCACTTGTAAAAAGTAACAAAAAAAAATTAAAATACCTTCCAGGTCCATAGCTTCCTTACCTTGGGTCAGTTTTCTAGGCTTAAGGTAGTTTCAAGTGAGACTGATGCTCCCTCACCTGATCTAGCAGCAAGACTTTTTTTGCCCAGAACCAAAAGCTGCATAAGTACATAAGCATCACCATGCTGGGACACACCAAGGGTCCATAGAGCCCAGCACCCTGTCACCAACAGCGGCCAAAAGAACAAGCGATTTGTCCCGCCCATCCTAGAAATACTGTATTATTCCCTCGTTCATTCAATAACATTCTATGGCTTTTTTCTCCAGGAAGCCGTCCAACCCTATTTGAAGTCCACTGTTAACCGCCTTAACCACCTTTTCGGGCAGCGAATTCCAGAATTTAACTACGCGTTGAGTGAAGAAAAATTTTCTCCAATTCGTTTTAAATTTACCACACTGCAGCTTCATTGCATGCCCCCTTGCCCTAGTGTCCGATGCTCTCACCAACTGTGGAATTGTAAGCTGGGGAGGGGGTCCCCCCATGGAGGACTTAGCTTTCCCCCTCCTTTTCCGCATCTCTACGGTGAGGAAGAAAATCAACAGGTAATTATTTAGAATGGGCGCAGGAGATGAGTTGCAGCGTTTCACTTGGTCGCTGCCATCTTGGATCTCCCCAACACCGTTCAATGTATAATTTCACATCTTTCTAATTTTTCTTCCTCAGTTGGTTTCATACAAAGTTTTATAGCTCAGCTGTTTGCTCTTCTAGGATGTTCGTGTTAGTAAATTCTGGCACTTATGCATACTGTAGATAGATAATTCTATAAATAAGGCGATAAACTTTACATGCCAAGTATGCATGTAAATTATTACAATACTAGTATATACATGCATATGTGCGCACGTGTACATAAATGTAAAAAATCTGCCTAAGTGCTATTCTGTATATATGCATATATCTTACATAGCACATATTATACAGGTAGGTGCACACATAGGTGGAGTCTGAGTAGAGCATAGGTGAACACATACACATAACTTATAGAATACTATATTACATGCATGAGCATTTGCAACAGCTCTATGGTCAGCATAAGCGCTGGTGCCAGGGGCAGGCTGACCATTCAGGCAACTGGGCAGTGCCTGAGGGCCCAGGGCTAAGGGAGGGGCCCAGTGCTTCCCTCCCACGTGCCCGATATGTGACGTCCTTTCTCCTCCGGGACCGGAACCGAATGCCCCTGCCTCCTCCTGATTTCCCCTCCCCAGCCCCTCTCTTTGGAGATGGGGGTACTGGCAGCTAAATCGGCCATCTGATGCTGACACCGGAACTTCCTTCTGCCGTGACCTGCCTCTACTGACATCACTTCCTTCTTTCACAAGTGCGGGCCACAGCAGAGGGAAGTTCCACTGTCAGTGGCAGATGGCCTATTTAGCTGCAGGACCAAAGGAAAAGGTCATTGGCAGGGGAGAGGGAGGCAGTCGGACTGGGGGGGGAGGCGGCAGCAGGACCGGTGGGTGACAGCAGGACTGGGGGGGGGGGGCAATGGTCATCATTGCCTGGGGGCCCAGACCACTCTCAGTCGGCCCCTGTTAGAACCTAATGCCTACTTTCCTAAATATAGGTGCACTGTTATAGTAGTGCCCTCATAGTTTGTAACATCAGCAGCAACACCTAATAGTGACAGCATTTACATGTACAAAACTCCAGTGATGAGAACAAGCCCCATGGTCACTGATACTTTTGTAAAATACTTTGGAATCTGTATACGTCCCAACCTATACATTCCAATTCCCACATAGATGCCCTATGCAAAATTGAGCTTCACATTATCTGGTCAATATTTTTCTTACACTTTGACTGACCAGAGTCACCCAGGTAACTTTGGCTAGCCAGTGCTGATCATCCAAAATTGAACCACAAACTAGGAATGCCCCCCCTCCAGTGTTGCCTCGCTTTATCTGGGGAAATGTTGAACATTATGACTTGCTGGGGGGTGGGGGGGGGGGGGGGTGGAGGGGAGGAAACACTAGCAATTTTCCAGCTAATGCCCAAATCTTTTCAATTATGTCTCACTCTGTCCTTTTTTTAATGATGATGATAGATTAAGAGAATGGAGGAGTAGCCTAATGGTTAGTGCAGTGGGCCTTGAGACTGACAGCCTTGGTTTGATTGCCACTGCATCTTCTTGGGACCTTGGGCAAGTCGCTTAACCTTTTATTGCCCCAGGTACAAAAACATAGATTGTGAGCCCTCTATGGACAGAGAAAGTGCCTGCATATAAAGTATGTCTAGTGGCACTATAGAAATGAGTAGTAGTAAGAACAGGGCTTTTTTTGAGGGGTACTTGGGGGGGGGGGGTACTGAGTACTGGCACCTTTTCCATTGTCTGCTAAAATTGACCCATGGACCCCAAGTTTTAATGAAAGAGCTCAGACTGTACACACCAATTCTGCCTTGTCATAGATTCTATGACTGGTTGCAGGGGGTCTGACTATTGTGGGGTGGGTCCCTCGGTGATTACCCCACTCCTGAAGGGTGGCTTAGCATTTGAGTACCGGCACCTTTTTTTGCTAGAAAAATCACACTAAGAATATAAGCATTGGCATACTGGGACAGACCAAAGGTCTAGTATCCTGTTTCCAACAGTGACCAACCCAGGTCACAAGTGACTGGCAAGATCTCAGAACAATAAAACAGATTTTATGCTGCTTATCCTAGAAATAAGCAGTGGATTTCCCCAAGTCCATCTTAATAATGGCCTATGGACTTTTCTTTTAGGAAATTATCCAAACCTTTTAAAAACCCTGCTAAGCTATGGTATGAATCAGAATGGTTTGGCTTTTTGCCCCCCATTTTCTCATTACTGCTTCAACATTTTTTTGTATTGTATTAATTTTGTTAGAAGCCCATGTCCTAATTAAATTATTATGTAACTATACTATATGACAACCTCACAGTGCTTTTGAGATTGATCTTGCCCAACATTCTTTAATTCATTCTGGCCATACTTTTATCTCCAGATTCACCTGTACACAGTGCTGCACCCAAATACCATACATTTCCCTCCAAATCACTAGGACATACTCTTACATTTTAATAATTTGGTTTAAACTCATTTCACTTATTCTTTCCGTGTTCTCATATCTACCATGCAAAAGCAGCAATAGCTCTCCTGATAGTTCATTAACGGGGTCTTTTACTAAGCTGCGGTAGCGTTTTTAGCTTGTGGTACAAATCAGATGACAGTAAAAGCTGAGATGCCCATTAAGGGTATCTCAACATTTATCACCAGATAAAAACGCTACTGTGGCATAGTAAAACACCCCCTTACTGTTATATCTTACAGGGAAATCAGCTTTCCCTGGCCTGCTGGATTCTTCCCTTTGGTGATCACTTATTTATTTCCCTAATGCCGTCTGTGCTACTATTGATCCAACAGATCTTCTCAGAAATAGTGCTTATTTAGGGCTCTTACTTAATTAGTGAAATGCAGTACATCACCAATACGTTGTTTGCTCTCAGCATTCTCTGTTACCTTTTTCCTAATTTCCCCTTGTTTCTTACTGTTGTTCCTCTTTTCTTTCTGCACCCTTGTCTCTATGTTCTTTATGCATATATTTTTCTGTCATATATTTGCAGTTCTGTTTTCTCATTTGTTTCCTCTGTGTTTTTCTTTCATTTTGTTATCCCTATCATATTCTCAGCCCTATTTTTCCTATGATCAATATCTCTTCTTTTTTTTTTTTTCATGCGTTTCCTCGTGCCCTTCCTCTTTCCTTTCTCCCTCAGTACATAAGTATTGCCATACTGGGACAGACCAAAGATACATCAAGCCCACATGATACCTCTCCATGTATCATCTATCACCATATGTCTTCTCATGTCTCACCCCTCCTCCCGCATCTTTTATTGTTTCCCCTCTCTCTCCTGAAATCTCCCCATATCCTTTCCCTATCCACAATGGGCCAAATTCTATAAATGGCACCTTAAAAAGCGGCGCTGAATAACCATGTGCTTGATGCGATTCTCTAAACTGTGCCTAAAGTTAAGCATAGTCTATAGAATATGCTCACATACCATTCTTGTGCCTAAATTTAGATATACCTGTTTAGGCCACCTAAAACCAGGGCTAAATACCTGCGCCTAACTTAGGTGCAGATCAGGTGTATTCCATAATAGTGTGCATAGTTTTTTGAAACGCCCACAACCCACCCATTCCATTCCCATGACTGCGCCCCCTTTTCAGATGCACATTAGAATTTACGTGCACCACATTGTAGAATATGCCTAGAAAATTGAGCGTGTAATTTCTAATTAAAGTCAATTAGTGCCGCTAATTGGTTGTTAAGTATCAATTATCATCACTGTTAGGCTTATTAATCAATTAAGTTGTGTGTGCAATTGGCCATGCGGTCAAATTAGCGTGCACAACTTAAGGCACCCTTTGTAGAATTTGGGGGAATGCTTCTCTCCTGCTTCTCCTTTCTTCTATCTCTGTTTCTTATGTCTGTCCTCTCAGATCTCTCTAAGTGTCACCTCCCCCATCTGTCCCCTCATTGCACATTGGAGATTGTTCTGTTAACCTATAATAATTACTCTCATTGCACATACATATGGTTGCTGCTGCTAGCGTCTCATCTGATTCTGAGAGCTAAAATTCCCATCAGAATGGGCATGTGAAGGGGTTTATAGAATACTGCGACTCACTGTTAAGAATGGTCCCTCAGATGGCTTGAGCCATCTTAAGATCACTGGACCCGCCCTGGGAGGAAATAAGCTGGGAAGGGTGGAGTCAGAACCAGAAAATAAAAACAGGCAGAGCCAGACTGAGGTTAAGGAGGCAACAGAGAAGGAAGAACTGAAGCCCCAGCATATTCTGCTACAGCTTATGTTTATTGATCATGACCTGGCTGAGGTAAGCCTCTTTTGTTTTCCTGATTGGAGCCTTGCAAGCCTTGCTCTGAGGTCTGACTGGAGCCAGATCTGGAACTTGGAGAAAAACTGAGAAGAACTCACAGGCTGTGTTTGGGGTGTGGCAGCTCCACCAGCCACAGACTGTGTTTTGGGCCTGCTAGCCAGAGGCCTGCTTAAGACTGTATTTATTGCACTAGAGAGGCATTTTACCTTGTGTTCCTAGACCTGCGACATAACAGGCCTCAGGATTCAGTTAATAAAACACTTATTTTCTGTTTATATACCTTTGTCCGGCTGTGTTATTTTGCAGGCCCACCCTCAACCCTTGCTCGGGGTATCACAGGGCACTTTCATAAGATTTTGGTTGAGTTTCCTTCAGAAATCTCATGATGATGTATTTTGTCTTGAGATTTTTACTAACAACTGAATATAAGTCCAGAATGGAGAACCCAAGCAATGAGTCAAGGATCAAATACACCAGTTAGGACCATTAGAGGTCTAAGTAGATTTCAATTCTTTGTCTCCAGTGGAATTTGAATTTTGTTTTTTTAGTAATTTTGGTATACTGTTTACACTTAGATATCTGTGAAACGTATTCCCAATTATGCAAAACTAGGCTGACTTAGTTACTCTATATTAGACATCAAGAAGATGTTGATGTCTGCTTAAATGATCACAAAAGCTGCATTAGTAGGAATTTAATTGAGGCTTCTGTGGTAATTTACTGTACGCAGCTCAAACACAGTTTCCGGGAACTACAATGTTCTGCTATAGACCATGTCCTTCCATTAACAAGGGGAGATGATTGAATGAAAGTTCTTTTGTAGTGTAAACAATGCTGGATTTCTCTGATGAATTCAGTTGAACAGAAGGGTTTAAATGTCTGTACTGCGTCCTATAATATGTGTACCTAAATTTTATAGCAAGCAAGTCAAAAGGGGCATGGCCATGGGAGAGGCATAGGTAGATCAAAAGTTATTCCCAGACAATGTTATAGAATATTGTCAATTGAGTGCCCAACTGCCATAAATTGGGTGCCAGTATTTACACCAGGTTTTGGCAGGTGTAAATTCTGGCACCCAAACTTAGGCATGAGAACTGCACTAAACTAGTATTCTGCAAAAGGTGTGCGCCCTTTGTAGAATACTATCTTAGCACGGATCTTTCTGGTGCTTAATTTGGGATATAACCAAAATATAAAAAGGTAGTTGGATTTTCAAATAGTCAAATCAAACTAATAAATACTCCAACTCAAAAAATCAAGAAGAAGAGAAAATATTGATGGGAGTTAAAAACCTCAAGAACCTGGACTAAGAATATAATTGAAATTGTTCAGTACTTATTGAAACTCAAAAAAATTAAATAATAGTGAATAAGAGAACACTCCTGTGTCACTATCAAACATTGTGGAGAAAAAAGAGAGACTCCAGTTAAACATAGGTTGAAAACAACTGCATATCATAAAACCCATCATAGGACTCTGTAAAAAAAATTCCACTCGTACAACAATATTCAAAAAAATGTTAAACATAGCAGTATCAAACAGTGCTCTCAACATTCATTAATCCTAGAAGCAGTTCAATTGCTGTGCCTATCTCAGTGACAAATCTTCCACTTAAAAGAGGCTCTTTCTCTAGATCAACAGTCCATCCTTATATGAACTCTTGATGGCAACCAAGCATACACCCGACAGAGGTTCCCTGTTTCGCAAATCACTGCTTCAGGGAAGAATGCTTTATTTTGCTTAGCCCCTCCCAATGCATCCCAGAATGCACTGGGCAGGGTCTGGGTGCCGCCATTTTGAGAAGGCAGGCCCAAGTGGAGGGAGGTCAATAAACTACCACAGAGTTTTTTGAGTTATGTGGGTGGAGGGCATGAAAGGGGGGCCTATAGTGGACCCCACAGCCTCTAAAAAAACAACAAAAGAGCATTTTTACTGGAGGAGTAGCTTAGTAGTTAGAGCACCAGTCTTGACATCCTAGAGGTGGCTGGTTCAAATCCCACTGCTGCTCCTTGTGATCTTGGGCAAATCACTTAACCCTCTATTGCCTCAGGTACAAAATTAGATTGTGAGCCCTCAAGGGACAGAGAAATACCCAGTGTACCTGAATGTAACTCACCTTGAGATACTACTGAAAAAGGTATGAACAAAATCTAAATAAATAAATACATTTGTGTAGCATATGAGATTTTATGAGTATGCAAGCATATGTCTTCTCATTCCTCATCCTCAAGAGACCTATTTATATCTTTCTCCCACACCACCATATAGTTGGGCCGCCAATACTGCATATCCAGAATTACCTTATATATGGCCGAATTAACCTACTTAGATAAAACCCTCCCCACTATCCTCTCAAATGCACTCTGCTCCCCCCTACTTGTCTTGCCAACCCTCCCACTTGTAAAAAGTTCTTAACCTGCAAGTATGGAAAAATATCCCTAGAGCTCAACAAATATTGTTCTTGTAGATCAGGAAAAGCATTTACTATCCCTGGTGTACCAGCTGTCCAAATAACATAGCTGTCAGACCTGTGAGTTCTTTTACCAAGTGCAGCACTGCCAAGCCCGGTACTCAGACCAGGTTCTGCTTGGCGGCCGAAGAACCCCAGGTTTCACCTGCGCTGACCGCCGTTCCCCAGAGGTTGAACCCCTAGGTGCGGGCGGCCTGCAGGGCTTACGAGATGGAGCAGGAAGCGGGGTGATGAATGTGATGGACAGACAGGCAGCAGGCAAGAGTAATCCAGGTACAGGCAAGGTCAGTAAGCAGGCAGCAGACACAAGAGTAATTCAGGTTCAGGCAGAGTCAGTAGGCAGGCAGCAGACATAAGAGTAATCCATGTACAGGCAGAGTCAGTAGGCAGGCAGCAGACATGAGAGTAATCCAGGTACAGGCAAGGTCAGTAGGCAGGCAGCAGACACAAGAGTAATCCAGGTACAGGTAGAATCAGTAGGCAGGCAGCAGACACCAGAGTAATCCAGGTACAGGCAGAGTCAGCAACGAAGAACAAAGTAGAGGAGAAGCACACTACTGAGCAAGTAACACCTACCAAAGTAGAAGCCGAAGCAAGGAGTCTAGTGAGAGCTCAGCTGATAAAGTGCTGGTGTCTGATATCAGCAGGTAGAAGGGACACAGCCATAGGACAAGAGCAGGGGAAGGAGGAACCGGAAGACCAATAGGAGAGAAGCAAGGGAAGCTAGGCAGAGGAAGAGCAGACCCAGGTGGGTGGAAGCAAAGCAATCAAGGAACCTGGAAGCCAGGCAGAGAGAGAGCAGAGCCAGGTGCATGGAAGCAAAGCAATCAAGGAGCCTTCAGCCAGAGAAGAGCTACACACACATGGCTCAAGGCTGTGCCAGTCAAGTATGCTTGTCGATGGGACCCTGCGCAGCCTGAGGACGCTGCTTGCGTTGAGGTAGGGGACATGACAATAGCATCTATTTCTCCCATCGCTGGAAAAGCTTCCCTTCCCTCCTTGTGAAATATTGCAGAAAGAACTTAGGGAATTGGAAGACTGGGCATCCAAATGGCAGATGAAATTTAATGTGGACAAATGCAAGGTGATACACATTGGAAAGAATAATCCAAATCATAGTTACCTGGGTGTCGTTGTAGATAATATGCTGAAATCTTCTGCTCAGTGTGCAGCGGTGGCCAAAAACAAACAAACAGGATGTAAGGAAATATTAGTAAAGGGATGGTAAATAAGAATGAAAATACTATAATGTCTTTGCATTGCTCCTTGGTGTGTCCACACGTTGTGTATTGCGTTCAGTTCTGGTTGCCATATCTCAAAAAAGATATAGCAAAATTAGAAAAGGTTAAAAGAAGAGTGACCAGAGTAATAAAGGGGATGGAACTCCTCTCATATGAGGAAAGGTTAAAGAGATTAGGGCTCTTCAGCTTAGAAAAGAGACGGATGAGGGGAGGTATGATTGAAGTCTACAAAATCCTGAGTGGTGTAGAATGAGTAGAAGTAAATTGATTTTTTACTCATTCCAAAAGTACAAAGGCTAGGGGACACTCGAGGAAGTTACATGGAAATACTTTTAAAACAAATAGGAGGAAATATTTTTTCATCCAATGAATAGTTAAGCTCTGGAACTCTTTGTCGGAGGATGTGGTAACAGCGGTTAGTGTATCTGGGTTTAAAAAGGTTTGGACCATTTCCTGGAAGAAAAGTCCATAGTCTGCTATTGAGACAGACATGGGAAGCAACTGCTTGCCCTGGGATTTTGTAGTATGGGGTGTTGCCACAATTTGGGTTTCTGCCAGGTACTTGTGACCTGGCTTGGCCACTGTTTGGAAAACAGGATACTGGGCTAGATGGACCATTGGTCTGACCCAGTATGGTTTCTCTTATGTTCTTATATCTCAAGGGAAGAAAGAAAGACTCCTCCCTCCCTTCGAAAAACCCTCTTTTTAATCAGGCCCATACTTGCATTGTAGTTTTAGTAAATGGATTATCTAAATCTCTCACCTCCTGCCCCTAGTAACCTGCCCAAGTAAGTGTAAAAAAGGCACGCCCTGTACCCCCTCAGAGTCTCCCCCTGACTCAATCTGAATCCATTGTTTCCTTGGAAGTTGCCGTGCATCTACTAATGCTTTAAATTTTGCTGCCCAATAAAAATGTTCAAGGTTGGGTACCCCCATCCCTCCCTTCCCTTTTGTCAAAAGCATTACCCGGCTTCCCACTCATGATTTTTTCCTCCCTTATATAAACTGGAATAATTTGCTGTGCCAACCCCAGAATAATCTTGCCGGCATACCAATGGTAGGGCTTGAAATAAATATATACACTTGGGTAAAATCATCATAATGACATAGCTGTTTCTTGCCTTTCTACAACTCTCTCTACACAGAAGACTCGTGAATAAGCTGAAAGGGTTGAACTTAGGACCGAAAGTGGTGAACTGCCATTTGGGTGAGGTATTCAGCCCCTGCACAGTAAGGGCCACTAATTAGAAGTCCATAGTGCATAGAAATTCCCCCTTCTCTGCTCCACAGATGCTAACCCATCCCTACCCAAACTATCATGATTAACCTCTAGAGTCCAAAGTATATCAAATCCTGCCCCACTTGTGTTGCCCACTACCACACCCCACCCCACAGTCATTATACCCCTCCCTTCCCACTGCTCTCTCCCCATCCTCATTAAATTCCCTAAACACCCCCCTTTTCCCCTACTCTCCTCCTATTCAACTCCAGCAGCAAGACTTCATATGCCAACCAGTGAAACCTAGCATTCACACTACCTCCATATAATGGCTTTGTCCCCTCCCCTTCCAATATAGTAAGATGTCCCCCATGCTCTCATTCATCTCTCCCATAAAAACCATTGTCATGTAAACCATAAAGGTGCCCCCCCTGTCTTCCTCCACATACACACAGTCACACCCTCTCACCATATGTTATCCAGCTAGCCCTTTCTAAAAGAGCCATAAGATACCAGCAGGACTACCGATCACATCTACATCAGTCCATCAGGTCCCCAACTCCGAGGAAGCCACAGCCTCCAGCTCCATCCCAGGTGTTCTCTGCTCTCGCTGCTTCCGCTCTCAGCCCACCTTCTGCCAATAAAATCTGGCTAGCATTTGGAGTGCTGAATTCTGTATAGCCTCCATATCTTGCTTGACTATTCCTCCCTTAATCAAAAGTTGCAATAATTCAGCCACTTTTGTTAGTTTCCTGTGTACTCCTGCTATTATTACCAATAAACCAAAAGGAAACAGCCAGCAATATTTGATATTCTCTCTGCGCAGAACACTCACCGCCTCTTTAAATTCCTTCCATTGCTGCAGCATAAAATGGAAAATGTGAGAAATCATTGAAAATCTCAATTTTGTGATCATCCCATATGACCTTTCCAAGATTTTGTCTTTCTCAGAAACAGGTCCTTCTCCTCCTGCAAATTATGCCACATGCCACAATATCATGTGTGAGATCACCTCTCTTGAGGGACATATGATGGAAGGATGTACAATCTCTATACAATTACATTTCATATAATAATTTTTGCATAACAATCATGTAATTATTTTTTGAGAATCAATACACAAATGAGAGTAACACTATTGCTTGAAGGCTATGTGCTGTAATTATAAAAATTGATGAGACTGCTAATTCATGGTATTAGTGATGTTGAAGCATTCTCCTAACAAATGTAAGTATATAATTTAAATAATTCACAAATTTTTTCAGATTATGGTGATGTGGGGAATCCTTGTATGGTATTGGATTTTCACTTTCCCCTAACAAATTGTTATTTGTACTGTGAATGTGTTGGTAATTTACAAAGCTTCTGATCCAGCAAGCTGCCACTGAGTCCAACATTTCCCAAAAGATAAGGTAAGGAAAACTAAGTTCTTCCTTACATGTGGCTTAACTACCTTTACTTTACAGCCCAAGTCTACCTTTGAGGTTTTCAGTTCAGCAAGCTGTTTCTGTGTTCAGCACTTTCAATGTAGTAAAAGGAAAAGAATGTCCCTTTAGGTTAGGCTTGGCTGCTTTTAAACTTTGTAGCTCCATCATGCCATTGCAGTTTCTTATCCAGACTGGGTCTATGTTGTAGTCAGGTTTGTGTAGACCCACCTTGGGAGACAGAGTTTCTTATGAAAAAGTTAAGTTCCTTTCATTACCTGCATCTACTACTACTACTATTTAACATTTCTAAAGTGCTACCAGGGTTGCGCAATGCTGTACAATTAACAAAGAAGGACAGTCACTGCTCAAAGGAGCTTACAATCTAAAGGACAAAAAGTGCAGTCAATCAAGATTGAGGCAGTCTAGATTTCCTGGATAGAGGTACAATGGTTAGGTGCCGAAAGCGACATTGAAGAGGTGGGCTTTGAGCAAGGATTTGAAGATGAGTAGGGAGGGGGCTTGGCGTATGGGCTCAGGGAGTTTATTCCAAGCATAGGGTGAGGCGAGGCAGAAAGGGTGGAGTCTGGAGTTGGCGGTGGTGGTGAAGGGTACTGAGAGGAGGGATTTGTCGTGTGAGCGGAGGTTACGGGTAGGAGCGTAAGATGAGGGTAGAGAGGTAGTGAGGGGCTGCAGATTGAGTGCATTTGTAGGTTAGTAGGAGAAGCTTGAACTGTATGCGGTACCTGATCGGAAGCCAGTGAAGTGACTTGAGGAGAGGGGTGATATGAGCATATCGGTCTAGGCGGAAGATAAGACGCGCAGCAGAGTTCTGAATGGATTGAAGGGGGGATAGATTGTTAAGTGGGAGGCCAGTGAGAAGTAGGTTGCAGTAGTCAAGGTGAGAGGTAATGAGAGAGTGGATAAGAGTTCGGGTGGTGTGCTCAGAGAGGAAAGGGCGAATTTTGCTGATATTATAGAGAAAGAAGCGACAGGTCTTGGCTGTCTGCTGGATATGCGCAGAGAAGGAGAGGGAGGAGTCGAAGATGACTCCGAGGTTGCGGGCAGATGAGATGGGGAGGATGAGGGTGTTATCGACTGAATTAGAGAGTGGAGGGAGAGGAGAAGTGGGTTTGGGTGGAAAGACAATGAGCTCGGTCTTGACCATGTTCAGTTTCAGGTGGCGGTTGGACATCCAGGCAGCAATGTCGGATAAGCAGGCCAATACTTTGGCCTGCGTTTCAGCAGTGATGTCTGGTGTGGAGAGATAAAGCTGGGTGTCATCAGCATAAAGATGATATTGGAAACCATGAGATGAGATCAGCGAGTCCAGGGAAGAGGTGTAGATTGAAAAAAGAAGGGGTCCAAGGACAGATCCTTGAGGAACTCCAACAGAGAGCGGGATGGGGGTCGAGGAAGATCCATGAGAATGTACTCTGAAGGTACGGTGGGAGAGATAAGAGGAGAACCAGGAGAGGACAGAGCCCTGGAACCCAAATGAGGATAGTGTAGCAAGAAGTAAATTATGATTGACAGTGTCAAAAGCGGCGGATAGGTCGAGGAGGATGAGGATGGAGTAGTGACCTTTGGATTTGGCAAGGAACAGGTCATTACAGACTTTAGTGAGTGCCGTTTCTGTTGAGTGTAGAGGGAGAAAACCGGATTGAAGCAGATTGAGGATGGCATGAGAGGAGAGAAAATCAAGGCAGCGGCTGTGAACGGCATGTTCAAGTATCTTGGAGAGGAAGGGTAGGAGTGAGATGGGGCGGTAGATGGAAGGGTAGGTAGGGTCTACTGATGGCTTTTTGAGGAGTGGTGTGACTACAGCATGCTTGAAGGAGTCAGGGACAGTTGCAGTGGAGAGAGAGAGGTTGAGGACACAAATCGGGAGATGGCCGGTGATCTCCTGAAACCGGCCAAATCGGTATAATCGAAAGCCGATTTTGGCCGGCACCAACTGCTTTCCGTTGCGGAGCCGGCCAAACTTCAAGGGGGCGTTTCAGTAGAGTAGCGAAGGCGGGATGGCGGCGGGATGGGGGTATGCTTTGAGATGGCCGGCTTCGCCCGATAATGGAAAAAAGAAAGCCGGCCTTGACGAGCATTTCGCCGGATTCACTTGGTCCCTTTTTTTTCAGGACCAAGCTTCAAAAAGGTACCCCAACTAACCAAATGACCACCGGAGGGAATCGGGGATGACCTCCCCTTACTTCCCCAGTGGTCACCAACCCCCTCCCACCCAAAAAAAATAACATAAAATATTTTTTTGCCAGTCTCTATGCCAGCCTCAAATGTCATACCCAGCTCCCTGACAGCAGTATGCAGATCCCTGGAGCAGTATTTAGTGAGTGCAGTGCACTTCAGGCAGGTAAACCCAGGCCCATCCCCCCTACCTGTTACACTTGTGGTGGTAAATGTTAAGCCCTCCAAAACCCCCCAAACCTCACTGTACCCAAATGTAGGTGCCCCCTTCACCCCTAAGGGCTATGGTAATGGTGTACAATTGTGGGGAGTGGGTTTTGGGGGGATTTGGGGGGCTTAACACCCAAGGTAAGGGAGGTATGCATCTGGGAACAATTTTTGAAGTCCAATGCAGTGCCCCCTAGGGTGCCCGGTGGGTGTCCTGGCATGTGAGGGGGGCCAGTGCACTACAAATGCTGGCCCCTCCCACGACCAAATGCCTTGGATTTGGCCAGGTTTGAGATCGCCGGCCTCGGTTTCCATTATCAACAAAAATCGATGCCGGCCATCTCAAACCCGGCCATCTCTGACATTTGGCCGGCCCCAACAGTATTATCAAAACGAAAGATGGCCGGCCATCATTTTTCGATAATACGGTTCGGGACCTCTGTTTGTGGTGCTGGCCATTTAGATGGCTGCCCATATAGATGGCTGGCGCCGTTCGATCATGCCCCTCTATGTGGCTTGGTAAAAGGGCACCTCAGTGTCATGTCCCCCTGACTGAGCAAATCTGAGTCCTTGGCTCCTGGAAACACTGACAAACAAATAATAAACTAAAAGCAGATGTATTTAAAAGCAAGTAAAACAACCAAAAATTAAAATGGAGATAATTAGAATGTAAGAACTGTGTACAAATGATAGGTAGTTCAGAAAGAGGTAATAGACAAACATTCTTTAAACGTTGTCATGTGAACACTTATCAGAAATGTTTCAGAGTAAACACAATTGGACCAACTTGTTTATATATCCTAATGGTGAAGCAAGTCTCTTCTTCTTTGGGACGGAGGTGTAGATCGGCAGGTGGTCACACTGGCCAGGCATGCTCTGAAGTGTTCTAATGATGAAAAGATGAGTAGAAGAGTACAATAACAGCTCGGGATCTGATGATAACACCAGATAACTCTTGACCCTCGGAGATGCCCTTTTGTACTGTTCTAATAAAGGTACTGTTTCTGAAGGAAAGATAACTGATCTTAATGTTATGACTTGAAGAACCACAAGAATGTCTTTGATGTTATTTTGGAAACTTTCTTGAAAACATCCCTAAGTCCCTGATTCATACACCTTCCTTAAGCATTCAAGAAAAGAACCCTCCCCTCCCCGGGCATCACCCTCATATTCATACCCTTCAATTAAGGATGCAGTATTCTCTTGAAACTCAAGCAAACCCCAAATGCACTCCAACTGCAACAGTAATAATCATTGGTCCAGCACACCAAAGAAGTCAGGGGCCTAAGAATAAGTCCCCACTGGTTATCAGAGTAGGCAGCCCCAATTTCAGATGTCTGAGCGGTCCAATTCTTCTCAGCTGTCCATTCTGGAGAAATTTGAGGAGCAGAACCCCTGTGTTTAAATATAGCTGAAGTCCTCACTGGGCGCAAACCTGAAAGCTGCCATACACTACAATGTCCCCACAGCTCACCCTTAGGTGTATACTCCGGATGAGGTACCAAGTAGTAAGTCAAAATAAGACAAAAGGGTAACACTACTCACTTCATTGCTAGGCCGATGTCCATAAACTCCCCTAGGCAATGATCCTACAACTTGCCAAATTGGACAATGCAACCCTGTACTTACTACCTTTAAAGGAATATACAGTACAATGAACCGCACATTTGGTATAGGGATTGATGCTACTAACAAAGATCCTGTTGGTCGCTTTCGTATTTCCTACTGTTTCTACCTCTCCAGTGCAGCAAGGACATTGCACCCAACACTACCGTCTGGGTGGCAGGGACAATGTGCCATGGTCCAACTTGTAGTTCCAATTACCATAGCCTCCAGACATGAAGACAAATCAGCCCCCTCCATAAAGAAAAGGCAGATTCAAGGTTCCTTTGATGACAGAATTTACATTGACTCTATAGGAATACCAAGGGGGGTGCCAGATGAATTTAAAGCCAGAAATCAAATTGCTGCAGGTTTTGAATCTGTAATATTTTGGTGGTCCACTATTAACAAAAATGTTGATTGGGTTAATTACATTTACTATAACCAACAGCGTTTCATCAATTACACTCGAGATGCTGTGAAAGGTATAGCAGCTCAATTGGATGCCACAAGCCGGATGGAATGGGAAAATCGAATGGTTCTCGATATGATACCAGCCAAAGAAGGTGGCTTATGTGTTATGTTAGGAGGATATTGCTGTACTTTTATTCCCAACAACACTGCTCCTGATGGGACTATAACTAAAGCCTTAAAAGGACTCACTACCTTGGCTGAGGAGTTAGCTGAAAATTCCAGTGTGGACACATCCTGGATAGGATGGATGGACAGTGTTTTCGGGAAATGGAAGAGCTTCATGTTATCCGGATTGACTATTGTTGTAATTGTGATTATTGTATTTGTATTGCTTCGATGTTGTATTATACCTTGTATTAGAGGCTTAGTTCAGAGACTAATTGAAACTGCCTTAAGCAAGAAAGAAGCCACAGAGCATGCTTATGCATTGTATGAACCACTGATAATTAATCCTGATGCTGAGAATAATGATACTGTGTATGCACAAATGTGTTATGATTGGGGTCAGAACCCCTCTCAAACTTACCTCTTTCCTGTGGAGTCAGCTTCTTAGCTGGCTTCTGTTTCTTTTCTCTGTCCTCTCTGAGCTGGCTCTGTCTCTCTGTGCTGGCAGCTTCCAGCAGCATGGGGTTAATTGTTTTACTTTACTACAGCTGTGTGGGTGGACTGAGTTAGCTCTACCTCTCTTTGGGTGTACTGGCTTCAAGTGCTTCACGGTGTTGCATTGGTGTGGGTTGGGCCTCTCTGGGTCAGTGTGCTTTTGCCTAGGTCTAGGGAGTGTGACATCATCAGGGAGGGCCTTGATAAGGAAGTGGTATTGTTTCCTTCAGAGCCTTTGCAACAGTGGTGTTTGCTTTAGGTAGGGTGGTGCAGTGTGCACTTCTGACTTTGTGTCTAGTTTCCCTGCTTGCTTTTGCTAAGGGCCAGGTTAGTGTTAGTGCAGTGTGCACTGGTGACTGTGTGTTTAGCTTTCCTGCTTTTCCCTTATGGTTCCCCTGCTTTTCCCTCTTGGTTTTGGAAGCATTGCTGTGTGTAGGGCTTTGGAAGCTCTGTTGTTGATAGAAGTACTTCAGGGTTTGGTGTTGTTAGGAACACTGCAGAGTTTGCTGTTAGAAGTACTTCTGGGTTTGTGCTATTGGGAACATTGCAGTCTTTGCTGTTTGGGTTTTGGGTGCTGTAGAAAGCACTTCAGTTTGCTGTTAGAAGTACTTCTGGGTTTGGTGCTGTTAGAGGCACTTCAGTTCGCTGTGAGAAGTATGTCAGTAGCTTGGTGCTTAGTGGAACCTGGGTTAGGTTAGTGCGGTGGTGCACTGCTGTAGCGTGGGGGCTTAGGGAGCTCCTTTGCTAGCGTGTGTTTGCTTTCCTGCTTTTTCCTTGTGCCTTCCCTGTCTTCCCTTTGTTGAGCAGGGCTTAGGAGCTCCTGTTTAGTATAGGGCTTAGGAAGTCCTTTTGTCAGTTTTCTGTTAGGAACTCTCCTGCTAGTTTAGGGCTTGGGAGCACATAGATCAGTTTAGGTTTAGGAGCACTTCTGTTTCCAGTCCTGGTCCCTGTGTCATCCGGTATCCAGTAAGCCCTGCCGGCTACTCGAACCCAGGAGCTCAACTCCTGGGGGGGCTTAGTAGCTAAGTGCAGGTGAAGCTGTGTGGACCAGTCCAGTGTGCTCCAGTCCGGTGTTCCAGTCCTGTGTCCTCCAGTCCGGGGGATTCCAGTCCATGTGTTCCGGTTCACTGGGCAGTGCCTGCAGTCCCTGCCGGTGTGCTTGCCCAGTGTTGGTTGGTGGGTTTTGCCTGCTGCTGTTGCTCCTCAGCAGCAGCCCAAGGGCTCACGTTTGCTCCAGAGCCCGGCCCTGCGGGCTCTGAACCTGAAAACCTGACAAAATGCAGTCTACTCCTGTTACTTATGATTCTAAAAACATATATACTGATGACTTAGAGACTGCTATTTGAATCTGCTATATTATAAGTTACCTCCCTCTGGAATTGTTAATTTTGTGGGAATGTGAAAATCTTAAAAGCCAAGGGAGGGGGGTAGCAAAAGGGATGCCTAGAACTCACTGTAATCACCTTGTTCTGTTGTGTGGGACCTGATCCCTGTTCACAATTTTTTTTTATATGGATATGGAACAAGACTTGTAGTCATAATCTCCCCATGTACAATCCAGGCCCATATGCTTCTTAGTGCCCATACATGAGGTTGGGTGGCCAGGATGGGTAAGACAGACCTTTTCCAGCCAACGGAATTTAAGTGGTTTGCAACCTAAGACAGCCTATGGTTTGGGCGCTAACTATTGGGCATACATGTCACTTCAACCAGGTGAAGCCCTTACTCTCGAAGGCCTTTAAGGGGGGAGATGTAGAAAACTAGGATACAAGCATAGCCATAAAATCATGGTTCAGGCCTAAGGGACCAGCAGACCCAGGCTTTTGTGACTCCTGTGTGACTTTTGTATGAGTCAAGAACTCATGATTTATTGAGACACCCTTGTGATAAACAAGAATGAGGAAGGGACGAGGGTGCAAAAACAGGACAATGTGATTTAGTAACATATGGGAAATGGCAGGAAAGAAGAATTAGACAATTCCTGTTGGAGGATGACTGGGTTTGTTTTTAAGAAGTGCTAATCAGCTATTTCTATCTTGTACTAATCAGCTTTTGTAATTGAACTGCACAATCAGCTAGTCGTAATTTGAACTGTATATGAACTATTGCCAAATGAATGTATATGTCATAATATTAAAGCTTTATTTTGCAGAAGGACAGAAGCAGCTAACACCTATGTGTAACAGTACTGCCTCTTCTCCCATGAGAAAGTATTAATTGTATCTGCATTCGATAAGTGATTAAATAACTTTTCTCATACATGGCCTTGGCTTGATTCTTATCACGCTAGATTATAGGTGGCTTGTACATAATAATTCTGGGGTGATATTAAAAGCCTAAGAGTACCTCTCAGCCACCTTTTCTCCAAGCTGAAGAGCCCTAGTGGCTTTAACCTTTCCTCATAGGGAAGTCGTCCCATCCCCTTTATCATTTTCGTCGCCCTTCTCTGCACCTTTTCTAATTCCACTATATCTTTTTTGAGATGCAGCGACCAGAATTGAACAAAAGCATACAAAAGCATTATAACATCCTCATTTTTGTTTTCCTTTCCTAATAATACCTAACATTCTATTTGCTTTCTTAACCGCAGCAGCACACTGAGCAGAAGGTTTCAACGTATCATCAACGACGACACCTAGATCCCTTTCTTGGTCGGTGACTCCTAATGTGGAACCTTGCATGGCATAGCTATAATTCGGGTTTCTCTTTCCCACATGCATCACTTTACACTTGCTTACATTAAACGTCATCTGCCATTTAGACGCCCAGTCTCCCAGTCTCGTAAGGTCCTCTTGTAATTTTTCACAATCCTCCCACGATTTAACGACTTTGAATAACTTTGTGTCATCAGCAAATTTAATTACCTCACTAGTTACCTGCGGTTTCTGAGGGCTTTTTCTCCACTTCACTAACTAAGCACTAGCTATTTTCTCGCTAGAGTTTTCTGTTTGGTACTTTGTCAAACACCTTCTGAAAATCCAGATGCACGATATCAACCGGCTCACCTTTATCCACATGTTTGTTCACCCCTTCAAAGAAATGTAGTAGATTGGTGAGGCAAGATTTCCCTTCACTAAGTCCATGTTGACTTTGTCTTATTAATCCATGCTTTTGAATATGCTCTGTAATTTTGTTCTTTATAATAGTCTGTACCATTTTGCCCGGCACTGACGTCAGACTCACCGGTCTATAATTTCCCGGATCTCCTCTGGAACCTTTTTTTAAAATCGGCATTACATTGGCCACCCTCCAATCTTCTGGTACCACGCTCGATTTTAAGGATAAATTACATATTACTAACAATAGTTCTGCAAGTTCATTTTTCAGTTCTATAAGTACTGTGGGATGAATACCATCTGGTCCAGGAGATCTGATACTCTTCAGTTTGTAGAACTGCACCATTACATCCTCCAGGTTTACAGAGAATTCATGAAGTTTCTCTGACTCATCAGCTTCGAATACCATTTCTGGCACCGGTATCCTGTGCAATCTGGAGATTTTAAAACTAAAGTAGCTTTTTGGAGACCTTTTCAAGTTGCCTGGAAGTGGTGGTGCCAGAGGCAGGGGAAGATATAAACTAAAGATATCAAAAGGGAACTGGTTCCATTCAATAGCTGTACTTATAAATACAGAACACAGTTATCAATGTATAAGTCAGAGTTCTTCCAGACAAGGAGGAAAACGCCTCGAAAACAAGCCCCTCCCACAGATGTAAATGGGATAAGGGCTACAAATTCATCATCACAGGTGCTCCAAAAAGCTCCTAATTTTAAAATATTTTTTTTGAAAAAGTATTTTTCTTAAATACTAAACAACAAAAATGCTCTGCCAGGTAAGCAGTAAAGTTTTACTTAACTTCGGCAGGCTGCAAACTATCTTCTCCCGGACCGTGATTCAACTGTGGTCAACGGGTCCCGTTTCACATTGCGCTGCTTCAGGACCACAGCAATTCAGTCAACCAATTCAACGGTCATATGTCGTTCCGTTTATAATGCCGACGGTATAGCCCTTCATGCTACCGTCGGCATTATGAACGGAACGACATATGACCGTTGAATTGGTTGACTGAATTGCTGTGGTCCTGAAGCAGCGCAATGTGAAACGGGACCCGTTGACCACAGTTGAATCACGGTCCGGGAGAAGATAGTTTGCAGCCTGCCGAAGTTAAGTAAAACTTTACTGCTTACCTGGCAGAGCATTTTTGTTGTTTAATATTTAAGAAAAAAACTTTTTCAAAAAAAATATTTTAAAATTAGGAGGTTTTTGGAGCGCCTGTGATGATGAATTTGTAGCTCTTATCCCATTTACATCTGTGGGAGGGGCTTGTTTTTGAGGTGTTTTCCTCCTTGTCTGGAAGAACTCTGACTTATACATTGATAACTGTGTTCTGTATTTATAAGTACACAGGCAGGGGAAGACCTCTCGCGTATCCCCCTTTCTGAGATTAGTGGGAAACCCAGAGTTTTTTTTTTTTTTTACCAGGGATGGGAAAATCCCCCTTTCAGCTCTCAGAGCATCAGGGGTGTCCTACCTTTTTCCAGATTCTTCAGATTAATCCTGATAAGGGAAAGGGTTTTCCTTCCTTTACACAGTTTAAGCAGTGTTGGGACCTCCCTAGATCACACACGTGGGCATATTTTCAGGTCCATCACTATTATGATAGTTTGGTCCATCACTATGGTGATGCTTGGGCAGGTTCTTCAATGGATCTTAAATTTGCTACACAACCCCAAATTTTTAATCGGTTATCTACTTGGGGACAGTTGATACGTGATACCTCTGACAAGCAAGGTATTTTACAATTGCAGGGACAATGGGAAAGGGATATAGCTCAAGAACTCCCTACACTTCAGTTTATGGCACATTTGCTATGCTCAAATCTGTAGAATTGCAAGAAACCCAATACACAATCTTACCCTGGAGTGCAGGAGTGGCCTAGTGGTTACAGCACCGGTCTTGTAAGCCAGAGGTGGCCAGTTGAAATCCCACTGCTGCTCCTTGTGATCTTGGGCAAATCACTTAACCCTCCATTGCCTCAGGTACAAATTTAGATTGTGAGCCCTCCTGGGACAAAGAAATATCAAGTGTACCTGAATGTAACTCACCTTGAGCTACTACTGAAAAAAAGGTGTGAGCAAAATCCTAATAAATAATAAAATAAATAATACATTGGGCTTATATCACTAGGGAGAGGGGGGCAGCATTGCACCTGTGGGAAGATGCCAACTGTGTGAAATGTAAAATTCATGTGGGGTTGCTGCTTCATTCATTTCTTGAGTGTCCCAAGCTTGTGGTGTGGTCCCTGTCTCTTGCCTCTTTAGAAAGGATTATCCAACATGAGGTATCTTGATTATATGGCATATTGCTCCTGGGGCACTCACAGAACTTATAGATCATCATATCTCCTTGTCCACCAGCCAATTTCTGAATATTGCCTTAGTGTTCATTAAAAAGGTAATCTTGCAGTATTGGGCTTCAGAAGATAGTCCTTCCATGGATCTCTGGTATCAAAAGATGAGGGCCATTGCTGCTCATGACGTTCGAAGTGAACAAAAGAAAAAGAAAACGCCTGATCACCTTAGATACGTTAGTCTATTTGGAGGGGGCATTAGTGTAATTGGGCTATCTTTCAGATTTATTTGGAACAGAATGCTCTGGTTTATTAAATATTTCTATTAATCAGTGCTTGCACATGGTGGGTATTTGGAACATGTATGGGTGGAATGCTTGTTGTGAGAGTACAGGTACATGGGTTGTGAGTTTGTGGGGTGCGAGTGGGCAAAGGGGATTGAGTGGGGCACTTAGGAAAAGGTGACAAGGAAGTATTCACAGTGAGTTTGACATTAGTTTTATCTACTTGACATTGACTACTTATTCAGCAGCGAAATTTGTGTGTTCTTTATGTACTTTTCTGTTATGCCTGGGTACTGTTTTTTTGCCTAGTGCTCTTTCGTGTATCTGTTCATGATGTATATTTCCTTATTCACGATTGAAAATAAAAATTAAAAAAAAGAAAAAAAAAAGAAACCCAGTCTCCAAAGGGGCTGGGGTTGATTGACCAGGAGTTATTGTCTCTGGACAAGAGGTTCCTTTTAGAATGATTGTCCACCTCTTTCATCAGCCAAAGTGGGTCACAGGCACCTTCCTGCTGAAGTGCAAGCATTGGCAAATAGAGACAAAAGTTCATGCTGCATTGAAGCATAATCCATGCACATCTGTAGTATGGAGTGCAGGAACGGAAGCTATAAACAAGCTCTTTATTGTAGTTATATAGGCAGGGGTCTAGCCCCTACATGCCATTTGGATACCAAGTTTCCAGGTCTCGTAAGGTTTTGCAATTCTTCAGAATCTTCTTGTGATTTAACAACTTTGAATAACATTTTCAGAAATGCTCCCCGTTCCACGCGCAGGACCCAAAAGGCAGGCAGAGCTTCAAAGTCTCAATGCGTGGTTGAGCTGATGGTGCAGGGATGATGGATTTAATTTTTCAACAATTTTTATTGAGGATTTAACAAAACAAACAGTCATTGCATTTAACATATCAAAACATAGTTAACTTCCATCTGAGTACGAATGAGATGCTGAGTGCATCAACCATTATTTTTGATCTTTTCCGCCCAACCCTCCCTCTCATGGGATGATGGATTTAGATTTGTTAGGAACTGGGCAACATTCTGGGAAAGGGGGAGACTGTTCCTAAAGGATGAGCTCCACCTTAACTGGGATGGAACCAGGCTGCTGGCGCTAACTTTTTTTTTTTTTTTTATATCAACAGTTTTTATTGATGATAATCGCCATTGTGAACATAATCAAACATTTCGTAAACATAAGAACAGGTCACAGTTGCATGTATACAGTATCACTGCATCATCAATATTTTCTAACACCCTTTTTCTCCCCCCCCCCCCCCCCCTTAACGTCATCACATTAAACTATTACTTACTTCATAGTGTCTAGACTTTCCACTGCTCCCTTTATAACAATTTGACACAGAAGAAAAGGGACCCCATTACAGTGGTCAAACTTATAGCTATACATAGTAAACTCTTTATATTAAATATCATACAGTGAACATATGCTTTTCCTTCGTATTCCCACTCCCCCTCCTATCCTCCCTCCCTCCACCCTCCCCTACTGGACCTATTAACAGTTCAAAATCCTGCTCCTTCCAACTGGTGTAAGGGTATCCCAAAACGGGGACCATGTTTTACAAAATTGGTCTCCCCTTTTTGAAGCCAAGTCTCCCACTCTTTTCTTTTCCAGCATGCAACATTGCATCATAGCTCCTCTCCATTGCGGGACTCCAGGGGGCTCTGGTTGTAACCATAATTGTGTGATTGTTCGTTTGCCCATCAAGGTCGCCCTTTTCAAAAAAGCTTTTAGTCCTTCAGGTGACTTTCCTCGGATATTGTAAACCTCAAAGAGTTGGCCTGGTGATGGGTGCCATTGTACTTTCCACATCTGAGACACATGGTGCCCCATCGTTTTCCAGAATTGAAGCACCAGTGCACAGAACCAAAACATATGTCCCAAAGAGGCTCCCAATTGTCCACACTTTGGGCAATCATCTATAGCTCTGATGGTCGCTTTAAAGGCTCTATGTGGTGAGATGTAAAGCCGTAAAATAAATTTGTATTGCATTTCCTGCCATACTGCATTTTCTGTCGTCTGGTATACGCCTGTCAGACACAGTTTTATTTGCTCCGAGTTGGGTTTCCATCTCAGTTCTTGATGCCACTGCTGTGAAACACTTGTGTAGTCTGAAGTCCCCTGCAAGTCTCGAAGGTGTCGGTGAAAGTAACGAAGTGGTACTTTTAATTGGGCCTCTAGGCCAAGTAGGTCATTCATGGAGTCCCATATTTGCTGTGTAAGGTCTGTTGCAGGTAATGACCTAACATAGTGTTTAAGCTGTAGGTACGGAAAGTGGTCTTTCTGTCCCAGTCCAAATTCTTCACACAGAACTCTAAAGGGTTTAACATTCCCATTCTCAGACACCACCTGAAACAAATATTTAATGCCACAATTCTCCCATTTTTTAAACAAAGCGGAGCCTCCCCCCTCTGGGAAAGCTAGATTACCTTTAATAGGGAGCAGTGGAGTTACTGCTTTGTTCCATTTGTACATCCTACCCAGCCATTTCCATGTTTTACGTAGGGGATTTAAAATGTACCCGTACTGGCCCAACGGTGGGAGTTCCTTTGTTGGAGCATGGAGCCAATAAGCAGAATCCATTGGGGCTATCAATGTGGTTTCCACACTTGTACAGGAGAAAAACTCTTTTGCTCGAAACCAATCTGATAGATGCCGCAGGCCACATGCTATCGTTATGAGTTTTAAATCGAGCAGTCCTAACCCCCCTCCCGAACAGGGTTTCATAAGATTTTTCAAACCTGTGCGTGCCCGTTTACCCTGCCACAGGAATACCGTGAGGGTTTTATTGAGCCATCTCTCCTCTTTATATCCCAGTATGGCAGGGATCATCTGGAAGATGTACATCCACTTCGGGAAGATGAACATATTATACATTGCGATTCTCCCTTTCAGGGATAAGGGTAAACCCTGCCAACCATGTAGTGTGTCCTTTGTTCTATTTTTCAATGGGCCTATGTTCTCTTTATACAAGTTCGCTAAATCTTTTGGTATTAAAACCCCCAGATACTTAAGGTTGTCTTCGGCCCACTGAAAGGGGAAAGAACCATCCCACCCCTCCTTCACCGCCGCTTGTATTGGGAGGGCTAATGATTTATGTAAGTTTAATTGTAACCCTGAATAGAACCCAAACTCCTCTATGACTTCAAGTAATCGTGAAACTGAGGTTTTCGGTTGTGTAAGTGTAAGAAACATATCGTCTGCAAAAGCTAGCACTTTTATCAGTTGCCCATGCAGCGTTACTCCCCGTATGTCCTGGTCTAGCAGAATCGTACGTAGGAGTGGTTCCAGGTAGAGAAGAAACAGTGTGGGGGATAATGGGCATCCCTGCCTTGTGCCCCGTTCTACTCGGAATGGCATAGATCTAGTGCCATTAATCAATATTTGTGCCGTGGTGTTATTATAGAGCGTCTGTATTGCTTTCAGAAACCAGCCACTCAGCCCAATATACTCAAGTACTTGAAACAGGTATTCTCCATTAACTTTATCAAACGCTTTGGCCGCGTCTAGGCTAACTAATAATAAGGGGTCGCCCGTAACTTGACCATAAGCCACTGTGAGTAGTGCTTTCCGAACTTGTCTTACCGCTTGCCGGCCTTTGACAAATCCCACTTGATGTTCTCCTATTAGATATGGAATGTGAGCCGTCAGTCTGTTTGTTAGCACTCTAGATAAGATCTTAATATCTACATTGATGAGGGAAATGGGTCTATAGGATTCTACTTGATCTTTTGGTTTACCCGGTTTGGGGATTAATGTTATTAAGGCTTCATTTTCCCTTGATGAAAAGGATCCCCTAGTCACCACTGCCTCAAAATAATCTACCAAGGTTCCACACAATTGAGGGGCTAGCATCCTATAATACTCATTAGAGAAACCATCGAGACCTGGGGCTGAGCCCGGATGTAGGGATTTTAATACTTTAAAAACCTCTTGTGCTTCCAGAGGGGCTAGCAGTGCTTGGCGGGCTACTTCTGTTAGTTGGGGCATTTTTGCATCTTCTAGGTAGTCCCGGGTCGGGGGACCCCGAACCCTATCTTTGGCGCTATACATTTCCTTAAAGTATTCCTGGAATGCATTAACTATCTCTGGTAATTTAGTTAGTTTGTCCCCCTTGGAATTCGTTATCACTGAGATAAATCTTTGGGAGGTTTGTGTTTTAGCCACTCTAGCTAGTAGTTTTCCTGATTTATTCCCAAAGCGTTGGAAGTTTAGCCGTCGAGCTATTAATTGCTTCGTGGCTTGCTCATGAATAAGAGAGTTTAGCGCTACCAGGGCTGCTGACATGGAATCCCTGTTATCTGGAGTGGGTTGTGCTATGTATTTCCTCTTTGCTTTCCTATAGTCTGCTTCTAGGTGCAAAATGCCCGCTGCTAACCGCTTTTTCCTAGCACTTTGAAACGCTATTACTTCCCCTCTCATAACCGCTTTGGATGCTTCCCAGAATAGTATAGGTGAGTCACATGCGGGGTAATTCGTGTCCTCGTACAGTTTCCATTTTTCTAATAAGTGGTCTAAAAATTGTTTGTCTCTGTATAGATAAGCAGGGAATCTCCAGTGGTTAGTTGTTCTCCCTCTCTCCCTTAGGTCAAGTTCTACCCATATCATACTATGGTCTGAGATTTCCATAGGGCCAATAACTGCTTGCTGAACTTTAAAGAACCAAGATTGCGATATGAGAATATAGTCGATTCTAGACCAAGACTGGTGGGCTTTTGACTGATGGGTATAATCTTTTGTGGTAGGGTGGAGGGAGCGCCACGGATCAGTTAAGTGCAAATGTTTACAGAGTGCGGATATCCCCCTCCCCTTGCTTACTCCTGGGACAGCCCCGGATGAAGACCTATCCAGGGACGGGTCTTGCACCTGGTTAAAATCTCCCGCCCACACCCAGGGAGCATCAGTGTATTGCAGCCCTAGTGCTATTAAAGACTGAAAGAATCATGGGTCATAGGAGTTTGGAGCATATATCGCACACAAATAAAATCTCTGACCTTGATAGTTAACCCGAATTAGCACTATACGTCCCTCCGAGTCTTTGTGTATTAAGGTGGTGGTGCAAGGTAGCCCCTTACGTACTAGTATTACAACTCCACTCTTCCTATTGCCCGAGGAGGAGAAATGGCTCTCACCCACCCACTGTTGACAAAGTTTTCCATGCTCATTATCTGATAATTTTGTTTCTTGCAAACATTCAAAATCTATGTTATGTCGCCTTATCTGAGTTAGGATCTTATATCTCTTTACTGGCGATGTGATGCCTGAAACATTCCACGACAAGATCTTTACTCCAGAGTGACTAATGACTCTCCAGTCTTGGGGATACTATCAGTAATATTTCCTGATTTACCCCCGGGGGCCCAGCCTCTCCCCAGGAGTATGCATGCTGTATTTGGAGACCAAGATTCAAATTAGCTCTCATGTAATCATAGGTACCAGTATTATCCTCCCCCTTTGCCCCACTAATTAGCTTTCCAATTACTCCCTTTAGGGTTTGTTCCCCCACCCCTATCCCTCCCCTTATCTTCCGGTCTACCCATTCTACCCACTCCCCTTCTCCCAAAGAATGCCTTGAAAGGGCATTTCCCATCAAGGCCTAGTCACAATGTGCTGAGTGCCCCACTCCCCCCCAGACATGTCAGTTTTACCTTTAATCTTTAGCAATTGAATTCTCAAAAAGTGTCATCAGATCCGGCAGAATGGTCTTATTTAAGTACAAAGTCTGCTCACCACAGTTCTTTTGGAGCAAGTTCACGTTGGTGTTGCAGTTGCGTGTAGCTCCTGGTTGATAAATTGTGCCGCTGATTGCTCTGAGGTGAAGGATATCCATTTTCCATCTTTCATGATTTTCAACGTCGCTGGGTACAGGAGCATAAACCGGGTATTTTTATCAATAAGCGAAGAGCAAATCGGATGGAATTTTCGTCTCCTCTCCTGTACACTAGCTGAATAGTCCTGGAATATTCTTATTTGGCTGTCCGCGTATCTTAGAGTGTCTCTTTTCTGTCGGTACCCCTGTAGAATCTCTTCTTTATGAAGATAATTGAGAACTTTTATTATGACCACTCTGGGTCTAGACCCCGGTTGACCCGGTCTCCCCAGTCTGTGGGCCCGTTCAATGCAGAGGTGGCCTCTGCTGTCTGATATGGCAAATTCCTTAGAGAGCCATGTTTCCAGCACTGTGCTTAGGTTTTTGTCTGGTATGGTTTCAGGCAGGCCCACCAGTCTGAGGTTGCATCGCCTAGTTCTGTTCTCTAGTTCGTCTAGCTTCTCTGCTTGGATTGTTAGCTGCTGCTTTAAGTTGGCTATATCCGGCTCGCGTTGCTGCCATGTGTCCTCCAGGTCTGATACTCGTTTTTCAACCTCTGCCGTTTTGCTTGTTATTTCCGCCAATGTGCCGTCTATTTTCCCCAATCGGCTCTCCAATGCTGTGAAACGGGGTTCCAGTGCGGTTCCTACCGCTGTTACCAACTGCGCCAGCTGTCGGGCGGTAAATTCGGCCTCGCCTCGCGGAGATGCGGTCGCCATCTTGGAATCGCTGTTTGCCGCGAGCGGCTTTTCTTTTTCGTTTTTCGAGCTTTTCCTGGTGCTTCCGGGCGGCATAGGAACGAGATATTGTTCCATGCACTTTCCTCCGTTCGTTTTCACAGTCTGATCGGTTTTTTGGGGGTTTTTCTACGGCGATTTAGGTCGGGGGCGAGCAGGGCACTCGGAGCAGCACAGAAACGCTGTTACTGCTTCCACTGCATCACGTGACTCCCCGCTGGCGCTAACTTTTAAAAATGAGATAGAGCAGCTTTTAAACTAGAATGGGGGGAAAACCGACAGTTACCCAGGAGCACATGGTTCTGTGTGGAGTATCCTTGAAGGATACTATTGAAACAAGACATTTAGAGAATCCCAGTAGAGAGGTTTCAACAATGCTTAAAGTAAGCCAGGTGTGCTTAATGAGAGAGCAGGATAAAGGATGTGCATTTATCCCCTTCAACTTACTAAGCAGCTTGTAGATCAAAAGAAAAAACACAATTTGAAGTGCCTGTGTACAAATGCTAGAAGCCTAAAAAATAAGATGGGAGAGTTAGAATATATAACACTAAATGATGAGGTAGATATAATAGGCATCTCAGAGACTTGGTGGAAAGAGGACAATCAATGGGACACTGTGTTAACAGGGTACAAATTGTATCGCAATGATAGAGGATCAAATTGGAAGGCGGGTTGTGCTATATGTTAAAGAGGGAATTGAGTCAAATAAAATAAATATTCCACATGACAGATAGCACCGTGAAATCATTATGGATAGAAATTCCATGTGTGAAGGGAAGGAGTATTCTTGTAGGGCTGTACTACCGTCCACCAGGGCAGAATGAACAGACGGATGAGGAAATGCTTACGGAGATTAGGAAAGCTGACAAATTGGGCATTACTATAAAAATCGGTGATTTCAATTACCCTGATATTGACTGGATAAATGTTACATCAGGGAGTGCCAGAGAGATAACATTTCTAGATTGTGATAAGGTGGGAAAATTAAAGCCAGGCAGGATCAGGTGCAGAGCCAAACTACACATCCCAGAAGGTAGTGGTTAAGGGAAGCAGCAAGGTGAATTCAAAAACCTGTCAGGGACTTCACATTGGGGAGGTGGAGGGAAAGACTGGAGGGAGCAGCAGCTATGGTGCTCAATGACCAGGAGGGGGAACAGTAATGGAAAGACTCAATTTCCCTGGGTCAAAAATCAATACAAGATGCCTTCCACCTGGGAGGCAGAGGGGGAAGCTAACCGACAGGCTGGGAAGGAGCCAGAGTTAATGGAGTGTTTGGAGGATGGAGAAGGAGAGAGTACAGGATTGCCAGGTTTGGAGGAGCAGATGGATATAGACTGTGATTGTACTCTGGTGGAGGGTTGCAGGGGTTTGATGGCAGTGGGTGGTCACAGGAGTCAAGTTGCTGTGTAGAGGGAGGTGTACTGTCATCCTGCAACCACTCAAGAGAAAAGACTTTAAAACTGGAAACCAGGAGGTTTGAACTTTGGGGGAACTAAAATTTACACGGGGAGTTTTCTTTTGCTGTGATTCTTTTTGGAACTGCATAGGACATTGCCTAAGTGAACTGAGTTGTGAAGGGGGGGGGGGGGGGGGGGGGAGAATAAACAGCCTTAAACTAAAAGCTGTGTTGCCTTGAGAGACTTTGTGTATGGACTGCTGGAGGGAGGAGCTGGATTTCCAAAAACCCGGTTACCTGCAGACCAGACAGGAGAATCGTTAGGAAGCTGGCCACCACCCCAGAGGGATTGCTACCAGGTTATTACAAGATATAATAAACGACTGCTTCTTGGAGCAGCTGGTCCAGGAACCAATGAGAGGAGGAGCCATTTTGGATCTGGTCCTTGGTGGCGTGCAGGGCATTATGCGAGAGGTGGCACTGTTGGGTCCCCTGGGAAACAGTGATCATAAGATGATCAAGTTTGAGCTACTATCTGGGATGAACACACAAAAGAAATCTACTGTAGCTGCATTTCATTTTCAAAAGGGTGACTATAATAAAATGAGGAAAACAGTTAAAAAGAAACTAAAAGGATTGGCTGCAACGGTTAGGACACTAAACCAGGCATGGAAGTTATTCAAAAATACCATCTTGGAAGCCCAGTCCAGATGCATTCCACGTATTTGCAAAGATGGAAAGAAGAGAAAACATCAGCCTGCATGGTTAAAAAGTGAAGTAAAAGAGGCCATTACAGCCAAAAGATTGTCCATCAAAGAATGGAAAAAGGACCCAAACGAAGAAAATAAGAAGCAACATAAGCACTGGCAAGTCAGATGCAAAGCATTAATAAAGAACGCTAAAAGAGAATATGAAGAGAAACTTGCCATAGAGGCTAAAACTCACAGTAACAACTTTTTCAGGTACATCAGAAGCAGAAACCTTGTGAGGGAATCCATGGGACCATTAGATCACGAAGGAGCAAAAGGGGCACTCAGGGAGGACAAGGCCATAGTAGAGAAACTGAATGAATCCTTTTCTTCTGTCTTTACGGAAGAAGATGTAAGAGATCTGCCTGTACCAGAAATGGTTTTCAAGGGTGATGATGCGGAGGAACTGAAAGAAATCTTGGTGAACCTGGAAGATGCACTGAGCCAAACTGACAAATTAAAGAGTAGTAAATTACCTGGACCAGATGGCTTACATCCAAGGGTGCTCAAAGAACTCAAGCATGAAATTGCTGATCTGCTGTTAGTAATATGGAACCTGTCATTAAAATCGTCTGTAGTACCTGAAGATTGGAGGGTGGCCAATGTTCTAGGGTGATCCGGGAAATTATAGACCGGTAAGCCTGATGTTGGTGCCGGGCAAAATAGTGGAAACCATTATAAAGAATAAAATTATAGAACACATAGACAAACATGGTTTAATGGGACAGAGTCAGCATGGGTTCAGCCAAGGGAAGTCTTGCCTCACCAATTTGCTTCATTTCTTTGAAGGCGTGAATAAACATGTGGATAAAGGTGGGCCGGTTGATATACTGTATCTAGATTTTCAGAAAACTTTTGACAAAGTTCCTCATGAGAGACTCCTGAGAAAATGAAAGAGTCATGGGATAGGAGGCAATGTTCTGGTGTGGATTAGGAACTGGTTATTGGACGGAAAACAAAAGGTAGGGTTAAATGGTCATTTCACTCAATTGAGGAGAGTGAACAGTGGAGGGCCACAGGGATCTGTACTGGGACCAGTACTATTTAACATATTTATAAATGATATAGAAATCAGAACAACGAATGAGGTGATCAAATTTGCAGATGATACAAAACTATTCAAGATTGTTAAACCATGTGCAGACTGTGAAATATTGCAGGAAGACCTTAGGAAATTGGAAGACTGGGTGTCCAAATGGCAGATGAAATGTAGATAATACACTGAAATCTTCTGCTCAGTGTGCAGCGGCAGCCAAAAAAGCAAACAGGATGCTAGGAATTATTAGGAAAGGGATGGTAAATAAAACTGAAAATACTATAATGCCTTTGTATCCTCCATGGTGCGTCCACACCTTGAGTATTGCGTTCAGTTCTGGTTGCCGTATCTCAAAAAAGATATAGCGGAATTAGAAAAGGTTCAAAGAAGAGCAACTAAAATGATAAAGGGGATGGAACTCCTCTAGTATGAGGAAAGGCTAAAGAGGTTAGGGCTCTTCAGCTTGGAAAAGAGATGGATGAGGGGAGATATGATTGAGGTTTACAAAATCCTGAGTGGTGTAGAACGAGTAGAAGTAAATCAATTTTTTACTCGTTCCAAAAGTACAAAGACTAGGGGACACTCGAGGAAATTACATGGAAATACTTTTAAAACAAATAGGAGGAAATATTTTTTCACTCAACGAATAGTTAAGCTCTGGAACTTTTTGCCAGAGGAGGTGGTAACAGTGGTTAGCATATCTTGGTTTAAGAAAGATTTGGACAAATTCCTGGAGGAAAAGTCCACAGTCTGCTATTGAGACAGACATGGGAAGCAACTGCTTGCTCTAGGATTTGTAGTATGGAGTGTTGCCACGATTTGGGTTTCTGCCAAGTACTTGTGACCCGGCTTGGCTACTGTTTGGAAAACAGAATACTGGGCTAGATGGAGCATTGGTCTGATCCAGTATGGCTACTCTTATGTTCTTATGTTTATGACATCAGAAAATGTGATCACTTCACTTGTTGTTATTGTTTCCAAGTTCCTGTACATATCTCTGGGAAACTCCACTATTCACCCTTCTTAATTTGAGAATGTTGACCATTTAACCTACTCTCTGTTTTCTATCTTTTAACCAGTTCTCAATTCACAGTAGAAGTTTTCAATTTTCTCAGGAGTCTCTCATGAGGGACTTTGTCAAATACTTTCTGAAAATTCAATTACATTATGAGGGGCATTTTCGATATGACGTCTAAATCCGATTTTGGCTGTTTTGTGGAAAACATCCAAAAATCCAGTAGAGAACATAGCTATTTTCAAACCAGAAAAACATTCAACTTTTTATTTTGAAAATGGCCATTTGTTAGATGCTTTTGTGCTAAGTGTGTCTATCTCTTTGGACCATTAAAAAAAAGCTGAAGGGAAAAATACACAAAAACAAGCCTTTGGGATGTATGGGGAGCCATTTATTTGTTACATTTGTACCCCACATTTTCCCACCTATTTGCAGGCTCAATGTGGCTTACATAGTACCGTAATGGCATTCGCCAAGTCGATTGATAACAAATACAAGGTTATATTGTGGTCGCAAGAGGTAGATGTGCATCAGGCAACATGAGGGTCGAAGGGAGTGAGGATTGTATATTGTCCAGTACGATCATTGGTTATGCTGTGTTGCTGGGTGTGGGGATTTATGGTGGATCGGTGGGGTAGGCCTTTTTGAAGAGGTTGGTTTTTAGTGATTTACTGAAGTTTAGATGGTCTTGGGTTGTTTTCACAGATTTTTGGGAGTCCATTCCATAGTTGTGCGCTTATGTATGAGAAGCAGGATGCATAGGTTGTTTTGTATTTAAGTCCTTTGCAATCTGGGTAATTTAGGTTTAGGTATGATCGTGATGATCTGATTCTGTTTTCAGTTGGTAGATCTATGAGGTCTTATAGCCCTTATGTCTGCAGGTGTCACCTATATGTGGGTACAGTAGGTTTTTTGGTGGGGGGCTGACACTTTCCACCACAGTGTAACAGAGTGGGATATGGGCCTGGGTCCCCTTCTCTACAGTGCACTGCACCAACTACTAGGCTACTGCAGGGATCTGCTTGCTGCTCTAATAGGCCTGACCATAACTTCTGAAGCTATCATAGATGCTGTATATATGGTTTCTTTTATATCTTTGGGGGTGGGGGGGTGGGAGGGGTTGAGTAACCACTGGGGGAGTAAGGTGGTCATGCCTTAATCCCTACAGTGGCCATTTGCTCATTTAGGACACCTTTTATGACTTAGTCGTGATTGAAACAGGTCTAGACGAAACAGGTCAAGACCAAAACCTTTAACTTTTAGCCCCTGACACTTTTGCTTTGTTCCATTATGTCAGAAAAACATCCACGTTTTGGGAACACCCAGATCCCACCAACAGCATTCCCCCTTGTGATTTGGATGCAGTACAAACCAACTGCATAGAAAATCATCTTTAAAATGGGTTGTGAAAATTTGTGACCTTAGCCAATTCTTGAGAAAGGAACGAAGTATTACATGATGAGCATAGTGAACACAACTGGTATTATTGTTTGAAGATTGGATGATGTTGTTAGCCTCACATGCAGTAAAGTCAGCATCCAAAGTTAAATGTGATTTTCACTTTTGATATATTATATGTTCGGTAGTCTTTATAGATGAAAATTAAAGCTTTGATGTTTTTGAAGCTATCAAACAAATTTCGGAGGTTTTTAGACCTATGATTATGTTTTGACCATGTACAATGTTGAGTGGCTATATTTAAACTTGAGCCTCAGTATCGCTGACAATGGTCTTTATGAGGTCTTTTCCTCCTTATTTTTGATAGGATTTTGTACATTTTCTGTTTTTTTCCACCAATATATCTTAGATATTTCCACCAGTGTATATCTTAGATATTTTCTACCTTTAATTGGTACATAAGTACATAAGTACATAAGTAGTGCCATACTGGGAAAGACCAAAGGTCCATCTAGCCCAGCATCCTGTCACCGACAGTGGCCAATCCAGGTCAAGGGCACCTGGCACGCTCCCCAAACGTAAAAACATTCCAGACAAGTTATACCTAAAAATGAGGAATTTTTCCAGTCCATTTAATAGCGGTCTATGGACTTGTCCTTTAGGAATCTATCTAACCCCTTTTTAAACTCCGTCAAGCTAACCGCCCGTACCACGTTCTCCGGCAATGAATTCCAGAGTCTAATTACACGTTGGGTGAAGAAAAATTTTCTCCGATTCGTTTTAAATTTACCACACTGTAGCTTCAACTCATGCCCTCTAGTCCTAGTATTTTTGGATAGCGTGAACAGTCGCTTCACATCCACCCGATCCATTCCACTCATTATTTTATACACTTCTATCATATCTCCCCTCAGCCGTCTCTTCTCCAAGCTGAAAAGCCCTAGCCTTCTCAGCCTCTCTTCATAGGAAAGTCGTCCCATCCCCACTATCATTTTCGTCGCCCTTCGCTGTACCTTTTCCAATTCTACTATATCTTTTTTGAGATACGGAGACCAGTACTGAACACAATACTCCAGCTGCGGTCGCACCATGGAGCGATACAACGGCATTATAACATCCGCACACCTGGACTCCATACCCTTCCTAATAACACCCAACATTCTATTCGCTTTCCTAGCCGCAGCAGCACACTGAGCAGAAGGTTTCAGCGTATCATCGACGACGACACCCAGATCCCTTTCTTGATCCGTAACTCCTAACGCGGAACCTTGCAAGACGTAGCTATAATTCGGGTTCCTCTTACCCACATGCATCACTTTGCACTTGTCAACATTGAACTTCATCTGCCACTTGCACGCCCATTCTCCCAGTCTTGCAAGGTCCTCCTGTAATCGTTCACATTCCTCCTGCGACTTGACGACCCTGAATAATTTTGTGTCATCGGCGAATTTAATTACCTCACTAGTTATTCCCATCTCTAGGTCATTTATAAATACATTAAAAAGCAACGGACCCAGCACAGACCCCTGCGGGACCCCACTAACTACCCTCCTCCACTGAGAATACTGGCCACTGGTATAATAAATCTTATTCTTTTTTGTTGTTATAACCAGAAACAAGAAAGACCATGATCAAGTAAATAATATCACATTCATTGTTGATTTAAATTTTGAATTGATAATGAATGTGACTGTTGGGCAGACTGGATGAACCATTCAGATCTTTATCTGCCATCACTTACTATGTTACTATATTCTGTACATACAGAGTGAGTCTGTGTCTGTGATTAGCCCTCTCCTTGAAAGGTGAAACTGTCAGTGCCTGGTAACTCGAACACTGAAACATAGGACTAACAGAAATTGTAGCAGCAGCACTGGTAACTGCACATCCATATAGCAGCCACACAGCTTTACAGCTGTTGTACAGGTAAAAAATCATTATAGCTTACTACCCTGAGAGGAAAAAAATAAGCAGCAGTTTGTTGCCGCGACATAGAAAGTTCAGGTCCTTTACACATTGGAGCTATGATATAGGTACAGCTACCAGCTCTCTCAATTCTCTCACAGAGAGAAATCGGAGGGAGGGGGAATTCTGCTCCTCCCAGAATGCCTAGAGACAAGCAGTAACAAAGCTCTAAAAAACACTGAGGGGCCGATGTACAAAGGTCGCCGTTAAATATGGCAGCTGTGAGTGACCTTACCAATTCGTTAACAGTGGCCGATGCACAAAGGGAATCACATACAAATGAGATGCATGGAAATTCTGCAAGGGAAAGCACTTAGCACATGTGCAGAACAGTCTGCACAAGTCCATGTTCTGCACATTAAATGTAGACGCTCCTTTCTGTGCATCACACAGAATACTCATTTTAATACTGATGAGCTTGTTGTAATACATTTGCATAGGGTTACTGGTAGCTGCTATGGCAAACAGTAAAAGGAACACAGAACTCCTTTATGCATTAAATGCTAACTAACGTTTGCTTTAGACCGGCTACAAGCAGTCTAAATCAAACATTGCAAGTATGGTAAGCTTTATGCATTAGCCCCTGAGTGCAGAACACAGATGTTAATAAAGGCTAATCACAGAGGACTGCATACATGTAAGGACCTGGTCCATATACACAACTGAATAATATACAGACATGTAATCTGTCACAAGCAGACAGCACAAGTTGCCCCGTGCAATGGGGCACAACAGAAAGTTTAGAGCAGAATGGCTTCAGTTCTTAAATTTTCAGCTTAAAATAAAGGAACATTTTCAATGTGGATCCTTGAGAGTTGGTTTGTTTGCTACAGTGGCTTTCTGAATGACAAAGGTTGAACACTAGTACTCTAGTAACTGTACTATAAACAGAACACTTCATTTGATTATTATGTTATCAGGTAAGATGTAAATGAGAATAAAGCTTTTTTCTACTTTCAGTGGTAGAGATGCTATTTATACTTTTTGCTCTAGCAAAACTTCATTCTACTTTTTAAATATTCTATTCCAGAGACATTCTTCTTTTTCACTTTTGTGAATTAATGAGTCAATAGACTGATCAGTTGACATTGGTGTCACTCATTATAGGCACAGGTAGCAATTTATATTCTTATCAAAATTCAGAGAAAAGAGTGCTCTAGAAAAGAAGTGATATTTGAATCTCTAAAAGGATAGACTGAGGAGCAACATCAGAAAATATTGTTGTGAATGGATGAAATGAATTCCTGGTATAGGTGATATAGACAAGGCAATAACATAATTTAAGAAAACACTAGAAGTATAGAGAATTCCCAGTGAGAGGAAAGTCAGAGCTCACCTGTGGTCTATGACACTGCACCAGGGAAAAAAATCGGATAGGTTACATGGGCGATGGCCTTTTGGTTTTCATCTGCCATTGTATTCCTTGTTTCTATGTATTAAAAAAAATAACTATCTTTCTTTATTAGCAGTTTAATCATTTATATTCCCAAACAGAAAAGAAAATGGCACAAGCCAACAAGTTCATGTTAATGAGAGGCATGGACACATATCAAATAAATGCACATAGAAAAAGGAAAAGAAAAGGAAAAAGAAAACCAATCCCCCACCTGCTTGAGTGTTAACAACCCATCATGTAACCCCAAATCAGGATCTAACAACAGAAGCAGAAACATTTTTCTCATGCTCAACCAAGAACTTATCAACTGAGCAGAATCTAAGAATATATAATACTTACCAAGTAAAGAAACATAAAAGTTACAGGGAAACAAAGTAAATGTAGCCCCCCAATGAAACTACTCTAGATTTCCACATAATAAAGCCTTCCTGTGAAGCCGAGTGGCTCCTGCAACATTTGAACAGTAGTCCCCCAAAATAAAGCATCCTACATAATCAATATTTTATCAACCTCAGATGCCAAAGAGGGGCATAATCGAACGGGGATGTCTATCTCTAAGGGCATCCATCTCTAAGGATGTTCCGCCGAAGGGGCGGGGAAACCCATATTATTGAAACAAGATGGACGTCCAACTTTCGTTTCGATAATACGGTTGGGGACACTCAAACCTCAACATTTAGGTCGACCTTAGAGATGGCCGACCTAAATGTTGAGATGGTCGACCTTAGGTCGTTCTCGGTTTTCGGCGATAATGGAAACTGAGGACGCCCATCTCAAAAACGACCAAATCCAAGGCATTTGGTTGTGGGAGGAGCCAGCATTCGTAGTGCACTGGTCCCCCTCACATGCCAGGACACCAACCGGGCACCTTAGAGGGCACTGCAGCGGACTTCACAAATTGCTCCCAGGTGCATAGCTTCCTTACCTGGGTGCTGAGCCCCTCAAATCCTCCTAAAACCCACTCCCCACAACTGTATATCACTACCATAGCCCTTAGGGATAAAGTGGGCACATACATGTGGGTACAGTGGGTTTTGGGGGGGTTTTGAGGGCTCAACATTTACCACCACAAATGTAACAGGTAGGGGGGATGGGCCTGGGTCCACCTGCCTGAAGTGCACTGCACTCACTAAAATGTGCTCCAGGGACCTGCTGTCATGGAGCTGGGTATGACATTTGAGGCTGGCATAGAGGCTGCAAAAAAAAATGTTTTTAAATTTTGTGTTTTTGGGTGGGAGGGGGTTGGTGACCACTGGGGGAGTAAGGGGAGGTCATCCCCGATTCCCTCCGGTGGTCATCTGGTCAGTTCGGGCACCTTTTCAAAGCTTGGTTGTGAAAAATTGGACCAAGTAAAGTCGGCCAAATGCTCATCAGGGACGCCCTTCTTTTTTCCATTATCGACCGAGGATGCCATCTCTAAATCACGCCCCAGTCCCGCCTTTGGTACGGTGCCGACACACCCCCATGAATTTTGGTCGTCCCCGCAACGGAAAGAAGTTGAGGATGCCCAAAATCGGCTTTCAATTATGCCAATTTGGGCTTTTTCATTTTCTCAGGAGTCTCTCATGAGAGACTTTGAAATTCTAGATATACTACATCGACTGTCTCACCTTTATCTACTTGTTTATTCACACCATTAAAAAAATGTAGCAAATTGTTGAGACAAGATCTTCTTTAGCTGAATCCATGTTGACTCTGTCACATTAAGCCATGTTTGTCAGTAATTTTGGTCTTTCATAATAGGTTCTACAATTTTACCTGGCACTGACATGAGGTTTACCCAGTGCTTTTTTTGTGCCGGTACGCAACGGTACGGCGTACCGGCACCTTTTTTTGCCCGCCCCGCCCCCCCCGCGACACTCCGGGCGAGTCCTGCACTTAGTTTTTTTTTTAAGACTCAGAACGTGCAAACGATGCAGCCGGCAGCGATTGAAAGAGGCTGTCTGGGCTGGCGTCTGCGTTGGAGCTTCCCTCACCCTCTGCGAGTCCCGCCTTCGTTGTTACAACTTCCTGTTTCGCGGGACTCGCAGAGGGTGAGGGAAGCTCCGACGCAGACGCCAGCCCAGACAGCCTCTTTCAATCGCTGCCGGCTGCATCGTTCGCACGTTCTGAGTCTTAAAAAAAAAAAAACTAAGTGCAGGACTCGCCCGGAGTGTCGGGGGGGGGGGGGGGGGTTGGGGAACGATTGGGGAGAGAAAGAGGGAAACCAACAGAGGGAAGGATTGGGGAGAGAGAGAAAGAGGGAAACCAACAGAGGGAAGGATTGGGGAGAGAGAGAAAGAGGGAAACCAACAGAGGGAAGGATTGGGGAGAGAGGGAAATAGGGAAACCAACAGAGGGAAGGATTGGGGAGAGAGGGAAAGAGGGAAACCAACAGAGGGAAGGATTGGGGAGAGAGGGAAAGAGGGAAACCAACAGAGGGAAGGATTGGGGAGAGAGAGAAAGAGGGAAACCAACAGAGGGAAGGATTGGGGAGAGAGGGAAAGAGGGAAACCAACAGAGGGAAGGATTGGGGAGAGAAAGAAAGAGGGAAACCAACAGAGGGAAGGATTGGGGAGAGAGAGAAAGAGGGAAACCAACAGAGGGAAGGATTGGGGAGAGAGAGGGAAACCAACAGAGGGAAGGATGGGGAGAGAGAGGGAAAAACAGATGGAAGGATTGGGGAGAGAGGGGAAAAACAGATGGAAGGATGGGGAGAGAGAGGGAAAACACAGATGGAAGGATTGGGGAGAGAGGGAAAAACAGATGGAAGGATGGGGAGAGAGAGGGAAAACAGATGGAAGGATGGGGAGAGAGAGAGGGAAAACAGAAGGATGGGGAGAGAAAGAGGGAAGACGCTGGATGGAAGAATGCAGAAAGAAATAGGGGAGACACTGGAAGGATGGGGAGAGAAAGCAGAGCTGCTGGATGGAAAAGGGGAATAGAGAAAGACTGGAGAATAAGAGGAAGGGGCATGGGGAGAACAAGGGTGAGGAAAAGATGAAAAGCCACAGGTAGATGAAGGAAATTAAAGAATGGATAGTAAGAATAAATTAAATCTGGACAGAGAGAGAGCCTGAAAAATATTGAAGAAAGCAAAGAAAAAGGAGACAAAAATGACAAATGGCACAGAAGAGTTAAGCGAAAACAAAGGAAAGCAGAATCACAGACTGGGACCAATATGGAAAGAAAAACAGTCACCAGACAACAAAGGTAGAAAAAAATCATTTTATTTTCATTTTAGTGTTTGTAATATGTCCAATTTGAGAATTTACATTGGCTGTCTTATTTTGCACTGGGTATACTGGAGCTGTAAGAGCTTACAGAGATTATTTATCATGAAAAAAAATCACGTTATTTTTTTCTCCTATAGTACTATAATATTTTAAATGATGTCTGTTTATATGCGCCATGGCTGGTATACGGGGTGTGGTTAATGTGGGTGTGGCTATCATAGGGGTGGAGCCATATGTGGTGACCCCGCCCATAATGAGTACCGGCACCTTTTTTTCTACAAAAAAAGCACTGGGTTTACCGGACTTTAGTTTCCCAGATCACCCCTTGAACACGTCTTAAAAATTGGTGATACACTGGCCATCTTACAGTCTTCAGATACTAATCACCCATTACCAACAGTTCATTCCAGGATTCCCTGAGAAGGCAGAGTTGCTGACTCACCTTCTATTTATTTATTTATTTATTGTATTTGTACCCCACATTTTCCCACCTTTTTGCAGGTTCAATGTGGCTTACAGAGTGTAGATATGATAACGTCGTTACATGATTTAAAAGCAGTCGATCCTAAGCAGAGGTGAAAGAGGATTTAGATGGAAGGTGTTAGGTAGGTCGTGTGAGAGGTATTTTTGGTGTGCTTGGGTGGTTTAAGAAATGATTTGTTTCATTGAGGGTGACTTTTGTAAGCTTTGTTGAAGAGAAGAAGGCCCCAAATAAGGTTTGCTGGTCTTCTTTTTACATTTTATTTTTAATTTCAGGATTTCAAAAATATGTATTTATTTATTAGTATCTATTTACCGCCTTTTTGAAGTAATTCACTGGAGATGGTGTACAGCAAGAATAAATCAAACATAAACAATAGACAATTACAGCAGTAAAAATATTCAAATAACAATACAAAGTATGGCATAGGTGCTAATTTTGAAAGTACCCATGGCACTTTGTGTGTCTAAGTGCTTTGAAAATTAGCCCCATAATATACTACTTACAATGTCAACACAATATATAATAAAACATTTTAATAAACAGCATGGGTATAAACAGAGATAGAACATATAGATATGTAAGTCAGTAAGAGGACAAGAATTACTGAGACCAAGTCAGCACGGCTTTTGTGTGGGGAAATCTTGCCTGACCAATTTACTTCAATTCTTTGAAGGAGTAAACAAACATGTGGACAAAGGGGAACCGGTTGATATTGTGTATCTGGATTTTCAAAAGGCGTTTGACAAGGTACCTCATGAAAGGCTACAGAGGAAATTGGAGGGTCATTGGATAGGAGGAAATGTCCTATTGTGGATTAAAAACTGATTGAAGGATAGGAAACAGAGAGTGGGGTTAAATGGGCAGTATTCACAATGGAGAAGGGTAGTTAGTGGGGTTCCTCAGGGGTCTGTGCTAGGACCACTGCTTTTTAATATATTTATAAATGATTTGGAGATAGGAGTAACTAGCGAGGTAATTAAATTTGCTGATGACACAAAGTTATTCAAAGTTGTTAAATCGTGACAGGATTGTGAAAAATTACAAGAGGACCTTACGAGACTAGGAGACTGGGCGGCTAAATGGTAGATGACGTTTAATGTGAGCAAGTGCAAGGTGATGCATGTGGGGAAAAAAGAACCCGAATTATAGCTATGTCTTGCAAGGTTCCACGTTAGGAGTTACAGACCAAGAAAGGGATCTGGGTGTCGTCGTCGATAATATACTGAAACCTTCTGCTCAGTGTGCTGCTGCGGCTAGGAAAGCGAATAGAACGTTGGGTATTATTAGGAAAGGTATGGAAAACAGGTGTGAGGATGTTATAATGCCGTTGTATCGCTCCATGGTGCGACCGCACCTTGAGTATTGTGTTCAATTCTGGTCGCCGCATCTCAAGAAAGATATAGTAGAATTGGAAAAGGTGCAGCGAAGGGCGACTAAAATGATAGTGGGGATGGGACGACTTCCCTATGAAGAAAGATTAAGGAGGTTAGGGCTATTCAGCTTGGAGAAGAGGCAGCTGAGGGGAGACATGATAGAAGTATATAAAATAATGAGTGGAGTGGAACAGGTGGATGTGAAGCGCCTGTTCACGCTTTCCAAAAATACTAGGACTAGGGGGCATGCGATGAAACTACAGTGTAGTAAATTGAAAACAAATCGGAGAAAATTTTTCTTCACCCAACGTATAATTAAACTCTGGAATTCGTTGCCGGAGAAAGTGGTGAAGGCGGTTAGCTTAGCAGAGTTTAAAAAGGGGTTGGATGGTTTCCTAAAGGACAAGTTCATAAACCACTACTAAATGGACTTGGGAAAAATCCACAATTCCAGGAATAACATGTATAGAATGTTTGTACGTTGGGAAGCTTGCCAGGTGCTCTTGGCCTGGATTGGCCGCTGTCGTGGACAGGATGCTGGGCTCAATGGACCCTTGGTCTTTTCCCAGTATGGCATTACTTATGTACTTATGAGTTAGAAAATAAGGGGGCTAATTTAAAGAAAGTTGCACATGAAGTCAAAGAGGTGCTTAAATATTATCTCAGCTATGGTAGGTGTGGATAAACATGTTGTGCTACAGTATGTGCAGTTGGTGCTACTCCTTGTGTGTGAGAGACTAGCAAGTTAGTTACTTCTTCCATTAAAGGCCAGGATGAAAAGCCAAGCTTTCACCTGCTTCCTGATGTAGAGATAGACTTGTGTTAAATGAAGCCTTTCAGGGAGTGCATTCAAGAGTCTGGGGGCTACTCTAGAGAAGGCTCACTTGTGGGTATCACATCGTGTAATGTCCTTTGGAGAGGGTGTGGTTAGGGATACTTCTTGGGAGGTCCTTAGTGTCCTTGGAGGGCAATCCTGTTCTTGGGACCATTTCCTTTAAAGGCCTTGAAGATCAGACATAGAGTTTTAAATTTAGCCCTGTATTGTACTGGTAGCCAGTGAAGCTTTTGCAAAAATGATGTGATGTGGTCATATCGCTTACAACCTTCTATTAGTCTTACTGCAGCATTCTGAATAAATTGGAGCTGGTGCAGACCCTTTGTAGTCAGTGTAGAGTGCATTACAGTAATCCAGTCTAGATGTTATCATGGCATGCACAACTGGGATAAAATTTACCTTCTTGATGTAAGGAGAGAGGCAACATAGTTGTTGCAAATGGTAGAATCAGCTCTTGAAGGTTGCTTGGATTTGGGGAATCAGAGTAAGTGTTGAATCTAATTGTATTCCAAGGTTCCTGACTTGTGATTTGAGGGGGAGTTCATACTTCTCAACATACACCATGACACTTTATTTTTTATAGCCCAGAATACCTCACAGTTCAATGTGGGTTACATACAAAGAACCTGGACAAACCAGGAAGTACAATAACAAAAATGATTCATTGATTAAAAGCTAATACAATCACTTCCTCCATAATTCTGAAACAAATATGTCTTAAGCAATAGTCTAAAATATATATAATCAATGCCTGGACTATCAAAGTAGAAACTTCTCTGCTTAATTTAGCTGCCTGATAAGAAAGCAAAGAATCTATATATTTCTTTCTTACTTTGCCCTTCATGGATGGAAAAGAAAAAATTTAAAGACCGAGCAACACGCACTATGGGCCCTGTTTACTAAGCAGCGTTATAGGCACGTTAATGTTTTTAACACACGTTAACCATGTACATGCATTAACAATGTACATGCCTACAATATTCCTATAGGTGCCTACATGGTTAGGGCACACGCTAAGTGTAGGCATGCTAAAAACACTAACACACCTTAGTAAACAGGGCCCTATGTTTGACAAAGCAAAATATCTTATCAAGTAGAAAGGAGCTAAACCATAAGAAACCTTGTACATTAAATAAGATAATTTAAATATAATCCTTGCAGCTACTGGCAACCAATGAACTTTGGAATGATATACTGACAGGTGATCTGAACTTTTAAAAAAATGATATGATATAGGTGTTGGATAACTCTGTTCCTTAAATAAATTAAGTCAGATTCCTTTTGTATTTATTTATTGGGATTTATTAGCTGCCTTTATGAAGAGATTCACCCAAGACAGTGTACAGTTTAATATAAAATTTACAATTTTCTTAACAGCATAACAATAGTAAAATGGCCAAACATAAGCATAAATACAATAAATGAGGTAAACTTGGAAATGGCAAATGTAAATCTAAGAATAGGACTAACATGAAACAGTATCCATTTAGCAAAACTGTAGAACAATCATACAGTATAACAGAAATGTGAAAAATGTCAGTACAATACAAATGATACCACAATAAATAGCATGAAAGAACACTCAGATAACAAAGATATAAAACAATGACAGCATGATACCAGTTAAATGCTTAATAAGCACACATTACAACATTCAACTAACAGATATGATGTTAATGCTTTTCCTATAATGCAGCTTACACGTAGCCGTGGAGACAAGATAGGTAGTACACAGTCAATTGGGATTAATAGTGGAGTGGCTAAACTCAACAAATTCTTTGTACAGTTAAACAAGATATGAAGAACAACTGGTCTAAGTTACAGCGTGAGATTATGTTTTGCTTAAATACCAGAAACCATTTAGTGTGACATATATGCAATAATAGAGGAAATCGGGGGGGGGGGGGGGGGGGAGCTGGTTATAGAGCAGCTACCTTGTAGATGGACAGGAAGATGAGGGGGAGAATTGGGTGGTAGTTGCAGCAGGAGATGGGAGTCAATGGAAGTAGCCACTGTGTACAAGTGGATTATCTCAGTGATGGGTGAGTAGTGGAGGAGCAGGAGGTGATAGTTGATGGGTACATCACTTTATAGCATTCCACAGCAAAACCCTGAATCTGTGGCAATAGACAGATTCTGTGGTGACTGTTCCAATAACAGAATTGAGGGAAACTGGGGACCTTGCTTTTACATATATTTTTATTATGGAATGCATTACAGTAAAAATCATCTTTATATACTGTTAATAAATTAATATGTACTAGAATGATGTAAAAGAGAATGAAAGTTGACACTGAAGGGTAAGTAATTAACTTCCTTGCATTTGACAATTAATGAAAACCATTTCTTGTCCCCCAATGCTTTGCTAGTAATTATGTTAAGGAAAGTAAATGATAAAGTATTATTCTCAAGAGCTTACATGTTCATATCACTGCAACCTGCGTATTGAGGATGTTTCCTCTTCTTCTTCTCACCTCTGTTTGGAATCTGTTGAAAATATGTTCTTCAATATATTTGAACCTGATATAAAATGAAAGCAGATGGAAGTCAGTTTATTATATACTGATGGAAACACATTTTTCTAGGCATTTTCTATTTCTTGAACATAGCAAACATCATAGATATAGGCCCTATCTGAATAGATTTCCTGTATACTTTACGAGACTTGTCATATAGCTGCTCATATTATATAGAATTTATTATTATTATAGAAGTGGTGTAGTAGTCAAATGATTAGAGCTAAAAACACTAACACACCTTAGTAAACAGGGCCTTCACCAGCATTTTCTTCCATGAACATAGAAGTATTTGTTTAGCATGTCTGCATCACATAGCAGCTTTCAGTCTTACAATTCCATTTCTAACCTTCCTTCTTTCACTAATATATATGAAAAAAAATCTTGTCATCTCTTTTTACATCTCTAACCTTCTTTTCTTCTGCTTGTGCTTTTGCCAGCGATATTTCTCTCTTTGGTTCTTTGAGGTTCATTTGTTTGGTTTTTTTTTAAATCTGTGTTCCTCTTTTAGTGTCCTTTTGAATTTTATGAGCGTCATGTCTTTGGCCTTTAGGTTTTCAGCCACTTGTTTGGAGAACCACATTAGTTTGCTTTCCTCTAGCTTTTATTTACTTTCCCTACATAAAGTTCTGCTCCAATTTTTATAGTTCCTTTCAGCTTGGACCACTGTCTTTCCACTTCTCTTATTTTCTCCAGTCCCATCAGCTCTTCAAGTACTCCCCCATTTTACTAAAGTCATCATGCTTGACATCCGTGACTTTGAGTTTTTTGCAATTGCACTCCACTTTAGCACTTATATTAAACCATACTGTGTGATGATCACTGCTGCCCAGGTGGGCACTCACCTGGACATTAGATACATTTTCCATATTTGTGATTCAGCATTGCTCCTTTCCTCATGGGTTCCATCACCATTTGTCTGAGCAGAGCACTTTGAAAGGCATTCATGATCTCTCTACTATTTTCTGATTCAGCAGTCAGGACATGCCAGTCCATCACTTGACCCTACCTGCCCCTCCAACTACCGCCCCATCTCTCTCCTACCCTTCCTCTCCAAAATACTTGAGCGCGCCGTTCACAGTCGCTGCCTTGATTTTCTCTCCTCTCATGCCATCCTCGATCCACTTCAATCCGGTTTTCGCCCTCTACATTCGACAGAAACAGCACTCTCTAAAGTCTGCAATGACCTGCTCCTCGCCAAATCCAGAGGCCACTATTCCATCCTCATCCTCCTCGATCTATCCGCTGCGTTTGGCACTGTCAATCATGATTTACTTCTTGCCACACTGTCCTCCTTTGGGTTCCAAGGCTCTGTCCTCTTCTGGTTCTCCTCTTATCTCTCCCACCGCACCTTCAGGGTACACTCTCATGGATCTTCCTCCACTCCCATCCCACTATCTGTTGGAGTTCCCCAGGGATCTGTCCTTGGACCCCTTCTCTTCTCAATCTACACCTCTTCCCTAGGCTCACTGATCTCATCTCATGGTTTTCAGTATCATCTTTATGCTGATGACACCCAGCTATATCTCTCCATACCAGACATCACCGTGGACACCCAGGCCAAGGTATCGGCCTGCTTATCCGACATTGCTGCCTGGATGTCCAACCGCCACCTGAAACTGAACATGTCCAAAACCGAGCTCCTCGTCTTTCCACCTAAACCCACTTCTCCTCTTCCTCCACTCTCTATCTCAGTTGATAACACCCTCATCCTCCCCGTCCCATCTGCCCGCAACCTCGGAGTCATCTTCGACTCCTCCCTCTCCTTCTCTGCGCATATCCAACAGACTGCCAAGACCTGTCGCTTTTTCCTCTTCAACATCAGCAAAATTCGCCCTTTCCTCTCTGAGCACACCACACGAACTCTCATCCACGCTCTCATTACCTCTCGCCTTGACTACTGCAACTTACTCCTCACCGGCCTCCCCCTTAGCCATCTATCCCCCCTTCAATCCGTTCAGAACGCTGCTGCACATCTTATATTCCGCCAGAACCGATATACTCATATCACCCCTCTCCTCAAGTCACTTCACTGGCTTCCAATCAGATACCGCATACAATTCAAGCTTCTCCTTCTTACCTACAAATGCACCCGGTCTGCAGCTCCTCACTACCTCTATACCCTCATCTCCCCCTATGTTCCCGCCCGTAACCTCCGCTCACAGGACAAATCCCTCCTTTCAGTACCCTTCTCTACCACTGCCAACTCCAGGCTCCGCTCATTCTGCCTTGCCTCACCCTATGCCTGGAACAATCTTCCTCAACCCCTACGTCAAGCACCCTCCCTACCCATCTTCAAATCTCTGCTTAAAACTCACCTCTTCAATGCTGCTTTCGGCACCTAACCTTTTGAGAAATATAGTATGCCCTATCAGATTGACTCTACACTTGTCTTTTAGATTGTACACATGTCTCTAGATTGTACACCTGTCTTTTAGATTGTAAGCTCCTTGAGCAGGGACTGTCCTTCCATGTTAAATTGTACAGCGCTGTGTAACCCTAGTAGCGCTTTAGAAATGTTAAGTAGTAGTAGTAGTACTTAACCAGCAGGTTGAAATCTCCCAGCAGCAACACCTCTCCTTTTGTTCCCAGCCTTTGGATATCTATGACAAGTTCTTTGTCCAGCTTCTTTGTGCTGGAGGTCTGTAGACAACACTCCTGTTAATAGAGGTTCTATCTTCTCTTTCCAAGATAACCCATATTGTTTTTTGCTTTCCCCACGCCCCCTGCATTTCAGCTGCATTTATAATGTTTTTCACATACAGCTTTACTCCTCTACCTTTTCAGACAACTCTATCCTTCCTAAATAGATTATAGCCCAGTATGGTTGTATAGCCCCTTCCACTTTTTTGCTAACATATTTTTTTTTGTAATATTAACTTTATCTTCCCCACCACTTTCACACTTTTGCTTTAGCTGGGGGTGACTTTGTGAACCCACCTTCCATTTTGCAATACCCTCCTTCTAGTTCAAATGACATATTGTCTGAATTTTCTCACCAAGGATCCGCTTTCCTGCCACAGAAAGATGTAGGCCATTGTTACAGTGTAGCCTTTTGTTTTTCCACATATTGCCCCATCCTCCTATATATCTGGGGGTCTTTTACTAAAGGTTAGCTCAAGTTATCTGCAGCAAGGCCCATAAGAATAAAATGGGCCCTGTTGCAGATAACTCGAGCTAATCTTTAGTAAAAGACTTCCCTAAAACTTTCTTGTTGACACTAGTTTGTGAGCCACTTATTGAACTTCTCATTATGTAGTCTTTCCTCCCTATTTCCATAGGTAGGTAGTCCTTCAGAACAAGCTACAGTCCATACCAAACACTTAGGCCCCCATTTTTAGCAGGTTGTGATGACAGAATCAGCTGGCAGCTAGTCTGCTTGTCAGGCTGCAACTTCTGCAATTAACTACAAGTTCTAGCAGACATGCAGGCATTTATATAGCTGGATATGTCAGACAGCCTACATTAGGAAATCACCTCTGAGATGGATGTGCATGAGATGGATTGGTGTTGATCTATCTCATGCACGTTCATTGTGGGTGTCCTGGAGCTCTGGCTGGCTGGGTGTGCTCTGAGGACTGGGTTGAGAACCACTGCTTTAGACCCAAACTCCTCATCTAGGAGATACTTGAGTGGGGCGCAAAAGAGGCATTTCTGTCCACTACAGAAGTGCTGTCGTCTGCTCCCCTTGATCTTGTTAACATCAGCAGAGGCTTTGTTCTCATCCCAGACAAGGGCCTAAAAGCCATAGCAAGCAGCCCAGTCAAATTGTATGAGATTTTGAATGTATCCAGGTAGATCAGGAAGTAAGATTAGTGTGGAGCAGACGCCTATGGTCTGTACCCCAACAATGGCAACCCCCCCCCCCCCTCAGGATTAAATATGTGTATTTTATGTCACATGCATGTACTGTGGGAAACTCAATTATTGGCCAAAAATATATATACTATTTATACTGGATCCAATATAGCATATCATCAAAGCGTCTTTGTATCCGGTTAAAGTTTGCAGAGCTGGCCCTGATAAAGATCACAGGGGGTTGTCTTTGAGGAAGCTCGTGTAGCGAGCGAAACATGTCAGACAGTTGAACCCCTGGGTCCGACTAACTAAAGTCTTAAAAAGATAAGTAAATGAATAATTATTGAAAGAGTTTTTTGATATTGAAAATGATGTGAGAAAAGTGTACCGGTGAAGAGGATTGATGCTTATGATACCGCCACGTAATTCCTGTAAGGGTGATGGATGGTGAGCATCGCTGAGGTCACTTTATAAGAGATTATTACTACCATAAATAAGTATATACTTTCATACAGAAGAAAGTGGAAATCTTGGGAATTGCTTTATATTTGAGTGAAAGGATGGTGGATGAACTTTAACTGGATACAAAGACGTTTTGATGATGTACTGTGAGAAAGACATCTCAGGTTGATATTAGTGAATAACTGATGTTAGTTAGCAGTGGGAGAGGGAAAGACATCTTAAGATTGAAATTAATGGTACTGTGGTATTATGTTCCAAGATTGCATCATATGGCAAGGTGGCCATTTGTTCATCTGTCCTGTTTATGATGCCAGTGTTTGATCATAAAGAGTGCCAGCTACAAATCTGTTGGGCAGTAAAGGTTTTTTTCATCTGTGAATCAGTGGCGTAGCCACGGGTAGGCCTGGGTGGGCCAGGGCCTACCCAATTGGGGCTCAGGCCCACCCAACAGCAGCACATGTATTAGCAGTAGCAGTTGGGGATCCCAAGCTCCACCACCAGAAGACTTCCCCCTGATGGTAATGAAAACACTATTCTCCAGGATACCAGCACCTTCGCATGCTCAGTTTTCAGCGCGTGCCTGCTGCAGACTACTAAGGTGGAAAGAAGCATTTTCCCACCAGCTGAGATTTTTGTTTTGGTGGTGGGTGAAGGGGAGAACTCTTGGTGCCCACCCACTTCTTGCTTAGGCCCACCCAAAATCTGTTTACGCCCCTGCTGTGAATTGCTAGTATTAATGTAGCTATTTAGATCATATTGGGATTTTAGTGTGCCCCCCTCCCCAGAAGAAGTCCTCTGGCATGGGGATGGAGATGGGAGGATCTTCTGGGGGTCACTAAAACAACAGAGGCTAGGATTGTCAACCTGGTGGGTGGACATGGGAGGGATCAGTCCCAGTGGACAGGGTCAGGAGTTGATAAAAGAGTTTGGTTTTGTGAAAATGTGGTCTTTGTTTGCCCCCCCCCCCCCCCCCCCGAGACCCTGAGCACCATGGGGGAAGTCCTGGAATGGAATGGGTTAAAAAACCTGTGGTGACTGGTGGATGAAATCCCTGTCAAGGGTGGAGGGTACGTGGTTTCCCAGAGGGGGAGCCTTAAGAGGAGTGCTTGGGTGAAAATACACCCCAGGTAGGAGAGAAGTGGAAGCAGAGGAGCCTCATTTCTGGTGGGACATTTACATTCTTGGCTCAAGCACACCCTATCTAGTGTGAGGCCCCCAAAACATTTCCGCAGCAGCCACCTCACTTCCTTGTCTCTCTCTCTCCTCTGCCCTCAGATCCAGGACTGCCCCTTCCCTGCCTATGGCCTGGCAACTTCCCCTTTCTCTGAATCTCCTTCCCTGCTTTACCTCAAAACTATCACTGGTGACAGCAGCAATTCAGATCCACTGCTTACACTGGCCCTGCAGGCTTCCCTCTGCCGCATCCCGCCCTCATTAATATGTATCACTTACTATTTTCTCTCTAGTGGGATGTGGCAGAGGGAAGCCTACGGGGATGACACAGGCGGTGGATATGGATTGTTGATGCTGCTAGCAATGGTTCTGAGGTAGAGCAGTGAAAGTGGGAGGTTCAGAGAAATGGGTAGTTGCCTGGCCTTGGGTGGGAGAGGAAAAGATTCCAGATCCGGTGTGGAGGAGAGGGAGAGAGATGCAGAACAAAAGGGGGGGGGGGGGGTTAACTCAGGTCTGACTATGCCCCTGGCTTTTGCTTGCAGGACCTGTGCAGTGATTACTATGCTTTAAACTCGGGGCCAGTGTGGGAGTAGGTGGAAGTGAGGATAAAGGTGGGGAAGGGATAGGGACAGAAGTGGCAGGCCCAGCAGGAGGAATCTCTTGCACATGCCAGAGCTGCACCGCCACTCTCAAACTCTGTTGCCCTAGTGGACACATAGTTCACCTAGTACATAAGTACATAAGTACATAAGTAGTGCCATACTGGGAAAGACCAAAGGTCCATCTAGCCCAGCATCCTGTCACCGACAGTGGCCAATCCAGGTCAAGGGCACCTGGCACGCTCCCCAAACGTAAAAACATTCCAGACAAGTTATACCTAAAAATGCGGAATTTTTCCAAGTCCATTTAATAGCGGTCTATGGACTTGTCCTTTAGGAATCTATCTAACCCCTTTTTAAACTCCGTCAAGCTAACCGCCCGTACCACGTTCTCCGGCAACGAATTCCAGAGTCTAATTACACGTTGGGTGAAGAAAAATTTTCTCCGATTCGTTTTAAATTTACCACACTGTAGCTTCAACTCATGCCCTCTAGTCCTAGTATTTTTGGATAGCGTGAACAGTCGCTTCACATCCACCCGATCCATTCCACTCATTATTTTATACACTTCTATCATATCTCCCCTCAGCCGTCTCTTCTCCAAGCTGAAAAGCCCTAGCCTTCTCAGCCTCTCTTCATAGGAAAGTCGTCCCATCCCCACTATCATTTTCGTCGCCCTTCGCTGTACCTTTTCCAATTCTACTATATCTTTTTTGAGATACGGAGACCAGTACTGAACACAATACTCCAGGTGCGGTCGCACCATGGAGCGATACAACGGCATTATAACATCCGCACACCTGGACTCCATACCCTTCCTAATAACACCCAACATTCTATTCGCTTTCCTAGCCGCAGCAGCACACTGAGCAGAAGGTTTCAGCGTATCATCGACGACGACACCCAGATCCCTTTCTTGATCCGTAACTTTGAGACAGCTAGTTTATGTGGTTAAATCTCTATTTACCCAAGTGACTTTGAAAATTGTCCTCTGAATGTAATTCTCTTTCTGTCAGTCTTGTTGTGAAATAAATGTTGCTGCTGCTGCTGTGCCTCTGGGATCTATTGGAGCTTGGAGGAGGAGGAAGAGGCCTCCTAGAGCAGTTTGAACCAACTCTTCTCTCCCAAGAGGTGAAGGGACATCAATAATCTGCCTGTTTCCTGCAGGAAGAGAGGGGAAAACAAAACTTTACTTCTGAGTGTTTCAAATTCCACTGCTGCTCCTTGTGATCTTGGGCAAGTCACTTAACCCTCCATTGCCTCAGATACAAACTTAGATTGTGAGCCCTCCTGGGACAGAGAAATATCCAGTGTATCTGAATGTAACTCACCTTGAGCTACTACTGAAAAAGATGTGAGCAAAATCTAAATAAATAAATAAACAATTTTAGTTCATTTGGGCTTTTAAAGAAACATGTTATTAATAATGTGTACAAATGATGAGTTTGAGTGCTGGAATGTGGGTCCAAGTGTGGGTCCTGTAATTGTGTGATAGTGTAATTGTGTGAAAGTGATCTTAGGGACGGTGTATAAATGCAATATGTGGCTAGTGAGTGCGTCGGGATGCTTGCCAGGTAGGCAGGTACTAGCAAAGTTGTTCTTCAAAAGATAATAGCTGTGAACTGCTGTTGTGATCACAGTACCGTCTCTTTAAAAGAAGCGACACACTCACAAAACAAGGTTTTTCTTCAGCTCTTTCATGCCACTCTGTTCTAATCTTTTCCCATTGCCATTGGATAGAATAGAAAGAAAAAGGGTGACACAGGCTGGCTCCAATGATTTTCTGTGGGAGGAAAATAAAATAAAAATGACATCTTTCCTCCCATCGGAAATAAAGGGAGCCATGCAGTTGAAAGGGAGGCCACCTGGACTTATGCCAACTCTTAGCAGGACTAAATTTGTTCAGTCAGAGGCCTCAGGGAGGGGAATAAAAGCTACACATTTAGGTGGATTATTAACTCCTTGGAGGGCAGGGCTGGAGGGAGAGCACAATAATAGAAGCCTGGAATATGGCAGCAGACAAAATGCATAAGGCCCTTCTGGTCAGACATCTAATGGAAATTATAAGTAGGCTCTGCATCCTGTACTGTATGAATGTGTTTTGAACATTACTTCTGAGTGTTTCAAATCATGCACCAAATGGTAGCTAAATATCCCTTTTCATGGTCTAGTGGTTAAAGCAATAGGCAGAGAAGGAGAGAAGCTGGATTTGAATCTCTCTTCTAGTGCTGTCATTACATACACTGTTCCACACCACTTTGTAACTGCAATACAACACTGTGACTTCACCCAACTATAAACTGAATACCACTTTGAATCAAAACTTGTTTTTGGATAATAGTGGGAAGCAAGAATGAATGAATAAATAAATAAATAAATAAATAAATAAAACGTAATCTTAGATAAGTCACTTTCGGGCTAATTCTACTGTATAAACTGTGCCAAAAGTTAGGTACCACATTTTTGGTGCTTAAAGGGCAATTAATGGAAGTTAAGGGGCCCTTTTACTAAGATGAGGTAAAATGGGCCCTGTGCTAGTGGCGGCAGCCATTTTTGCTATGCGCTGAGGCCCTTTACTGCAGCAGGTATAAAGGCCAAAAAAAAGAAATGACCATGAAGTAAGATTGTATTTACTGCGTGGCCATGCAGGGGGGAGCACTTACCGCCACCCATTGAGGTGGCGGTAAGGACTCCCGCGCTAACCTTCCTTCCGCAGATTATTGAAGACTCATCTTTTCGAACAAGCCTATGGATAGAAACAAAACACATAAAGTCCACACTTACTGTTCACTAATGCATCGTACATTCACCTCGGAACTCCATTCCCCGTATTATCACATCACTCATACCTTCTCTCACAGAAAGTTATATACCATATGACTTCATGCCTTTCTATCGCCTCTAAGCTCCCATTGTTTCCTTCCAAAGTTGCAATGCCTATGTTCCAGTATTACATCCCCTAACGACACCCCAATTGTTTCGCATAACCCTGTATAATATTATCCACAACTATCTGTAACAATTGTATTTCCAATATTCAACTCATATTGTAAGCCACACTGAACCCGCAAAAAGGTGGGAAAATGTGGGATACAAATGCAATAAATAATAATAATAATAAATAACCTGGCAGTACCCAAGTAGTACCGTTACTGTCGGATAACTGCTATGGTAAAAAAAATAGGGACCTATTTTCCCTGCGCTGGAAATGGCATGCACTGGGGGTGAAAATAACATCGGTGTCTGCACTGGGCCGGTGGTAGTTTCAGATCACCGCACGGTAAGCCTGCAGTGGGCTTACCGCTGCTTAATAAAAGGGCCCCTAAGTGCCAAAACAGGGCTGAAATGGCAGTTAGGTGCTCATGTTTTCTAGTTTGTAACTGCAAAGGGGACATTCACATGGGAGGAACACGGGCATTCCGACCGTTTCAGTGCATGCTTTATTGAATACTGTCAGTTAAGAGTCCCTCCTCCAAGATTGGACACAAAGCAGAAAAAGGGCATTTCCCCAGGAACTCACCATACAAAAGCAATTTCTGATTTCGGTGTAATCTCAATAAAAGCTAGTGCCTTTTTTGTAGGAAAAAAGATACCGGTACTCATACAGGGCAACCTTAGGGATAGAGGCCACTATATATGGCATCACCCCTTTTGTCAGCCATTGAGCATATAAAAAGGCTCCAGCATCCGCTTTTGTGTCCCTATTTGGCTGCTGTGTCCCTATTCTTCCCACCACCACCCAATTCCAGTAACTATCCTCCCCCATGCAGATCCATCATCTCCCTTCTGTCATATCAATCCCCCGTGTCTAACATCCTCCTTCCCCCCCTTCCCAAAACAAGCGTATCCCCTTTTTATCTCCCTCCCATTCCAGCATCTCTAATTTCTTCCCTTGGTCGGTTGGCTCTGATCCAGCGTTATACAAGTGCCTCCTCTGGCACTTGGTTGCCATCAGCCCTGCCCTCCTCAACCCCAGTCCCACTAAACCGGACAGGGATAAAGGAGACAGAAGTCGGTGGGGCCTTCTCTCTCACCTGCATTGCTATAGGCTCTGCTGGTCTTGATCCTGCCCCTCAAAAACAGAAAGTGATTTGGGGGGGATCGGGACATGCAGAGCCTATAGCAACGCAGGCAAGAGGGAAGGCCCTATGGCTTCTGTCTCCTTTGTTGCTGTTTGGTGTAGCGGGACTGGGGATGAGGGCAGGGCTGATGGCAGCCAAATGAGTGTTGAGGTAGTATATGAAAATTTGTTTCAGTGATAGGCAGCCCAGAGCAAAGTCTTAAATTTGGCAGAAACAGGTCATAGGCAGAAAAGGGGCAGTGAAAGGGCATGGCCAACTGTGATAGCTAGCGCATGGGTCAATGCTTTGTGCTAGCTGTCATGACTACTGATTACATGGCTGCAGTTAGCACCACTTGAAGAAATGGTATTAAATGTAGCCACAGTACCAGCAGTCTGGTATGATGGCTGCGACCCAAACTTAAAAAAAAAAAAAGACCACAGTGACAGTTCAGTATCCTTCCAGTCCCCCCACCCAACACTTTCCTCCCTTCTTATTCTCCCCCTAAGATCAGTACTCTCCACCTGGATAGCAGCTCCCCACACTCACCTCCCCAAGCAGCCTGACTCTCAATCCCTGGGCTTTACCCAGGGGTTTCCTGATAGTTTAGTGGCATGAGGTAGCAGCAGTCCCCCTCCTTTCTTGCCCCTGCCTTCTGTGTAGCACTGGGATTCAATATGATGCCAATGACCCCTAACAATAGACTCATGATACTACCAGTAGGGGTCATCCTTCCATATAAGACAATTGTTCGTTATATGGAAGAATGACCCCTAGTGCTAATACTATGAGACTACTGCTAAGGACCATTGGTGGCATTTTGAAACCTGGATTAAATGTGGGGACTACATTGTGGGAGCAGGTGCAGTGTGCAGGGGAGTGCACTGATTGGTAGAATTGGAAGGAGTGCAGGGTGGATCAGAAGGGTCCTAAACTGTTGCCACAGTGCCGTTTTTTATTTAATTTTATTACTTTGGGTAGCACTGTGTTCTGCATTTTATGCTTGGCAGGTAATGCAGGTACACCTGCGCTATTTGCCAAGGCCTGGAACACGGGCCTGTGTGGTAGGTATCTGCCCTCTATGTTAAATACAGGGCAGATGCTGGGCACACACGCTGCATTTACCACACAGGCTTTGCACTTACTGAACCTTAAGTTTTGCACTTAAAGTACGATGAGTACCACACTTTAATAAAAGGGCCCTTAGAGAACTAAAAAAAAAATAAAAATCTGAGTGACTCCACTTCTGAAAGCAGAACATAGGTTACCAGTCTCCTCCATAACCTCATTCAAGATAATGTTACTAGCATTTAATGTTCTTTATTTGTGTCACCCTTTACTCCTCTCCTGGTTATTAATTCCATACGTCTCTTCTAGAACACTGTGGTCTTCCCAACAAAATATATTGGTGGTTTCCTCTTTTAGGATCATTCACTTTGATGCTAAAAAAAAGCACTATTTTTAGTGTATCTGCACTGACACTTTAGAATGCTCTACCAAACATTCCCTAGAAATATAAAAACGAGTTTAAATCGCTCCTATTTCAAAAACCTTTTGACTTATAGAATTAGATGTGGGGGTCCGGGTAAAGGGTATCTGTTGGCTATGGGTGCCTAGCAGTTAACACCTCCTGTTCTTTTATCTATTACTTTTGTAGTGATGCAATTTCAGTTTTTCTTTCTCTTTTTCTTCTTCTACCTAGAATTTCTAGATGCTATGTAATCTGCTCAGATTGTATGCAATAGGCAGTGTCTCAAACCCAAATAAATGATAAACTATAAAAATGCATATTCTACAAGAAAAGGGAGACAGGTAGATATAATAAAGACATTCAGCAGGCAATTTTCAGATTGTGTTTAACTTGCAATTTTCAAACAGGACTGATCTAACTTTCAGATTTTGCCCCAAATTTCAAAGCTAAAGTGCAAAAAGCAAGTCGTAGAAGACAGACAGTGAGAGCATTAGTATTAATGCCAAAAGGAGAACACATACACTGGATCACAAGATGCACAATGACATGGAAACAATTATTACCAACTTAAATGTACAGAGAAGAAATGCATTTCTTCCACATCTCATTCTGATTCATCTAGGTGGCAACAGCCTAGCAGCCTGCAAGGAAATTGAGCTGACAGTAAAAATTAAGAAAGTGTTATTCCTCTGAACTAAGATTGCCTGATTGGATATCATCCCAAGGAGAATATGGGAAAATGAAATTGGCATGAAAGAGATAAATCTGAGAAGAAAATGAGTAATTTGAAAAGTATCTGAACTTGTTTAGGGAGACAAGCATGGAACATGGACGTATACTTTAATTATATAATTAAACTAGCAGCTGGGACTTCCTGGCCAGCTTCAGGTACAGTAATATAATCTAATCAAATATTGAGTTTGTATACCTTCATTCTGGTCCATCAATAACTCTGTCACTTAGCTGGGTCTATTTGGCAGCCTACTTAGGACACCAAGAATCAAACTTGCAACTGGGTCTGTCTGGTAGGCTGTAAGTACTGTAATAACTAGAAGTCTTAGCAGAATTGCAGCGCTTACATAGCTGGGTATGTGTGGCAGGCTACATGGGGATCAGAGAGAATAGAGGGTGACATAAGACTCTCAAGCAGGGAGAATTCAAGTAGAGATTCTTTATTTAGGCATCAAAGGTACAAGACCGGACACAAAGCAGTGTTTTGGCAGAAAGCTGCCTGTCTCAGGGGTCACAGGACTGCACAACAAAAATACAAATACAAACAAATAAAATCTATATGAAATTTAAAAAATTGTGTGTCTATAAACAACATATATAAATAAACATGCGTATAAAAATATCATTGGAAAATTATATCAAATAAAAATATCAATATCAATATATATGAACAAATAAAAATAAACATATAAATGAAAGGAAAAATATGAGACCCTATATGCAAAGCTACAATTATGTAAACCTTTAAAACAACTAAGAAAACAACTGTAAAAGTGGTTATAACTATGTCACCGATATATCATAAAAAAGAACCTTCATATATGCACTTTAACATTATATTCATGAAATCATAAATACATTAAAGAAAGTGTAGATGGAATGTATAAAGAAGTAAAAAACTAAAAATGAAATAAAATGTAATGCAAATGACCTTGAAAATCACCTGTATGTATATGGTATCTATGGATAGGCTGTTTCCTTTCAAAATGTCACACTGTTGAGCTGAAGAAAAACAAATGAAGGGGAGGAGCAAAGGGAATGAAAAGGGTTATATGCCACTACGTAAAACAAGTATTGTATCACTGTGTAAAATGAAACAGAGGTACATACTGTATGTATATATGTATATATATATAGAGAGAGTCAGCCGGGAACAGTAGTAGATCCCGTATTGAATAACCAGTTTTGGATAACTGGTTAAGCCCACTAATAGGTTTAGCATGCAAAACACAGCAAAGTCAGAAAACTTGTAAGCCTGTAAAAACCGGGCTCAGTGTGACCGCTTGTGAGTGACTGATGAAACTGGGTACAATACAAGGGCCAAGTCTAGACCTACCTGTTATGTACATTGAAGTATATAAGTGTTCAGTGCTGCAAGGCATGGCGAAATTAAAAAACTTGTAAGCCTCTAAAAATCGGGTAAAAGTTTTGCGGCAGTGTTGGAACACAGGAAAAAAGGTTAAAACAAACTTGTACCAGTATGCTGGGTGTTTGGGAAAAGCTTTGTAATTTGACATTGGAATGAGAAGGCAGACATATAGATTATGAACTAAATGGAGATGGTATATGCTCATATGACCAAGGTAATGGAACGCTAAGGAGGAAGACACCAAATACTGTCCTGGGAGTGGGCATACCCTGTGAATGGCAGACTGGATGAGTCAATTGTTAGTATCCCCCTCATTCTATAACCATTGAGCGCATAAGCTATAGAATACTAGCACTTTCGCACGTATACCCCCAATTCTATAAAATTCACCAAAAACTGCATGTACAAATTTGAACGCATGCAATTTAACTGAATAATGAGCTAATTAGTGCCAATAATTGACTTTTTAACAAGCAATTATTGCCACTAATTAGATTTCATTGGCATTTTATTAGATTGCCTCGGTAAGAATCAGTCACCCAAATTTGTAGGAACACCTTAACATAGTCATACTTTACAGACCACCAGGCAACTGGCAAGGTTCCCAAACACACTTCATGGACTTTATCTTGAACACTTGTGTCTCTACCTCAAACCTCATCATAATAGGAGATATCAACCTGCACCTTGAAGATCTTACCACAATAAGCACCCAAGAATGCAAAGAGTTCCTACAATTGTGGGACCTTCACGAACCAAACACGCAACCAACTCATATTAAAGGACACACATTAGACATCATCACACACAAATTCGACCACGACTCAAACCTTATTTTAACAGGTGCAAAATGGACACCTACACCGTGGTCAGACCACTATAAAGCACACATCTCCCTCCAATGGCGAACAAAAGACTTACTTAACAAACAAATACAAATATGGAAAACCTACACCACGAGAGGAAAAATAGACCCGGTTATATTCTGGCAACAGATCTACCACAATGGATGGACAATAAAGGCAGATACAAACCAATACCTCTTAGAATGGGACAATAGATGCAAATCAATACTAGACAACATTGCCCCAATTCAAACCAGAACCTCACACAGAAAGAACTCAACACCATGGTTCAACGAAGAACTGAAAAAACTCAAAACACAAGTTAGAAGATTAGAACGTGCGTGGAATAAAAGGAAGGATGACCCCACACTTAACGCATGGAAACAACTTCAAAGAAAATATAAATATACCATAAGACAAACCAAAAGATTATACTACAAAACTGAAATTGGACCAAACTACAAGGATACACACAAACTCTTCCAACTCGTGAATAAACTACTAGACACCACACCAGTCACAAACAACAGTAAAGACACACCAGGAGCTGACAACCTTGTGAAGTACTTCAAGGAGAAAATTGTACAACTGCGACTTAAAATACCTGTCAGCCCCATCGAATACGCTGTACTCCTAGACTGCCTAGACCCAGACCCTGGAGTATACCCAGCAGATAGAACCTGGACCGAATTCGAGATACTATCGAAGGATCTCATCTCCCAAACGCTTAAAAGATTCGCCAAATCTCATTGCAAACTAGACATATGTCCAAACAACCTCATGAAATCGGCCCCTCAACAATTTATAACAGACCTAACAAATCACTTGAACTTCATGCTACAACATGGAATCTTCTTGAAAGAGAAAGGAAACATTCTACTCACCCCCATACCCAAAGATGCAAAGAAAAATGCTGGTAAACTAACCAATTATAGACCAGTAGCATCCACTCCCTTAAAAACCAAAATAATGGAAGGGATGGTGACCAAATAACTCACAAACTATCTAAACAAGTTCTCAATACTAGATGACTCCCAGTCAGGATTTCGTTCTAATTACAGTACCGAAACAGTACTGGCTACGCTCATGACTAAATTCAAACAAATGATTGCAACTGGCAAGAACATACTACTTCTATAATTCGGCATGTCTAGCACCTTTGACATGGTTGATTATGAAATTCTACTACATATCCTCGAGTACTTCGGAATCGGAGGCAATGTTCTCAACTGGTTCAAAGGGTTCCTAACCACACGATCATATCAAGTGACATCAAATTCGAGTACATCAGCCACATGGACACCTGAATGCGGAGTTCCACTGACTTTATTTAACCTAATGATGATACCCTTGGCCAAACTACTATCAAACCAAAACCTCAACCCATACATATACGCTGACATCCCATTTAAACAAGATTTAAAGGAAATCTCCAACGAAATCAACCAAAGTCTACACATCATGCATTCATGGGCAGATGCATTTCAGCTGAAACTTAATGCAGAAAACCCCCCAATGTCTAATACTCACCTCTCAACACAATACGAACAAATTCACCACCATCAACACACCAAAACTGAATCTACCAATTTTGGATACCCTAAAAATTCTTGGAGTTACCATTGAGCGACACCTAATGCTTGAGAGTCACGCGGAAAACACAACCAAAAAGATGTTCCACTCAATGTGGAAATTAAAAAGAGTAAGACAATACTTCCCAAGGACCGTCTTCCGTAACCTGGTACAATCATTGGTACTTAGTCACCTAGACTATTGTAATGCACTCTACGCTGGCTGCAAAGAGCAAATACTCAAAAAACTCCAGACAGCCCAGAATACAGCAGCCAGACTCATATTCGGAAAATCAAAATATGAATGTTCTAAACCCCTACGAGAAAAGTTACACTGGCTCCCACTCAAAGAACGCATCACATTCAAAATTTGTACCCTAGTTTACAAAATCATTCACGGCGAAGCCCCAGCCCTCCTTTGAGCCCTGAGCTCCCACCAATTTGTCCTCCTCCTCCTGATGTGCCTGTGTGGCCTGCTAACTGCTGGTTCCAGGCTCTCCATCAGACTCTGTGTCTTCGCCTGCATAGGGGAAATAGAGGAAATATGTCTGTTGCACTAGCTAACCTGGCAGTCTGTTGCAGCCTTCCTGAATATACCCCTCCATGTGCACTTCAAGTCCACAGCTGATGAGGAATGGCATTGTAATGCAACCCAAAGATGTATGCCTGCAGGAGCCAAGGGGTATGGTGCACTGTGTACCTCACACGCCAGGGTGCCAGACAACCACACTGCCAGGTGAGTACAGAAGGAAGGATCGTGGAAAAGGTGTCGAGAGCACAGCAAAAGGAACACAGAAGTATAGAAAACAGTATCAGACACTGGTTGGTGACTGGACAAAGTGGAGGGAGAAAAGAAAGCACCTAAACATGACAGATACAGGAGCCCTCCTTCACCCAGCAAGTTGAGTAGCCCCAGACCTGCCCACTAACCACTACTCCCCATTGAATTGTTGGGACATGGCCCCTAATAACCAGCCTTTCAGCATCTACTCTGGTGCGTCTTCTTATCCTCTCTTTCACTTACCTGAGAACCTATATTACACATGGGAGTGCTATCAATGAGGCCCCCCACACTGGCCCTGCTTGAGGAAGGGAGGGTGAAACAGAGAACAGCCAGCACAGCTTTGTCTGCCCAAACATACCTGACTCCATAGCCTGCACTGAGGTGTCCTGGTTTCCCTGGCCATGGAAGCCCTCCTGTTGAACAAGCCTGAGCACCATGCACGCCATAGGGGGTGAGGTTCACGGTGTCTGCATCTGGCAGGTTGGCCCCAGCCTTGTGTCTCACTAACCTCTTCAGCTGCCTCAATTTTCTCTTGCAGTCCTCCGCCATTCCTATTTGTGTGGTAGACCACATTAAGCTTGTTGCATTTTATAACCCATTCTTTTTCTTTGGTATAAGTGCATATTGTTTGGCCCTTCAAAGCAAAGAGATTGGCATGGTTGCCCTGGGAGTGGGTCTGTGCACCATGTTTTCCACAGGCCTCAGGTTCATGGGGTCCACATCTGGTGGCTTCTCTACAGCCTTTCGCTTTACGTCTCTCTTCAGCTGGCTCCTATTGTTTAGTGCAGTCCTCCACATCTCCATTTGTGTGGTAAACCCCATTCAACTTTGCCCATGTGCCCACTCATTCCCAGGGTTGAGGGAGACCAATATATTTATTTATTGTCATTCCCTAAAATGTTAACTCACCGCCGCAATCATCCAAATTCCATCATCTTTTAACTTTATCGCTGTTCTGCCCCTCATGTTCGGTAGGACCTGAGGTGAGATGAGGTCTCTCATCCTCTACAGGGTCATCTGCAAATTCCACAGGGAATGCGTGGGTTCTTTCAGTAACTGTTCCTTCTTTTCTTCCCCTGCAGTTAGCTCCCAGCTGGTGCCTACACTCATGGCCGGTCTTAGCAAGTGCGGGGCCCTGTGCAGACCAATTTGGTGGGGCCCCATCCTAGCCCCGCCCCTGCCCTAGCCCCGCCCCACCCCATTGATAAGATTATTCAATTTTTAGAAAATTTTTTATTTATGAAATTTCAAATAAAGACACCATCTTTCTCCATGAAGGAAGCAGGCTATGCACTAACTCTGGGGACAGGGAAATACGTTCCATAACTCGCCCTAAGCAAGCAGCAAAAAACTATGAGCTGAATCCAAATAAGCAAAGTTCTTTTTTAAAATTTACATTACAGAGTTAGATGACTGTATATGGCCAACTGGTGCTGTTAATTACACAGAGACTGCTACATCACAAAATAAGAATTGAGTTCCCTGGGTCTTGACAGTTTCTAAAAATTTTCTGACACCACTGTCCGGTTCCTCCATTAGTAATGGATTTTCAACACAATGAAATGCCAATAGATATGTCTGTTTAAATTACATCCAGTAGACTAAGCCTTCTTTATGCAAAGATAACACAGTTCTAATAAGCAGCCATTAAAATAAAGCAAAATTATTTCTCTAGATAACTTCTTATAATTTTTTTCTTCTACAGCAACAAAAAAATACCTAGAGCAAACAGTTTTGAAATTCAGCAAATGTGCTAGCTGACAGCATGCTGTTGATGGAGAGGGACCTGTGTGATATAGCAGTGTGCACTGTACACTGTACATGTCCGGGTTCCCACACACTGCAGGACTGTGACCAAATGTCACCTCTAAGTGCAGTGAAACTTTTTTTAATTATTTTTTTTAATTTTAAATTTAAGCAGTCAGGTTAGTTAGCATTTTGCTGTCCTCTCCTCATGGCATGTTTTCCCCCCCTTCTCGTCTGAAGAAATTAATTCACTGTTAATAAGCCATTTCAATGCATTAAGGGAAGAAAAACTGGTCTCTCTGAAAGTCAGTGCATTTACAGAAAGTGGGTGTGGAAACTGCTCAGCAGCTTTAAGGATGCGGAAAAGAAAACATTGGAGGGAGGGAGCAGTTTGGGAACAGAACAATATATATGTTAAGGAATTAAAATAAAAAGAAAAACCCCAGCTACTGGCTTTCTTCTCTGTGTCCTCACTATTCAACTGTTCGCTGAATGGCAGCCCTCATTCTTTCCAAAGCTGGCTTTTCCTCCCCCTCTCCTGCAATAGTAGTCCTTCCCCCCTCCACCTCAGCCTTCTCTGGTAGTACCAGCAGCTCCGCTAAGCTTGAAGTGGGAAGTGAGAAATAAAGTCCTCTCTCTGCAAGCCTGGGAGATCCCTCCGACACACCCGCCTATGCTAGAGTCACGAAGAGGGGCTGGCTGCTACAGAAAGATTTCAAGACAAATGACATTACCTGCTCCTGGACGTGCAACCACCAGGCTCCTTTCACTGCGAGCAGGTACCAGGATTCAGGCTTTTGGACTAAAAGTTGGCAGTGAGGAAAAAAAAAGCCTGCAAATAGTGTCAAAATCCACACATTAGGATGTAAGAGCTCTGAATTTGAAGTTACCTCGTCGTCGACGTCGGAGGCTGGCAGGTAGTAGCAGCAGCATGAAAAGCATGTGAGCTGCTGGGCGGCGCTTTGGGAGCCTTCCTTTCCTTTCCCTCGTTCAGCTCTGGTCCCGCCCTCATTTTGAGGGCGGGACCAGAGCTGAGCGAGGGAAAGGAAGGCTACCGAAGTGCCGCCCAGCAGCTCGCACGCTTTTCACGCTGCTGCTACTACCTGCCGGCCGCTCCGACGTCAACGACGAGGTAACTTCAAATTCAGAGGGCGGGGGGAGGGACTGGAGCTTGGGCGGTCGGGGTGGGGCGACTTCAGGCGCACTGCGCGGGGCCCCCCTGAGCGCGAGGCCCTATGCGGTCGCCTCGGTCGCCTCGCCCTAAGACCGGCCCTGCCTACACTATTCCCCTGCACTCTGGCCTGCTGAACAAGAGTAAACTTGTCTCCGCTATGGCCAAGTACACCTGCTGGTTAGTACCTGACTCTTTGCAATTGTGAGACAACAGACATGTGTATAACAGTTTCTTTCCCTCTTCATGTATATATCCCCCATAGTTGTATATAGTTTGATTTCCTTTCCTCGCCTCCAATGTCCACTGTTGCTGTAAATATGTAGATAGGAAGCAGATGTTGGTGTATCTTTCCAAGCCCTCAGCCATGTTGGTTGTGGGCAAGGAAGTATGCGGAACAGAGAGTAAAGTATAGTCTAGGCACTGCCTATGCACATCTGCTGGTTGGTACCAGATGGGTGGCTAGTGCGAGACAACACTTTTACTTTGAGGAGCTCTATGCAGTCTGGCAAAAGGTATGGGGCTGCAGGGTGTTTATGGGACTGGTCTCCTGCTGCAAGCTATCAATAACAGACAGGGAAATGCTTAAAGTAGGGGAATTGTGTTCGACATCAGAACACGTGTCCCCATACCTGGGGCCAACACTGCAAATGACTACCTAGGATCTTTGACAAGGGACACCTGTGATGGGAATTTGGTTCCAGCTTCCAGCAATGCTTTTGTCACGGACCATGCAGCCCCATAAACCCCAGCTTTCCCTCAGACCAGATATCTGGTGGCAGTATTGGTCAAGGATAATGGCCAGATTGTTAATTCCCAAGGGACAGATGGCTATAGAATGCAATGGTGATGTAGGTGGGCAGTCTGTCCCATACTGTGACCTGCATTGTATTCTTATGTCCAGGTAACTGTAGCTAATTAGAGGTTAATCTCCTTTGGTCATTTCACCTTCAATACATTCCCCTAATCCCTGAAGGGACACTGGCTGAGCTCATGGCAACAGAGCATCTGGAAGTGGAGCCCTTCCTGATGAGCTGAGTCAAGAGGCCAGATATTGCCTTGCCAGGTCCTGGGGGCAAGCCAGATCCTCAGTTGGTGAGGAGATGGCCCAGGAATCTGTCTGAGAGACATGTGCAAGCACTGGCAACATTCCATGCATATTTGCTGGAACTGCTGCTTTTTAACATATTTATAAATATTCTAGAGATGGGAATAACTAGTGAGGTAATTAAATTTGCTGATGACACAAAGTTATTAAAAGTTGTTAAATCGCAAGAGGATTGTGAAAAATTGCAAGAGGACCTTATGAGACTGGGAGACTGGGCATCCAAACAGCAGATGACTTTTAATGTGAGCAAGTGCAAAGTGATGCATGTGGGAAAGAGGAACCCAAACCATAGTTATGTGATGCAAGATTCCACATTAGGAGTCACCGCTCAGGAAAAGGATCTAGGTGTCATTGATGATACATTGAAACCATCCATTTGGGGTGCAACTCATGCTGTGATGGCCCTCTGTGGTCAATGTACTGTCCTCCTTCAGCACTCCAGACAACATGTTTGACGTAGGGGTTAGGGCTATATGCACGGACCCATACGCTGCTGTTCCTGCCCGAACATGAAGTTGTATCATAGGGAGTGGGAATGGCAGCACTGTCAGAGGCGTGCAGAGCTCTATGACCCCATGCAGAGTTTCTCTTTATTGACAACCACCGAATCGGGGAGACAGCAGGTTTGGGAAGACAGGCAAGTGGGAGGGGAAGCTCTTATTTTGTTTTTCTTTTTTGGGGGCTGGAGCTCGGATGAAAAGGAGAGAGATAGGGTAATATTGGAGGCAGGAAATGGGAGGAATCAAAAAGAGAAAGGAGTGGGGGAGAGACTGAGGGGCAAGCTGATAGTTGGAGAAGGAGAGAGAGAACTGGGCAATACTGAATGGTGGAGGAAAAGAGGCTGAGGGGTGATGATAGAGGGAGAAGAGAGAGGGGGCAATGCTGGATGAGACGGAGGGGCATCATTGGTGGAGATAGAGAGACATCTGAAGTGGGGATTGCTGCATATGAAGGGATGGGAAGGAGGGAAGGCTGCATATGAAGGGAAGGGATGGGAAAAGGGGAGAAATGTTAATTGATGATTGCACTTGTTTTAATCTCCTTCGCCTTCTTTTCATTAAGGCTTTGTTCCATTTGGATAGCCTATACTTTTTATTTTTGAGAAGAGCTATTTTGTTACAGGGGCTATTTTGTCAAGGGCAATTTTGTTACAAGGCTATTTTGTCTGGGCTATTATGTCGGGGTGCCCTGTTTTGTTTCCCCTGTCATAGCAACTGCAATGTGTTAGGTAGTTGTGTGTGAAACACTGGGCACTTTTCTATTGGTCACTGGAGGATGCTATCCAACGGGCTTCTCTCCTCCCCCCCCTTCCTTTCCATATCATCTCATAGGTTGGGGATTGGCTGCAACACATTCTAGTACATATGAGGGTTATGGGCACACTGTAACAAGGGTAGCTGCATACTCAGACCTTGATCAGGGACCAAGTTGTCATAGGGGTGCTATGTCTGTGGTACTTACCAGATAGGTGTAGCCTCTCATTTTAGCATTTAATGTTGGGGGGGGGGGGGGGGTTCATAATTATTTGTCATTGGATATTCTGTACATTCTGGTTTCAGCAATGTCTTGTTATTCTTTCTTATGAAAAATCAATAACATGTATTGCAATAACAAAGGGACCTCACTGTATTGTGGCCCTGCCTAGGTATGGTACTTGCACACAAGTGGTGCTGTGATCCTGGGGAGCACTGCTTCATACTCACCTTGCCATGGTGCCTCTGATGGATCTACATACCCTCATGTAGACATTGTGGGGGGCAGGTGGAGGTGGAGCTCTGTCTCTGGCACACTGAAATTTGAGGTATAAGGAAGGAATGTCCTGTCGTTGCTGTGTGTTATTTTTGACATGGGGACCAGTATTGCCATTGCATGTTTTGCATAGTTTATTGCCAATTGGCGGAAATGTTTATCTCCGAACATCTATGATATTTGCATTGTGTCCTCTTTCTAAACATTTTTCCTGTATTTTCAAATAGTGAAAAACATGTAATTCATTCTTCCATAATGTACTTATGTTTTTAGATGTTTTCCGATAAACATTTATTTCATCATTTGAATGTCATATTGAAAATGCCCCTAATATGATGACTTTGATTATCAGTGGTTAGTGAGTGGAATTTAATTTAGGGATTTTGATATTTAAGTTTACTTTTCAGTGATGGTCTGGACTATTTGTAGAAGTTTACACAGTTGTATGACACCTCAATGACTTTCAGGCTCATTTTCGAAGGAGAAGGACGCCCATCTTTTGACATAAATCGGAAGATGGGCGTCCTTCTCACAGGGTCATCCAAATCGGTATAATCAAAAGCTGATTTTGGACGTCCCCAACTGCTTTCCGTTGCAGGGACGGCCAAAGTTCAAGGGGCATATCGGAGGCGTAGCAAAGGCGGGACTTGGGCGCGCCTAACACTTGGACGTCCTTGACCCATAATCGAAAGAAACAAGGACGTCCCTGACGAACACTTGGATGACTTTACCTGGTCATGTTTTTCTTACGACCAAGTCACAAAAAGGTGCCCGAAATGACCAGATGACCACCGGAGAGAATCGGGGATGACCTCCCCTTACTCCCCTAGTGGTCACTAACCCCCTCCCACCCTCAAAAAATATCTTTCAAAATATTGATTGCCAGCATCTATGCCAGCCTCAGATGTCATACTCAGGTCCATCACAGCAGTATGCAGGTCCCTGGAGCAGTTTTAGTGGGTGCAGTGCACTTCAGGCAGGCGGACCCAGGCCCACCCCCCTACCTGTTACGTTTGTAGAGTAAACAGCGAGCCCTCCAAAACCCACCAGAAACCCACTCTACCCACATCTAGGTGCCCCCATTCACCCATAAGGGCTATGATAGTGGTGTACAGTTGTGGGTAGTGGGTTTTGGGGGGGTTTGGGATGGCTCAGCACACAAGGTAAGGGAGCTATGTTCCTGGGAGGATTTTATGAAGTCCACTGCAGTGCCCCCTAGGGTGCCCGGTTGGTGTCCTGGCATGTCAGGGGGACCAGTGCACTACAAATGCTGGCTCCTCCCATGATCAAATGGCTTGCATTTGGTTGTTTCTGAGATGGACGTCCTTGGTTTCAATTATCGCCGAAAATCAGAAACAACCAAGTCTAGGGACGACCAAATCTAGGGACAACAAAATTTAAGGATGTGGACGTCCCTGACGGTATTTTCAAAATGTAAGATGGATGTCCATCTTGTTTTGAAAATACGGGGTTCCCTGCCCCTGGATGGGGACGTTTTGCGAGGACGTCCATATCAAAACATGGACGTCCCTTTCGAAAATGCCCCTCTTTGTGCTCCTCATGCACTAAGTATTATTGATTCCTCCTGTGTCTGAGATACATTTAAGCAGAGTGTGTTCAATGGATTTTTCAGTTGCAGGACTATGGTTTTGGAATTCTTCACAATTTAAGCTAAATTGGGAAACTACTTTAAATTTAACAAAATGTTAAATGAGTTTTATTTATAAAGGCTTTTGGTATGGTGGAGAGGGAATAGGACTAAGGTACAGGAAGTTCTGTTTGTTATATTAATATCAGAAATAGCAGGGCTAAGTGGAATAGGACTATTTTAATTTAATTTGGTTTATTTTATTGGACTCATTTTTGAAATAGAAAAACGTCTAAAAAGTGGCACAAAGCGGCATTTAGATGTTTTTTCACCCAAAATGTCCAAATCACTATTTTCAAAACCCATTTTAAGATGCTTTTCTATGCAGTTTGTCTGACGTATGCCCAAATAACAAGGGGGCATGTTGGGAGCAAGTTGGGGGCAGGATATGGGCATTCCCAACACTTGGACATTTTTTCCCATAATGGAACAAAGGAAAAAGGCCCAGGGTTAAAAGTTGGACGTTTTGGGATAGGCCTGTTTTAAGAATAACTAAGACACAAAAAGGTGCCCCAAAGGACCAAATTACCACTGGAGGGATGACCCCCCCTTATTCCACAGTGGTCACTGATCCCCCCCCCCCCCCCCCCCCCCCACACACACACAAAGATTTGAAAGAAACAGTACATACTAGGCTCTATGGCAACTTCAGAAGTTATGGTCAGTCCTATTAGAGCAGTAAGCAAATCCCTGGAGTAGCCTAGTGGATGGTGCAGTGCACGGTAGAGAAGGGGACCCAGGGCCATATCCCACTCTAACTAATACACTTGTGATAGAAAGTGCGAGCCCTCCAAAACCCACCAAAAACTTACTTTACCTACACATAGGTGACACTTGCAGGCATAAGGGCTATTCTAGTGGTGTACATTTGGGTAACAGTGAGATGAGTACCTGGAATCTTTTATGTGAAGTCCACTGCAGTGTCCCCTAGGGTGCCCCATAGCTCTGCTGGGATGTTTGTGGCCAATTACTAAGAGTGCTGGCTCCTTCTTCATTCCAATGGCTTGATTCTGTGAGTTTTTCACTTGGACATTTTTTTTTTTCTAAAATGGTCCAAAAGATTGTCACACTGAGCATAACAACATCTAGCAAGTGTTCATTCTCGAAAAAAAAAAAAAAAAAGATGTTTTCAGGTTCAAAAATAGCTATGTTCGCCATTGGATTTTTGGATGCTTTCCGCAAACGTCCAAATTTTGATTTAGACATCATATCAAAAATGCCCTTCCACATATTTTAAGTACTATGATTATGTATCTTGTTTTGTATTCCATATAGAACCCTTTGTCTTTTATTTTAGCAACCTATCCAAGTGTAAATAGCAGCATTTATATATGTAGATTTGTATAATTTGTAAATGGTGATTTTTTTTCACAAGGAAATCCACAACACACAGAGATTTCAAGGTGGTATGGTAGGGATGTTGTTTCAGCATGACTTAGGTAGGACAAAAATGAACAATTTTACAGTGGGAATACATTTATGGGAAAAATTTCCCCTTCTGGTTTTACACCAGCTCAGAGGCATCCACAGAAATTTAAAAAGTGCTTGTTTCAGCCAGAGCTTTAGACAAGGAATTAAGGGAGCAATTGTTCTTAATCACCTGTTGCTTATTCCCCACTCAAAATGTAAGACAAATAAAATAAATTGCAGCCTCATTGCTTGATTGGCAGCAATTACATGTCTAGGTTTGTAAAATTGGACAGGTACATTTGGAAACGATGCCATGTACATGTGGAAGTTGCAAAGTTGCTGCTTTCATATGGACATGATGGCACTTTCACATTGAGGCTGCCAAGTTTGTGCTGTTCATTTTTTTTTGTACATTTGTACCCTGTGCTTTACACTCATGGAGGCTCAATGCGGCTTACATGGGGCAATGGAGGGTTAAGTGACTTGCCCAGAGTCACAAGGAGCTGCCTGTGCCTGAAGTGGGAATCAAACTTAGTTCCTCAGTTCCCCAGGACCAAAGTCCACCACCCTAACCACTAGGCCACTCCTCCATGTAAAATGGCTGCTCTAGCTGCACATGCAGCCAAATATATGTGCATTCCTGCAGAAATTTTAGAAAAGGCTCTGTGCTGGCAGAGCTTTTTCTAAAATATTGCTTCAATAGAGCAAATCCCAACCTTGATGCCTCAACCCCAATCTCTATATTCTAGGTAAAATTGGCCTTTTAAATAAATGAAATGAAAATGTGTGCTAATGACTGGACTGACTGTTTTACTGTGCGCGTTATGTTTCATGGGGCAATTCTTTAACCTGGTGGCAAGATGTAGGCATCCTTAGTGCCAATTTTATGATGGCTTCAGGGTGCTCCTAAGCCATTATAGAATACTAGTGCAAAGCCGCATTGGCGCACTGAAATATAGGTGCACCAAATTATGATAGGTCAATGAGTGGAATCAGTAGGCATGCCTAAGTGCACCATGCAATGCATGCAAATGATGGTATAGCAATTTGAAGAAATTTGTGGTTTATTAAAACAGGTATCTAACTTGGCCACTTGTGTCAGGGGTAAGGGCTGCAGTACAAACGTTTAAATTAATTAAAATCATAAAAATAAAGAATAAACAAAAGCAATAGTCAATAATAGGTTCAATTATGTATTATCTATTTCCTGGAATGATGATGCCATAACAGGTGCTTGTAAGCCACATTGAGCCTGCAAATAGGTGGGAAAATGAGGGGTACAAATGCAATAAATAAATAAATAAATAAATAAATAAAATTATTTCTACACACAATTATGTTACCTTTTATGCTTGCCATATAAATGTTTTATCTATGTGATCATTTTGACTGCATAATTTTATACTATGTATTATATTTTCTAGTTTTTGACTTCTGTTTATATGTTTTACTATTATGACTATTGCTTTTATTTATTCTTTATTTGTATGATTTTAATTAATTTAAACGTTTGTACTGCAGCCCTTATAACTGACACAGCCTATCATGCTTGTGGTCTGCCCGTGCTCCACCCATGTGTACCCCCTTTGCAGTTCCATGCTGAGCAACGTTTGGCATATACTTTACAGAATATTGACTAGCTGTTACACACATTGGGGGGGGGGGGGGGGAGAGGGGGATTCTATATATGGCACCTAAAAAATCCATGTGGAAAACATTTCTGCCTAAGCGTATTCTATAAGTAGCGCCTAGATTTAGGCGTGGTATATAGAATATGCTTAGTTGATATACCAGCACCTAAAACTATGCGTGCCCATTTATGCCAATGAAAACATGGCGTAAATCCAAGCGCATAGATTTAGGCACACTGGGCCATATTCTATAACTGTTCATGTAAGCTTTGGAACACCCATGAAATGCCCATTTCCCTGCCCATAGCCACACCCCTTTTGAACTGCGCGCATTAGAATTTAGTTTATTACAAAATACGTTTAGCGAGTTGTGCACATAAATTCTAATTATTTCCAATTAGTGCTCATTATTGCTTATTAAGCCATTGCTATAAAGTACACCTAGATTTTGGCGTAGTTATCTCTCCGGGGGATTACAGCCAAATATTGGCACCTCTGACAAACATAAGTGCTAATATTCTATAGTATATATGTGCATTTGGCGCCAAGTTATAGAATTGTCGCCAACCCTCCACCCCTTGCCCTTTGCTGGATAAACACTGTGTATCAAGAATCTAAATGAATTAAACTAAACTAAACAAGACATGCTGTTTATCCAGTGTCAGACTAGAATAATATTTATTAGCTTATCAAAGTATCTTTCAGTTTCTGGAAACCAAGCAATATTTCAAAATCCATTTACTATCTTAAACTGCTCAAGCTAACTAGAGGCAAATTTTTTACTCAGTAAGAATTAAATACCAAATGCTTTGATTTTTACTGCTGATTTTATTCTACCATTTAAACAGCTATATATAAGCAATGCTGATTGCCATGTAAAGAATTATTCTCCTGGGTGCTGCTTTTCTTCATTTTCATTCTATCATTTAGAAGCCCATTCATCAATTGCTTTGCAGTGGCACAAGAGCTTAGCATGCGCATCATAGCATTTCATATTCCAGTGTAGTCTTCAGAATGATAGTGTACATACAGACATACAAAATGCGCATGCATTAGGAAGTGCATGTGCATTTGCATTCATTTTGTATTCATAATTTCTATTATGAATCCTGGGATATCTTTAACAATATTGTAACTCGCTAAACAGCACAATGGACCGCAGAGGCAGTCTTCCTTCTGATGTGCAGCGTAAGTGAGAAGCTGCATAATATGAAATGATGGTACTATTAATCCTATGCTGGTGGCGATGCCCAGCCCCCTCTGCTATTATTGATATGAACGCCATTGTCTCTGGCTGTAAACTTCATCAGTATGCAAACGGAGTGTCACTGTGATGGGTGGTGACTTGGTTGGATGCACTTTCTACATTTCTGGCAAATGAGTATAATTATTTTCAGAGCTGCGGGCAACTCATGCATGTTTTATCCTCCATCTGGACCTGCACAGTACACAATAGTGATAAAAGATGATTTCCCCCTTTGGATGTTCACAGGCCATCATCGGCACAGTACTGATGAAATGGTCATGTATCCCCTAACACTTCTATATCTACCACAGCTTGACAACAAAATTATTTCCCCATAGTATAAAAAATATAAAAAATCCCTTCAAATATTCAAACCCTCTGTGCGTGCATTTGTGTTTTGAAGCATTTAGCGTTAACATAATGTGGTAATTTATAAACTGACAAATTAACTATGCAGAAATCACAGAGAGGCCTTATGAGGTCTGCAAATGCAGTGGCAAAAGAAAGCAAAAGCTTTTACCTCCCCAATAATAATAGTAATCCCATCTACTGTCCATGGTACAGTAGATTTTATAGTTTTCCCATTGTTAATGCTTTTCTCCTCTATAACCTACTGTATTTATGTTGATTCTGAGATGCTTTGATGCAAAGTAATGTCACACTATAAGTCATTGTCTCTCTGCAAGTCAAAGTTAAAAAATCAATAAATAAGGAGTGCAAACTTGCCATACTGGTATTTGTGAGAAAAGAAAACAAATAGAGAATTTCAAAGGCTAAGCGTTCATGTCTATATTACAGTACAAATTCTGTAGGAGTAAGGAGAATCAATAGCCATAAAACGGAGGTGGTTTCAAAAAAATTTCTGGTGGAAAGCGAAGATTGACAAGCATTTTCTCTTTGCTATAGAATCATCTTAATGATTAAGATCCATCAATGTAATAGTCCCCCTTAGTAAACCCTGGCTGTCTTTATTGGTTTACAATTGATCTCTAAACAGTCAGACAGTTGGACAGAGGCTCTTTTACCAGTGTGCCAAGAGATATTGTCCTCACTTTTATTTTTTTTGTTTCAGCTTAATTTTCTTCAAAACGAAATTAAAGAGTAATTTGTGTTGGACACTGGGAAATGACTATGTCTTCTGCTGCCCCCATCTGTTTAACATGAAGATTTCTGGCTGGATCATTAATTGGCTGAAGGCAGGAAATGATTTAAATATTCGCTGTAAGAATGCCTGGCATTCCTTCATAATATTCCAAACCAATAACCCTATCCCTGTCACATACACTGTGCAAACACACACACTGACACATTCACACACTCTCTTTTTAAAATGGTATGTACCATGTTACAGGGGCCTACCAAACATCAGACATTCTTTATCAGCAGTTGTGCCAGGGTTTCCATAGCAACAGTATAATAGATTTGCCCTTATTCAATCCCAGAGGCCACATTGAAGCGCAATGCAAAATTTGCTGGAGCCTGAATTCCTTTCAAGTCATGGCTCATGTGTCAGGAAACAAGTCAATGAACAGACAGCAGTAAACATAAAGATGGAAAGGAACCTTTACTCTCCAGTGCTGTTTGCTTACAGTGACATTCAGGAGCTGAGATCCTTCTAGATGTCATTTCTGTCTCTAGTTTTCATGCTATTAATTTAGTTCTTTGGATGGAAACCAGTGGGGGTTGGGAAAGGGGATGCTGTGCTCTGCAGCAGTAGTATACTGCTGTGGAAACCGCAAAGCTATCTGCATAAAAGAGAGAAATGCTTTTCAGTTCTCCAAGGTTATTGAAGCCAACATGGCTGCACTTCAGCACTGCACAATGCATTCCAGGGCTTGTTCAAAAGCACTTTATGGTGTGGAATCCAGACAAAATCAACCTGTTAGTGAATAGAACTTGAAATTACAATCTCATGCATGTTCTCTTAAGCATTTCCTAATAGCATCAAACAAGTTTTTATATAAACATCAGACTGGATGTTTGCTTTACAATAAAGTTTGCACTGCTTCTTGGTAATATCTATGCTAGTGGCAGATATACAATAATATGTCTTAGCATTCTAGAAGTAATAGAAACAGAGAAATATGATGGCAGATAAGGGCCAAATGGCTCATCCAGCCTGCCTATCCTCAGTAACCACTAAGTCCTTCTTTTCCTAAGAGATCCCAGGTGCCTGTCCCATGCTTTCTTAAATTGAAACACAATCCTTGTCTCCACGACCTCCACTACTACCCATCTACTACCCTTTCTGTGAAATAGTATTTTCTTAAGTTACTCCTGAGCCTGTTTCCTCTTAACTCTATCCTATGCCCTCTCATTCCAGAGTTTTCTTTCATTTGAAGAAAGGCTCACTTTCTATACATTTATATTTATTTACTTATTAGGATTTATTTACCGCCTTTTTGAAGGAATTCACTCAAGGTGGTGTACAGTAAGAATAAATCAAACATGAGTAATAGTCAACTACAGAAGTAAAAATATTCAAATAATATAGAGTATGGCATAGTATACTACTTACAATGTCAACACAATATGTAATAGAACATTTTAACAGACAGTGTAGGGTATAAGCAAAGATGGAACATATAGATAGGTAAGAGAGTAAGAAGAGTTAGAAAGTAAGGTGACTAATTTATAGAAAGTTGCACATGAGGGCAGAGAGATGGTTAACATATAGATAGGCAAGAGAGTAGGAGGAGTTAGAAAATAAGGTGACTAATTTAAAGAGAGGTGCACATGAGGTCAGAGAGATGGTTAAATATGATCTCAGCTAGGGTAAGGGTGGATAAACATGTCCTGTTGCAGTACGTGCAGCCTTTGTCATCCCTTGTGTGTGTGAGTGAGACTAACATGTTAGTTACTTCTTCCATTAAAGGCCTGGTAGAAGAACCAAGCTTTCACCTGCTTCCTGAAGTAGAGATAATCTTGTGTTGAGTGGAGCCTTTCAGGGAGTGCTTTCCAGAGTTTGGGCGCTTCTCTGGAGAAGGCTCGCTTGCGGGTATCACATCGCGTAATGTCTTTTGGAGAGGGTGTGGTTAGTGATAGTCCTTTAAGGGCCTTGAAGATCAGACATGGAGTTTTAAATTGAGCCCTATATTGTACTGGTAGCCAATGAAGTTTTTGCAAAAATGGTGTGATGTGGTCACATTGCTTGCAACCTTCTATTAGTCTTGCTGTAGCATTCTGAATCAATTGGAGCTGGTGCAGGCCCTTTGTAGTCAGACTGTTGTAGAGTGCATTACAGCAATCCAGCCTTGATGTTATTATGGCATGCCCAACTGGGATAAAATTTACCTTCTTGATGCAAGGAGAGAGGCAGCATAGCTGTCGCAGATAGTAGAAGCAGCTCTTGAAGGTTGCTTGGATTTGGAGAGTCAGAGTGAGTGTTGAATCTAACTGGAGTCCAAGGTTCCTGACTTGTGATTTGAGGGGGAGTTTGTATTTGTTGAATCTAACTGTATTCCAAGGTTTCTGTATTCAAATCGCACCTTACTTGTGATTTGAGGGGGAGTTCGTACTTCCCAAAAGGGATTTTGATGTCAGGTATGTATCCACTTGTGTTAGGGACCCAGAGAAGCTCGTTTCTACTTCGGTTCAGGCAAAGTTTGTTGTGTTTAGTGCATTCTTGAATTGATGTTAGAAAGGTAATCAGTTTATTTAGGGCTGTAGGTAAGTCAGGTTCAATGAGTTTGAGCAGCTGCACATCATCCATGTAGATGTAGATGTCATGGAGGTATTTAAATATCTCTATCATATCCCCTCTCTCCCGCCTTTCTTCCAGAGTATACATGTTGAGGTCTATTAGCCTGGCCCTATATGCTTTGTGACACAGACCACTGACCAATTTTGTAGCCGCTCTCTGGACCGACTCCATCCTGTTATCTTTTTGTAGGTGTTGTCTCATGAATTGCACATAGTATTCTAAATGGGGCCTCACCAGAGACTTATACAGTACAAGGGCACTATCACCTCTTTTTTTTCCTGCTGGTCATCCCTCTCCCTATGTACCTGAGCATCTTTCTGGCTTTGCCTGTCACCTTTTCTACCTGTTTGGTCACCTTAAGATAATCCAAGTCCTGCTCTTCTTTCATACACAGAAGTACTTTACGCCCTATTCTTTACCATTCCCTTGGATTTTTGTAACCCAAGTGCACGACCCTGCATTTTTTAACATTAAATCTTAGTTGCCAATTATTGGACCATTCTATAAGCTTCACTAGATCCTTTGTCATGCTATCCACACCTTCGGGGTGTCCTCCCTATTACAGAGTTTGGTATCATCCGCAAAGAGACAAACCTTACCACACAGTCCTTCCGCAATATCACTTACAAAGATGTTAAAAAGAGCAAGCTCAAAGACCGATCCCTGCGTTACACCATTGATAACATCCTTTTCCTCAGAATAAACTCCATTTACCACTACACTCTGTCTCCTTCCATTTAATTAGTTTTTAACCCAGTCAGTCACTTTAGTGCTGATACTGAGGGCCCTCAGTTTATTTATCAGTCTCCTATGTGGAACCGTGTCAAAGGCTTTGCTAAAATCCAAGTACACCACATCTAGCACCCTTCCCACGTCCAACTGTTTGGCCACCCAGTCAAAGAAAGATTTGTCTGACAAGACCTGCCTCTAGTGAAACCATGCCACCTTGGGTCCTACAGTCCATTTGATTCAAGACATCTCACAATCCTCCGCTTTAGAAACATTTCCATTAGTTTACTCACCACAGAAGTCAGACTAACAGGTCTGTAATTCCCAACCTCCTCCTTATTTCTTCTCTTGTGTAGAGGGATAACATCTGCCCTTCTCCATTCCTCTGGGACCACTCCATTGAAGAGGTCCAACCACATAGCCACCAGATCGTCTCCAAGTTCATTGAGTACCCTCAGATATATCCCATCAGGCCCCATCGCTTTTTTTGTTTTTAGATTAGCTAGCTCTTCACAAACACAGTCTTCTGAGAATTGAATTGAATTGGTCCTAGCCTACCATACATTCATCCCTATTAGTATTTGTTTTCTGCAGTCCTACCCTCGGCCTTTCATCTGTGATAACAGAACAGAAGTAATTGTTAAACAGTTCAGCTTTATACTTATCAGCTTTTACATGTTCCTCCCCCGCATCCTTGAGTCTCACATGCTATTATAGCACTTTCTCCTATCACTTACATATCTAAAAAATGTTTTGTCCCCCAATTTTACTGTATCGGCTATCTTTTCTTCCATTTACATCTTTGCTTTTCTAACAGCTTTTCCAGCTGGCCTTAGCTTTTCCAGGTATTTTTGCCTGTCTTCCTCTTTCTGAGTTTAAGACATAAGGATAACTAAGTATTGAAACAAGTTATCTATGGGCCAGAATAATAACCCATCTATTTTCCCATGGGTCAGTAGCTGTTTCACGATGAAATCTGCACAGACCCTGACCGAATGAAGAATAGCTTTTTTATTTGGCAAAAGCCAGCCTGTGAAATGTTTACATGCTGATTTTTGCTAGGTTCTGAATTAATGAGCTGCTTTGCATGATAGTGCATAGCAGCAGCTCATTAACTCAGAAGTTTTGTAAACTTTTATGCAGAGTGGACCATATGTGAGGGGGCAATTAAACAAACCCCTTAAACCAGTCCTAAGTGTGAATGAAAAGTACACAAGTCAGAAGGCTTTGCACATTTTGGTCCAGGTCCAGGTAATTTACTACTCTTTAATTTGTCAATTTGGCTCAGTACATCTTCCAGGTTCACTGAGATTTCTTTCAGTTCCTCCGCATCATCCCCCTTTGAAGGCTATTTCTGGTACAGGCAGATCTTTGATGAAACAAAAAAGTGAGGAGAATGGATGAGGATACCAACTGTTTTATATTTATTCACTTAAAAAATTCACTTAAAAAATTACATGTGCATAAACAGCGACCCGACACGGCCGTGTTTCGGCACAATGGCCTGCTTCAGGGGTCTTTATAACCTTGAATGATGTAGTTTAGAATGTTTGTTCCAAGGGAAATAACAGGAAACAAATCTCTCTGGTCTCCTCTCTTCAAAAATAATATATATGAGATATATATATTTTTTTAAAAACGAGCATCTAAATACTCCTCTCCTAAGAGTTATCGGCAAATTGTGAAAAAGCTTTTTCACAATTTGCCGATAACTCTTAGGAGAGGAGTATTTAGATGCTCGTTTTTAAAAAAATATATATATCTCATATATATTATTTTTGAAGAGAGGAGACCAGAGAGATTTGTTTCCTGTTATTTCCCTTGGAACAAACATTCTAAACTACATCATTCAAGGTTATAAAGACCCCTGAAGCAGGCCATTGTGCCGAAACACGGCCGTGTCGGGTCGCTGTTTATGCACATGTAATTTTTTAAGTGAATTTTTTAAGTGAATAAATATAAAACAGTTGGTATCCTCATCCATTCTCCTCACTTTTTTGTTTCATCTTCACGGTGTCGTGAGGATTTTTTACCTCCTTTTTTGCCTTCACAGGCAGATCTTTTACATCTTCTTCCGTAAAGACAGAAGCAAACAATTAATTTGGTTTCTCTGCTATGGCCTCGGCCTTCCTGAGCGCCGCTTTTGCTTCTTCATGATCTAACGGTCCCACGAATTTCTTTGCAGGCTTTCTGCTTGTAATGTACTTGAAAACGTTGTTACTGTGAGTTTTAGTCTCTGCGACAAGTTTCTCTTCATATTGTCTTTTAGCCTTCTTTATTAATGCTTTGCATCTAACTTGCCAGTGATTACCTTGCTTCTTATTTTCTTTATTTGGGTCCTTTTTCCATTCTTTGAAGGGCAATCTTTTGGCTATAATGGCCTCTTTTACTTCACATTTTAACCATTCTGGCTGACATTTTCTCTTCTTCCCACCTTTGCAAATATGTGGAATGCATCTGGACTGGGCTTCCAGGATGGTATTTTTGAATAACGACCATGCTGATTTAGAGGGCCATAATCGAACGAAAACGTCTATCTCCATGGGCGTTTATCTCCGAGAACGGGTCTGTGAAGGGGCGGACCGAACCGTATTTTTGAAAAAAATAGACGTCCATGTTTTATTTGACAATTTGTGAGCTGGGCGTTTTTGTTTTTCAGCGATAATGGAAAATGAAAGCGCCCAGCTCAAAAATGAATAAATCCAAGGCATTTGTTCGTGGGAGGGGCCAGGATTCGTAGTGCACTGGCCCCCCTCACATGCCAGGACACCATCCGGGCACCCTAGTGGGGCACTTTTACAAAAACAAAAAAAAAGGTAAAAGAGCTCCCAGGTGCATAGCACCCTTCCCTTGTGTGTTGAGCCCCCCAAATCCCCCTCAAAACCCACTGTCCTCAAGTCTACACCATTACTATAGCCCTAAGGGGTGAAGGGGGACACCTACATGTGGGTACAGTGGGTTTGGGGGGGTTGGACGACTAAGCATTAAGCAGCACAATTGTAACAGGTAGGGGGGGATGGGCCTGGGTCCACCTGCCTGAAGTCCACTGCACCCCCTAACAACTTCTCCAGGGACCTGCATACTGCTGCCAGGGAGGTGGGTATGACATTTCAGGGTGAAAATAAAAAGTTGTGAAACATCATTTTTTGTGGTGGGAGGGGGTTAGTGACCACTGGGGGAGTCAGGGGAGGTCATCCCCGATTCCCTCAGGTGGTAATCTGGTCATTTAGGGCACTTTTTGGGGCCTTATTCGTGAAAAAACAGGGTCCAGGAAAAGTGCCCTAAATTCTAGCTACAAATGTATACTTTTTTCCCATTATCGGCAAAAGGCGCCCATCTCTGTTCGGGTGATAACCATGCCCCAGCCTTCACCACGCCTCCGACACGCCCCCGTCAACTTTGTACGCTTCCGCGATGGAGTGCAGTTGAAAACGTCCAAGTTCGGCTTTCGATTATACCGCGTTATTCGTTTTTGTGAGATAAACGTCCATCTCCCGATTTAGGTCAGAACTTGGGCGTTTTTCTCATTCGATTATAAGCAGGTTAGTGTCCTAACCTTCGCAGCAAATCCTTTTAGTTTCTTTTTAATTGTTTTCATCATTTTATTATAGTCACCCTTTTGAAAATTAAATGCAGCTACAGTAGATTTCTTTTGTGTGTTCATCCCAGATAGCTCAGACTTGATCATATTATGATCACTGTTTCCCAGGGGACCCAACACCGCCACCTCTTGCACTATGCCCTGCACACCACCAAGTATCAGATCCAAAATGGCTCCTCCTCTCGTTGGTTCCTGGACCAGCTGCTCCAAGAAGCAGTCGTTTATGACATCTAGAAATTTTTATCTCCTTGGCACTCCCTGATGTAACATTTATCCAGTCAATATCGGGGTAATTGAAATCACCCATTATTATAGCATTGCCCGGTTTACCAGCTTTCCTAATCTCTGTAAACATTTCTTCATCCGTCTGTTTGTTCTGTCTTAGCGGACGGTAGTGGAGCCCTACAAGAATACTCCACTTCACACATGGAATTTCTATTCATAATGATTTTTTTTGTTACATTTGTACCCCGCGCTTTCCCACTCATGGCAGGCTCAATGCGGCTTACATGGGGCAATGGAGGGTTAAGTGACTTGCCCAGAATCACAAGGAGCTGCCTGTGCCTGAAGTGATTCCACTCTGCTATCTGTTTCATGTAAAACTTTTATTTTATTTGACTCAATTCACTCTTTAACATATAGTGCAACCCCCCTGCAATTTGATCCTCTCTATCATTGCGATGCAACTTGTACCCTGTTAACACAGTGTCCCATTGATTGTCCTCTTTCCACCAAGTCTCTGAGATTCCTATTATATCTACTTCATCATTTAGTGCTATATATTCTAACTCTCCCATCTTATTTTTTAAGCTTCTAGCATTTGTATATAGACACTTCAAACTGTGATTTTTCCTTTGATCTACAAGCTGCTTAGAAGTTGAAGGGGATAATGTGCATCCTTTATTCTGCTCTCTCATTAAGCACACCTGGCTTACTTTCAGTATTACTGAAACCTTTCTACTGAGATTCCCTAAATGTCCTGTTTCAACAGTATCCTTCAAGGATACTCTACACTGAACCATGCGCTCCTGGGCGACTGTTGCCTTCCCCCCTATTCTAGTTTAAAAGCTGCTCTACCTCCTTTTTAAATGTTAGCGCCAGCAGCCTGGTTCCATCCCAGTTAAGGTGAAGCCCATACTTTTGAAACAGTCTCTTCCTTTCCCAGAATGTTGCCCAGTTCCTAACAAATCTAAATCCCTCATCCCTGCACCATTGTCTCAACCATGCATTGATACTCTGGAGCTCTGCCTGACTTTGGGTCCTGCGTGTGGAATGGGGAGCATTTCTGAAAATGCTACTCTTGAGGATATGGACTTCTGCGTTCTACCTAAGAGCCTAAATTTGACTTCCAGAACCTCCCTTCCACATTTTCTTATGTCATTGATACCCACATGTACCAAGACAGCTGGCTGCTCTCCAGCACTATCTAAGATCCTGTCTAGGTGAAATATGAGGTCTGCCACCTTTGCAACAGGCAGGCAAGTCAGGCGATCCTCACATCCACCAGCCACCCAGCTATCTATATGCCTAATGATTGAATCACCAACTACAACAGCTGTCCTAACCCTTCCTGCCTGGGAAGAAGTTCTTGGAGACATATTCTCAGTCTGAGTAGATATTATGTTCCCAGGTGGGCAGGTCCTGGCCAGTGGCGTAGCAAGGGGGGGGGCGGTGGGGGCGGTCCGCCCCGGGTGTCAGCGGGTGGGGGGTGCTCCGTCGAGAGCCGACGGGGGCTGGTGGTTGGGAGGCGGGGATAGGGCTGGACAGACTTGTATGGTCTGTGCCAGAGCCGGTGGTTGGGAGGCAGGGCTGGTGGTGGGGAGGTGAGGATAGTGCTGGGCAGACTTATACGGTCTGTGCCTGTGCCAGAGCCGGTGATTGGGAGGTGGGGCTGGTGGTTCGGAGGCAGGGATAGTGCTGTGAAAGCAGAAAATCGCCTTGCTGGCGTCGGGCCTTCCCTCGCTGTGTCCCGCTCTCTTCTGAGGTAACTTCCTATTTCCTCGAGGGCGGGACATAGCGAGGGAAGGCCCGACGCCAGTGAGGCAATTTTCTGCTTTCACAACACACACAGGGCAGACGCGAGGCGCTGTCTATGTTGCTGCATGGATTTTTTTTTAAAACAGGCAAGGTGGTGGCAGGAGAAGAGGGCTCTGTCAGCTCTCGATGTAGGGGGGACGATGGGACTGAGTCAGGGGGGGCTCAGATGGGAGAGGGGGAGCTCAGAGGGGAGAAGGGGATTGGGGAGGGGTGGAGGTGCTTAGAGGGGGCTCAGATGGGAGAGGGGGAGCTCAGAGGCGAGAAGGTGATTGGGGAGGGTGGGGGAGCTCGGGTGCTCAGAGGGGAGAAGGGGATTGGGGAGGGTGGGGGAGCTCAGATGGGTGCTCAGAGGGGAGAAGGGGATTGGGGAGGTGTGGGGGAGCTCAGAGGGGAGCTCAGAGGGGAGAAGGGGATTGGGGAGGGTGGGGGAGCTCAGATGGGTGCTCAGAGGGGAGAAGGGGATTGGGGAGGGGTGGAGGAGCTCAGAGGGGAGAAGGGCATTAGGGAGGGGTGGGGGTGCTCAGAGGGGAGAAGGGTCTGAAGCTGGAACTGGGGTCTGACAAGGGGGCAGGAGGGAAAATGGGTCCATGCCTGGGGCAGCTGGGAGAATGGGTCTGGGGCTGAAAAGGGGGGATGCAAGGCATGTGGTGGAATAAGGGGGCTGGAACTGGGGGCTGAAAAGAGGGGGCAGAGAGAGAGGGGACAGACCCTGGATGGAAGGGGGAGCGTGAGGGAGGGCAGACCCTGGATGGATGGGAGAGGGAGGGCAGACAGATTGAAGGGGCAGAGAGAAAAGGCAGATGGTGGGTGGAAGGGGGAGAGAGAAAGAGGGCAGACTAGGGCAAATGGTGGATGGAAGGGGCAGAGATAGAGGGCAGATGTGGATGGAAGGGAGAGAGAGAGGGCAGATGTGGATGGAAGGGGGAGAGAGATGGCAGACTGGGGCAGATGGTGGATGGAAGGGGCAGAAATAGAGGGCAGATGTGGATGGAAGGGAGAGAGAGGGCAGACAGTGGATGGAAGGGGCAGAGAGAGAGAGAGAGGGCAGACAGTGGATGGAAGTGACATTAGAGAGGGCAGACACTGGATGGCAGAGAGAGAGCGAAGACAGATGCTGGATGGAAGGAAGACAGTGAAAAGAAGATGAGGAAAGCAGAAACCAGAGACAACAAACTGTAAATAAAATATATATTTTTATTTTTTTGCTTTAGGATATAGTATTGTAGCTGTGTTAATAAATGTTTATAAATAGAACATGTAAATAAGGTAATCTTTTTATTGGACTAATTTTAATACATTTTGACTTAACTTTCAGAGAGCAAAACCCTCTTCCTCAGGTCAGGATAGGATACTGTAACAGCACTATACTGTATTGACCTGAGGAAGGAGATTTTGGCCTCTGGAAGCTAAATGTATTAGTCCAATAAAATGGTATTATTTTATTCTCTGTATTTCTTTTATTTCTATTTGTTAATTTGTAAAGTGGTGACTGGTATTTGTTAGTTTTTTCAAATTTACATCTGCTGTCTTTATATTTTGCACAGTACTAGGGGACATTTTCTGTTTCTGTGCTGTTGCATTGTATGCAGAGTCTGGCATCAGGGGTTCAGTTTAATTTTTTTCTAAATAGAAAGTTTATGATTACTTATTCTATAGTGGATTAGGGTGTATCTGTGTTTGTGAAAAAGATGTGGCTTTCGGTTGGCATTGGCTGTGCAGGATCAACGATCTGTACTAATCTGTCTGTTTTCGTTTTACAATAGGTGAATTGATGTTCTAGTGCTCACTGTAGTGTTTAAGATGCTTCCTTTCCTTGTGTGAATCATACAAATTACTGCTTATGGTATGGTAGAATTGCTCTATAGGTCCTGAGTGTTTTGTATTCTCGGTATGCCTAGTACTGGATTGGGGGGGGTGTTAAAAAATGACCGGCCCCGGGTGTCAACTACCCTAGCTACGCCACTGGTCCTGGCTACAAGAATACTTCCTACTTCACCAGGATGATGCTCTCCTTCTAGGAGACCTCCGTCCTCCAAGGCAGCACAGGGACTACCAGACTGGAGGTGGGACTTCTCTACAACATCCCTGTAGGTCTCCTCTATGTACCTCTGTATCTCCCTCAGCTCCACCAAGTCTGCTATTCTAGCCTCAAGAGAATGGACTCGTTCTCTGAGAGCTAGGAGTTTTTTGCATCGGGCACACACATATAACCGCTCACCAACTGGGAGATAATCATACATGTGTGTGACGTCATGTTCCTTTGCCTGGCAACTCTGCAGCGTTCCCTTCCAGTGATTGGTCACTGCTGCTTGTGAAGAACCAGGAATCACACAAACGTTCCCTTCCAGTTCCAGAACCCTTCCCTCCGAATTTTAGAAATCATCTTCACTTACCAAGTCGGGGTTACGGCGGCCGTCAGCAGCGGTAAAAGGCGCGCAGGCTCGGCCCTTCTCTCTCTCTCAGTCCTGGGCTCGCCCTCATTTCCTGTTTCCGCAAGGGCAGGACCAGAGCTGAGAGAGAGAGAAGGGCCGAGCCTGCACGCCTTTTACAGCTGCTGCTGGCCGCCGTAAACCCGACTTGGTAAGTGAAGATGACTTTTAAAATTCGGAGGGAGGGGGCCAGGAACTGGAAGGGAGGGACGACGACACCCTCATGCGTGTGACGTTGCGTTCCTTTGCCTGGCAACTCTGCAGCGTTCCCTTCCAGTGATTGGTCACTGCTGCTTGTGATGAACCAGGAAGCATGCAAATATCAGGACAGGAGATGGATACAGCAGGCAGCACGAACCCTTTACTGCTATGGAGTCAGCTTCAGAACGTTGGAGGTGCTCTTTATTATAGTAGATATGCAAATACCAGGGTTGCATGAGGGGGGAAATCAATTGTTCCAGGTAGGCATGGTAGCAGTCGGCATAATCTTGGCCTCTTTCTTGAAGCAGCTTGACTCTCCAGATTGGTGAAAGGCGGTGGTGAATCTGGATGCTTGGTATGATATGTACAAACTCTCTGAGATCAAACATAATACAGTTTGACTCTTTGATAGATGTTGGAGAGGCTTTCAGTTGTGGAAAAGTAGTAATCCTTGTATGGGGGGGGGGGGGGGGGGAATAGAGCAGTTCTATATTTATGTTTCTACCTATTCTTGTTTCTCTTGTGGAGTGGGTAGGGGTAGGATAGAGTGGAAGGGTCAGGTGGAGGTGCTGTTATTGCTTCAGGAATGTTCTGATAGGTGGGTACATAGAAGAAACCATGTGTACCTGCTGAGTGTTTTGGTTCTGTATGAGCTTTGTTGAAGATTATCTTTTATGAACCTGAAAATGTTAATAAAAATAACTTATGAAAAAACTGCTGGACACCACAGGGCTTAATATTGCTTCCTATAATGCTGGAGTAAAAATTTACCTCACTGTTCTGACACTGTCCATAAAATGAAGGGGTGAGAACACAACAAGGCAAACATTCCACCAAATCCAATGTGGAGGATAACAGCAAGAGGCATACATAATAAAAAGATTAACAATCTTTATTTAAATCTAAAGGCTCCTAGACATTTGCACATCATCGCCTGTGTTTTGCCATGAAATGGCTGTGTCAGGGGCTAAGTTACTAAAAAATCAAACAAAAACACACATATAAATATATGTAAAATCAATTACAAAATTGAGAGATTTACAGAAAAAATTAAAACCATATCTCATTTGGAGATGACTCAACTGTTTAAATAAATGACCACATGAAAAATAGGATAACTAAAAAACTATAATAAATAAAAGTAACAGTTAAAAAACAGCTTAAAATGAAAGGGCAAAGGCATACTCAGCTGGTGGAAAATTATAAACTTCACCACTGGTTGAACAGACAACAAGGTTAGAAGCACTGAAGTGTAAAAAAGAAAGTTCACCTCACATAGCTAGAACTGAAAACAAGTGTGAAGCACTTTTAAAACTTTGAAGCACTGCCATTTTTTAGTCACCATTTACTTTTTTTTACTGTATATACTCTTTTAAAATATTTTTGAACAGTATTATATGTTTTTACTGGTAAATACCAGTTGGTTTTAGTTTTATTTATTGAAAATAAGTTTTTAATTTATTTTTAGGCTTCTTACATTAATTTTATATGCATGATATGCTGTATACATAGGCTAAGTTGTTACAGCAAGTTTGTTTTCTCAGTTATACAAACTCATCCAGAGGAAGGAGTATGTAAGTACTTTGTTTGACTTTTGCTTCAAAATTTTAAAAGTGCTTCACAGTTGTTTTCAGTTCTCGGGCACAGATGTGTAAATTTCTGGGAACCTTTGGATTTTAAAGAAAGACTGTTTATCTTCTTATTACATCTGCCTCTTGCTTTTATCCTCCACTTATGATGAAAGGACAGAGAAGGCAGAACAGGAGTGAAAACAAGAAACCATCCATGTGAATGATAATTCTATAACTGGATGCCCTCATTTATGTGCCACTTGCATATGTAAATTTGCAGAATATCAGCATTTTCACAGATAAGGGGGAAAGTAATCAACATGCTCTACCACTAACCTCAATTATTAATAACTATCCAGCTTATTTTTGTAAGAGAAGGCCGGCCATCTCTCAAGTCCGGCGAAATCGGCATAATCGAAAGCTGATTTTGGCCGGCCTCAACCGCAGTCTGTTGCGGAGCCAGCCAAACTTCAAGGGGGTGTGTCGGCAGGGTACAGAAGGCAGGACGGGGGCGTGCTTAAGAGATGGCCGGCTTCGCCTGATAATGGAAAAAAGAAAGCCGGCCCTGATGAGCATTTGGCCGACTTTACTTGGTCCCTTGTTTTCACGACCATGCCTCAAAAAGGTGCCCCAACTGACCAGATGACCACCGGAGGGAATGGGGGATGACCTCCCTTTACTTCCCCAGTGGTCACTAACCCCCTCCCACCCTAAAAAAACAAAAAAACATTTTTTTGCCAGCCTCTATGCCAGCTTCAAATGTCATACCCAGCTCCATGACAGCAGTATGCAGGCCCCTGGAGCAGTTTTAGTGGGTGCAGTGCACTTCAGCCAGGAGGACCCAGGTCCATCCCCCCCTACCTGTTACACTTGTGGTGGTAAGTGTTGAGCCCTCCAACCCCCCCCAACCCACTGTACCCACATGTAGGTGTCCCCCTTCACCCCTAAGGGCTATGGTAGTGGTGTACGGTTGTGGGTAGTGGATTTTGGGGGGGATTTGGGGGGCTCAGCACCCAAGGTAAGGGAGGCATGCATCTGGGAGCAATTTTTGAAGTCCACTGCAGTGCCCCCTAGGGTACCTGGTTGGTGTCCTGGCATGTGAGGGGGACCAGTGCACTACAAATGTTGGCCCCTCCCATGGCCAAATGCCTTGGATTTGGCCGGGTTTGAGATGGCCGGCCTCGGTTTCCATTATCTGCGAAAACCGATGCCGGCCATCTCAAACCCGGCCATCTCTGACATTTGGCTGGCCCCAACCGTATTATCGAAATGAAAGATGGCTGGCCATCTTTTTCGATAATACGGTTTGGGACCGCTGTTTGCGGCGCCGGCCATATAGATAGCCGCCCATGTAGATGGCCGGTGCCGTTCGATTATGCCCCTGTATGTCTCATTGTATAAAATTGGTCCTCTGCTAATCTGCATGAGCTAGTGGCAAAATAAGTCTTAATGGGAGCCCACTTAGGTAACTATGCCCCTAAGTGTATTCTTATGCATGAAATTGGTAGCAAAGCAATTAAGCACTATTTTGCAAGGACATGCATACGTGGCATAGCCCATAAATGCTAGGAAGGTGTTCACATGGGTAGAGCACAGATGGGGCATGGGTGGTGCTGCTACTTAAGTTATCAACGTAGAGAATATTGTAAGTTATGCATGCTGTTGCCATATTTTGGTGCCTACAATTACATCAGGTCTACTATAGCTGGTGTAATTGTGAGTGCATAAACGAAAAGTACACTGATAACATCTTACATCAGTGTTTTATAATGCAATCTTGGTGTCCAGATGCTGTTATAGTTTAGGCTCCCACAAAGAGCCAAAAAAAGCACAAAGGAGCCTTCAAAAATGAGAGCGTCTCAGCTTCACTTTATTGGTCAGACCCGACACAGTCTGTGTTTTGGTAATAAATGTCTGTGTCAGGGGTCTATTGATGGTATCTGGTGGCAAAAAGATGTATCATCCAATGATGAAAAAACAAACCTGTCTTGAAAAAGACAAGTCTGCTTGAAGTTTAATAAAATGATGCCAAACGAGCAGCCCGGGAACAAAATGAATCTTGAAAGGAGTTATCCGCGCTAAGGAAATCTGCCGTATGCCGGCACAATGAACGCTTAAAACCCCCCAGAAAAGATAGTTTAGGCTCCCACCACATATCCGTGAGGCATCTAAATGGAGGTACTAGTTTGTAGAATTGCCTAGTGGATATTTTCCACTACTAAACAGGGAAGCCTAAACTAAACACATAGGTCTAGATTCTACATATGGCGCCTGAAAAATCCACTTCTATTCCTAAATTTTATAGAATAGGTTTAAATTTCTATGTGGTATATAGAATTATGCTGAGGGCCTCTCCACGTGACCAAATTTGGTTGCGTCCATTTAGGCCATGTTATACTTGGCATAAATCCCGACACATAAAATTAGGTGCAGAGTGTGTGTATTCTATAATAATGTTCATAGATTGTAGGAACGCCCCTGCCCTGCCTATGGCAATACCCCCTTTTCAACTATGCAACTTTGAATTTATGCACACCATGTTACAGAATATACTCAGCGAGTTGAGCACATAAACCTTAATTAATACCAATTAGTGCTGATAATTGCTTGTTGACACCCAATTAACAGTGCTGATGAGCTAATTAACCAATGAAGTTACGTGCATTGTTAAAGAATAAGCTTTGATTTCCACGTGGAAATGAAAGTGCAATATATAAAATTTCGGGGATAGGGTGAATTCTATACACAGCGCTTAAAAAAAGCGCTATTCTATAAACCGTGCTTAAAGTTAGGTGGTGTTTATAGAATAGCGCTTCTGCCTGGGAATCACGGCTAACTTTAGGCATGGCCATTTGCACCAATTGAAAGGTGGTGCAAATGTATGTGCCTAAATTAGTCATGTATCCCCCTCATTCTATAACAACATATGTAAATGTTAGGAACGCTTCATTCCACCCATGACCCTTCCATTTCTGCGCCCCCTTTTCGAATTCATGTGTAAGATTTAGGCACAGATCCCGTGCCTAAATTTACATGCATTTAGTTCAATTAAATCTAATTAGTGCAAATAATTAGTTGTTAACAAAATAATTATTGGCGCCAATTAGCTAGTTATTCAATTAAATTGTGCACACAAATTGGGCATGTTCCCAAATTTACGTGTACAATTTTTAGCGACTTTTATAGAATTCAGGGGATAGTTATGGCAAGTAAATACAGAGCTTCTGAATATACAGTACATATTAATTTCAATGTCACAGTCAACATTTAAATTAACATGCTGACCATCACCACAAAAAATCTGGTCCTCTGGGAAGAAAAACAACTGAGGTTGTTTATAACTTTGTGAGTCAAAATGAATTAATGGAAACATCTTATATTTTTGAGCTAGCCTCTTGGAGTGTTTATTAGGGCAAACAAAATAGGCAAACCTGGTTATTTTAGAAGCATCCCCTACATACCTGTGCAAACAGCAATTTAAGAAAATTGCTATTTATATGCAGAGATCCATACCACAGAAATTTCAAGGAGATGTGGTTTGGATGTGGCTTGGGAATGAAAAGGTCTACATGTGTGTTTCCCATTTAAGAATGGGAATACTGGCATATGAAAAACAAAATCTCCCTGTTGGGGTTTGCACCAGCTCAGAGGCATGCACAGATTTAAGTGTTTATTTTGGCTAAGTCTTTATAGGAGAAATTAAAAGAGTAATTCTCTTTCATCTCCTGTTGTTTATTTCTGCATCCAAAATGAAAAAAAAAACCAATAACAACAACAACAAAAATGTGTGTCTTCACTACTTAATTGGCAGCACTAATATGTATAAGTTTGTAAAATGGGTCAGCTGCATTTGGAAGTGGCATTTCTTACATGTGGAAGTTGCAAAATCACACTTCCACAGAGAAGTGCCAACACTTTTAAATAGGAGCTGTCAGGTTCGTGCTGCTCATATTTTCCATCTGTATATTTGAAAAATGGCTGCTCTCACTGTGTGTGCCGACAAATACAATTGCACTCCTGCACATCCTTATGTGTATTCTACAATAATTCAGCAGAATCTTTTGCAAAATAACATTGGAATTTAGCACATCTCAACTTCGACTTCTCCAATCCAGTCTCAACTTTTTATATAACCATGAAGGGGTAGTTTTATAACAGGTCTTACAGATTAAATGGGCTGGAAGGTATCTAGTTTATAAAGACAAATAGGTGCCTATTGTCTTTATAAAATACTAGATGACATCTTGCAGCTACTGCACATAAATTGAAGACACAGATGTTATCCCTGCTCGAGAGAAAGAGTAAACATTTGAGAATAAAGTACTCGAGTATGTAAGATGATTAGTGTATTTTTAAATCAACATATCTACTTCCCGATTGTACCCGGCCACATTCCACTCAGACCACACCCCCAGTAATACCTAGAGTGAAAATACATTTGCATACGCCATCATGCATATTTTCATAGAAGCATAGCAAAATAGAGGCAGTTAAAGACCATGTAACCTATCAAGTCTGCCCATCCATGCCATCTACTATCCCTTCCTCTCCCTTAGATATCCTATGTACTTGTTCCAAGCTTTCTTCAATTCAGATACTTTCTTCGTTTCCATCACCTCAACCAGGAGGCTGTTCCATGAATTCACTACCCTTTCTATGGATAAGTATGTACTTAGGTTACTCCTGAGTCTGCCTCCTTTCACCTTCATCCTATGCACTTTCATTCCAGAGCTTCCTTTTATTTGAAAGAGACTTGCTTCCTGTGCATTTATGCCATTGAGATATTTAAATATTTCTATTATATCTCACCTCCCCCGCCTTTCTTCCAAAGTTTAAATATACAAATCTTAAAATCTGTCCCCATATGCTTTATGATGAAAACCACTGACCATTTTAGTAGCTGCCATCTGGACTGATTCTATCGTGTTTATATCTTTTTGAAGGTGTGATGTACAGAATTGTACACAGTACTCTGAGGTGGTCTTTTACTAAGCTGTGATGGTGTTTTTAGCTCATGGTAGAAATCAGCTGGCGAGACGCCCACAGGAATATAATGGGTGTCTTGGCGTTTACCACCAGCTGATTTCTTCCATAAGCTAAAAACGCTACCGCAGCTTAGTAAAAGGTCCCCTGAATGAGATCTCACCAGACTTTGATACAGAGGCATTATCTCCTCCTTTTCCCTGCTGGTCGTTCCTTTCCCTATGTACTCAAACATTCTTCTGGCTTTTGCTGTCACCTTTTCTACCTGTATGACCACCTTAAGATCATCACGATCACTCCCAAGTTCCATCCTTCTTTCAAGCACAAAAGTATTTTACCCACTAAACGGTACTGCTCCCCTGGATTTTCACATCCCTGCGTTTTTTAGCATTAAATGTTAGCTGCCAGATTCTGGACCATTCCTCTAGATTTGCTAAGCCCTTCCTTATGTTATCCAAACCATTAGTAGATTTTGGTATAATTCACAAAGAGGCAAACCTTACCAGGCAGCCGTTCTGCAATATTGCTCACAAAAATTTTAAAAAGAAATAGACCAAGAACCAAACCTTGCAGCATATTACTGGTAACATCCCTTTCTTCGGAGTACGTTCCATTTATCACTACCCTCTGTCGCCTTCCACTGAACCAGTTTCTAACTCAGTCAGTCACTTTAGGGCCTAAACCAAGGGCACTCAATTTATTTATAAGTCATCTATGAAGAACTGTGTCAAAAGCATTGCTAAAATCTAAGTACTAATTAACCTTATACCTGGTACTTGCTTCAAAGAAATATAGATAAGTCCACTACTAGCAAGTAAATCTCTCTTTTAATATCTTACATGTTACGAGGAAAAAACTTCAGATACTCAGTTCACACTGTTACTAATAGTCCAGTGGACTGCGTCATTCAATGTTTACTTTTGTACCCATTAGTTTCAGAGCTAAACAGCAGCTAAGTACTAGTTTATTGTCATTATAAAATGTAAAAATACAAAAGTATAAAAAAAGTTTGAAAATTAGCTTTTTCTGGCTCATGAGGTTACTCGCCAGCTGATTTACCTAAAGAAAAGAGACATTTCAAAAGTAAACGCTGAGCGACGTGGTCCACTGGACTATTAGTAACAGTGTGAACCGAGTATCTGAAGTCTTTTCCTCATATCATGTAAGATATTAAAAGAGAGATTTACTTGCTAGTAGTGGACTTATATAAAATCTAAGTACATAATTTTATAATAGCCATTTTATGCATGTATATTACCACATATATAAATAATAAATAATAATATATGCTAAGATGACTTCATAACATTACCCTAAATGACTGCAGGTAAATCTCATAAATTTTCCTTGTGGATATCCTTGTTGAGAATTTGATTTGAGAACTACTGACTTAGCAGTGCGTAATAGAACTTCAACATGATTATCTATAGGGAAATAAACAACTTTATTTTTAAGCTAGAATCATGAATTTGTATCTGGAATGCTTTTGCATATTGAGGTGCTCTACAGACAAGGCGGGCAGCGATATTCTGGGCTATTTGTAGTTTTCTTAGAAGAGAATTATTGCATCTGGTGTACATGGCATTCAGTAATCAAGTTTAGATAGTACTAGGGATTGAGCCAAGGTTCGGAAAATTTAGCATGGGAAGAAAGATCTTAGGGCTCTGTTTACTAAGCTGTGCTAAAGACACGCTAACATTTTAGCACATGCTAAAAATTAGTGTGTGCTAACGATAGAGATACCCATTATATTCCTATGGGTGGGGCTCTTTTACAAAGGTGTGTAGGCACCTATGCTGGTCCAACAAGCATCAAATTTGCACTACTGCCTAGCTACCACATGCCCCAGGCAGTGATTCCATTTTTGGCGTGCACCCAAAACACGTGGTAGAAAATATTTTCTATTTTCTACGAAGGGGCCCTTACCCAGTGGTAATCAGCAGCTGGCACAAGCTGTCCCTGCCCCATCCCCGTGGGCTCTGTCTCCATCCTCATCCCCACAGTTACTGTGGGTCCCCATCTCCGTGTCATTCTCTACTTGGAAACCTGAAGTTCAAATGTCAAATACTGATCAATGTTAACGTCCAATATTTTCATTGTTGAAACTAGAGTGTAAGTTGTGTTATCAATAGTAAAGTTTTTATAAGGTATGAGATGGTGAGGATTAGCTAATATAAGGAACATGTTTTTTTTCCCCTATTAAGTTTCAGTTTGAAATTGAATGCCCAAGATTCCCTCAGATATAATCCTGATTTAATTGTGGGCAGAATTTCTTGTAAGTTATTAACAGAGGGGATATAAATTGTGACATCATCAGTGTACATGAAGGTATTAAACCCATTTGCCTCCAATTTTCTACCTAATAGGGCCAACATAATGTTAAATTACATAGCTGAGAGAAGGGAACCCTGTGGAACATCACAGCTAGAAGACCATGGTGAAGAGATGTAACTAGATTGTTTTACTTGATAGGATCTCAATTTCAGGAAACCATTAAATCAATGAAAGACTTCCCCACAGATCCCGAAGTAGTCCAATAAACTTAGTAATATATTATGGTGAACTATGTCAAACGCACTTGACATATTGAACTGAAGAATTATAATTTTTTAGCCCATGTTTAATTCTTTTCTGAAATTTGCCATGAGAGTAGTTAGTGCTTCAGTACTATAGGACGGTCTCCACCACCGCCAACTCCAGGCTCCGCCCTTTCTGCCTCGCCTCACCCCATGCGTGGAATAATCTCCCTGAGCCCATACGCCAGGCCCCTTCCCTGCCCATCTTCAAATCCCTGCTAAAAGCCCATCTCTTCAATGTCGCCTTTGGCACCTAACCACTACTCAAGAAATCTGGACTACCCAAACTTGTCATTTCGTCCTTTAGATTATCAATAGAAATCAAACAAAATAAAACATGGAAAAGAAAATAAAATGATACCTTTTTTATTGGACATAACTTAATACATTTCTTGATTAGCTTTCAAAGGTTGCCCTTCTTCGTCAGATCGGAAATAAGCAAATGTGCTAGCTGACAGTGTATATAAGTGAAAACATTCAAGCATTACTATGACAGTCTGACAGGGTGGGAGGATGGGGGTGGGTAGGAGGTATGCATGGGGACATCAAAGCATATCATTGATATTCTAACAGGATGGGTGTGGATAGGTGAGGGGTGGGGTGATCAACAGAGACATACAGCTTTATGGTTTATAATGGGCTTCACAGTGAGAATCCTGAAAGGTAACTTTAAAACCATACAAGAACGTAAGACCTTTGAAGTCAGAATGATTGAATATTTTAACACCCAACAGAAAGGACTTAACAAGGATCTGGGGTTCCTAGCCCATTATAAACCATAAAGCTGTATGTCTCTGTTCATCACCCTCCCCTCACCTATCCACACCCATCCTGTTAGAATATCAATGATATGCTTTGATGTCCCCATGCATACCTCCTACTCACCCCCATCCTCCCACCCTGTCAGACTGTCATAGTAATGCTTGAATGTTTTCACTTATATACACTGTCAGCTAGCACATTTGCTTATTTCCGATCTGACAAAGAAGGGCAACCTTCGAAAGCTAATCAAGAAATGTATTAAGTTATGTCCAATAAAAAAGGTATCATCTTATTTTCTTTTCCATGTTTTATTTTGTTTGATTTCTATTGATAATCTAAAGGATGAAATGACAAGTTTGGGTAGTCTAGATTTCTTGAGTAGTGGTTAGGTGCCAAAGGCGACATTGAAGAGATGGGCTTTTAGCAGGGATTTGAAGATGGGCAGGGTAGGGGCCTGGCGTATGGGCTCAGGGAGATTATTCCATGCATGGGGTGAGGCGAGGCAGAAAGGGCGGAGCCTGGAGTTGGCGGTGGTGGAGAAGGGTACTGAAAGGAGGGATTTGCCTTGAGAGTGGAGGTTACGGGTAGGAACGTAAGGGGAGATGAGGGTAGAGAGGTAGGGAGGGGCTGCAGATTGAGTGCATTTGTAGGTTAGGAGGAGAAGCTTGAACTGTATGCGGTACCTGATCAGAAGCCAGTGAAGTGATTTGAGGAGGGGGGAGATGTGAGTATATCAGTCCAGGCAGAAGATAAGACGTGCAGCAGAGTTTTGGACGGACTGAAGGGGGGATAGGTGGCAAAGTGGGAGGCCAGTGAGGAGTAGGTTGCAGTAGTCGAGGCGAGAGGTAATGAGAGAGTGGATGAGAGTTCGGGTGGTGTGCTCAGAGAGGAAAGGGCGAATTTTGCTAATGTAAAGGAAGAAGCTACAGGTCTTGGCTATCTGCTGGATATGCGCAGAGAAGGAGAGGGAGGAGTCAAAGATGACTCCAAGGTTGCGGGCAGATGAGACAGGGACGATGAGGGTGTTGTCAACTGAGATAGAGAGTGGAGGGAGAGGAGAAGAGGGTTTGGGTGGGAAGACAATAAGCTCGGTCTTGGCCATGTTCAGCTTCAGGTGGCGGTTGGACATCCAGGAAGCAATGTCGGACAAGCAGGCCGATACTTTGGCCTGGGTTTCCGCAGTGATGTCAGGTGTAGAGAGGTAAAGCTGGGTGTCATCAGCATAAAGATGGTACTGGAAACAATGAGATGAGATCAGCGAGCCCAGGGAAGTAGTGTAGATTGAAAAAAGAAGGGGTCCAAGTACAGATCCTTGAGGAACTCCAACAGAGAGCGGGATGGGTGTGGAGGAAGAGCCATGAGAGTGTACTCTGAAGGAGCGGTGGGAGAGATAAGAGGAGAACCAGGAGAGGACAGAGCCCTGGAACCCAAAAGAGGACAGTGTGGCAAGAAGTAAATTGTGATTGACAGTGTCAAAAGCGGCAGATAGGTCGAGGAGGATGAGGATGGAGTAGTGACCTTTGGATTTGGCAAGGAACAGGTCATTGCAGGCTTTAGATAGTGCCGTTTCTGTTGAGTGTAGGGGGCGAAAGCCAGATTGAAGCGGATCAAGGATGGCATGAGAGGAGAGAAAATCAAGGCAACAGCTGTGAACGGCGCGTTCAAGTATCTTGGAAAGGAAGGGTAGGAGGGAAATGGGGCAGTAGTTGGAGGGACAGGTAGGGTCAAGTGATGGTTTTTTGAGCAGAGGTGTGACTACAGCATGCTTGAAGGTGTCAGGGACAGTTGCAGTGGAGAGAGAAAGGTTGAGGATATGACAGATGGGGAGGGGGGTGACAGTAGGAGAGATGGTGTTAAGTAAGTTGGTGGGGATGGGATCCGAGGAACAGGTTGTGCATTTCGAGGAGGAAAGAAGATGGGTGGTTTCCTGTTCGGTGATCTCAGGAAAGGAGGAGAAGGAGGCATGGGTAGGTTGGTTGAGGGAGTGGGCTATAGGGTGAAGAGGAGGAGATGGTTTGGTGGTGAATTCGAGATTGATCTTCTGCACTTTGTCGCGGAAGTAGTCAGCCAGTGATTGAGGAGTGAGTGAGGGGGGGTGGGAGCAGAGGGCACTTTGAGGAGGGAGTTAAGGGTGGCGAAGAGACGACGAGGGTTAGAGCTGAGGGAATTAGTCAATTGAGTGTAATAGTCCTGTTTGGCGAGGAATAGGGAGGACTGGAAGGAGGATAGCATGAATTTGTAGTGAATGAAATCAGTATGGGTGCGAGATTTCGTCCAGAGGCATTCAGCCGATCGGGCGCAGGAGCGAAGGTATCGGGTGCAAGGGGTCAGCCAGGGCTGGGGATTAGTATGCCTAGTGGGACGGGAGATGGATGGTGCAAGGGAATCCAGTGCAGAGGAGAGAGTGGCATTGTAAGTGGAGACAGCCTTGTCAACAGACTCGGAGGACAAGATGGAAGGGAGGAGATCAGAGATACTAGAGGATAAAGTGGGAGGGTCGACAGCCTGGAGATTCCTGGAAGTAGTGGTTAGTGTAGGGCGGGACTGAGGGGGAGGGTGATGAAGTGTGAAGGTGTCGTCGTCGATGATACGCTGAAACCTTCTGCTCAGTGTGCTGCTGCGGCTAGGAAAGCGAATAGAATGTTGGGTGTTATTAGGAAGGGTATGGAGTCCAGGTGTGCGGATGTTATAATGCCGTTGTATCGCTCCATGGTGCGACCGCACCTGGAGTATTGTGTTCAGTACTGGTCTCCGTATCTCAAAAAAGATATAGTAGAATTGGAAAAGGTACAGCGAAGGGCGACGAAAATGATAGTGGGGATGGGACGACTTTCCTACGAAGAGAGGCTGAGAAGGCTAGGGCTTTTCAGCTTGGAGAAGAGACGGCTGAGGGGAGATATGATAGAAGTGTATAAAATAATGAGTGGAATGGATCGGGTGGATGTGAAGCGACTGTTCACGCTATCCAAAAATACTAGGACTAGAGGGCATGAGTTGAAGCTACAGTGTGGTAAATTTAAAACGAATTGGAGAAAAATTTTCTTCACCCAACGTGTAATTAGACTCTGGAATTCGTTGCCGGAGAACGTGGTACGGGCGGTTAGCTTGACGGAGTTTAAAAAGGGGTTAGATAGATTCCTAAAGGACAAGTCCATAGACTGCTATTAAATGGACTTGGAAAAATTCCGCATTTTTAGGTATAACTTGTCTGGAATGTTTTTACGTTTGGGGAGCGTGCCAGGTGCCCTTGACCTGGATTGGCCACTGTCGGTGACAGGATGCTGGGCTAGATGGACCTTTGGTCTTTCCCAGTATGGCACTACTTATGTACTTATGTACTTATCAGGTGATGGTCAGAGAGAGGAAGAGTTGAGGCACAGAAATCGGAGGGTGAGCAGGTAGAGGAGAGGACGAGATCAAGACAGTGGCCAGATTGGTGAGTAGGGGTGGTGGAGCTCAGCTGGAGGTTGAAGGAGGATGTTAGAGTGAGGAACTGAGAAGCATATGTGTCGGATGGGTTATCAGTGTGTATGTTAAAATCTCCAAGAATGAGGGATGGGGATGAGGGCTCAAGAAAGACAGAGAGCCATGCATCAAAGTCGGTGAGGAAGGAGGGGAGGGACTTGTTGGGGGGGGGGGTATATGACTGCAACTCTGAGTGGCATCAGGTAGAATAAACGGATAGAGTGAACTTCAAAGGATGAGAAGCAGTGAGACTGTGGTAGGAGGAGAGGTTGAAAACTGCAGGCGGGTGAGAGTAGTAACCCGACGCCGCCACCGTGGCCAACTGGGCGGGGAGAATGGGAGAAAAGATAACCTCCATGGCATAGGGCAGCAACTGAGGCAGAGTTGTCAGGGGAGAGCCAGGTTTCGGTTAGGGTGAGCAGTTGAAGGGAACGGGAGATGAAAAGATCATGGGTGAAGGAAAGTTTGTTGCATACAGAGTGGGCATTCCACAGGGCACAAGAGAAGGGGAGGGAGGAGGGGGGAGGAGGGGAATAGAGATGAGATTGGAGACATCCTGGAAACGTTTGTATGGGTAAGACGAGGACAGGTGTGGGGGACCTGGATTTGGATTGATGTCTCCGGCAGATAGCAGGAGAATGAGCAAAAGAGTGCGGAGAAGGGAGGGGGAAGTAGGGTGACGAAGGCGACGAAGACGGGGTACGCTTAGGAGGAATGGGGATGGGTTAATGGCAGGAAGGAAGTGATGAAGGTTGAGAGCTAAGAGGGAGGAGGGGGATAGGAGAGATGGTGAAGGGATGGGGAGGGGTGGGTAGGGTGTTGCAGTAGTGAGCAGGTCTGGCGAGGACAAGGATGGGGAGTGAGTCCCTGTGGTAGACAGCGGTAGGGGGAGGGGGAGAAGATTAGGAAGGGATAGGGCGATGAGGAGAATGTGTATAGGGGCCATAAGTAGTGACTGAGGTGCAAACGTAGTTTACCATCAAACCCATGGCTGAGTTACATAGAGATCTAACCTAGACATCTATGGTAACACCGGAGCGATTCATTTCCTTTCTAATTTTGTTTATTTTCTGCTCAAAATAATTTGCTAGCTGACATGCAGTAGGAGTAGCCTCATTGGTGATAGTCAAGGATTGTGTGTTTATCAGATTGTTAATTAAATCATAAAGCTTTCTTTTATCTAATGAAATCCCACCTATATATATTTTGCATAATAGGCAGATTTAGCTTTCTTAATTTTGTACTTGTACTCTTTTCCTGATTTTCTCCAATTATTCCAATTTTCTGTAGTCTTAGCTTTGGAACAAATTCTCTCAGAACATAAATGGGACTGACCAATGAAGTGCCAGCCAAGGGATATTTATTAAAATTATCTGAAGATAAGTCAACTAAAAACCATACAGTCTATACAGCTTTAGAGCTAGATTAAAGATCTAATAGGCTGATAAAGACATAGGTTAGATGCAAGAATGGGTGAAAGCAATTCATGCAGGGCTTTGAAAATAAGGCAAATAATTTTCAATTTTATACGCTGCTCTATCGGTAGTCAATGCAGGTTTTTAAAACAGGAGTGATATGAGAATACCTAGAAATGCCAGAAAAAACTCTAGTAGTGGCATTCTATGCTACTTGTTGAGCTTTTAAAGAGCTTTTTGGAAGACCCAACAGCAGACTGTTACACTAATCAAAGCAAGGAAAAATCGTTCTAAAATTGAGAGGGCATGAAATGAGATTGAAGGGGGGCAGACTTAAGAAAAATGTCAGGAAGTATTTTTTCACAGAGAGGGTGGTGGATGCTTGGAATGCCCCCCCGCGGGAGGTGGTGGAGAGGAAAACGGTAACGGAATTCAAACATGCGTGGGATAAACATAAAGGAATCCTGTTCAGAAAGAAGGAAGGGATCCTCAGGAGCTTAGCCTTGAATGGGTGGCAGAGACGGTTGGGAGGCGGGGCTAGTGCTGGGTAGACTTATACGGTCTGTGCCAGAGCCGCTGGTGGGAGGCGGGGCTGGTGGTTGGGAGGCGGGGATAGTACTGGGCGGACTTATATGGTCTGTGCCCTGAAAAAGACAGGTACAAATCAAGGTAAGGTATACACAAAAAACTAGCATATATGAGTTTATCTTGTTGGGCAGACTGGACGGACTGTGTAGGTCTTTTTCTGCCGTCATCTACTATGTTACTATGTTACTATCTCACAAGCCTCAATTTAGAAAACATTAGGCCAATCAATTTACCAGCTTGATCTTTCATTTTTAATTTAGTATCTAAAATAACTCCCAAATTACGTATTTTGTCCATCTTGATTTCTAGGCCATCCATCATAAAAACTGTAAGAATATCACTAGAGACACCACTGGATAATAATAAAATCTAAGTGTTTTGCATGTTAAGTCTCAGGTGATTTTCTTTTAATCACTGATCACTCATACCAAGACATAACAGCAAATTATCAAAAGTCCTACTCACTGGCCACCTAACACCACCTTTCCCAGTGGTGTGTGGTAGGGGACATGAATGGGGGAAAATAGGAAAAGGGTGGGGGGGGGGGGGTGTCATTGAGGAGAATGGGAGGAGGATGTATTTCTTTGTTGGCGATTCACCTTTTTTGTTCAATTATCACCACTGTTAGCAGATATTTTATCCAATAGGTGTTTATTGGATACAATATCTGCTAACACCTTCACTCACCTGTATAAACTGTGCCTGGATGAGTTGGATGAGTTGATTTCGCAAAGCCAGTGCATGCTGTAGTGCTTGAGGGGCTAATTGTTCCTGCCTTGGCCATGTTCTCCCTCCTCATCGCTTTCTGTCTCTATTGGTGTATCTTGTATAGGTTCAGGCATCCTTCTCTGTATTGCCACATGGTGCAGGATGCGGCAGAGCAGACCATTAAGATATCACATGCTTTTGCTAGAGCGTAGAACAATTTGCCTGTGGACTTGTCAAGGCACCTGAATCAGGATTTCAGCATTCCAAAAGTTCTTTCAATTACAGCCCTGATCCTGCCGTGGGCTTCATTATAGTGGTGCTCTGGGCCACTTGCTGGATGCACTATGGGTGTCATTAGCCAAATTCGAAGAGGATAGCCTCAGTCACCTGCAGGGGTGGAATGATGGAACGTGTATGAGAATGTTAATATGCTGTACTGTGGGTTGACAGCACACAGCATTGCAGATGGTAGAGCTTGACATGTGAGTTGTATGGCCCGATGCACAGAGGGGAATTCTGTTAGCCTATAAAAAGCAGTCATGGTTTGGTGGTGCTGCTGCTCTTCCGTTTCTAGAAACATGATATATTGGGTTTCTATCCTAACAAAAGCAGTTAAGAACTATTCAAGGCACTTTGATGTGGCTGCTAGCTGATGCCTGCTGTCACAGAGAGCGGTGTCTGGAAAGACCCAGTGGCTAGGAAGGCAAGATTGGCAATGCATGTCCCCACCAAGCAATGGGCTCTAGGTCCTTATTAAATCTGTATCACCTCAGGCATTCATTATCAGTCGTGTCCAGGAATTGGGTTCTTTTTCTGTATATTCTCTGTCTGTATCTCCTCCTCCTCTGACTCCATTCTCTCCTGCGGCCAAGTGCCCACAGTAGGATGACCTCATCATTCAGTGTCACTATGGCAGCTTTAGCCACCACCAGTGATTACCACCTGAAACCACCACCAGTGCCCAGCAACAGTGCCCAGACTGGGGACAGCAGGGACAAACAGTCAGGGTGTCAGAGTGACACACAGTTCTGGTGTCAGAACAATGCAACCAGTGTTATGGGAACACCCCCAAATTCGCAGAGAAACAATGAGGGCAAGTGAAGCAATGACACAGGCAGGGTGAGTGGCACACAGTGGCAGTAGGAGGGACAGATAGACATATACATACACAAAAAGCAATTACAGAGATAGGGTAATGGAAGGGGGAGGTTGCAGGAGTGTGAAGATATGAGGAAGTTAGGGGAGAGAGAGAGGCAATTGGAGAGAGTGGTTGGTGATTGGGGAAGAAAGGGTGATGGCGGTCAGGGTCCTGGATAGGCAGAGCAGCAAGCAGCAGACAGATGCACCAAACTGCACAGGAGTCATAAGATGCTTCCTTTTTCTTTTCATCGCAATAAGTAAGTGATATACATTTGGGCACACCGATTTCATATCACATACCAGCACACTGTTTACTGAATAGGCTGTGTATGCCCACTTTTTGATCATATAATGCTCACGCCCCTTTTCCTGGCACACACATGTGGACCAGAGCATATGTGTGCTCATGAGGTGCTTTTATAGAATGCAGCTTAGCACATTCCTTTCACTTTGTGCCCTTATCTTCTATTTTTACACACCCATGTGGTGCCTACAGTTTATAGAATTGCCCACGCTCCAACTGAATTCCATCCATGTGAATGCCCACCTGCAAAGTACGCGCATCACATCTAGGCACACATGTACATAATACTATGTAGCAGGAAACTACTCATTTAAGAGTGTGCATGTTCACACTTAAATGAGTAATTTCCTGCTAGATAGTAAATAACTAGAGCAACTAGTTAAAATACTATTTTAACTAGAATAGTAGTTTCCTGCTACATGTGAATAACTAGAATGCAACATTTACACATCTTCTTGCTGCCTGAATCTAGGCACTCCTTATAGAATTACCACCCCCCCCCCCCCCATGGGATTGCAGTTTTAGGGGTCCTTTTACTAAGCTGCAGTAAGCACTAATGCATGCATACTGTAGCTTAAAATGCCTTACCGCGGGGTGCAGTCAGGCATCCCATGGAAATTTTGGCATTGGTGCAGGCTTCCCATGCACTAAAAAATAGAGTTTATTTTTAGTGCTGGGGTGGGTCAGGGTGGAGATGAGTAGGCGTTTTCTATGCTAATTGGCTAGCACAGTTACATTGCTGCACCCTAAAGGGCCCTTTTACTAAGCAGTGGCATTTCCGGCATTGAAAAATATTTCCTCAGGGGGTTTCTTGTGGCGCTGCCCAGTTACTGCTGGGTTAGCGTAGGAGCCCTTACCGCCACCTCAATGGGTAGCGGTAAGTGCTCCCTCCCGAAATGGCTGCACAGGGCCTCTTTTACCACAGCTTAGTAAATGGGCCCCTAAGCGATTAGCACATGAGCCCTTACTGCCTACAAAATAGGTGGTGGTAGGTCATGCATGCTAATGGCCATGAGTTTGGTAAAAGGGCCCCTTAGTTTCCTTGTAGTACAACACGCTTTAGGTTGCACCAAGATAAGAATTATCTAAAGGTGTTACTGTACATGAGCTTTCAAGATTCTCTTTCGGATGTCACCCATGTATCATAATGAGACTTTATTTTTTTTTCCATTAGATTGCTCACATTTATGAAGTCATCGTAGGACATATTCAGTCAAAATTATTTCCCCTTTGATTTCCATACTCTTTCATGAAAGCCAATTCTTTTGTTCTGCTTGGGCTGCTGCCCTACATAGACCAAGTGAAACAGCCCGGACATAGAAATTATAAATGCATCATTCAGAGAAACTTGAAGAAAAGGAAAATTGAAAGTTCAGTTTTTATTCTGTTAGAAAGAAATGTTTTTCTATAAAATGAGGCCTACTTGTGTGGGTGATAGAGATTTTTGATTGAAAGAAGGCAAAGGAACATCTTATAGCCTAGACCTAATTTTTTCCTATTTTGTGCTCACAGAAATAAAGCTCTTTATATGGCAAGCCCTATTGTTTTCAATTAAAATGTATGTGAAATGGAATGTGAAATGAATATAAACTGTGAGTAATATAGTTTATCTTAGCAACTCCAATGCAATAAAAAGGGGATCAGATAAAGAAAAAGGCCTCTGCCACAACTGATAAAGTAAACATCTTATATCATGTGTCTGTCCTGCAAGCACCTACTGGCGGCATAAACATGAACAATTCATGACTAAACAAAGTAAGGTGTGTATTTCATAAGCTTACTCTGGGTCATGATTGGCTTTTATATGAAATGCCATTTTCATTGTTGCTAGGGGAAAATAAAATCAAATGCTTTCGGAAAGAGTGGCTTTACAGAGCCAGTGCTGCATTGTAGCCATGCACAGTAAGTTATAGATAACGTTTTTTTATGGGTTATGAAATGCTGTCCCTTGAGTGAAGTAAAATGTAATGTGATGTAGAAACTGTGCTTCCCCCCCACCAGTCTCTGAAAATGTCATTTTTCATTACCTAGTGTATGTGAGCTCACTTAGGATTTAAATGAGATCAGTACAGCTCCCTGCAACAGATGTATGCAAGCCTCAGATGCACCAAAAACATGATTTCCTGGCACTATTGGGAGATTTCATTAGTGGTTTTCTCTTTAAAACATGCAATACATCTTCTTGTCTTATCCACAGGGCTGGTGCAAAGGTATTGGACTTCCTCAGTGAACCTCCAGCCTTATGCCCCACTTCAGTTAATGCTCAGCTTTAGTCTTATGGCAGCACTGTCCCCCCCCCCCCCCCCATTCAATTAACTTTTAGGCCCCAAATTCCCCTCCTCTAGAGTTACCTTATAGCTCCAGAAAAAGGAGGACAGATTGAGCCGGTCCGGGTTTTGCTTTCAATGGCAGTAAAATCCGGACTGACTCAATCTGTCTTCTTAAGCATGAATATTCCCAAATCATTCTTCCCCTAATGATCCTGTAAAAACTCAAAACTGGAAATCATGCTTTTAAATATTAAACTTTGTGTTTATGCATGTGTGGGTGTGTATCTATCTATCTATCTATCTATCTATCTATCGTGTTCATTTTCTAAAGAGAAAATTGTCTCAAAGTAGCACAAAGTGGCAGGTGAATGTTTTTCTCATAAAAACATCTAAGTAACAATTTTTGAAACTCAGAATTGGGACATTTTACTCCGCAGTTTGTCTAAATTACAAGGGGGCATGTCGGAGGTGTATTTTGGGGGAGCTTAAAATCTGGAGGTTTTTCAGTGATAATGTAACCGAAAAAACAAGTACATGTTTATCTAAACCTGTTTCCGTCATGACTAAGTCACAAAAAGGTGCCCTAACTGACCAGCTGACCACTGGAGGGATGAAAGCATGACCTCCCTCTCACTCCCTCCCTCTCACCAAAGATGTGATGGTGACAGTAGATACCAAGCTCTATGACAGCTCCAGATATTATGGCCATTCCTAAGAGAGCAGCAAGCAAGTGGATGGAGTAGCATAGTTGTAAGTGCGGTGGACAGTGAACAACAGGACCCAGGTTCAATTCCCACTTTAACTTGTTAATTTCAGTACAAATATGTGAACCCTCCTGGAACATAGAAATGGTACTGGGTCAAAGTATAGCTTTGACAAAAAAGCCCAGAAACAAAATAGCCCTGACAAAAAAACCCTCTACAAAATTTGACTCCTGACAAAAGGGCCCGACAGGGGTAGAACAAGCTGTGAAGAAAACTTACTGTTCCTGTGTTCGATGAATACTGATCCCTGTTCGACTCCAGATGCACAGGAGTCACTGAGGAGAGGCGGGGCGGCAAATACCCCAACCCAATACGACCTTCTCACTTATTCAGGGCCAGCGGCGGCATGAAAATCAAACTAGGAGCTTCACCTCCCTGTTTGCCTGTCTGCCAGAACCAGCTGTCTTCCTGATTTGGTGACACTCGACAGAAACAGCACTCTCTAAAGTCTGCAACGACCTCCTCCTCGCCAAATCCAGAGGCCACTATTCCATCCTCATCCTGCTCGATCTATCCGCTGCGTTTGACACTGTCAATCATGATTTACTTCTTACCACATTGTCTTCTTTTGGGTTCCAAGGCTCTGTCCTCTCCTGGTTCTCCTCTTATCTCTCCCACCGCACCTTTAGAGTACACTCTCATGGATCTTCCTCCACTCCCATCCCACTATCTGTTGGAGTTCCCCAGGGATCTGTCCTTGGACCCCTTCTCTTCTCAATCTACACCTCATCCCTAGGCTCACTGATCTCATCTCATGGTTTTCAGTATCATCTTTATGATGATGACACCCAGCTATACCTCTCCACACCAGACATCACTGCGGAGACCAGGCCAAGGTATCGGCCTGCTTATCCAACATTGCTGCCTGGATGTCCAACCGCCACCTGAAGCTGAACATGTCCAAAACCGAGCTCCTCGTCTTTCCACCTAAACCCACCTCTCCTCTTCCTCCACTCTCCATCTCAGTTGACAACACCCTCATCCTCCCCGTCCCATCTGCCCGCAACCTCGGAGTCATCTTCGACTCCTCCCTCTCCTTCTCTGCGCATATCCAACAGACTGCCAAGACCTGTTGCTTCTTCCTCTTCAACATCAGCAAAATTCGCCCTTTCCTATCTGAGCAAACCACACGAACTCTCGTCCATGCTCTCATTACCTCTCGCCTTGACTACTGCAACCTACTCCTCACTGGCCTCCCATGTAGCCATCTATCCCCCTTCAATCCGTTCAGAACGCTGCCGCACGTCTTATATTCCGCCAGAACCGATATAATCACATCACTCCTCTCCTCAAGTCACTTCACTGGCTTCCGATCAGATACCGCATACAATTCAAGCTTCTCCTCCTTACCTACAAATGCACCCGGTCTGCGGCTCCTCACTACCTCTCTACCCTCATCTCCCCCTATGTCCCCGCCCGTAACCTCCGCTCACAGGACAAATCCCTCCTGTCAGTTCCCTTGTCCACCACTGCCAACTCCAGGCTCCGCTCATTCTGCCTTGCCTCACACTTTGCCTGGAACAATCTTCCTCAACCCCTACGCCAAGCTCCCTCCCTACCCATTTTCAAATCTCTGCTTAAAACTCACCTCTTCAATGCCGCGTTCGGCACCTAACCTCTCATGAAATATAGTATTACCTACCAGACGGACTCTACACTTGTCTTTAGATTGTACACCTGTCTTTTTAGATTGTAAGCTCCTTGAGCAGGGACTGTCCTTCCATGTTAAATTGTACAGTGCTGCGTAACCCTAGTAGCGCTTTAGAAATGTTAAGTAGTAGTAGTAGTAGTAGTGATTGTCAATAAAGAGAAACTTTGAACAGGGCCATAGAGTTCTGCACACTGCTGACAGCACTGCCCCCTACTCGAGGAATTCAGAATCGGCGGCAACATACTCAACTTGATCAAGGGTTTCCTGATCACAAGAACATACCAAGTAAAATCAAAAGCAAACATATCATCACCTTGGAAAGCAGATTGCAGAGTACCACAAGGCTCACCATTATCGCCGATCCTTTTCAACCTAATGATGACTCTGCTAGCCAAGAGCTTGTCCAACCAAGGCCTTAACCATTTCATCTATGCAGACGATGTCACCAAATACATCCCTTATAGAACTAACTTGACAGAAATCACTACCGAAATAAAGCTCAGCCTTAACACCATGGAATCGTGGGCAAATGCATTCAAACTAAAACTCAACAAAGAAAAAACACACTGTCTCATCCTCTCTTCCCAATACAATACGCACAACCCCACAACAATCAACAGCCCAGATCACACCCTCCCCATCTCAGATAACCTGAAAATCCTCGGCGTCACAATGGACCGCAACCTTACACTAGAGAACCACGTAAAATCAACAACAAAGAAAATGTTCTACTCAATGTGGAATCTCAAATGCGTGAAACAATACTTCCCGAGGGCAACCTTCCGCAACCTGATACAATCAATGGTACTAAGCCACCTAGATTATTGCAATGGAATCTATGCAGGTTGCAAAGAATAAACATTAAAGAAACTCCAAACCACTCAAAACATGGCAGCAAGACTCATCTACGGAAAACCCAAATTTGAAAGCTAGAAACCCCTCCGTAAAAAACTCCACTGGCTGGTGATGGACCGGGATACACGACTGACTTAATCGACCTACCAATCAGAAATACCTCTAAATCAACACGCTCGTACTTAAATCTACACTACCCATGATGCAATAGACTCAAATATAAATCTACCTACGCATCCAGCTTTTCTTATATCAGTGCACAACTATGGAACACACTGCCAAAAGCCCTGAAAACCACGTACGACCACATAAACTTCCAAAAAACACTAAAAACTCACTTGTTTAAAAAGGCATATCCTACTGATTCAACATAATTGTCAGAACCCTGTGACACAACACCACCAAAGACCGAAATGGATACTAAACAACGCTTCCGCTGAACGAATATTTTATGTGGACCTTCCACATGAACCTATCCTACCACAACATCTCTTTGTATTTGTTTACCCTGGAGCCTGTAAACATCTCTCCGGTGCTATGTAAGCCACATTGAGCCTGCAAATAGGTGGGAAAATGTGGGATAGAAATGTAACAAATAAATAAATAAATACAACTTCATGTTTGGGTAGGAAAGGCAGTGCTGTCAAGCAGTGTACAGAGCTCTATGGCCCTGTTCAGACTTTCTCTTTATTGACTATCACTGAATTGGGAACACAGCTGGTTCGGGCAGAGAGGCAAGCAGGGAGGGCAAACTCCCAGTTTGTTTTTATTTTCTGGGGCTGGGAGTTAAAGGAGAGGGTAATGTTGAAGGCAGGAAATGGGAGAAAAGAAAGAGAGAGGAGGGGAGAGAGACTAAGGGGTAAAGCTTATAGTTGTGGGAGGGAAGAGACAGAGGGGCAAAGCTTGATAGTGGGGGAGGAGGAAGAGAAGAGAACTGGGAAATACTGAATGGTGGGGGGAAAGAGGCTGAGGAGCGATAGTAGAGGGAGGAGAGAGAGAGGGGCAATTCTGGATGCTGGGGAGGAGAGACAGAGGGGCATCACTGGTGGAGAGCGAGACATCTGAAGGGGGGGGGGGGATTGCTGCACATGAAGGGATGGGAAAGGGGAGAAATGTTAATTGATGATTGCACTTGTTTTAATCTCCCCCTCCTTCTGTTCATTAAGGATTTTTTCCATTTGGATAGCCTATACTTTTGAGAAGAGCTAATTTTGTCACAGAGCTATTTTGTCAAGGGTTATTTTGTGAGAGGGGCCATTTTTCAAGGGCTATTTTTTCTTACAAGGCTAGCTGGTCCAGGCTATTATGTCGGGATGCCCATAGAATACCTTCTATATAAGTAATCTGCAAGTCTGGTGGCTATTGCAGTGGTGAACCTATAGGTACAGAAGGTATGCAGGGGTTTAGGTGGGATTTATACTAGGGCTGTACTGAGTATTTGTTTTCAATTCGATTTGGCCCCGAATACATTACTTGTATTCGGCCAAATAGTGATTTAATTTCGAATACAAATAATATGGGGCTGTACTGTGCTAAATCCTACGGAAATAAACATCTGATTGCTCATTTCATGCTGCTTCTTTTATTTATGTTAAAGTTCAATTCTCATTATTTTTATTTGCATTTGGCCGAATAGTAAAATATGCTATTTAGTACAGCTCTAATTTTTATCTGAGTACCTTTATGTAAAGTCCACTGCACTGACCACAAGGCTACTCCTCTGCACTTCTGGGATGTCTGTGTGGCCAGTTTAATAGAAATGCTGCCAGACAGATGTCCCTATGTCTTGTTTTTCTACATGTTTCCCTGGGACATTTCATTTTCAAAAACGGTACTTACAATGGACTTTTTGAGCATTAAAACGTCTAGCTCAAAGCCATAAATGAACCAGAAATGTAGATGTTTATCTGGTTCGATTATGGCTGTGAGCTAGATGGCTTTTTTTTTTAACATTTTCGGCAAAATGTCTCAATTCGGTCTTAGATGTGATATCGAAAATGTCCCTCTGTTTAACTGTCAGGATCTATTGTTTTGCTTTCTCTGCTTTTTTTTTTCTGACCCTCAGAAGCTGTTGCTTTAGGCAAACGCCTAGTCTTGCCTAATGGTTAAGCCAGTCCTGCTTATCTAACTGCACTATTCTTATTCACTACTGCACTTTTTATGCACTTCTTTCAAAGAAATTAAAAACAAACAGGAGAACTGTGTGACTGTATGCTTCTAGTGTAACATAAAGGATGCATGTTCCAGGATACTGCTCACCAGGAACAGCTATCAGGAGAATTTCCCATGCATGCAATTGGTTCAGTTCTGGCAAAGCAAACTAAACCCTAGTCATACAATTGCCTAATATATTTCTTTTATTTAGTACATTTCAATACAATTCATATCCAATAGTAAAGAGAAATAACATAGTAGCAGAACCCTATGAAAGAAAAAAAGAAAACACAAATTTCAATGTCATTTCTAGTCCACATCAAATGAAGAACTCAGAGACAAAGAAACACTTAGACTTATACGGTCTGTGTCAGAGCCGGTGGTGGGAGGCGGGGCTGGTGGTTGGGAAGCGGGGATAGTGCTGGGCAGACTTATACGGTCTGTGCCCTGAAGAGCACAGGTACAAATCAAAGTAGGGTATACACAAAATGTAGCACATATGAGTTGTCTTGTTGGGCAGACTGGATGGACCGTGAAGGTCTTTTTCTGCCGTCATCTACTATGTTACTATGTTACTATTAAGAAAATAGCGAGAATATACCCCACAATCTTATGCCTGTATATACATAAACCTAAAGTTTTCCCCTAATTGTATACATCTATCCTGTTATTAACTATGAATAAATAATAGACAAGCACGTCTTTATAAAATAGACTTTCCAACTGTGTAGTATCAAAAAATTAGTATTATTATAACTGATCAAACATTTAAAGGGAAACTTAAGAAAAAAGAAAGGTAGCCCCCACTGAAAGTACTGTAGATTTCAATTGTAGAAACATTTTATGTTCAAGCTGATTGGCTTTAGCCACATCAGAAAAAACCTACACAAATTGACCACAAAAAGACAAATCTTCCATCTTTTTAAAATAAATCATCGAAACAAGACCTCCTTAAGGAACTTCCTAAACAAAATTTCAATTGATAACAGGTGACAGATTGGAAAATTCAAAAATCTAAGAGCTAATAATCAGCCCATAATAGTAAGAGACTTGTAAGTCACTCACAGCTGCAGGTAGAACTAACGTCAGATATTTGATGCCAGGGCATGCGCGGCTCACGGCATTGAATATCCGGGTAAGTACGCTGACCTGGAAGTTAACTGGGCACCGGCTGATATTCGGACCAGTGCTTGGATAATTCAGTTTATAAAGTTAGGACAGCCTTTTTGCTGTCCTAACTTTATGCACGTATGGGCCCTTTTACTAAGCTGCGGTAAAAAGTGGTCTGTGCTAGTGTGGACGCGTGAAATTGACACTCGCTGGGCCATTTTTTACCACAGTAGGTAAAGAGGCCTTTTTAAAAATGGGGCAGTAAATGGCCGTGTGCTAATATTAAAAGTTTACTTGGCGGTAAGGGCTCACGCACTACTCATACGGTAATCAGGCAGCACGCTGTAATGCGGCTGTGCTGCTGATTACCACCAGGAACGCCCCCCATGGTAGAAAATAGAAAATTATTTTCTACCATGGCAAATAGCGTGTGCCAACTTTGGAATTACCTCCAGGCACCCGCACTACCTTGGTAGTAGTGTCAATTTGGCGTGCGCTTCCCGTGTGGTAGCCCTACTGCAGCTTAGTAAAAGGGCCCCTAAGCCAGTTAGCAGACTGAATATTGCCACTAATTGACTAAGTAATGCCTCTGCCCGAGCACAACCCCCAGACTGCCCCAAACCTAGCCAATTAGCGAATGTCTGATTAGCAGAAATATTCAGTGGCATTACCTGGTTAAGTGTGCTGAATATCAGTGGCTGGCCAGCTCAGTGGGGGTTAACTGGCCAGGATATTGACCCATCTGATTTTCTAAAGCCTCTAACTTCCTGTGCAAAGTGAGACTGTCTTTAAGGCTGAGGCACTAGTTTCTTGCAAAGTGGAGATACTATGTTCTACACAAGGTGTTCTTTCTTCAACCCCAGCCATCCAATTATCCAAATCTGTCAACTTGGCAACAGTCTGTTTAGAAAATTCATCCAACTACCCCAGTGATTTCCTAGTGACTACCATCCATATGTCAGCAGGAGAAACTTTTTGTGGTACTCCAGAAGGTCATGTTTGTATCTCTGTTGCCAAAATTGAATTATCAAACTCCACTAGGAGTACTTGGACTGAAGCCACAGGACTTGAAATAGAGGCAAACCCATGGTTAAATCAGCAATGGGGACCAAGGACCTTAAAACATGGGTTCAGCCGAGGGAATTCTTGCCTCACCAATTTGCTTCATTTCTTTGAAGGTGTGAATACACATGTGGATAAAGATGAGCCAGTTGATATAGAGGGCATTTTTGAAAGAAATGTCTAAGTGAAAATGTCTAAGTGGAGTGGAGCAGAGTGGAGGAGTGGCCTAGTGGTTAGGGTGGTGGACTTTTGTCCTGAGGAACTGAGTTCAATTCCCAGCACAGGCAGCTCCTTGTGACTCTGGGCAAGTCACTTAACCCTCCATTGCCTGCTGCATAGAGCCTGCCATGAGTGGGAAAGCACGGGGTACAAATGTAACAAAAAAAAAAGTTGGAATTTGGATGTCTTTGTAAAACGTGCAAATTCTGAGGCAGGGAAAAGGTCATTTTCAAAAAAAGATGTATGTCCATCTTTGTTTTCAAAAATACCATGGACATCCTTGGATTTGGATGTCTTTGATTTTTGTCCATTTTCGAACACAAAGACATCCAAATGCAGGATATCCAACACAGAGGAGGAGTGGTTTAATGGTTAATGCAACAGGCTTTGATCCTGGCAACATGGGTTCAATTGCCATTGCAGCTCCTTGTGACTTTGGGCAAGTCAAATGAACAAGGGGCATTTTTGGATATGACATCTAAGTCTGAATTTGGACGTTTTTTGCAAAACGTCCAAAATCAGAACAGGAAAGGTTATTTTCTACAAAAAAAAGTCTATCTTTTCCTTTTGAAAGTACTGTTTGGAAAAATGTTTTGTGATTTGGGGGAGGAAGGGGAGGTGATCCCTGAGTCCCTCCAGTGGTCATCTGGTCATTTGGGGCACCTCTTGTGTGGAGTAGAGGAGTAGCCTAGTGGTTAGTGCAGCAGACTTTGATCCTGGGGAAGTGGGCTCAATTCCTGCTGCATTTATTTTTTATAAAAACAGGTCTAGCTCAAAACGTCTAAGTTTTAGTCTTGGGTGTCTTTGTTTTGTTCCATTATTGCTGAAAGACGTCCATATCCAAGTTCTCTCCTCACTCTTCCCTTTCCCCACAAGGGTCAGAATTGGTCCATTTCTCTTCCTCCTTTCCTATTGTTTCCCCCCCCCCCCCCTCACAAGGCCAGCATCTCTTCTTGTCACTTCCCTCCCTCCTGCCATATTCTCTGGGGGATCCAGCAAGTGTCCCCCTCTCTCTCTCTCTCTCTCTCTCTCTTCCCTCCCTCCTACCCTGTGGATCCAGCATCTCTCCCTCTTCCTATTTTCCCACAGGTCCCAGCATCCCTTCCTCTTTCTCCCTTTCCCTTCCTGGGTGGTACTTTAAACATGTTTTGTGGTCAGAAGTCGCAGTGCTAAAGACACGCTGTCTCCATCTGGCCTGGGGTCTTCCCTTGGCCTTGTTCTGCTCCACTAGAAACAAGAAGTTGCCTCAGAAGAAGTGAGATACAACAAAGGGAAGACCCCGGGCTGGCAGGAGACAGCATGTCTTTAGCACTGCTGTTGCCAGCACAAGGCAAGTATCGAGGACTGCTGGGTGAGTGGAGGGAGAGGGAGAGATGCTGGACCTCAGGAGAGAGCGAGAGTGAGAGAGAGAGAGAGATGGCAGACTATGGGGATGGGAGGCAGATGCATGACAGGAATATTGGTGCCCCCCCCCCCCCCACGGCACTGAAATATGTTACTACTACCACTACTTAACATTTCTAGAGCGCTACTAGGGTTACTCAGTGCTGTACAGTTTAACAATGAAGGACAGTCCCTGCTCAAAGGAGCTTACAATCTAAAGGACGAAATGTCAAGTTGAGGCAGTCTAGATTTCCAGAATAGAGGTAGGTAAAGTAGTTAGGAGCTGAAGGCGACATTGAAGAGGTGGGCTTTGAGCAAGGATTTGAAGATGGGCAAGGAGGGGGCCTGGCTTATGGGCTCAGGGAGTTTATTCCAAGCATGGGGTGAGGCGAGGCAGAAAGGGCGGAGCCTGGATTTGGCGGTGGTGGAGAAGGGTACTGAAAGGAGGGATGTTGAGCTTTCTAAAGATTTTTTTTGTGATTCAGGAGATGCTTTGATACACTGGACTTCTTTCTATGTTAAGTCATTATTGTTTTAACTATATCAAATTTCAGTTTAATAATTAGTGTAATCCCAATTGCTGCTAGTTTGTCTTCTCTCTGTTATTATACCCTGGCATGTTCTAACACTCACTTTCATCTATAATATTATCCATTTAAGGGAAATGGAAATGGGACTTGATATACCACCTTTCTGTGGGTTTTGCAACTTTATTCAAAGCGGTTTACATGGTATATACAGGTACTTATTTGTACCTGGGTTGTCACAAGGAGCTGCAGTGGAAACTGAATCCTGTTCCCCAGGATTAAAGTCCACTGCACTAACCACTCCTAAGTGGCACTTTCAACAGACTAGGGAACAAGTTCCTTCAGTTTTAAGTAGACAAGCTCATTATTAGGTCTGGCCACATCAAAGCATGAATGCGACCCAGAGAAAAAAACCTTTTGCAGTATTAGCAGACCACAGGACTCAAATGTCCTACATGACATACTAGAGATTTTATGCCAGTATACTTATAGATTCATGTAAATCAAAAATGTTTCTAAAAGTAGGGAAAAGTTGGCCTAATATTATATTCATTTTCTGGGAATTAATTAGTAGTGAGTGATTTGATTACCTTTACTAAGTAAGTATAACAATTTACCTTTTTTCTTTGAAAGCCAATCACACGTAGTATACAAAGACTATAAAATTCTACCTATTGTAAAAGAAAAGTTTAATATGGAGTTCCTCCTACAAACACCCACCTCACTCTTGCTCTGAAATCCTTGTCACGACTTTATGAGACTGAACAGAGTGTAACAATAATACACATGGACTTTTAAAATGTATGAATTTATTTTGTCTTTTCAGAATGATTTGTCAGCTCTTCAGCCTTGCTAATTTTTAGTTTAAAAATTCAGTGTGTTAGAAATATAAAATATTAACACTTCCTAATGCTCCTGTATAAAGGGTCCTGTGCTAGTGGCGGGGGTCATTTTTGCTGCGGCCCTTTTTACCGAAGCGGGTAAAAAGGCCAAAAATGGCATGGCGATATGGTAAGATTTCACTTGCTGCTTGGCCATGCGGGGGGGGGGGGGGGGGGGGGGAAGCACTTAACTAAGGGCTTCCGCACTAACCCGGCAGTAACTGGGTAGCATGTGGCGCTGCCCAATTACTGCCGGGTTGGTGCCGCACTGGAAAATAGCTAGCTATTTTTCCTAGCATGGCAAATGGTATGCGCCATGGCTGGAACTACCATCGGTGCCTGCGTTGGTGCCGGCAATAGTTCCAGATTAACGTGTGGTAAGTCCCCATTGGACTTACCGCCGCCCTGTTAAAGGGCCCCTCAGTTGTTTTTAGAGATTTACTACCACTAATAAAAAGATGTTTTGCTGGGTAAATTATTATAGGTAAATTACAAGCTTTATTAAAACAGTGGTATAAAGTACCTGTATCAGAGGGAGAAGAGTACCAACTGGAACATTTTTTGTGAACTTTTCCAGATGAACTCATGCATGATATGAAATAGGGAGGATAAAAGGAAACACCAACGAGGTGGAGAAGCAAAAAAAATCACAATGGAAAAAATCCAAAAAGAATGAAGAAAAGTAGGGATAACGATGAGTCTTCCAATACAAAAACCAAAAAAGAGTCACAAATTATTAACATAAGAAAAATGTATTGTTGATTCACCAATGAGACTTGATACGGGGAGGTGCATTATTAGTGGTCATTTGTTTTGTTAGTATACCTTAAAAAATTAAGGGGCCCTTTTACTAAGCTGCAATAAGCACTAGTGTATGCTTACCACAGCTTAAAATGTCTTACCTTGGGAAACACTTAGGTGTCCTGTAGTAAGTTACAAATTGGCGCTTGCTGGACATTTTTGCTTTGTTCCGTTATGGCAGAAAAACATCCAAGTGTTAGGACCACCCTAATCTCACCCCCAACATGCCCTCTTGTGATTTGGACATGTGGAGGGGCATAATCGAACGGGGCACCCAAGTTTTCCTGAGAGCGTCCTCACAGGACGTCCCCACAAAGAGGTAGGGAAACCCGTATTATCAAAACAAGATGGGTGGCCATCTTTCGTTTCAATAATACGGTCGGGGACACCCAAATCTCAACATTTAGGTCGACCTTAGAGATGGTCGATATAAATGTTGAGATGGTCGACCTTAGAGATGGTCGTCCTTGGTTTTCGGCCATAATGGAAACCGAGGACACCCATCTCAAAAATGACCAAACCACCTCATTTGGTTGTGGGAGGAGCCAGCATTCGTAGTGCACTGGTCCCCCTGACATGCCAGGACACCAACGGGGCACCCTAGGGGGCACTGCAGTGGACTAACTGATGCACTAACTGAACGGAAAAAGCCCTTCCCTTAGCGATTCGGAAAGGAACGGGCATGCATGAAGGAAATCGCATGCAAATGAGCTGCTCGCTGTTAGCTCATTTGCACACGATTTCCTTCCTAAGAAGGGGAAGCCAGTGCAGAGCAGCCAAGCGTTATGCGTGGCTGCTCTGTGCATGCCAAAGACGGCTTCATACACGCAGACAAGCTGTGTGTATAATAACCGTCTACAACCTTAAATAAATTGCTATCTACAACCTTAAAAAAACACAAGTTCAGGTGAAAACATCCAAGTGCTCGTCAGGGACGTCTTTTTTTTTTGAGTATGAGTGAAAGACGTTCAAGTGTTAGGCACCTTCACTATGCCTCCATCCCTGCAACGGGCAGTTGAGGATGTCCAAAATTTTCTGTGAGAAGGATGTCCATACCTTTGCTATGCCTCCAACACCCCCTTTATTTATTTATTTATTTGGATTTTGGATCACAAGTAGCAGCAGTGGGATTTGAACTGGCCACCTCTAGATTGCAAGCCCAGTGCTCTATCCACTAGGCCACTCCTCCACCACTCCATTCCACTCCCCTGAAATTTGGAAGTCCCTGTGTATGTGTGTGTGGGGGGGGGGGGGGGAAGCAGTTCAGGATGTCCACACCTTCGCTATGCCTCTGCTGACACACACACACCTCCCCCCCTCCCCTGCTGCGATGGACCTGAGTATGATATTTGAGGCTGGCAAAAAAAGTTTTTAAAGTTGTTTTTTTGAGGGTGGGAGGGGGTCAGTGACCACTGGGGGAGTCAGGGGAGGTTATCCCCGATTCCCTCTGGTGGTCATCTGGTCAGTTTGGGCACCTTTTTGAGGCTTGGTCATAAGAAAAAATGGACCAAGTAAAGTTGGCAAATTGCTCGCCAGGCACGCCCTTCTTTTTTCCATTATCACTCGAGGACGCCCATCTTTTAGACATGGCCCAGTCCCGCCTTCGCTATGCCTCCGACATGTCCCCGGGAACTTTGGTCCCGCGATGGGAAACAGTTGGGGACACCCAAAATCAGCTTTCAATTATGCCATTTGGGTGACCTTGAGAGAAGGACAGCCATCTCCCAATTTGTGTCGAAAGATGGGCGCCCTTTTCTTTTGAAAATAAGCCTGATTGTAGACAAAATGTATATATAAACATCTGCAAAATAGGTTTTGAAAATAGCGATTTCAATGTTGTGGCAAGCAAAACGTCCAAATGATGTTTTATGCTAAAAATAAGCCCCATGGTATCCAATGGAATTTTGTAAGTCTAAGTGCTTTGAAAATGAGCCCCTTAGACTCTGAAATCCAATCTGATCAGGTAGGAGGATGTTCTAACATTTCTTACTCCTGTCTTAACATTTGGCTCGACATTCCAGAAAATTGTTGGAGAAAGTGCTTCCTTAAGGGTACCTTTAGGCATACACGATAAGACTGTGTTCTAGTTCAATTTATTCTGATTTTCCACAAATCATAGTAAAATTTCTAAATGATGTACATAGTCAAAATAATTAGGGAATATTATACAAGAAATAAAACAAGGCAGGGCAAATCATACAGAAAGAAAATGTAAGAAGGTGAAAAGGGAGCAGGGAGAGGGGAGGTGGCAAAGAGTAACCAAAGCAGTAACCAAAGACTGCGACACAGTTAGAAATATTAAATGGCCAGACAACAAAGGTAGAAAAAAGAATTGTGGGCCTAATATTCGAAGGAGTTTAACTGGGCAGGAGAGGCTGGATGGTGGTGGTGGTGAGGGGTGGGGGGAGATGCCATTGAATATCTCAGCTAACTGTCCATTCCCTAAAGGTTAAAGTTTGGGGTAGTCTGGGGGCAAAGTTTGTAAGGATGCATAACTTAGCAGCTTATCAGTGATATTTGGTCCATTAACCAGCTAAGTAAGTGTATAAATTTAGAACAGCAAAAACGCTGTTCTAACTTTATTTGCTGAGTTAACCCAGCACAAGTCTAAATATTGCCTGGTTTCTGGTTAACTTCCAGGCCAGTAGATACACCCAGATAGTCAAAGTTGGGAGCCATGCACGCCCCAATATTAAATATCTGGGGTTAATTCAGCCCACAGCTGTGAGTGACTTTCAAGCTGTGGGCTAAATATGACCCCTTTTATTTTTAATTTAGGATGAAGTAGTGAAGTAACCATGTTAATCCTAGTGCTGTCATTGTGTCCAGAAAGACAGCTGTGTTGGTATCTAAGGTTTCAATGTGTAGATAAGTCTTCCATGATCGCCAAACTAGGGAAATTCAGGATCACCTCTTTAATCAGATTGTGGACTATAGAGCGAGGGCAATTCTATAACTACTGTGTGGTGAAATTCTATTCTATAATGGCACTTGGGCAGTCAGATTTTGTTATAGAATACTACTGTAACCAGAGACCTAGCTAGGTGGGGTACCAGGGGAGTGATTGCTCCCCCAAATGGACTTCTGACGGTGTCAGCATCTATTTTTCAGGCAGTTTGTCACACCTATCAGTTCGCGCTTGCAACTCTCCACTTCCCCTGGCGTCACACCCTGGCTATGTTTCTGACTGTAACCTGGCATTGGTATAACTGTGGTTGCCATAATGCATGTAAATTTACATGTACCCATGAAAATGGTGCATGAATATAGGCGTCCATTTATACAATTTTTCTTATGATATGTTGCTATAAAATGGTCAGTTTACCATAAGCAGCCAAAATGGTTTATCTTCTTTCAGCTGGATTAAAAGAGATTCTAATTCAATTAGGTGAGGGGTGGTTATTGTGTCCTGAGTCAGGACTGCTGCCTCGCCACCCCAACTCCCTGGTCATGGTTGATGTTGGGTTTTGAAACTTGTTGGGCATAGTTCTGACAGTAGCGATTCCCTTGTTTCATCTAGCCAAGTTTCCATTAGTCCTAAAGGGCTAGATTCTATATATCACATCTAAAAAATTGGCGCTGAAAAAAAATATATTCTACAAACTACCATAAATTTAGGCACGGTTTATAGAATATGCCTAGTGCCCCTTTCCTGTGACTAAATCTAGTTGCAGTCATTTATGCCAAGTAAAACCTGGTGTATAAGCCAAAGCCTAATTTACGCACGGAATGGGCATATTCTATAGCACTGCGTGTAAATTCTAGGAATTCCCATGGCCATGCCCCCTTTTCAGATATGAATCTTAGAATGCACCTAGAAAATTGTGCGTGCAATTTCTAATTAAAGCCAATTAGTGGCAATAATTGCTTGTTAAGTGGCAATTATCGGTGCTGATTGGCTTGTTAAGATAATTAAGTTGCACATGCAATACAGAAGCTGACCAGATTTGCATGCACAACTCTAGTCGCCATATATAAAATCTGGGAGAAAATGTCTAGATCAGTGTTTCCCAAGTCCAGTCCTGAAGTACCACTTGCCAGTCAGGTTTTCACGATATCCACAATGAATAGGCATGAATTTGATTTGCATGCACTGCCTCCATTATTTGCAAATCTCTTTCATGCATATTCATTGTGGATAACCTTAAAAACTGACTGGCAAGGGGTACTCCAGGACTGGATTTGGGAAACATTGGTATAGATACTGTTCACAGATGACATCATGGATCATTGGGGATTTCTTAGTTGCTGATCTGGCATTCACAGGGCCTATGGTTCCAAAGGGTAATCTGTGATTCCTAGGGAAAGCTTGGGTATAGCAGGGAGGTATTTGACTTCTTGCATTTATATCTTCTCTTTGATTGGTGAGGATTATCATTTCTATTTCTACACACCACTGGGAAACCTGAGCTCGCTTGGTTTCCTGGCCAAGGCACATTCTCAATATTTAGGCAACTTTCAATCAGTGACCAAGCAGACTAAAGAAAGGGCTCAGTAAGGTTAATATTCTTTCAATGATGTTGGATATTATTTAAGCAAATTTCACTAGCTACCTTTCAATAGGGTTGGGTACTATTGAGAAGATTTTACCAGGTGGCAGTACAGTCTCTGAGATAACAAAAATCTTTCTGTGCTAAAAAAAACAAAACCAAGCCTGAGAGACTACAGGTTTACCATATTGTAAGTCAAAAGACTGCATTTTGCACTCCTGTGTGAATTTTCTTTGGAAGTTTTAGACAGTGGGGTTTGAGGAGGTTTGGCTTCAGCAGAATATGAGAATCAAAGTCCTTTCTTGCCAAGCAGTTATGGAATGGATCCTCAGGAGCTTAGTCAAGGGAGGCGGGGATAGTGCTGGGCAGACTTATACGGTCTGTGCCCTGAAGAGCACAGGTACAAATCAAAGTAGGGTATACACAAAAAGTAGCACATATGAGTTATCTTGTTGGGCAGACTGGATGGACCGTGCAGGTCTTTTTCTGCCGTCATCTACTATGTTACTATGTAGTTAAAGATATAAAAGTTGGAAGTCAAAGAATGTAGTTATTGTTTCCACTTTGTGGTTTCTGGTTCTGATGTCCCTGGATGGACAATAAGATGCAGGTCGCTTGGGGCTTTTTCTTTTGCAGTCCAGGAGAAAGGTTAGATATAGATCCAGCTCAGATTACAAGAGAAACATTAGAAGCAGCTTGTAATTTGCAGGGTTGCTTTCAGTATTGCATACTTGCTGTCTAATATGTGTGTTTTTCTGCTGCTGTAATAGTGTTTTCTGCTAATATTTTGTTTCAGTGGATTGTTTAAGATTGCAGAGAAGTGTATTAAGCTAGCTTGAATGCTGATGTCTGGTTTTCAATTTGAGGTATGAAGTATTTGTTTATAATAAGTATAGCCATCCTTTGGCTGTATTTCTTTTAAGAAAACAGGGACCATATTTGTTGGCATAAACTTATGTGATAATGAGAATTTCAGTTTGGAACTTGCCAGCTACTTTCAGATAACAAAGCAAAATATTATTTGTCTTTGAAATGTGCTGCTGTGATTTTGATAAAAATGTTGTTTCAGCTATCTACTAACATGTAAGCTTTAGTTAGAACACTGGAGGCAGCCACTGAAAAAATAAGAAGCACCATATAGGTCCCTCTCACTCTACTCACCCCATTTCTTGCTTTTTAAATAAAGATTGATTTTTGTTTGTTTCTGAGAAAACAGATTCTGCTTCTCACATACTTTTCTAGGTACGTAAACTGGTACTTATGACATCAGGTCAACTAAACACTACTACCTTTCAGACTTTAAATCTTATACCTGTCACTCCCCCAAAAATGAATTGTCTGGTTTGCTGTCTTCACGAGATTACAAATTCCAAGGAGCAGGGTTTGTGTCTTGTGTGTACTGCAGTGCTACAGAAATCTTCAGTAGTAGTAGTACTAGTTATTCCACTATTTTTACAGCATGGCTCTTCCCATGTAAGAACCCCAGAAAGGCATCTTTTAAAAAGAAAACTTCTACAGTTTAAGTTTCCAAAGAATCTCACTGGTGATTTTTCATATTTCTCCATTCTTTTTATTGAAATTACCCTGTAGTTCATTAGAACAATCATTCCAGTCACAAATAGTAACTTCTGAACAAACATAGGAGGAATAGGGAAAGGGGATGGGATTGATATACTACCTTTCTGTGGTTACAAAGTGGTTTACATATTATAAACAGGCATTTATTTTATACCTGGAGTAATGGAGAGTTAAGTGATTTGCCAAGAGTCATAAGGAACTGCAGTGGAAATTGAACCCAAGTCCCCAGGTTCAAAGATTGCTACACTAACCATTAAGCCAGCGGTTCCCAAACTATGCGCTGAGGCAGCCTAGGGCATCACGGCACAATTTCTCCACCTCCCTCCCACTGCTACCCAAGCCACTGCTGCTGCTTCTGTAGATGAGCAGCAGCAGCAAAACAAGCTGCAGCCATTGTGGGGCAAGACTATCTATACCCATGGCTGATGGTTCTGCTCTATTGTACATTACTTCCTGTTCCGGGACACAGCTGGTAGCCTTGTGAATGAAGAGTCTTGCCTCGTGGTGGCTGAAGCTTGCTTTGCTGCTGCTGCTGATCTAGAGAAGCAGCAGTGGTAGGGGAGGGAGGTGTGTGTGGGGGTGGGGACAGAGTGGAGGCAGATGCTGAATGGGGGGGGGGGCTAGGCTGGATGGAAGAGGGAAGAAAGAACAGCAGTGGCTAGTTGGAAGGGGAAGAGAAGGAGGGCAGTAGCTGGATGGAAGGGGGAGAGAAGGAGGGCAGATGCTAGATGGAAAGGGAGAAGAGGAAGAGGAGGACTTGCGTTGGAATGCCGGTGTCGGTGGCTGAAGCATGCCACTGATTTACTCGCTGAGTTTGGACCTCAGCCAGGCAGTGGACCTCTTCAACTAGAGGGGCTTGAGCATCCTCAGCAGCAAAGGTAGGACTCAATGTTATCGGGGGGTAGGGGGTGGAAGGGTGGGGGAAAGACCTGAGAGCAAATATGTAGCTTAGGGGTACTGTGACCCAAGAAACTTTGGGAAACACTGCATTAGGCAATGGGATAGGCAATTGAATAAAAATAAATCTCTCTATTTTTTTTTTAAAGCAAAGGGAAATGTTCACATGTTCCTTTCCTATCTGTTCAAAAGGAATGCAGTGACCTCTAGCATAAGAACTATATTTGATCATTCTCAAAGTAAAGATATAGGATGCAAATTTAGAAGACTTAAACACTGATTGCACATATAGGTAAAGGTAAAGCACCATGGATTTTATATACCGCCTTTCTGTGATACAACCAGAGCAGTTTTACATATATTATATGCAGGTACTTTCTCTGTCCCTAGTGGGCTCACAATCTAAGTCTGTACATGTAGAAACTATGGAGTCAATATTTAAAATGATTTAACAGGCTAGAAACATCCACTGAATGGTTACATTGCTTGTTCAGAGGGCTATTCACTAATTTTCAGCAGCATTTAACTGGTTGTTGCCACTGAAAATTAGCAGTTGGTGCCTAAGTGAAAACTGACTATTTGGGGGATGTTTCAAGGTTGAGTCAGCACTTGGCCAGTTAAAATACAAGCTGATGCACACCACCACCTTCTCTTACATGAGCACGCAATTATGGAATGCATTACCCACAGACCTGAAAACAATCAACGAAACAACTATATTTCGCAAATCTCTGAAGACATATTTCTTCAACAAGGCCTACAATGAGAACCTATAGCCTCACTAATCCACTTCACCAACCCATTCAGTTATGAAAGCTCACCTTCTATAATTACCCTAATAAAACCCTTCCTTCTTCTTTCTTCCCTTAATTGATCTCTACACAATACTAACTGTACCTGATATACTGGAATAACTATGTTAACAATACTATGTAAGCCACATTGAACCTGAAAATAGATGGGAAAATGTGGGATACAAATGCAATAAATAAATAAACTGCTGATTACTCATCACTTAATTGGCCGGGGTAACCACATAAATGGGACCACATAAAACACAGTCCTATCTTTATGCACTAACCCATGCCCGATTAAGTACTGAATGTTGACAACATAGAAACATCGAAAAATGTAGACAAAGATCATACGGCCTATCCAGTCTGCCCATCCATGCCATCTACTCTCCTATCACTCAGAGATCCTATGTACTTGTCCCAAGTTCTGTTGAATTTAGATTCTCACCGGTAACTAGGAAGCAAAGCCAGTGCTTAGCAGATTTCTATGGTCTGTGCCCTGATTGACAACTTCTGAAGTTTTAGAATAAGGACAGTGGCAGGAAGACTTCTACAGTCTATGCCCTATTGCTGAAAATTGACCAAAATGATTACATATTCTTCCTATTGATAATTTTCTATTGTCTTAACTTTTTTTTTTTAATGTTCCCATGCTTTTCTTTGTAAAAATTTGTTGCTTTAAAGAAGTCAGCTTTTGGTTTTAACACTGCTACCTTCTGCTGCTTTGCTAGTGGTAAAATGGTCCTAGTTTTATTTTGGGATGGGAATTGAAGTACAGTTGGTATCTATTGATCTTTCTATTTTATAAAAAGCTGCTTTTGGAAAATAAAAATCTGCAAAGCATGTGCAGTTTAGTTCTTACAAATCCCCTGTGACCCAAAAGACAAGGACAAACACCTCAAAGACCTGAGTGAATCCTTCAAACAAGAAGGCTACAACCCCAGAACAATTGCTTCTACACCCAGGGCAAACCAACTGCACTAAACAGAAAAGTACAGAGGGGTCCTTTTACTAAGCTGTGGTAAAAAGGGGGCCCATGCTAGCATGTGTTTTTGATGCATGCTCAGTCACCCTTTTACCACAGTGGATATAAGGCTGTCTCTTAAAAAAAAAAAAAGACATGGCTGTGCGGTAAGTGAACCACTTACCGTGTAGTCACTTCAGGGGGGAGCACATGCCGCCACCCAATTACCTTATCAATATCAAAAATCCTTTACTCTCCTCTTAAATATGGAGGAAAAACCTCAAAAGGACATTGGATAACTCTGTTGTTAACAGCTCAAAGGCTTTCAACCTTAAGGAGTACCCACAATCATCAGCAGCATAAAAACCTCCAAATATTCTTCTGATTATTTTATTCTTGACAAAATCTTATATCTATGGGTTTTTTTGTTTTTTAATTTTTTCACATAAACCAAAACTTATCTTTGCAGTGCGCAGTCTATTTAACTTCCCACGGCCAATAGTTTCAGGTCCTGCTTCAGGGTCTGTGGTCCGCGCGACTGTTTCACTACTACAAACTGTTCACCTGTCCGGTCTGATAAGTTTTGGTTTATGTGGAAAATTGAAAAACTAAAAAAAAAAAAAAAAGATAAGATTTTGTCAAGAATAAAATAATCAGAAGACTATTTGGAGGTTTTTATCCCGTTGATTGTTGTTAACAGCTCAAAGGCTTTCAACTTTAAGGAGCACCCACAGAGTTATCCAATGTCCTTTAAGGCTTTTTCTCCATATTTACTTCAATAGCAACAGAGCACCATCACATTAAGAGGAGAGTAAAGGATTTTTGATATTAATAAGGCTTGAGAGGTATTGTGATCCTTTTTAGCTCTGGTATTGGATTATAGCAATTTCTAACCCAATTACCGCCAGGTAAGCACTAGCACTATATAAACAGAAAATATTTTTGTAGCACCAGAAATGGAGCATGCTGAGGGTGGGAATTACCGCTGGGCAGGGCCGCCGAGAGGGGGGCAGTGGGGACAAAATTCCCCAGGCCCTGCGCCGGGGTCAGGCCGCCAGCGCTGCAGTCCGCGGTCTCACCTGCCTGCCTCCTCAGCTCCGGGTCCCCTGCATTTGAAGTGGCAGTCACAGATCGCCTGTCTTGGGGCCTTCCCTCCCTGTGTCCCGCCCTCGCGGAAACCGGAAGTTACATCAGACGAGGGCTGGATACAGGGAGGGAAGGCCCGAAGAGAGGCGATCTGCAACTGCTGCCTTGGATGCAGGGGGCCTGGAGCCATGGAGGCAGGCAGGTGAGACCGCGGACTGCAGCGGCGGGGGGCGGCAGTGGGGTGGCCTTGCCCCGGGCCCGGCCTAGTCTCTTGGCGGGCTCCTGTGGTAGTTCTAGATTGGTGCGTAGAAGCTGGTTGGTGTGTGCCAACCCTTTTGTAAAAGGGCCCCAGAGTGCATAGCCCCTTGCAATAAGATATAAGACAAAGCTGAAAATAAAACAAACAAACAAAAAAAGTCATAATAGCTACAACTACTGTACTACAACTGCAGAATGAGATATCAAAAGGAAAATTCCTTGCACAGTCGGTACTGGCAAACTATACCAGCATGTCACACAGGATCCCACAGATACTAACATGGGAAAGTCATTTTGCTCATGCTTTTTCTCTAATGTAGTATATATTATTCATTGCAGAAAATGTGAAGAAGGATGGTTCATCAGTGAAACAACCAGCTCAGAAGCTGAAGACAGGAATCAACTTACACAGACAAAAGATCAAACACGACAGAAAGAACCAAGACAACACACCTCCGTGGGGGGAACATTTTTCAGGATGAGACCACTGCATAAATGACTCCATGATTAGAATACGAAAATGGAAATTCAAAGCCTGTCACTTTCTGATCATTCTTATACATCAGTCCCCTCAAAGCCTTCCCCTTTTCTCTTCAGACTATCACTGAAATGCATTTCATTTATATTTTCTGGTAATGTTATCTTTTCCTCTTTTTGTTCTCACCTAAGGTAAGGCGTGCCAGCTCCCTGAAGCTAGTGAAGGAATGTATTAAATTAGTCCAATGAAAAGCTATCACCTCATATTATTTTCTTTGTTGACATTTATACATATATCTGACATTTCAAGATTCCTGAGACATTTCTGAATTTCTGTTATATATGCTATATCTTCTGACATTTCAATCTTAATACATGGTTGCCACCAGAGTTTACTGTGAGATAATTACAACTTTAGTAATATCCTGATAACTAACTTGGGGGCCTATTTATTAAGATGGATTAGCTGCTTAATGCAGGAATTACCTTGCACTAAAAGCAGCTAACATGGCACCTTAGCAGTTAACACATGGTAATTCTTGTATTTACAGCAAACGCAGAACAGGAAAGAGAATGGCAGAGAATGGGTGAAGATAGGGCAGGGACCACACATTGCAGTTAATGCACTCTTCATTATCACACATTAACTGCAAAGGAGAAATTAGGTCTTACCTGCTAATTTTCTTTCATTGAGTCTCTCCAAACCATTCCTGATGAGGGGTATTAGTCCTACCACAGGAGGAGCCTGAGAACCATTGAATGACTTCAGCATATAAGGTACTGTGCAGCCCTGGATCATTCAGTATTTCTCAGTATCTCATTAGAGGTAGATGTGGGGGGAATTCCATAAATGGGCATCGGAAAAGATCAGCCCTAAGTGCTATTCTGAAAAAAAAAGAATGTGCCCTTTATAGAATAGAGCTTAGCACCAGTTCTTACTCCTAACTCTGGGAGCTAGACTTAACGTCTGTTGAAACCTGGTGTAAATCCCAGTGCCCAAATTGGGCACAGAGACCCATGCCTCTCCCAATAAGATATAAGACACCACCTTTTGGGGTGCACACTATGGGTTTAGGTGCCCAGCGTTATAGAATAGCATGCAGCCATATGTGTGTGTGCAAATCCAAATTGGTGCAAATTAACATCAATAATTGGTTGTTAATTGGCACCATATATAGAATCCAGGGGTGAGTGACTATATAGTCCTCCGGTTTGTTCTTCTTTGGGGGGAGTTCTTTTACTAAACTGCGCTAGGGTTTTTAGCTCATGGTAGAAATCAGCTGGTGGTAAACACCGAGATGCCCAAATGGGCATCTCGGTGTTTACTGCCAGCTGATTTCTACCATGAGCTAAAAACTCTAGCACATCTTAATAAAAGACCCCCTAGGTGAACTAATTTGGCCTTGAGCAAAAAATAAAAAAAACAAAGTCAAACCAGTGCAGCTTGCTGTCTTGGGGCTGGTTAGAATTGGTTCTTGACCCAGGGGGTGCACAGTCTGTGGCTGTGGGTCCCTCCCCAACCCCTGTGCACCAGGAGTAGCACCAGTGCCTCTGTCCCCTCCACCACTTGTTGAGAGGGGTTCCTTGAGAGTCACAAGGAAAGAAGGAACTAGCCACTTATATACAAATAAAAGTTTGCATAGACCTGTGTTCAAAGGCTTCTTCTGGGGGTCTTCAGTACTATTTCTGTGCCTTTGGGGAGGAGGGGGCAACGATGAAATGCTAGTGTGGCTGGTTCCACGGGAAAGAGCTACCTTTCGATGTTAGCTCTCTTTGAAAGCCATGCTGCTGCATAGCGTGTGCTGTGCGATGGCTGGTGTCTCTCGGCAGTGGTCTTTGCCACGCTTGTTTGGAGTTGGCCTCCAGAGCCACTGGGAGTCAGGTTTGGTCACAGAACTCCTCACCGATGGCTCAAGGAAGACCAAAGGAACAGCTGGCCTGGGCTGGGCTGTTCTCAGCACGCACTAATGGTGAGAAACGCTGCCATTTTGGAGGTTTTGGTTGCATCTCAGGTGAGGGAGGAAGAGCCCCCATCTCACTGCACCCAAAAGGAGAACACTCAACTCCAAGCAGGAGGACAAAGTGGACAAAAAAAATTGTGCAAATATATATACTTCATTGTCAGCCAGGGGAACTTTTTTCTGGATCTACATATTTCACAAAGACTTGCCCGTAATTGTCATCCCCTAATAACCCCCCCCCCCCCCCCCCCCCAGATTATTTCCCCATTCCATTCAGCTTTTTCTATGCCTCTTCTGTGTCATCTCTGGGCCCCATGGAAACTCTCGGGAGCAACCTGCTCCATGGACTCAGTAATACAGGTAGTTCCATCTGGCCATTTTGAATATCTGCTGTACAACACAATTGCAAACCAAACTATTGAGTATATTTTTCTTTGTCCGCTAAAAAAATTAGTGAATGATATTTTAGTTTACACATAAATATTTTAAGCACACATCTCAAACTGTAGTCCAAATGAGTCTCTTTTCTCTCAAGGTTAACCTGTTTAATTCACCTTAGGGAAACATCTATAGTAATGCTTAAAACTGTGCAGCAGTAGCTCTCTAGGATTCTGTTATTATGCATATTCTGAGATTAAAGAGTAGAGGAAGTAGGCCTGTCTATGCCAACTGGAATTCCTGACCTGCTGAAATCTCCACTGCCCCGCCTGTGGCAGCTTCTTGCCCACCAGCACTTGTGATAACCTCACTCCTCCCACTGCCCTCTGTAAAGGGAAGAAGCAGAAACAAGTCAGTCCCTCCACTACCTGGCACCAACTGGAAATCACAGTGCAGAGGATGGAGCTACCATGACACTATGCATGCTTGCAGCCTCTGAAAGTTCAGGCTGAGGCGGGCAGTAGCTCTGATTTGCTCTTGCCCCACCCCCACCCCTAGTCAGGGATGTCCCTTCAACTCAAGTTCATCCTAAACAGCTAGATTGCTTTGAAAATTGTCCTTCTAAAGTATAGTACAGCTCTGCAGCATAGCTGATGTTTATATATTGTTTCATTTTATTTAGTTTTTGAATTTATATATTTTTAATGTTGCAATAACTCCAGGGAATCATGCGATCAGTTTTGAAACAGTAATATAAATGATAGCAGTCATGCATATTTATGAGAGAAAGATATATATAGATATAGATATATAAAGAAACTAGAGTGATGTCTCCGAGGTTCTGCTGATGAAGTGTCTCTTGGCATGAAATGATCCTGGGGGTCCCTTTTGTCAGTGGCAACTTTGTTCTTCTGGTTGACCTTTTCATTGAAATTAAGGTTTGAATTTTTAATCACTTTTGCTTGGACTGTCCATTATTGAATGCACACTGCTCAAGGGGTCTCTGTTTCTCTTCCTTTTGATTGCAACTTTTCTTTTAATGTCTGAAATGTTAAAGAAATCCAATCACAAAGGCTCCCAATAGGAATGAGAAAACATTAGGGCCCCATACAATATATTCATTCAAAACACACAAGCAAGGATTTCCTTTAACTCTAAGAAGCAAGACTTTTCAACATAATGCAGTGGTTTCTGGGTAGGGGGGGAGGGGGATATTAGAGATACATTTTTACAGAAAATCTATTAAAGAAAACACAATGCAATTTACATCTGCTCTCTTCAAAAAGGGTACACTGCCTGATCCAAATTCCTAGAACTATGGAATTATGCTCTGCTGAACTTATGCCAGTAGAGGATAAATTTTCCATGTGACAGTCTCAGTTCCTGCTTGTGACTGATGAAGAGGCTTTTATGACAGCCAGATCTCTGCTGACAGTCCATCTGCTGTCTCATTTCAAGAGTCATTGGTAGTTGTTTGTCTGTGAAAGCTGCTGTACTTGATGGCAGTATTTTCGAAAAGATTCAAAACATTTTTCAACCAAAATCTAGCAAAAAATATAGATCTAGATTAGAGAGGATAAACAAATTTTTGCACATAGAGATGTAAATTACAGAAAGGGTTGGTGGGAAGAATATGATTTATGGCTTATGGTTTAATAAACTTGATAGACCGCCTCTAGTACAGGACAGCAAGGTGGTTTACAATTAAAATAGAAAGGAGCTACATAATAGGACAGAAAAAAACAAGATTAAAGAGAAGAGTACAGTTAGGAGTAGGTTAAGTTCAATCTTTTTTATTAACAATTTTAACATAAAAGCAACTACAAAGTTACAAAATAACATATCAATGTATCAGCAAAACAAAACAGATCCTGTCGCATAATATCACATACTTAATCTTGTACGGGATTAGAGCAAAAGAGTCACTGGCTCCCATATATTAATAAAATTATTAATACAATTTAATTATCCACCAATTCTCTCCTCATATTTGTAAATATTTGTTTACTAAGGTGCTTTAGTGTTTTTAGCCCACCTGCACTTAGCGCAAACGCTAACCATGTAGGCGCCTATAGAGATATTGTAAGCACTTACATGTTTAACGTACATACATGGTTAACACGCATTAAAAACGTTAACGCGCCTATAAAGCTGCTTAGTAAACAGGGCCCTTAGTGTTATCTTTCCATTCTGACAAAACAGTTTTAATGGCAATTGCCAATAGGTATATCTAGTAATTTGCTTTGATCAGAAGAAAGGTACTACTGACATCCAAGGGACCAAAATATAATGATGTGGAAAGACAAAGGCAATTGGAGATGTAGGAGAATTGATATTCTATCCCAGACTCGATTTCAAAATAATTGTAGGCTAGGGCAGAAAAATAGCATATGATCCAGTGCGCCAATCATAGATTTACAGGACCAGCAAAAGTTAGAGGAATCACTATTTAATCTGGTTAATTGAACTGGCATCCAGGTAATTTTATAAATCAGCAAAATAGATGGATTGCAATATATAAGCAGTTGCTAGTGGTCTATTTAGTCCAGAAAATGTGCCATTGTTGATCCACTGAGGCAAAAAACAGGGGTCGAGAGCAGAGGTGGCAGGAGAGGTAAATCCATGAATCTCCTTTATAACATACTAGTAAAAAAGCCCCGTTTCTGATGCAAATGAAACGGGGGCTAGCAATGTTTTCTTCTGTATGCATGTGGGAGTGTGTGTGTCCCTGCCCTCTGGCCTCTCTCCCCTCCCCCCTCTGAGTCCTTCACTGTTACAGAGCCAGCGATTTGATTTCGTGCTCTGCTGTTTTCCTTCACTGACTGTGTTACAGAGAGGGCGGGGCAGACACTCATAGGGAAACCAGATATCTCGCCCCCTTCACACTTCCGGCTGGAGGCTTCATAGAACGTTGGTGTTGCTTTTTATATAGAGATGATGAAATGATCCAGGCTAATAAAGACATAGTAACATTAATTGGATGACATTCCTTGAGACTCATGAGGGCTCATTTTCGAAAGAGAAAAACATCTAAAAAGTGACATAAAGCAGCACTTGAGGGGTTCCTGATAAAATACTGATTTGGACGTTTTTGTGAGAAAAACATTTAGATGTTTTTCTCACAAAAACGTCCAAATCAGTATTTTTGAAACCTATTTTGCAAACATGTATCTATGCAATTCGTCTGTAGTGCGTCCAAATCACAAGAGGGCATATTGGGGACATTTCAAAGGCAGGATTAGGGTGTGCCTTACATTTAGACGTTTTACAGCCATAATGGTGTAGACCTGTTTTCAGAATGAATAAGGCACAAAAAGATGGCCTAAATGATGTATAATTATGGTACAGCCAGAGACCCCCCCACTGGAATGGTGGAGGGCTCTGTCATAGAGCTCAGGCCATTACAGACCTTGGCTGAGTCAGAAATCTGATGGCTGACATAACTGGGAGCTTACTGGAAAAGTATGGCCTAGTTTGTAGCCCAGATTGAGGCCTAAAAGTTAAGTCAATAGATATGGAAACAAAATGGAGGATTTCAACACAAAATGGAAGCCCGTATCTGTTACAAAGTGGAATTTTCTCTAATGTAAGTTAGAAAAACAAGTTGAGAAATAAGTGAGTCATAGCAGGTGCAAAGAAAATAGGGAACTAGCTGTTCCAGAGAGGAGGGAGACTTCCTGTGAGCAGGATTGTGGTCAGCTGGTGTGAGAAAGGAAAGGCGTAGCAAGATAGAAGCTACTCATTAGCATGAGCCAATCAGTGACAACCATGACATTAGCATAGATCCAATCAGGTATATCTACTGTCATATTACCCATATCCTGAGGGCACCTATAAAAATCCGGGTATTTCCTGGTTTGAGTTAGAGAGACAAGGGTTGGCACTCTCTCTCCAAGGGAAACCAATGTGTCCAGCAGAATTAACAAATTACCTAATTGCTTTCCCTTGTAAAACCTCTAATTGGTAAAAGAAATTATAAAAGATTAGCACATAATTAACACCTGTTTGCAGCTTATTATATTCCTATAATTAATTGATTGTACATGCCTGTTGTCAATCACTGATTTGACTTATACCTTAGCAAATAAACTCCTCATTCCAAATGATGATCTGTGGGCTTCACTTAATGATCAAAGGCTGTAAGTATAAATGCATTGTATAACTTGTAATCTAAATCCAGTTTGTCATAAGGCTGGTATCTTTTCCTTAGACCTAACGTCTCCCTTAGAGGCAATAACTCCTTGAGTACCCCAGTACTAGTGCTATTTAGAGATGGAGTCAGATTTAAGGTCACTCCAGCCTTCTTGGGGGGCTCGGGACCCCCCCAATTCTCGACAATGACCACTGGAAGGAATCAGGAGTGATGTATAGTGAAGATTCTTACAACTTGGACAGTGAAAAAGCTTTTCTTGAAGGCAGGTCTATCAGGTTCTGCGTGAAATTAGACAATAGGCCCTAAATTTGGTCAACAAGTATGGAAACTTAAAAGTGACCTGAGAATTTATTGGAAGCCAATACGATTGAACCAGGAGAGGATTTGCCCTAGAATAGCAGGGAACACCACACACAAGGCAGGCAGCAGTATTCTGCGCTGTTTGTAATTTCCTAAGGAGCACTTAAAATCTGAGTAAACAGCATTACAAGAATCAAATTTGTAAAGGACTAATGTTTGGAGCAAAGAACGGAAGACATTAGTATGAAAAGAAAGGGCACAATCGCTTCAATCCCCACAATGTATTGAGGACACAAGAAACCACCTTAGACGCCTGAGTTTCAAAGGACAAATACTGGTCAATGGTTATACCCAGGATTTTCATAGTAGTAGCGAACGGGCAAGTTATATTATCTATCATGAAATTCTGAATAACCACAGGGTGATAGGAATTAGTCAGAATCAGGAATTTGGTTTTGTCTTTGTTTAAGTTTGAATTCAGTGGCCCAGGATTCCATCAGATTTGATGGTAGGCAAGATCTCTGATAAATTCTCCAAAAATGGAATATAAATGGTAACATCATCAGCATATATGAAGGCCTTAAAACATCTGGATTCCAGTAAACTACCTAGTGGAGCCATTATCAAATTGAACAGGATAGGTAAATGCCTTGTGTTTTATTGTATACCTATGGGCCAAGTGGCTCTTAGGCGTCCTTTTACCAAGGTGCAGTAAAAAGTGCCCTGTGGTAGCGGTGGGGGTCATTTTTGCTGCACACCAGGGCCCTTTTTACCACAGTGTGTATAAAGCACCTAAATAAGACATGACCATGAGGTAAGATTATGCTTACTGTGTGGCCATGCGGGGGGGGGGGGGGGGGGGGGGGGGATGAGAGGGGAGCATGTAGTGCCACCCATTGAAGTGGTGGTAACGGCTCCCGTGGTAACCCAGCAGTAACCAGGCAGCATGATTACCATTGGGTTAGCGCTACGCTAGAAATTATGGAGGTATTTTTTGTAGTGCCGGAAATGGCACTCACTCAAGGTGGAACTACTGCCGGCAGTCACGTTGGGCCAGCAGTAGTTTTGGGTTGCCACACAGCAACCTTTTAGTAAAAGGGCCCCTATGTGCATACTAATGTCTGTTACATTGTACAATTGGTATATTAATGTTGAGATGAAATACACCTGTTTAGCATTATTTTGCCTTTGTGCTTGTACGTTTTGAGCCCTGGCTTTCTTATCTCAGCCAATAGGTAGGTTTACACAAAGCAAAGTAGCACTGTCAGAAACATTCACCATATCTGTGGGCTCTGGGCTGTGAACCACGATAAAAGATAAACAAAGTAGGGATGGACTAAGGAATTTCATCATGGGAGTCAAACAATATTTTTAATGAATACAATTTAATACAATCAAAAAAGTGCAAAATAAACCAAAACAATTACCCTACATAAAGGTCCATGAATAGACGAGGTGTTAAATATCCACCACCATAAATGTCTACCAAAGGATGTCAGATCCAAATGTTCTGTGTGAAAGTCCATCAATGGATTGGATATACTAATGCTCAATATCATGAATAAAGGCTCAACAGTGGATAAAATATCCAAAAACCCAATGAATGGATTGTCCAAATACCCAGCATAGACCTGTGTTTTGCATGGAATGCCTGCTTCAAAGGTAAAAACTTAAAACATAAGGGAAAAAGAATGTTGATTCAAAAGACAGAAGACACACATGTATTACAGGATCCCAGCAAATAAAAACTTGCTAAAATTGCAAACCATAAAAACAAGTAAACCCATACGCTCAGAAAAACAGATGTGTTCATGATTAAAATTGTGTAAACACTAAGCAAATAATAAATAAATACACCAAAAGAACACAAATAGAAACATGCCAGAAAACACATACCATGTATGAAAGAATGCAAATACATAAATACAAAACATAAAAAATGTACCAGAAAAAATTACTCTAAAAAGGGTATCTTATAAATATTGATATAATAAATGTAATTTGAATGTTAAAAGCCCATGTGACAAATAGTAAAATAAACAACCGCAGATATAAATACAAAATATGTCAGAAAGGGGCTCATTTTTGAAACAGAAAAACATACAAATAGTGGCACAAACCGGCACTTGGATGTTTTGCTTGCCAAAACATTCAAATTGCTATTTTCGAAACGTTTTGGTATGCAATTCCGTCGGCAGTGCGGGCAAATCACAAGGGGGCATGCTGGGGGGGGGGGGGATTTGGGCATTGGGTTTATATCTCTTATTTTAAACTCCATTTGCTTAGTAAATTATGGAGGCTTTTACCAGAAGTGGATCAAGTTGTTGAAACTATTGTTATGAGTAGCGTTGATTACTGTAATATAGCTTATTTGGACTTACCTGCCCACCAGTATTAAATCATAGCAAATGGTGCAAAATTCAGCAGTGCATCTGCTGTTTGGTTTGTCGAAGTTTGATTATATCACAGTATATTTAAAAAGCTTGACGTGGTTACCAATTGCTTATCGTATAAAATCAAAGCTGCTTTTGATGCTGCATAATGTCCTCTTCATATTTGACAAATGCAGTGCAACAGTATGCTCCATCATGTCAATTGTGATCACTAATATCTTGTGATTTTGTATTACCTGCTTTGAATCTTGTACGTTTGGACATAACGAGAAGAGGAACCATTTCTTTAGCCGACCAACAACATAGAATGAATTACCGAGATATCTTAAAAATGAACGACATGCACTGAAATTTAAACGCCAGCTGAAAAGACATTTCTTATGCCTGGCATATTATATATCTGATGATGCTTTTTTGATTACCTAAGTGACCAGGATGTTACCTCTTTTGTGGTCTGGTTTACTATGTATTTGATAATACTGCTTTTTTAGATCACTTAAAGGGCCTGAATGTCATTGCTTAGTATAATCGAGTATTATGACACTGTGTATTTACTAGATTTTACTTATGTGTTTACATGATTTTATGTGTGTGCTTTTGTAAGCCGCCATAGATAAAGGTGGTTTAAAAATAATAAATCCAATCCAATTACTAACACTTGGACATTTTTCTGCTATCATGGAACAAAACAAACGCATTCAGGGCTACAATTGAGATATTTTGGTCAAGACTTGTTTTTTATAATGAATAAGACACATAAAGGTGCCCTAAATGACCAGATGACCACTACAGGGATTCAGGAATGATCCCCCCCTTATTCCCCCAGTGGTCACTGGCTCCCTCCCACCCCCTCCCCAAAGATGTGAAAGAAACAGTACATATCTGGCTCTATGACAGTATCAGATGTTATAGCCAGTCCTATTAGAGCAGCAAACAGGTCCCTGAAATAGCCTAATGGTTGGTGCAGTGCTCTCTAGAGAGGGAGACCCAGTCAATATATCCCACTTTAACTGACTTTCGCCCCCAGATTGCACACTTAATAAAAGTTGGATTTCTTACTCTTTAGTGACTGAGATCTATTCGGAGTTATATCGATTTCATCTCCCTACACACATTGGTACATGCTTTCTTGGTATCCCACTTAGACTATTGTAATATTGTCTACTGTGGCATTTCTAAGTTCCTATTGCATAGGTTACAGACCCTCCAACATTCAGCGGCCTGACTTTAATGCAGAGCTCGCCGATTTGAACATGCTTCCATGTTACTTGCAAGGTTTCATTGACTTCCCATTCACCACCAACTAATTTTCAAAACTCTCTGCCTTGCTCATAAAGTCTTCATGTTGGCACACCCTCCTATCTTTCCTCCTTAATTATTCCTTACACACCCAATCATCATCTTAGATCTTTAGACACAAACCACCTGACTCTGCCATCACCTCAAATGGCATATTATGAAACTACACGTTCTTCAGCTTTTTTCTTTATGGTCCCAAAACTCTGGAATGACCTCCCACCCCCAATCAGAATCGAGGCTTCCTTCCCCAAATATAAGCAACTTTTGAAAACTCAATTCTTCCATCTAGCCTTTGGGCACCCAGACCCCTCACCTGAAGGGCCCAGACCTGTGGTCACTGGACCAAGCATCCTGGTCTCCTTACCCTTTCCTTGAGTGAATGACTCCATCCTATAAAAATTGATGTTCCTTTCCTTTTCTTTTCTTTTAATTTGTATTTTGTTAACCGCTTTGACCAACTTTGTAGCTTTAGTGGTATATCAAGTTCCCAAATAAATTATAAACTATGCAGGCACCAGCACTGAGTATTTCTGGAACTGCCCTGTTTCCACCCCAGACCATCTTAACTCTGCCCAGAAAGTGGCATGATGGTCAGAGGGATATTCAGTAGCACTGTCTGGTTTAGTGCTACTGAATATCCTCTCCCGAGGTGCTCAGCATGATTTAACTGGGCAGAAGCCCCTACCCAGTTAAATCTATTTGAATATCCTATCCTCTACTGTCACTGTAGAAGTCCACTGACCACGACTTGGATTGAGAAAAAAAAGTGATTCTGTGCTTCCATTTCTCAGTAAGTACTTTTTTCTTATCCTTAACAAGTCTGACAACCAAAATAATTAATTAAAAGAAACAACACACAAGAGCAAATTTTATTTATGCTTCTAATTATCTCAGTCTAGTGGGTATTTTAGCCCCTGTATGGTCAGTGCATTCATAATCATCCTAACTACAGCAAAAGTTAAATAGTAAGTACCTCGGGCTACAAAACTACTATAGTGCTCAGGCTTAAATTAACTTATAAATTTATATTAATGGATGCTTTATGTAGCTCCGTGTATTATAAATCAACCAAGAAGCCCATTTTCATCTTTTTAAGGCTGTAGTGGAAAAGCTCAGCCTTGCTGAGCATAATTTTTTATTAAGTTTAAAATTCATTTTTTGTAGTAATGAGACTCTTATGATGATGATAATTTAATCTAGTTTGTCAGGAGACTTCTCAGCTTGTTAAATTACTTTATAAATGACTGTGAATTGATCAAAGTGACAAAGCTATGAAGAACTGAGAAGGCAATTCTGATACTAATATTAATTAGTATTTAATTAGAAACTTAGGGCCTATAAATAAAAAAAAGTCACAGTAAAGATATGTATGCAAATTGTTCTGAGTCTGATTTAGAGCAAGATTTGTTTTAAATAATATATATATATATATATATATAGAGAGAGAGAGAGAGAGAGAGAGAGAGAGAGAGAGAGAGAGATATGATTACAATTAGAAATTATATTGTTTTCAATTTGTTGTATCTGTGGCTCTTAAAATATGGAAGTGGGCTAACACAACAACTAAATGTCTTTCAGAATGGGTTTATGTGTTTTAAATCATTCTCATAACTTGTTTCATTACAACTTAGTGTTTCATAGATTTCTTTCTGGGATCAATAGTAAGCTATATGATTCCTCTTACGTTTTAGTTATGAATTAGGAAGCATCAAGCTGGAAACAACCCAAGATGGTCACATACTAGCAACATGCTCTTTGAGAGCTCCTGACATTTTTCTTTTGGATCCATGAGTTTGAAGAAGCAACCTGGAGAAAAATGGGAACAATCTCAACCCTACCCTTGGTGAACACCATTTTGTAAAAATACAAAGGAGAGGGAATCCAAAAGCACAAAGGCAAAAGCAAATAGCAGTCATAGTACACCACTTTTGAAGTCCTGTGGCAACGTGTTGCATGATGGCATCTCCTGCATTAGCAAATATCTCAGAAAATTCCACAGAGCCTATGCAACCATCACAATCTTTTACTAACTCAGGGAAAGTACTGTGCTTCCTTCAGGGCAACTTTCACCATTTAAAGGGCCATGGGCAAAATTTTGAAGATGGGCCCCTTGTTATATTTTTCATACTGAACACCATTTCCCCTTTCCTACCCAACAGAGGACAGCTGTACACCATGACCTCCTTCCAGACCATGATGGTCTATAGAAGCACCCTTGTACCTTCTTCTGGCTAGTTCAGCTGACATAAGCATTGTAGAAGGTGTTGTCTTCCTTACAGCCTGTGTAAATTACTTTATTTACTTATTTACTACATTTATATTGTTAGGAGTATGGTGTTACAGTTCTGGCACTATGACAGGGCCAATTCAAGAATATTAAGAAGTAGGGACAATCATAGCCCCTATGGCCATGCCCTTGATTTGCATGTAAAATTAATCATCAAATGAAAAATAGTTTTTGCTAAGAGCAATTTGAGCTATTGAGATCAAAAACTCAATTCTAGATTCTGAAAGGGCTAAACCTTGTAAATGCTGTCTAATAACTTGCACCACCGCCTCTTCCTGAGGAATATTTGTATAAAGAGCTGAGATATCCAAAGTTGCTAAAATTGCTCCAGAGGGAACCTATTTACATGAGTACAAAAAAGTTATCATACAGTAGAATCCTTTATGTATGATCTGCTCTTGGAAACCTGGTCTTTAAGAGTAAAATCCACCAAATCCAACAAGGGTTCCAAGAGGGATCCCATACCGGACACAATAGGACACCCTGGAGGCGATGATAAGGATTTATGTATTTTTGGTACGAAGTAGATGACAGGCAAAACTGGGAACTTTTGAAATAGAAACACAAATTCTCTATCCATAACGACATGCATCTCCAAGGTGTCCAACAAAACATGATGTACAAGATCTTTAAGATCAGTAGTCGGATCTTCAGAAAATTTCTGATAATATTGTAAATTGGACAGCCTCCCATATGCACACTTCTGTATCCCATATTACAGTGGCTCCCCCTTGTCAGCAGGGTGAACCACTATGGTAAGGTCAGAAGCTAAAGCACAAATGGTTTGCCACTCAGATTGATTCAAATTATGGCGATCTCTCTATTGATATCAGTAACTAACTTATCAAATACCTGAATATGAGGATCGCAAGGACCCGGGTTCCAATGTGACTTTCTCCTGAGACCAGAAAACTGTACTTTGCATGATGCATCTTTGAAAAACAAAACAATTTTACATTTACGAATGAATTTGAACAGACATATCTTGGTGTCGAAAGAACTCTACATGTGAGAAGGCTCAAAAAAGATAAACCCAACTGTAACACTGTCAACTCAGATGGCCAAAGTGTGTGGGAAGACAAATTAAACACATCATTTTCAATTATGGAGGTTGTTTGACAATCTTTCGCTCCTGCCTCGATTTATTATAGGGTTTTGACGACACCTGATTTCCACCTGATACATCATTCGAATCAGGAAATTTAACCTTAGTCTTACTTTGGGAAGAAGCAGATCTTTCTTCATCAGAGGACTCACTTGATGTATTAGTAAAAGTTTTTTTTCTGTGCCATCTTTAAATTGCGTGTCTTACTCATCCAGGGATAAGTATACCCTTTTGAATAGTCATGTTCATCCTGACAAAACTTAGAAATTTTAATCTTCTTCAAATCCATACAAAAAGTTTCAATTTGTTGAACTTAGTAAACTGCTCATCAAAAGACTCAACTTAGATTGATAATCAGAATGATATTGATACGCTGCCTGTGACAGTCCTGGCGCTGTTCCTCTGCCACGTTCCATCCCCTTCTGATGCAACTTCCTGTTTGGATCGTGACGGTGGCAGAGGAACAATGCCAGGACAGTCACAGGCATGATATCAGAGTCACTGCTATGCCGAAGCCATCGATGATCTCCTGTCAACAAAACACAATGTAAGGCAGACAGGAAAGGAAGGGAGATCTCATATCAGAGTGGCAAGAAGGGGGAAGAGATGGGAGACTGTGGGGTCCCATGGAGTTATTTTAAAGTAGACTGGGAGGAGGGGATGGTGGAGGAAGAAATGATGGGCCTAGGAACAGGAAAGGAGGAGAGAGAGATGGCAATGGGGTGGAAGGAAGGAAGAGAAAGGGAAAGATATTGGACTCAGGAGTGGTGGGGAGGGAGGGAGGGAGAGATGCTAGATGGGAGGGCAGTTGAGAAGAAAGATGTTGGACATAGGGAAGGAAGGGAAAGAGAGGCAGGTGTTGAACAATGGGAGGGGAGGAGGTAGGGAGAGATGCTGGCTTATGTTGGATGGGGAGGGGAACAACAGTAGCAGGAAAGAGAGAGGGAGCAATGTTGGACCATGGAGGGGAGAGAGAGGAAGAGAGAATTGATCATGGGGGAGGGGGAGGGTACAGAGATGGGGCAGGAAGATGATAGGGGTGTGGAGAAAAAGGGACAGGGAGGTGTTAGGGCATGGTGGGGGTGGGGAGGGATAGGGAGAGGAAATATTGGGCTCCAACATTGGAGGGCGAGGGAGGGAAAATAGTGGAAATGGCAGAACCATGTGGGACAGTCCAAGAAGGGATGGCAAGATAAACAGTGAGAGGAGGATAGTAAAAATAGAGGTAGAAATGTAGTACTGGAGGGTAGATAAAAGATGGAAAAGTACAGCAGGGGAAGGAGTGATGGGAAATGGGACAGCTAAGAAATAAGAGATGGTTGATTGGGGGGGGGGGCAGGGCTGAACCTAAGTGGGTGGGCGCCAAATTCTCTCCCTGCCACCCACCTCCTAGCCCCCCCCCCCCCCCCCCCCCCCCCCCACTGGCCTGAATACAAAATATAAATACCTGAGCTGGCAGGGATCTCTAGGTGAAGACTTCGTCTTCCTTTGCTACTCCAACAGCCAGAACTCTTCCAAGCTCTGCAGCCAGTGGCAATGTCCTCGAGCTGCTGCTGCTGCTACTACTGCTGACCCATGCCTGTGAATGTTTTTCTGCATTCATGAAAACTGAGCATGCATGGGGGTTTGGGGCAGCAATGGCGGTGGTAGCAGCTTGAGGGCACAGCCACCAGCTGCAGAGCTTGGAGAGCTCTGGCTGTGGACCAGAGGAGGTGGTCTTCAACTGGGACGTAGGATCGGTGCTGGGCAGACTTCTACAGACTGTGCCCAAAACTGGCAGGGACAGACAGAAGTGGAACCTGTGCAAAGTGCCAGATTCAACTCTTGTTGGGCAGACTGGATGGACCATGCAGGTCTTTATCTGCCGACATTTACTATGTTACAAAACAAGTATACAGTAACAAGGCATTGGCCACAATTTTTTAATTTACATTTTTATTGATATCAATTCATTATGCATTTTAACAATATTTGAAACAAAATTCAATATAATAGTATGCTGGCCACTGTTATTATTTTTTTTTTTGTGACCTGGCAGTTTCCTCCTGATCCTTTATACTTCCAGCTTCATTGGAATAGGAGCTGAATCTAGTGCCACGAGCCTATCTTTGAACTATCTATATTCCCTCCCAAATCATACCTGGTCATGTCAATGCAATGGCAGTTCTTGACCAGATGCCATGCACCAGGGTCTCGAACCCTGCAATGATAGAGCCTCAATCCAGCAACTAAGTGTCACCCTTAAATAATGTTACTTGTGAACAAACTCTGCTGGCTTTATATTCATCTACACTGTGTCCTAAATATACATCAAACGAAGTAGACGGACTTGTTTCTTACTCCTAAATGTATACATCTTTATAGAGGAAAGGGAGATCTCATAAATCACAGAGATCTGTCACTGAATAGCAATTCCAACATTCAATGTTAATCCCCTTTGTGTGATTGTGAATAATCATAAACCTCAAACCTCCTCTTACCGTTTTTTTATTATTTTTCTTTCTTTTTGTATTTTTATCGGTTTTTAGCTTAATTTACTTATTTACAACAATCGTTATTTCCAAAACAACTATCGATTCAGTAAGCTGTCATCTGTTAGTGTTCCACTTATCTTTCCTGAGTCAGCAGGTCCGCGCTTGTTTTGCTGCCGCTTTCTCAGGGGACTCGAGCAGGGAACATCTAAAAGGAACCACACTATGTATCATTCAATACATTTAGGCAAAAAATTTTAACGAAACAGATAAATAATCTCTTCATGGCTCTATCTGTCTGCGGTTCAGTAATGACTTACTCTGAGTTGTTTCACTGCTGTGCGCTGTCAATCTTTGCTAGCCCAAAATGGCTGTGGCATCTTTTAAGCTCAATAACCAGAAGTCTTTAATTCCTAATTGATAATTAGTGAGCTGTCATTTCTGGTCTTTTACAAAAAACATCCCCACTGCAAGTTAGTATTAAGACCATCTGGTTCTGTAGATCGCAAGTGATATATCCAAAATAATTCCCATTGTAATAACTTTCTGTCTATATCTCCTCCCCGTGGGGAGCATTCAATGTGTTCTATCGCCATACAGACTAAGTCCCTGAAATTATGGGAATGTCTAACGTAATGTCTTACTAATAGAGCTCCTGTATATTGCCCTTTCATTTTAGACTGATGTTCTGTTATGCGTGTATGAAGGGATCTTTTAGTCTTCCCTATGTATAACTTGTTGCAAGGGCACTTGATCATATATATGACCTGGGTGCTCTTGCTTGTTGTATAATACCTTAATGCATAGATTTTGTTGTCTATTGGATTCTGAAGATTATCTGATTCCAGTGTTATTGCACAGGTTTTGCAACCTGTTCTCCCACATTGGAAGTGTCCCTTTCTTTGTTCTCCTGCTCCGTCCTTTCTTTCTGGTAACATGGCTGGACTCACTAGCTCCTTGAGATTTTTTGCCCTAGAGAATGCAACTCTCAATCAATGATTCATAAAGACTGGGTGTGTCTTCATAATATCCCAATTCTTCTTCATGGTATCCACTGCTGCTTCACCTGCTGTGATGTAGCAGGTAACGAAAGTAGCTGTCAGGTCGACGGGATCTTGATATTGAACTTTCTGTAATAGCAACTCTCTATTGTTGTACATGCCTCTTTTGTACGTCCGTTGCAATACATGTTGTGGATAATTGTGGAACATTAAGTTCTGGGAAAATCTGTGAGATTGAATCTTGAATCCCTGGTCTGTAGAGCAGATCCTCCGAAATTTTAAATACTGTGAAAAGGGTAAGCTATTCTTTAGTCTTCTTGGATGACAACTTCTATATTCAAGTCTCTAATCGAATGTCAGCATCCAAAAAAGGAATTTGAGAACGCGACCTGGAGGATGTAGATGCTCCCTGCTCGAGTCCCCTGAAAAAGCGGCAGCGAAACAAGCGCTTGTTGGGACCTGCTGAGCCAGGAAAGATAAGTGGAACACTAACATATGAGAGCTTACTGAACCGTTAGTTTTGGAAATAACGATTGTTGGAAATAAGTAAGTTAAGCTAAAAACCGATAAAAATACAAAAAGAAAGAAAATAATAAAAAACGGTAGGAGGACGTTTGAGGTCTTTTATTATTCACAATCACACAAAGGGGATTAACATTGAATGCTGGAATTGCTATTCAGCGACAGATCCCTGTGATTTATGAGACCTCCCTTTCCTCTATAAAGATATATACATTTAGGAGTAAGAAACAAGTCAGTCTACTTGGTTTGATGTACCCTTAAATAATGAGCATAATTTTCTCCCTTCCTTCGTCCTTTGCCCTCCATCCTTCTGCAGCATCCCAATCCTCACCCAAACCACGGAGAAGGAGGCCCGATTCAGAGATCAAACCAGGGACCTTCTATTTCCTTATATGGAAATATGACCCCTGGAGGTAGTCATCCCATTTTGCGGCCAGCACTGGAATGCTCAAAGACACACCTGGACCACTAATAATTTCAAGGTGACCCTTTGAGGGGTCTAGGACTACCTTTGAAGGAGGAAGCGGGAGGAGGTATGAGGGGGGGTTGAACTTATGGGGGATGGATGGGGCTTAAACCTCTGTGGCCCAGAAGCCGGGGGTGGGACCCTGCTCTGCAAGCCCAGAAGCATTGGGCTGTGGCTTTGCGGCCTGATACTCCTGGGCCGCAAACGGTACTATTCTCTTAACCTGGGATTCAGTGGAAATGGGATACCACAGGTTGCTGAATCCAGCAAGTACATCAAGGCTATCTTTTACTGCACTTTGATGAATTCCCCCTTAGGCATCCTGCCAGCACTTGTAAATATACAGTTACCAACAAAAGTGCTATTATTCTATAAATTTGCATGTGCAAGTGGTGTGTAAAATGTAGTCACCTGAAAAAGAAATGGGAAAAGCACTTATTCTATTAAGTTATACCCTACACTTAGAAGAAATCATCTGGAAAAATAGTGCAATCATAGTAAAGGGGAGAATCCATAAATAGGAAAGACTGTTAAGGAGATGATATTGAATCATTAATAAAGTTGCAATAAGACAAATAGAAGAAACACTGCCAGTTCCAATTATTAACATAGTTTAGGTAGAAGAGGACTAGATTAGAGGCAATGAGGAAACTGAGTCCAGGCTCTCACTGTTACTCCTCAATAAGCTTCCAGCTACACAGGATCAAAATCACAGAATAATTATTCTGACAGATAATCTTACACTTGCCAGATTTTCTAAGAAAAAAAAGTAATCTCCTATCTGGGCTGCTACAGGATGAGGATCCAAAAATGTCCTCTGCTTGCTTGCATGTCCTGAGCAAAATCTGGAAATATTCAAATGATTAGTGTTAAAACTAAAAAAAATATATATATATTTTGAAGGCATAATTGTAAAATCCAGTTTCTGCTAGACTGCAGTAAAAATAGTATAAAGAGTGTGGTTTTCAGCAGAAAGGCGTCATTCAAATTCTTGGGTTAGATTAAGAGCTTCATTTTACATAAAACAGAGAGATCGAAATTGAGACATCCAGCTCTGCTGACAGACCACCTTTGCTAAAATGCCTGCAGAGATGCATGTGTATTTGCTGGCACAAGCAGCAGGAGCAGCCATTTTAAAAGTACAAGTTGAAAACATGAATGGTGGATGTCACTTGCACTCTCCTCTTTGTCTGTTTGCCTTTTTTGGCACTGTGGAAGTGTTTGTTTGTTTTTCTGTTTTCTCCTTGGATGTCACCATCCCAAATGGACGCTTAGAGGAAGAGCTCCATCTCATCCGACACAAAATCATTACTTACTGAGAGCAAATAGCGCTAAACCTTGGAGATATTTAAGCATGTAGAGGTGCTGTCTCCAGATGGTGACTAAAAAGGAATCGATAGACTTACAAAACTATTCCTACTCTATGCAGGCGAGCCCACGGCATGAGGAAGGAAATATGGCAGGTTTGGAAACCACGCGGCAGCAGACTGAGGAAACTACTTCTGCTGAGCAAGGACAGTTACACACTGGTGCCTCACCACCACTTGCAGAAGAGCTTAAGAAGATCCTTTATGACCATAAACTACTACTACTACTTAACATTTCTAAAGCGCTACTAGACGTACACAGCGCTGTACACTTGAACATGAAGAGACAGTCCCTGCTCAACAGAGCTTACAATCTAATTAGGACAGACAAACAGGACAAACAAGCGATAAGGGGATATTAAAGTGAGGATGATAAAATAAGGGTTAGCAGTTAAAAGCAGCATCAAAAAGGTGGGCATTTAGCTTAGATTTGAAGACGGCCAGAGATTGAGCTTGACATACCGGCCCAGGAAGTCTATTCCAGGCAAATGGTGCCTTATTTTAGCAGATGTTTTGGGATACATGTAACTTTTCAAAATCTGAGGTTTCAGAGAACGTAGAGCATCTTTGAGTTTTCCCAGCCCATTTTCAGATCAATTCCCTCCAAACACCCTTCCTCAGTTCTGAGCTGCTTGCTCTTCTTACTGTGCAGGTTCAATGTGAAGTTCAAGCAGGAAGAGGTGGCTGTGAAGATCGTGGAGTCATCATCGAAAAATGGGAGTGCACCCATCTGCAAGAAGAAAGGAAGCTGCAAGATGGATGTAGTTATCTAGTGAAATGTCTGTGGTACACTGGTGAGGGCAAAAAGGCTCCAGAGATGTCCTTTTCTGTTCAATAATTATCTGCTCAAGGATTTCATTGTTTGACTCAAAGCACTCCCCCTGCTTGAGAGGAAATATGGGGGGGAAAGACCGGGGGGAGGGAAGAGACGCTCTACCTGGATGAGGAGACTTATTGCCAAAGAACCACATGTTAAATTCAATGGGTCTTGTGTGAAATCTAAGTATATAGTAATTCTTCCCTCCTTGGGTTCAGCCAGAAGCCAAACAATCCAGCTCAACAGGATATAGCAGCAGCATGAGGAGAAATTGTAGCTTTGGTGGTGGAACTCAGGTCTGATATAGCTGAGTTGGGCTGCAGACTTGAGGACACTAAGTTTCAATTAGAAGAGCACCCAGATAAACTGGATGGTATAGAGATAGTGCAGGTTGAGTTTACTCAGCAGCAAGCAGATTTACTGAAAAAGATTGAAGATCTTGAAAAATCAGAGCCATCGGTGTAATTTGAGGATTCTGGGAGTTCCAGAGCAGGCAGAGTATGCGATTCATATGGCAGCGGTGAAAAAACGTCTTCAATTTTTGATAGGCCAAGAACAAACTGGCAAGGTGAATTGGACTGAAAAATTGAGCAGACCCACAGGTCCCTCGGGGCCCTGAGGCAAACTTTTCCATGTGATATCCTGGTATGCTTTCACAGCAACTAACTGAAGGAGCAGGTAGCTAAAAATGACTTGATCTCTGGAACCCCTGGTGTAGAACTCCCTTCAAATCACAGTTGACTCTGATATTTCCTCTTTAATGCTGCGGCAGCGAAGGGATCTGAGGGATTATACAATTAAATTGGCTCAAGCTAAGATCACGTACCATTGGCTTTTCCTATTTGTTTGACTTTCCAGCAGGCAATAACTTACCTGATACTGCCTCAAGACTATTGTGTTGCCTGGATCGCATTCAAAATTGGGCTATCAACAATATGCTAAAATTAAATACAAATAAAACCGAATTGTTATGGTTTCACAATTCCAATGTTATTGTCCCAGACACAATAGTCTTATCTTCTGGTTTACCTCTTCCTGTGGAGAATAAATCCAGGGTGCTTGGTATTATCATGGATTCATCTTTAACTTTTGAACCACAAATTAATCACTTATGGCAAGAAAACATTTTTCAAACTTACCCCCCTGTTTACAAAGCTTTGTGGCAATGCTGACGCTTACCACACCAACAGCCGCTAGCGCAGCTTTGTAAACAGGGGAGTTAGGCAGTTAAGGCTGGTCAGATCTTATTTTGACCAATCTACTTTTGCTTTGCTTCTTCAAGCTCTTGTTCCCAAACTGATTATTGTAATGTTCTCTATTTAGGATTATTGTCTTAGCTGATGTCTAAACTACAACTCATTCAGAATACGTCTGCGCATTTAATTTTCAGGATAAAAAGTTTGATAGAATTACTTCTTGCTTGTGTTCACTTCATTGGCTTCCAATACAGAATGTCTTATTTAAAGCTGCTTGTTTGTTGTTTCAAGTAATTTATGGGCTTACTTCAGAGTTACTAGTAAATCTGTTCAAAGATTTTCTATTTGGTCATTCGATACGCTCAGTGTGCGGCTGCGGCCAAAAAAGCAAACAGATGCTAGGAATTAATAGAAAAGGGATGATGAATAAGACTGAAAATACTATAATGCTTCTGTATCGCTCCATGGTGCGACTGCACCTTGAGTATTGCTTTCAGTTCTGGTCACCGTATCTTAAAAAAGATATAGTGGAATTAGAAAAGGTTCAAAGAAGAGCGACCAAAATGATAAAGGGAATGTAACTCCTCTTGTATGAGGAAAGGCTAAAGAGGTTAGGGCTCTTCAGCTTGGAAAAGAGACAGATGAAGGGAGATATGATTGAGGTCTACAAAATCCTGAGTAGTGTAGAATGAGTAGAAGAAAATCAATTTTTTTACTCATTCCAAAAAGTACAAAGACTAGGGGACACTCAAGGAGTTTAAAACAAATAAGAGGAAATATTTTTTCACTCAACGAATATTTAAGCTCTAGAACTCTTTGCTGGGAGATGTGGTAACAGCGGTGGGCGTATCTGGGTTTAAAAAAGGTTTGGACAAGTGCCTGGAGGAAAAGTTCATAGTCTGCTATTGAGACAGACATGGGGCTTGCCATGGCATTTGTAGCATGGAATGTTGTCACTATTTGAGTTTCTGCGAGGTATTTGTGACCTGGCTTGGTCACTGTTGGAAACAGGATACTGGGCTAGATGGACCATTGGTCTGATCCAGAATGGCTACTCTTATGTTCTCACAATGATCTCTAATACTCTGTTCGCCAAGTGTGAAAACTGTTCATTTTTTAAAAATATTTAATTCTTTGTTTTCGGTTTTTATTATCCCGCTTTGTAATACTTTACCTGGCTTACTCTCCTGCCTCCCCCCCCCCCCCCCCCCATTTACCAAGCTGCGTTAGCGGCTGCTGTGCACTATTGCTGACGCAGCCCGTTCACTTTGAAAGATGATTTGCTCCAGTTACTGTCTCAGTTCTCGTTTAGTTGAACTAAATCTCACATTAGATATCTGGGGGTTAACCTAGCAGTAGAATCTTCCCAGCACTCAACTATCCTCATCTCCTTCGTTGGGAGGGGCTTAACTTCAGTCAGGGTGAACTTCTTAGAGAAGAAGGAACGGGACAAGAGTTTCCCTCTGAGGGAGGTCTGAGAAAGGACTGCCCTAGCCCCCTCAGAGGAGGCATCCATTTCTACAAAGAAGGTGCAAGATGTATCAGGCCATTGCAATTTGGGAGCCAATAGGAAGGCCTCCTTAAGCTTTGAGGTGGCTAGCTGAGCTTCAGTTGATCAGTTGCGGGTGCCTACTCCCTTGTGAGTGAAGGCAGTGAGAGGTGTCATAAAGCTGGAGTAATTTTGGATAAATTGCCAGTAATAGTGAAGCCCAGGAATCTCTGAAGGGCCTAAAGGCCCATGAGTTGCAACCAGTCCTAGATTGCTTCAGATTTGCCTGGTCTATCTGATGGCCAGAAGACGAAACTATATATTCCAAAAAAGGAAGGGAATTCTCCCTTAGGTGCTGCAGCACTGTCTTGATGTGAATTTGGTGCTTGGACAGGGAGGTAGAGAAAACCACCAGGCTGGACATAATCGGGTGATCCTGCTCTTATAGGGGGGACACCCATGCCAATGCTTGCCTGGACAGGAGAGAAACAATGAAGGTAACCTTGATAAAGTTGGTCAGAAAGATGGTGGGCTGGAGTTTGAAGTTCATCAAATATTGATTAATGAAACCCCAGCAGGCCTTAGGGAGGCATCGCGACTTGAGGCTGAGACACCGGGAAGTCAGAGGCAGGACCACTGGGGTGGGCCCTGAATGACTTGGCACCACTGGCGCGGCAGTATGCATCACCATCAGCTCTGCACAAACCCAGTTAAAAGTAACCATCAGTTGTTGTAACTGAGCCTGCTGTTGTTGGACCACCTGGGCTAGGTCTTGAAGGAATTGAAGAGGCAGCTTGTCAGCTAACCTCGTGGCTTTGGCAAACTGTCATTGTTGGGGAAGGTGAGCCCTTGGGCTGTGATGAGGTTGGTTCTACCTGAGCGGCGTAAGCGCCAAGCAGGCCCTTGTCAACAGTTGGTGACAGGACCACCTAGTAGAGTCCAGGAGCTGGAGAAGGCAGGATCTGTCTTAGACTGGCTGAAATGTAGGACTAGGCAGAACCTAGCAGACTGGCTGGAACATGACAGGGGTGGTCTATAGTTTGGCTCTTAAAAGAGCCCTTGGGGACACCCGGATAAGTCAGGGTAGAAAGTGGCTTTTAAGAGAGCCCTTTGGGGCTGGTCCAACAGATTCAAGGCCAGGAAGTAGCTGGAATGAACAGCAAGGCTGGAGACAGGAACAAGCAGGGCTGGATGACTGGAACAAGCAGGGCTGGAAGGCTGGAAAAAAACAGAGCTGGAAGACTGGAATAAACAGGGCTGGAACAAGCAGGACTGGAAGCAGGGACAAGCAGGGCTGGAAGCAGGAACAAACAAGGCTGGAACAAGCAGGGCTGGAAGCAGGAACTGGCCAGGCAAAGAACACTAGAGAAGCACAACTCTAGAAGCCTGTTGCTGAAGCACTGTTAAATATTTCTTAGCCAGAAAGTGAGATCATCTGTCAGCGTCCCATCTAGAGCTGTAAAAGGGAAGTGCAGCAACCAGGAAGTAAAGATTCACAATACTTTAGGCACGGAATGCTGCAGGACTCTAGTGGGTTTTCTGAAACAGGTGAGGGGCATGACAATACATCTTTTGGCCCAAATCTCATATCATTTTTGTCGCCTTCCTCTGAACCACCTCAGGTCTTTTAATGTACAGCGCTGTGTACATCTAGTAGCGCTATAGAAATGATAAGTAGAAGTAGTAGATAATGTCCTTAGTGAGATATGGCCTCCAAAACTGAACACAATTCTCCTAACAGGGCCTCACCACAACTTGTATAATGACATTAACCTCCTTTCTTTTTCTAGATATGCCTCTCTCTATACAACCTAACATCTTTCTGGCTACAGCCACCGCCTTGTCACATTGTTTCACTACCTTACAATCCTCTGACACTATTACTCCAAAGTACCTCTCCCAGCCTATGCTTATCAGCACTCAATCCCTAGCAAAAACAATTCTTTTCAGTTTCTACACCCCATGTGTATCATGCTATATTTCTTTGCATTACATTTTAACTGCCAAATATTAGACCATTATTCTAATTTTTGTAGATCACTTCTCATGTTTTCCACTCCCTCTGGGATGTCCACTCTGTTGTAAATCTTCATGTTGTCTGCAAAAAAGGCAAGCTTTCCCTTCTAACCCTTTGTCAATGTCACTCACAAATATGTTGAATAGAATCGGCCCCAGTACAGATGCTTGTAAACTAAAAATAGAAGACGTATGCTTATATTTTATATGCATAATCTACAATAAAGATGTTTTAATTGTTCAAGCAATGTGATTGATTGTTTCCACTTATGTTATATAAAAAATGGCTTCCATCTATCTCAGCTGGATAGCTCTGGAGTCAGCTTGACTTAAGAACTTTATTGCAGCAAAAGAAAGACTGTGGTCACTTAAATATCAATATAAATATTTATATATTGGAACTATTTCATGCAAAGCTGCATAGAGCCAGCCTTTGTAAGAAAGAACATGCACTTTAGACTTCTGCTGACATCTTGAAATGAAGGTATGAGTTAATGTATGCCATGGTTCTCTTATATTAATTTTAAAATGATGAGAATAGTATGATAACCTAAGATCTTGCCAGCAATTTATGGTTCTGTTTCATGGTGAAGTGCAGTTGTTCTATTTCAGTAAGCATGTCTCGGTTTTTGCACTGTATTATTTGTTGCTTTTGCTCAAGAAAGGTTATCCCAAGTATAACTGCCTTTTCCTATTCAACAGTCTATCTCTGCCATGGCTCATTTATGTGTGAGCATGACTGACTGAAACCAGCATTATCTACAAATGACAAGTGTCAGGCCTACAGTTCAATCAGCCTCTTCCTTAAGATAATGCCAAGGGTCTGATGTTTGAAGTAGAGGTACAATAAAGTGAAGAGAGACAGTCAGGGTCAAATTGATCCAATTCCCTCTACATAAAAAGGATTTTGTCTACAGTAATAGAAGAAAGCCTTTTTTCGCTCTCCAAACAAATTAGTGCTTAAACAAGGACTTAGCTTTCCACGAAAATGTAACTTGAAAATACTGAACTTTAAAAGTGTTCTGTTTGTTTGTTGATACTTTGACTTCCAGAGCTTTATGAATAGATATGCTGACCCCAAGAAAAGAGGTCAGGTATATTAAGTATTACTGCAGTAGCATAGAAACAGGAGATATCGGTTAGTACAGCTGACTCAGTACATTCAGCCTTTTCAGAACTGAGATTCAAGTAGTTTACAGTACTTGTGGTAGTAGCTATTAGTATTGTGGATGCCAAACATTCATTGTGCACAAAATTCAAAAGACTGTTATATTTCAAAAGCAGGTGACAATATAACTTAAAAATGGCATTGTTAAAAATAAAGAGGTTTTTTTACTAAGTTGTGGCAAAAAGTGGCCTTAGTGCACCCTTATGCAGATCTTTCCCACACGCTAAGGCCATTTTTACCACTGCTGTAAAAATACCTTTTTTTCTATTTCTTGCATTAATGGCCATGCTCAAATGTTGACATTAGCGTGTGGCCATTTTTAAAGATTACCACGTCAGCGCTTACCGCCACCTATTTCTTAGGCGTTAAGGGCTCCTACATAATCTGTGCACTAACTAGTTAGCGTGTGGTAATGTAGGTGCACTAACTTTTTAATGCAAGAATGCTCACTCTTCCCCCCACCTTAACTCATGCGCTCAACACTCACAATTACTGTAATTCATTTATTCAAATTGACCTTGGTGGTGACTATTTTCACGGGAACCACTCTGCTCATGGCTTGCATGCCTCCTCATTGGTCAATGTCCAACTTATCTATTTTATTTCCCAAACTTAATTTTAAATATTACTCTCAATACTTTCAGTTATCAAATCTGATTGAAATCAACTTAGCTTTGTTTTGCCCATTCTCATCCCCAGATTCGCTGCCAACACGGACCATGTCTCACTTGGCATTAAGCCAACTGCTTTATCAGGGTGCAGACCTAAGAACAATAATAATCAAATTAAAATCTATATAAATTGTAGATCTGAAACCCATAATCCATATACAGTAAAATTTACCTTACTGCAAATAGCCTACCATTAATCCTGTTTCCATTTTAAAATGGTGGCTGCAATGCTAACCCTTAATAACAATTTCATAGGTAGCTGGACAGCCTCTCCAAGCCCTCGCTCACATTAAAGAGGCCCAATCTAATTCCATGTTAAGGCCCCCAGAAGGATTGTGTTCAAAGTGGAAGAATGAGTGGAAGTATCTATAGTATCCCATTTGATTTTCAAGTATAGGGAGGATTTGACAGTGCATAACTGTTTTCAACAACGTCCCATTATTGCTTACACCAGAGGGAGAACTATAGGAGGCATTCTCACATATAAAAGGATAGACTATGTTCAACAGGATGACAATTCTTTGGGTTACTTTGGCTGTGATGGTTGTCAGTGGTGCAGGTCAGTGATTCAAGGCAGCCAGTGGGTAGTTCTGGATACTACTTGTAGGATATGCTAGACAGCCCACTACATGCAATACCTCTAACGTTATATATGTAATTCTTCGCCCATGCAATCTGGTGTATGTAGGTAGATCTAAAGAGCCATTAAATATAGATTGATAGAGCATAAATCACGTATTGGGTATCGGTGTGACACAGCACCTTTAGTACAACATTGGTTGAATAAAAACTATTTGATATCAGATATATTGGAGGAGAATAATAGGTAAAGTGGAGCTAGGAGTGGAGGGAGGGGATCATTTACAGTTACTTAATCACTCACGTGAGTGAGGGCTTTGATAGGCTCTCCAGCTGCCTATAAAATCGTTATTAAGGGTTAGTGTTGCAGCCGCCATTTTTAGAATGGAAACAGGATAAATGGTAGGCTATTTGCAGTGAGGTAATTTTTATTGTATATGGGTTATGGGTTTCAGATCTACAATTTATGTAGATTTTAATTCAGTTCTTATTGTTCTTAGGCCTGCACCCTGATGAAGCAATTGGTTTAATGCCAAGCAAAACATGGTCCGTGTTGGCAGCGGATCTGGGGATGAGAATTGGCAACACAAAGATAAGTTGATTTTACTCAAATTTAATAACTGAAAGTATTGAGAATAATATTTAAAATTATGTTTGGGAAATAAAATAAATAAGTTGAACATGGGCCGATAAGGAGGCATGCAAGCCGTGAGTAGAGTGGCTCCTGTGAAAAAAGTCGCCACTGAAGTCAAGTTGAATGAATGAATTTCAGTAATTGTGAGTGTTGAGTGCATGAGTTAAATTGGATATATGTGGCTCCCGCTTTTTAGAAGTTAATTTATTTTGACAAGTTAAAGTGATCACTCTTACACCCATGGCACACCTCCTAAAAATATATAAAATGTTTTTATGCTATTATTAATTCCACTGTACCCACATGTAGGTGCCCCCCTTCATCCCTAAGGGCTATGGTATTGGTGTACAGTTGTGGGTAGTGGGTTTTGGGGGGGATTTGGGGGGCTCAGCACACAAGGTAAGGGAGCTATGTACCTGGGAGCAATTTGTGAAGCCAACTGCAGTGCCCCCTAGTGTGCCCGGTTGGTGTCCTGCCATGTGAAGGGGACCAGTGCACTACAAATGCTGGCTCCTCCCATGACCAAATGCCTTGGATTTGGCCAGGTTTGAGATGGCCGCCATTAGTTTCCATTATCGGCGAAAACCAATGGCAGCCATCTCTAACGCCAGCGATCTCTAAGGGCAGGCCAAATGTTGAGATTTGGCCGGCCCCAACTGTATTATCGAAATGAAAGATGGCCGGCCATCTTGTTTCGATAATAGAGTCGGGTACGCCGCTCGATGGGGCCGGTGTTAGAGATGGCCACCCTTATTTTTTATTTATTACACTTGTATCCCACATTTTCCCACCTATTTGCAGGCTCAATGTGGCTTACAGAGACCTGTTATAGCATAACTATACCAGGTTAGAGAAAACAATTGGTATTACAAAGAGGTAAAGGAATACAGGTAGGTTTGAACAAGTCATTGTTGGAAAATACGTTCTGTGCCATTTTGGTTAGGTATTGTGTTGTCGTTAGCTATGGGTTTTCGTGGTAGGCTTTGCTAAAGAGGTATGTCTTCAGGGATTTGCGGCAATCGGTCAGTTCTTTGATCATTCTTAGGTTTATTGGAAGAGAGTTCCACATCTGCGTGCCTATATATGAAAAGCTAGATGCGTGTGTTAGTTTGTATTTTATTCCTTTGCAGTTGGGGAAGTGTAGGCTAAGAAAGGTGCCGGCCCCGTTCGATTATGCCCCTCCACGCTACTGTTAACCACAGTTATTAGTAACTAGATTTCATTGCATAAAATGGGATGTGTGCTAAAATAACTTGAGTTAGTGGTAAAATAATAACTATAACCCCTAAATGTAAGTAACTGCCTCATAGAGGTTCTCCCTAGAGTATTTACTTTACACAGTCCTTAAGTAATTAATTTTAGTTAACTCATGTCCATCTCTTCCAGTCTGTTTGTCTTTTCCTCTGTCTCCCAGCCTTGTATGGAAGGCCACCTTTCTGTAAACAATTCTCCTCTGCTTTCCTGTTCAACTTGCAATTCAGGGAAATTTCCTAGTCTGTCTTCTAAGCGTCTCCCTTCCTTGAGCTTGAGGCAGTATTTTATGTTATCTTATCCCAGAGGAACTCAGACTGCTCCCCTCTCTGCATCAGTATCAGCTGGGATGGCTTATTACTACTGCTGGGCACCTATTGGAGAAAAGCTCCTTCCCTCCCCCTCTATCTGAGTGCATGGAGTCTGTTCAACCCATAACTCAGGTTCTACTCAAGGCTGGAAAAACCCCCTCTCGGCTTCCCCCTCCTTTGGTTCAGTACTATGGCAGGGAACCTAGAGGACATCTGCTTCTCCCTGTTAAAATGCTTCTCTCAGAAAAACGAGCTGTGCAACCAATTTTCACTATCCAGTTTATATCTTTACACACCATCATCGTACTCAACTAATATGGTCCATCTAGTCTTATATTAGTTGAGTCCGATGATGGTATATAAAGATATAAACTGGATAGTGAAAATTATCTTTCTTTCTTTCTTTCTTTCTTTCTTTCTTTCTTTCTTTCTTTCTTTCTTTCTTTCTTTCTTTCTTTCTTTCTTTCTTTCTTTCTTTCTTTCTTTCTTTCTTTCTTTCTTTCTTTCTTTCTAGTGCTACATCAAATGGGCCAAAAGGAAGAGGATGCATCATATCAAGCTTACATGGGTCTGTATGGGCCAGAAAAACAAATTAGTAATAGTGTAGTTCCATGAGCCCAAATAGACCGGCAGAAAAAAGCATCATGAATGAGCTCTTCCATCTAGGGCTGCCTTCAGTTCTATTTAAGAGAATATATCCTCCTTTTCAGCTTCTTCTGGTGTATCCTCCATGTTTATTGATTTTTACGTAAATGCCTCCTTGTACATGGGGGAGGAATCCTTATATGTGCCTACAAGCAGCACACCTACCCACACAATGAAAGAAATAATCTCCTGTATATTAGTCAGTTTGAACACAAGGGGGTGCAAGAGAGAGCGAGAGACAAAGAGAGAGGCACCAGACACAGTGGTCTTACTCTGCCTAACTCTGCATGATCTCTTCTCTGTTTTCCTCTGGAACTTTCCATTCACTTTCTCTCCTGCACGTACTTTGAGTACCTGTAGGGCTACAATAGTGAGATATCTTCACCAAGGTCTATTCCCCTACTTCCTCAGTTAAGGGGGAGAGAAAGAACTTAGGACAGATAGAAAATGACTATCACTAAAATACAGGGTTCACTTTTGTTTAATAGCAGTTTCTTCATCAAGAAAGAAATTAAGAAGAAGGAGGAGGTAGCTTAATGCTAATCTGTGACCCACTTGATAATAGTATAGAATGCCAAATATAAGTGTCACTTTACTAAGAACATGAAGACAAAAGGCCTAATATTGAGTAGTGGTGGCAACCAACTTAATTTAAATGCCGGTGCTGGTATTTAAATATTTATATTCAATGCCACTATACAAAGTCAGCAACACTGAATATGCACATTGTGCAATTACCATCACCACCACAATGAGTTTAGTTTAGGCCTGCAATTTAACAGAAACAGATATGAAAAGATAGAGGCACAGTAGGCCAGGAAGTTTTCTTGTTGTGTTTTTCTATTTATGTCATTTCTTATGTGTAGATTTTTGTTTTCTGCCTTAGGGATCCTTTTACAAAGCTGCATTACTGATTAGCTGTGCACTGAATGTGGAGAAGCCAATTCAGTTTTCATGGGCTTCTTCACATTCGGCGCATGCTAATCGGTAGCGCCGCTATGTCAACGAAGCCCTTAATGTTTCATTGGTTTGCTAAAGTAATTAAACTATTGGAAAATAAAAAGGAAAAGATGGAGGCACAGGTGATGCATGTAAAATAATAGAGTACCAGAAAGAAGCACAATAATAATAATAATGATAATTATCTAATTTTAGAAGTGTACTTCAATATCTTATAACTCATTTTTTTGATTACTGTAATAGTCTTTTATTGAGTTTACCAAAACATTTTTGTTGAGATCCCTTCAGGTAGCTCAAAATGCTACTGCTTGTGTAATCCCAAAAAACAACAAGGCGAACGATCTGCAAAATCCAATATGGAAAAAGAAGCCAGCAGATCAATATAACATCAGAAAGATTTTATTGAAGATACTGCATGTAAACAAATTGCCCGACACAGGCCGTGTTTCGCCCACCAAGGGCTGCGTCAGATTCATTTTTCAGCGTGTCTATAAAAATGCTGTTTAAAAGTTTTGCCGAAAATGGACGAGCGGCAAAATCAAAACTGGCACACATCCATTTTGGATCTGAGACCTTTCCACCAGGCATTGACCTAGTGGTAAGGTCTCACGTGTTAACTGGGCAGCAATGACCTACACGCATCCATTACGCGTGACAGAAAATAAAATTTTCGGACGAACACCAAAAATGAAATTACCGCAAGGGCTATGCAGTAGCCAGGTAGTAACTCCATTTTGTCATGCGTTGGGCGCACGTGGGCACCTACGCGGCTTAGTAAAAGGGCCCCTGAGATTGCAGCAACGCTGCTCTCAGAAAAACAAGCTGTGCAACCAGTTTTCACTATCCACAGTTTATATTTTTACACACCATCATCGGACTCAACTAATGTGCGTATTTACATAAATTTTGTGTACTAAATAATAAAGGTATAATAATGTGTACCACAAATAAATAAATAAATAGTCTCACACTGAAATATGTTGCAGTCAAAGACTTATACAATCAATTGTCAAGTCAATGAGTCGGTGACCATGTCAATGTATATATCATCCAAACACTAATGTCAATATCTCGATAGCACTTATCTTAATAAAAAGTCTGTACTGCCCCTGACCTGCCCAGTTTTAAATGGGAGGTCAGAGAGGTCAGAGCCACTATTCTGTGGCACTGGCCAGTTTAGTGCAGCTGAATATTGGGGTTAGGCGGCCACAGGCGATTTAAGCGGGCATGAGCCTCTCTTGCCTGCTTAAATTGCTTTGAATATTGGGCCCATAAATGTTTAGTAAAAGGACTCCTAAATATTTTGCTTTTTGTTGATAGTTACTTGATGCTAGGGTCCGCCACCGGAGTCAGCTCCCAATAAAAAGATCTAGATGCCATTGTAGACAATATGCTGAAATGTTCTGCCCAGTGTGTGGTGGCAGCCAAAAAAGCAAACAGGATGCTAGGAATTATTAGGAATGCTATAATGCCTCTGTATTGCTCCATAATGCGACTTCAACTTGAGTATTGCGTTCAGTTCTGGTCACCGTATCTCAAAAAAGATACAGAATGATAAAGGGGATAGAACTCCTCTCGTATGAGGAAAGGCTAAAGAGGTTAGGGCTCTTCAGCTTGCAAAAGAGACAGATGAGGGGAGATATGATTGAAGTCTACAAAATCCTTAGAGGTGTAGAACGAGTAGAAGTGAGGCTCCTGCCCATTTAAATTGCTTGTGCCTGCTCAACTGGTAATAATCTGTGGCGCTTAACCAGTCACTGCCACTTAATATTGGCACTCACCGGCCATGTCCCAAGTGGGCAGGCCAGGGGCAGTACAGGAGCCAGGAAGTATACAAGTGCTGGCAATATTCAGTTCTAGCACCTGCATAACTAACTGGGCATGTAGGTCCACATAAAAAACAGTCATAATTTTGTCCCGTTAGCTATGTGGGTGCCAGCACTGAATATCAGCTGGTACATGCATAATCTCTGGGACTGGCTCCCTCCTATCCCCAAGGGTAAGCAACCCTCTTCCTCCCCCAACAGGCAACTCCCCTCCCTCCAACCCCTCCAGTCAAAATAGCCTTCCGCAGGCCTAACTAAGTGCTATGGTGGTCTAGCAGGGTAATGGAGCAAGAGCAAACCCCACTCACTCCTGCCCCAAGTGGCTCCATGCTAAAAATGGCCACCATGACTTCTAGTGGTAGTCTTGTGGTACTGTGAGACTACCAATAGAGGTCGCAGAGGCCATTTTTAACATAGAGCCACTATGGACAGGAGTGTGTGGGTTTCGCTCCTATACCTATTGCCCCACTAGACCACCATGGCATTCAGGTAGGCCCAGGGGGGGAGGCCCATTCTGACTGGGGGTAGGTGGGAGGGTGTTGCTTACTTAGGGGAGAGGGTGAGGGACATGAATACAACAATTATGCAGGTCCCGGAAGATGTTCAGCTGAATATTGGCTGAGACAAGCATAAGTGCCAGCAGCCTCACACATTCCAGTCAGCAACCAATATTTAACGCTGGTGCCCAGACATGGCCCAGCATTTAATGTTGGGGCCTAATTCTGCCCACTGTGGTCAGTATTTAAAAAACTGTTGACCGCCGCTGGCTGAATATTGACTGGTCACCCATTATTAACTTCCACTCTAAATGTTTTAAGGTGCACTAATGAACTCAATGTGCACTAATGAATGCTAATTTCTACTGTCTGGGGAGGGGGAAGTAAAAATAGCTGTACCAGGACAATAGTGCATAAAATTGCCATGCTTAGACTGGAGTGCATGGGAAGCGGCATGATCCAGCAACTAGTGGCCCAGAATAACCTTGAATTCTAAGACAGCAAAACCACTTTAGTAATTGGACAGACTTTATTGACTGTAGAAAATTGCAACCTTGTGCCTTCTAACCACATTTAATTTTTTATCTGGCAGAGAACAGTTTTGTTGAGGTTTTATGATAACAACTTGACCCAAAGCATGGAATGACATGCAGCGTCAAATGAGTTCAGTATCTGGCTACTGCTTCCTTTGTGAAATGATCTTCTCACAGTAGGATGTTGACATGCAGCATAAGAAAAAAAAAGTGTTGACTGCATTCAGCATTTTAAATCCTGCACACTGTTTTCTTACTGTTGATATTAAAGGAGATCAGACCTTATAATTGCTGCTCTCCACAGCACTAACATTATTTTAATATACTCATGCTTCTTTTCCAAAATATGTTTATTGATTTTTGATATTCAAAATGCAGTAACTGATGCGATAAGAGAACAAGAACAAAAGTTTCACATGAGTATTACTACAGGAGAACAGTAAGGGGCCTATTTACTAAGCCGCGTAAGCGTCTACACGAGCCCAACGCACACCAAAATGGAGTTACCGCCCGACTACCGTATGGTTCTTGCAGTAATTTCATTTTTGGCGCATATCCGAAACGCTCGTCTGAAAAATATTTTTTATTTTTGGGTGTACGTAACGGGCAGGTGTCAAGTGGCATTTGGCGCACATAGGTCAGTACCGCCCGGTTACTGCGTGAGTCTTTACTGCTAGGTCAATGGCTAGTGGTAAGGTCTCAGACCCACAATGGACGCACGGCAATTTTCATTTCACCGCACTTCCATTTTCAGCAAAAAAAAAGGCCTTTTTTATAGGCGTGCTAATAAATGGATCAGCGCGTGCCCAAAATCCATGCCTACACTACTGCAAGCCATTTTTCAATGCTCCTTAGTAAAAGGACCCCTAAGATAGGTAAGAAAATGACATAAAAATAGATGACAAAAGTGGAAAACATACAACTATATATTTCTTGGGTTACCGAATTGCATTTTTAAATATATTATTTACTCTTTTCTGTTTACCTGCCAAACTATGTAATTTTGCTAAACTCATAATAGTCCTAAACAGTTTTATTGTGGTACTAGTTGCAGATTATAAATCAAAACAAAGAAGGCACACTTCGCAGTGCAGCAAAAAACATGAAGTGGACGATTGTGGCAGAAGATTCTTTATTTAACATACAAATGGCTTGACACGGATCGAAGCCTGCCTCAGGAGTCAAATGTTATCCAAAACACAATCAAACCATAAATCTTAAAATAAATAATGGACGACAAATAGTACGAAAAAAACAAATATACATTTGTCTGCCAAACTATATAATTTTGCTAAATTCATGACAGTCCTAAACGGTTTTATTGCAGTAATAGTAGTAGATTATAAATCAACATTAAAAAATGTTAGTCAGCCACATCACACCAGCAAATGTATTTCTTAATATTCAAATAATACACATGGAATAATATGATGGAAAACTGTAATATTGGTGGTAAGCAAGCACCATAGAGTTTTTAACATCACTGAATACAGGCAGTTCAGAAAACCTCAAATGCTGACTCTAAAACAAGAGAAATATGGAAATTAGAAGGGGATTATTTTTAGCTAATCACACATGAATTTTACAGCATAACGAGCAAAAATTTAGACTCCCACTGTACACTAGATATTGTTTTATTAACATCACATCATTGGTAATATCTTCCTCTGATTCTGGATTCTGTCTGATCATTCTTTTAGATGTCTCACCAGATTTTGAGCAAACTCTTGCTGAGATGTGTGTGACAAGGAGAAAAATCCCAGTATGCAAAAGAGAAGGTTTGTGTCACAGCTCAGGCAAGATCAGTCACACGTATTATCATAAAGGTCACAACAGAGTGACAGAACACAGAGATACTTATATGTTTGATTAAAGTTTTACACCCTTCACAAATTCATATAATCTGTGCTATTTTATAGGAATGAGCTCTTTCTATATTACCCTCCATTCAATTAACCATTCCAGTGGATTGGTTATTGTAGAAACACCTCACACTGCTCAATGGAATTTTATTTTAAATCTGTATAAAAGCAATCTCTTGGAATATACATAAAAAGCACATATAACTCCTATTCATATAAAAGTCACCAAAAATTGCTTGTGCAAATTTGAGTGCATGCCCAATTTGCATGTGAATTTAATTGAATAATCAACCAATCAGTGCCCATAATTGGCTTGTCAACAAGCAACTATTGGCACTAATTGAAATCAATTAACATGCATGCATATAAATTTAGGCATGTGATTCACGACTAAATTTTACGTGCATCCCAGAAAGGGGGGCATGGAAACGGGAGGGTCATGGGTGTGTGGATTCCAACTATGCATGTAATTATAGGGAAAGTGAATGGGACTTGATATACTGCTTTTCTGTGGTTTTTGCAGCTACATTCAAAGCGGTTTACATAGTATATACAGCTACTTATTTGTACCTGGGGCAATGGAGGGTTAAGTGACTTGCCCAGAGTCACAAGGAGCTGCAGTGGGAATTGAACCTAGTTTCCCAGGATTAAAGTCTACTGCATTAACCACTGAGCTACTCCTAGGAGGTTCCACATGTAAATTTAGATGGGGGCATTTGCATCATGTTTTCATTGGTGCAAATGGACGTTCCTAAATTTATGTACTTCCCCTGTACTTTTAATTGCCAATCTATAAACCGCGCCTAACTTAATCATTTTTTTGTGCCGATTTTATAGAATTCACCCCATAATCTCTCTTAACAATGAGGAAGAATCACTACCACCAAAGTATTACTGGACAAAAGACTCCATTACATACAACTGGGTACCCTACCAAGGGGGCGGTGAACGTGGCCTAACTAAAAGAAAGCTTAGTAAAAGGACTTCTAAGGGTGCATATTCTTTGTCACCTCTCCCTGTTTCTTACCTTTCCTTGTCAGTGCATCTTCATTTCTTTTTGCTTCACTTCAAACTTCTGAATTTACTTTCTTCTAAAATCTATCTTAGTTTAGTTTATTGGGTACTTGATATACTGCCTTTCAGTGTGAGAATCAAAGCAGTTTTCAACAATTAACATATGGGAAATCCATGGAAAAGAACTACAATATAGAATAGGATGGGGGGGGGGAAGTGAAGTGGAGAAAAGGATAAGGGGACCTGGGAAGTCACGCTACTGAGTGCTAGCCCCAGCAAACCTAACGTACATCGGGGAAAGCCAGGGCAAAAAGATAGGCTTTCAAAGAGGCCCTAAACCGAATGTAGGAGCAGTTGGCTCTCATGTCAGCAGGGAAAGAGTTCCAAAGAGAGGGAGCAGTACAGAAGAATCTAGAATAATGAGCGGAATGATGTCCTTTCTTTTCTTTTTGTCCTCTTTTTCTTCTGTCTCTGATAAGGATGGACATTACTTTAGGGCACATTCAGTTCTTTAGTGCATTTTAAAATTTTAAGGTGCATAAAATCAATTTAATGTGTATTAACCTGTGAATTCATATGCATACAATTGATTTGTGCACATTAAAAAGTTCTAACAAACATTTAAAAATATTTATTACAGTGAATGTGTGAAACAAACTGAAAAAAACAGGGGCAAAAGTCCAATTATTGCCCAAAATAAACCAAATATTTTCCATGCACATCCTTAATCTATACATACAGTGGGGGAAATAAGTATTTGATCCCTTGCTGATTTTGTAAGTTTGCCCACTGACAAAGACATGAGCAGCCCATAATTGAAGGGTAGGTTATTGGTAACAGTGAGAGATAGCACATCACAAATTAAATCCGGAAAATCACATTGTGGAAAGTATATGAATTTATTTGCATTCTGCAGAGGGAAATAAGTATTTAATCCCTCTGGCAAACAAGACCTAATACTTGGTGGCAAAACCCTTGTTGGCAAGCACAGCGGTCAGACGTCTTCTGTAGTTGATGATGAGGTTTGCACACATGTCAGGAGGAATTTTGGTCCACTCCTCTTTGCAGATCATCTCTAAATCATTAAGAGTTTCTGGGCTGTCGCTTGGCAACTCGCAGCTTCAGCTCCCTCCATAAGTTTTCAATGGGATTAAGGTCTGGTGACTGGCTAGGCCACTCCATGACCCTAATGTGCTTCTTCCTGAGCCACTCCTTTGTTGCCTTGGCTGTATGTTTTGGGTCATTGTCGTGCTGGAAGACCCAGCCACGACCCATTTTTAAGGCCCTGGCGGAGGGAAGGAGGTTGTCACTCAGAATTGTACGGTACATGGCCCCATCCATTCTCCCATTGATGCGGTGAAGTAGTCCTGTGCCCTTAGCAGAGAAACACCCCCAAAACATAACATTTCCACCTCCATGCTTGACAGTGGGGACGGTGTTCTTTGGGTCATAGGCAGCATTTCTCTTCCTCCAAACACGGCGAGTTGAGTTCATGCCAAAGAGCTCAATTTTGTCTCATCTGACCACAGCACCTTCTCCCAATCACTCTCGGCATCATCCAGGTGTTCACTGGCAAACTTCAGATGGGCCGTCACATGTGCCTTCCGGAGCAGGGGGACCTTGCGGGCACTGCAGGATTGCAATCCGTTATGTCGTAATGTGTTACCAATGGTTTTCGTGGTGACAGTGGTCCCAGCTGCCTTGAGATCATTGACAAGTTCCCCCCTTGTAGTTGTAGGCTGATTTCTAACCTTCCTCATGATCAAGGATACCCCACGAGGTGAGATTTTGCGTGGAGCCCCAGATCTTTGTCGATTGACAGTCATTTTGTACTTCTTCCATTTTCTTACTATGGCACCAACAGTTGTCTCCTTCTCGCCCAGCGTCTTACTGATGGTTTTGTAGCCCATTCCAGCCTTGTGCAGGTGTATGATCTTGTCCCTGACATCCTTAGACAGCTCCTTGCTCTTGGCCATTTTGTAGAGGTTAGAGTCTGACTGATTCACTGAGTCTGTGGACAGGTGTCTTTCATACAGGTGACCATTGCCGACAGCTGTCTGTCATGCAGGTAACGAGTTGATTTGGAGCATCTACCTGGTCTGTAGGGGCCAGATCTCTTACTGGTTGGTGGGGGATCAAATACTTATTTCCCTCTGCAGAATGCAAATAAATTCATATACTTTCCACAATGTGATTTTCCGGATTTAATTTGTGATGTGCTATCTCTCACTGTTACCAATAACCTACCCTTCAATTATGGGCTGCTCATGTCTTTGTCAGTGGGCAAACTTACAAAATCAGCAAGGGATCAAATACTTATTTCCCCCACTGTAAGTGTCTTTTGATCACATTTATACTGCACAGCAACCTTCCACATATGCAATCTTCCCCATGCCTAATATCTGTGCAGTACCAAACACCTGCCCGACACAGTTAATGGTCAACAGCTGTATTCATCCAGTATCTAGGAAAGCACATGCAGGGTAATTCAAGAAAGTACACACTTACAGTTATGCATCAATTACACATGCAAGTCATTAGAATAAAAGCATATATGCGCACATGTGCACACATACGCCAAAATTCTACCTAAATGATATTCTGTAAATATGCTTTTATTTATATATTTATTTATTTCCAGAACTTTCTATACTACACTAAGGGGTCTTTTTACTATGCCGCAGTAATCTGCATCAGGACCTATAGGAATAAAATGGGCCCTGCTGCAGATAACTCGGTTAAGTTTTAGTACAAGACCCCCCCCCCCTGATGTTTAGAGTCAGATAGACTCTCCGAACGCCTGTTTAAAAAGCCAGATTTTTAATTCAGTCTTAAAATTTGTAAAAGAAGTGTTGCTATGGAGAGAAAGTGGGAGATTATTCCAAGTGTGTGAGGAGAGAATGAAAAAAAGCACTGCATTGTGTAGATTCCAGATAGGCTAATCTTGGGCTGGGTAGGACTAAAGAGACCTAGAAGGGCAGTAAGGAATAGTCAAATGGGAAAGATAATCAGGAACTCCAATTTGGAAAGCCTTAAAGATAAGCAGGATTTGTTAGCATGATGAACACAGCATAGCAACCTGATGGTAAGCATACAGGAGGAGTCTGGGTGAAGTACAAAGTTACACATGTAACACAGCATACTGTATATTACATGTGTATCTCTATGGCTGGCATAAGTACTTGTGCCAAAATTATAGCCATATATTTTTGCAGTATTCTATAAAAGAAAGTAGGTGCCTCTGTTCCATTATAGAATAGACTCTGTGTGACCGATATCCAGACTGCAGGAGGCAGCCCGTCTAATTCCTGTGGTTGACGGTGAGCCTGGATATTCAATGCCGGGCCGTTTCCAGTGACTGGTATTGAATATCTGGTTTATTTGTGGCTGGTTTAAACTTAACCAGCCAAGTCAGTATTCAGCGCTGGCTGGTTAAGTTTAAACCGGCCAAAGATAGACATGCAATTTGGCAACCCAATTTGACCACCAAACTTAGTCGGTGATGCGTTGAATATTCACAGATGGCCAGTTACATCTTGCAATATAACCAGTTAGGCACTACGGGCCAGATTCTATATAAGGTGCCTAAAAAATCTGTGCAGAAAACATTTCTGCCTAAGTGCATTCTATAAGTGGTGCCTAGATTTAGGCGTGGTATATAGAATACACTTAGCTCATATCCCAGCACCTAAAACTATGTGTCTCCATTTACACCAAGAAAAATGTGGCATAAATCCCTGCTTGTAGATTTACACACACTGGGCCATATTGTATAACTACGAGCGTAAATTTTGGAATGCCCACAAAACACCCATTTCTCCGCCCATAGCCATGCCCCTTTTGAACTACATGTATTAGAATTTAAGTGCAGTTCATTATAGAATACACTTAGCGAGCTGTGTGTGTAAATTCTAATTATTGCCAATTACATAGTAACATAGTAGATGACGGCAGAAAAAGACCTGCATGGTCCATCTAGTCTGCCCAACAAGATAAACTCATATGTGCTACTTCTTGTGTATACGTTACCTTGATTTGTATCTGCCATTTTCAGGACACAGACCATAGAAGTCTTGCCCAGAACTAGCCCCATTTTCAGGACACAGACCGTGGAAGTCTTACCCAGAACTAGCCCCATTTTCAGGACACAGACCGTAGAAGTCTTGCCCAGAACTAGCCCCACCACCCAAACACCAGCCCCGCCTCCCAATCTCGGCTAAGCTTCTGAGGATCCATTCCTTCTGCACAGGATTCCTTTATGTTTATCCCACGCATGCTTGAATTTCGCTACCGTTTTCATCTCCACCACCTCCCGTGGGAGGGCATTCCAAGTATCTACCACCCTCTCCGTGAAAAAATACTTCCTGACATTTTTCTTGAGTCTGCCCCCCTTCACTCTCATATCATGTCCTCTCATTCTACAGCCCTCCCATCTCCGGAAAAGGTTTGTTTGTGGATTAATACCTTTCAAATATTTGAACGTCTGTATCATATCACCCCTGTTTCTCCTTTCCTCCAGGGTATACATGTTCAGGTCCGCAAGTCTCTCCTCATACGTCTTGTAACGCAAATCCCATACCATTCTCGTAGCTTTTCTTTGCACTGCTTCCATTTTTTTTACATCCTTAGCAAGGTACGGCCTACAGAACTGAACACAATACTCCAGGTGGGGCCTCACCAACGACTTATACAGGGGCATCAACACTTCTTTTCTTCTGCTGGTCACACCTCTCTCTATACAGCCTAGCAACCTTCTGGCTACGGCCACCGCCTTGTCACACTGTTTCGTCGCCTTCAGATCCTCAGATACTATCACCCCAAGATCCCTCTCCCCATCCGTAACTATCAGACTCTCACCGCCTAACACATACTTCTCCCGTGGATTTCTATTCCCTAAGTGCATCACTTTGCATTTCTTCGCATTGAATTTTAAATGCCAAACCTTAGACCATGCTTCTAGTTTCCGCAGATCCTTTTTCATGTTTTCCACTCCCTCCCCGGTGTCCACTCTGTTACAAATCTTAGTATCGTCCGCAAAAAGGCAAACTTTATCTTCTAACCCTTCGGCAATGTCACTCACAAATATATTGAACAGAATTGGTCTCAGCACCGATCCCTGAGGCACTCTACTACTCACCTTCCCCTCCTCCGAGCAAATTCCATTCACCACCACCCTCTGGTTTCTGTTCGTCAACCAGTTCACCACTTCAGGTCCTATCTTCAGCCTATCCAGTTTATTCAAGAGCCTCCTGTGGGGAACCGTGTCAAAAGCTTTGCTGAAATCTAAGTAGATTACGTCCATAGCACGTCCTTGATTCAATTCTCCAGTCACCCAGTCAAAGAATTCAATGCGATTCGTTTGACACGATTTCCCTTTGGTAAAACCAATTAGTTCTCATTATTGCTTGTTAAGTGCAGTTATCAACGTCGATTATCTTGTTAAGCCAATTAAGTTACTCGCGTTGTTATTGAATACACCTGGATTTTGGCGCAAATCTCTAGGCGCACTATATAGAATCCATCAGTAAGGGCTGACCATGCATATTTGGCAGGAGATAATTGGCTATCTCCCGCTGAATATTTGCGGATAGCCCGATAAGTGGTATTTAACTGGTTAGGAGCCGTTCCTGGCTGGTTAAAAAGAGCTGAATATCGGGAGGTATATCTGTATCTTCCTAAAATTATTCAAAGCGAAGCAGATAAAAAAATGTAAAACATTAAAAACACATTTATTTAAACAGGCATTTGAAAATAGCTAGAAGTGTTAAGGATAGTGACAGTGCAGTCTGCAGGAAATAGCAGAATTTGTAGGGTAACTTATGGTTTGAATCACCTTGTTATGAATGAGATAGACTTTTCTATTCGATAATGGAGTTCTTTTATTTTATTTTACTCATTGGATGTTATTTTAGATTTTACATTATTTGTTAATTGATATATTTTATTGTGAACCACTTAGGTCTATATAAGAGAAGTGGTATATCAAATATAATAAAACATATCCAGATGCCCTTGACCCCCATGTGCCATTCATGTGTTCTCCTCATAAGGTCAGAATGGCCCATGCAGCATGCTCTGCTCCACTACCTCAACAGAGCCTGAAAACAACCCACTGGCAATTTTTGGTACCCTGGCCCTAGGATCCCTATTAGGTCCTGAAAACAAGTAGCAAAATGGTGTTACAAACTGTTCCAGGAAAAATTAAGCTCTGAGCAAGGATCATTTGGGATTCTTTTACATCTCAAAGTGATCCTTTGGTCAGATATATCTTTACGGTGGTCCCCAAACCTGGTCCTGGAGGCACACCAGTCAATCAAGTTTTCAGGATATCCACAATAAATATTCATGAGAGAGATTTGCATGCACTGGCTCCACTACTTGCAAATCTCTCTCATAAATATTCATTGTGGATATCCTGAAAATCTGACTGATTGGGGTACCTCCAGGACCAGGTTTGGGAACCACTGTCTTAATATACTGTGCTGTAATGGTGTGGTTTCATATTATTCACAGTACCACCAAAACTTACTGCACCTCTAAATGCTCCAGCACTATTCAGATAGTACGGGCACAGGTCAAGGGCATTTTGCTTAGCTATACATATAGCAATGATAGTCAGTCACTATCTGCACTGGTTAGTGGAGGAGTGGCCTAGTGGTTAGAACACTGGTCTTAACATCCACCTGTTCAAATCCCACTGCTGCTCCTTGTGATCTTGGGCAAGTCACTTAACCCTCCATTGCCTCAGGTACAAACTTAGATTGTGAGCCCTCCTGGGACAGAGAAATATCCAGAGTACCTGAACGTAACTCACCTTGAGCTACTACTGAAAAAAGTGTGAGCAAAATCCAAATAAAAAAAATTATAATAAAATAATTTAGGCTGTAATTAAATTACGCTGCTCAGTTATATGAAAAGTAGCTGAACATCGCTGCCATATACTACCAGTGGTCAATGGTCTTTACATATATACATGTTTTTTTAAAACAATGCAGCCAGTGTTTGAAAAAAAACCCACTGACTACTGCGGCTGCATTTTGACCCAAGTTATATTAAAATTAAATCAAATTTCTCCATACAGGTTAAAACTTGCAAAAATATTACCAAAATTATGAAATTGACTTATAGATCTAAATCTACAATCTGCAGTTGACCAGATACTGCTTGCTTTTCTCTTTGGGTTAATGAGCAATGTATTTTCCATTGTCTCGGAGCTAATGCTATTGTATAGCACCTGTGAATTCTTTGTCATGATATAACTGGCATTCATTATTAGCCACTTATTGCATAATGCAAAGCCTGTCCTTTGTGACTGGTATGTGTCGTGGGGAAAAGAGTTGAAGCAGACAGAAATAATCCACTGTCCCTTGAAGCTATGTAAGAATTTGCAAAAGGTCTCTCTGCAATTAAACATATACCCTGTTTCCATAGCTTGAGGGCACTGTCAGAATCAAAAATACACACTGTTTGCATGTCACTACATCATGCATGGGCAGTCATGCACCAATGATGAATCCATCAGAAGAGGACTTTAATCTAGACAATGTAAAATTCAATATGGTAAAGGGACAGCACCAATATTTCAAAAACTAACTTGAAAAATAGAAGAGCAGATTAATCATGCTCTTTATGTATTGCACATATTAGCTGTATACTGTAGGGGGAATAATATTCATGATAATATTCAAACTAATTTATGGGAAGATTAAATTTTAATGAGATGGATCACATTATTTCTATTTACATGTTTATTGCTCATGCAAAATATGCTGCAACTGAATAATGCAGGTTCAATTTCACTCAGCATCAATGCTGAGCTACATTAGGACTGTAGAGAACAAACGTAGAAGGCAAGTTTGTGCTTTCCAATGAGTAGAAAGAATGGAGGGGAAAACTAAAAATTCAGCAAACTTAGGGGTTCTTTTACTAAGCAGCGCTACAAAGTGACCAGCACTATCCCCAGTGCTGGTCTTTCCCACATGCTGAAGCCACTTTTAGCACAGCGGTAAAATGGCCCCATATTCCATTTATCTTATTAATGGCCACAAACTAATTTTCCCATTAGCTCATGGTCATTAATGCTTGTACCCTTATCACCACCTATTGTGTAGGTGGTAAGGGCTCATGCGCTAACCACGTGCTAATCAGTTAGCGCAAGATGATGTAGCTGCGCTAACCAATTAGCACAGAACACGCCTACTCTCAGCCCCCAAACATACCCCCAGTACTAAAAAATAAATTCTAGTTTTTACATGTGGGTAGTGTGTGCCGATCCCAAAACTACCACAGGATGCCTGAGTATGCCCCATGGAAATGCTTTTTAACCTGTGGTAAGCATGCGTTGGTGCTTACTGCAGCTTAGTAAAAAGGATCCCTTGAAAAAAGGGAGCAGTTTCTTAGAAGAGAGCTATAGCAAAGAAAAGAAAGGTGCCCTCTGAGATACTGGAAACTGTCACAAGGTGCAAGGCTGGTGTTATACTAGATTACAGTCTTCCTGTATTCCAAGCCTGGATTTCCACTGAGCAAACACAAATTTCCAGATCTTGCAAGGGGAAACCCTAGTGCTGAAAGACAGTAAAGATACGGAAATGGCAAAAGCCAAAAGGATGATTGGGGAACATAGAGGATTGGCCAACGGTGAAAAGGAAATTATAGTACCTCTGTATAAGGCTCTATTGAAACCTGATTTGGACTGGCACGCTGCAACATTGTTGTATAGATATATTTATTTGGCAAGACCAAACCTTTGAACAAAGAATTGTCTTGATCTGGTTAGTTAAGAGTTTCTGCATGCAAGTCTACAAGTCCAAGATGCATCTAATACAAAGCCACATGGCAAATGAGAGGAAGCCCATTCAATTCCTAGGGGCTTCTTCTCATTTGCTACATGGGAATTGCTAGCGTGGCTTTGTAAAAGAAACCTAAAATCACTTAACTTATTTTACAGGTTTGTAAAGCCATCCCAAGGGTGTCTGATACCTCACTCTGTACCTGGACTAGTTTAGACCAGTTCCTCATTTCTTGTTTAACTGGACACAGATTTTGCCTTTTAGCCACCCTTTTATCCCAATTGACTCTTTACTACCCATCTTGTCCTCATCTATATATCTACTAAAAATGCATCTGTTTGTGAAAGTCTTTTTGACCACATAAAGACTTAGCTGATTGGCTCCTTTTTTTCTCTTTCTCTATTTTTCAGTTAGGACCATTCAATTGATCAGGTTTTACCCTCAGCTAGATAGAAAATCTTTAACATCATATTTATGTTATTTGAATGTTCTATTGCTTGCTTATTAGGCGTTTCATTGGCATTATGCTGACATCATATTATATCTATGTTATTTCAATATTAATTGGATGCTGTCTATTATGATATTGTACTGACATATTTCTAAGGTTACCTCATTTATTGTAGTTATGTATATATTTGGTCATTTTACTATTGTTATATTGTTAACAAAATTGTAAGTTTTATGTTAAACTGGATCTGCTGTACACTACCTTGGGTGAATCTATTCATAAAGGCGATTTTAAAAAATCCCAATAAATAAACAGACAGTCAAGCATCCTCCCCCTCCATGGTCTGGCATCTCCCTTTCCCTACCCTTCACTGTGTCCAGCAGTTCCTATTCCCTACCCCTGACCATACTCCAGCATTTTCTCTTCCCTATCCTACCTTATGTCCAACATCTCCCATTCTCTTTCCAGCCACTCCTAGGTGTTCAGCATCTTTCCCCTCAGCCCTTCCTCCACAGATGTCCACTATCTCCCTTCCCTACCCTTTCCTTTCTTTCGCACTCCCACAGCTGTCCTCTCCACCTTCATCTCCTGCCTGACTCGACCTTACATTAAAATGAAAGTTTGTGCAGTACATATCCTTTGAGTACCTGCCTGTGCTCAAGACTTGCCAGGCTGCATCCCTGTTCAAACTTCCTTTCGGGAAGGGATGCAAGCTTTAAGAGTGCATTCACGGCTGTTGCTCTGCCACTGTCTTGCCGACCATGGTGGTGCCAAGCTGTCAGCGCCTGTTTTCTGCTGCCCTAGGCATATGCCTAGTCTGCCTACAGGAAGAGCTTGCCCTGCTAGTTTATAAAGACCTAACAGTGATGTTTGGGAAGCATTTAAAATATCTAATATTTTACGGGAGCATTATTACATTGTCTTTATTACAGTGTATAATCTTCCTAATTGTCCTAAAAAGAAGGTGTGCTTGGAAGTTCTTTTTAATCAAGCCAGTGGTACCCAATACAGTTGGGACTATTTCTGTGTATTCCTACAATGTTTTCATGGTCTCTGATTACATCTTTAAATGCATGCCCCCTAATCCTATAACCTTAGGCCTAAATGTAAGCGCTATTATAGAATACTAGCACTTATGTGCCTGACTATCACATTCATACCCGTAAGTGCTGTGTGTGTGTGCACAGCAGTATTTTATAATGTGAACACATAAGTTGCATAGCACAGAACTACAAGGGGGCATTCACAGTGGGAGGTGCAGGGGCGGTCCATGGGCATGTTAAACAATTACTTGCTTAGGTTATAGAATATTGTTATTTACATGCTAAAGAGCCACATTTAGGTACATATATTTATGTCTGCTATAAACAAGGTGTGCTGTTCTAGGCAAAGCCAGCATAAACCATTCCCAAGTAAAACCTTTACCAATAGTCTCTCAATTCTTAATCCACCCAACTGTCCTTTAATGTAGTAATCATAGTAAGCAAAGAAAAATCAACTTACAGTTCAGTTGCATGGAAAGAATTGTTGCCTTCTGCAAACAGAGTCCATATCTAGCCACCTCAGAGGCAAGGAGATGGCCAGAACCTTAGCCCAGCTGAGAGGGAAAGCTGTTATACTCAAAGGAGAATAAATGTGGTGAAGAACCTTGAAGGAATCACAGTAGATTAAGACAGAGATCAGTCCATAGAATAGCTGCTGATCACAAAGGTATGCTAGGAAGACTTGGCTCTCTTCTACAGCCCCCAGGGGAAGAGGGAGGGCTGGCCCTGATGCTGGCCAAGAGCTAAAAGCCAATAAGGAATGCCCACAATACGCAGGGAGCAGGGCAGTGGTGTGCTGGTAAATTTTTAACAACAGGCTCTCTCCCCGGTCCACCTTGGCGCCCCCCCCCCTGTCCACCTCGGCGCCCACCCACCCCCCAAATTGCAGAGCTGGCCATAGCCGGGGGTAGGGGGCAATGCAGTACTCTCTCCAGGAAAAAAAATTAAATGATCCCAGGTTCCAATCTAATTCATGTTTAATATGGGATAAAATGCCATAAATAAGTAAATAAATATAAACTTTTAACATTCAGCACCTGATTCTCAAAGTGGACATATTCCAAACACTATAATGAAAATAAAATTATTTTTTTCTACCTTTGTTGTCTGGTGACTTTGTTTCTCTGATCATGCTAGTCCAGTATCTGATTCTGCTGCTCTCTATCTGTTCCTTTGACTCCATTTCCAGGGCTTCCTTTCCATTTATTTCTTTTCTTTCCTCCTTTCTTCTTCATTTCTGATCCTCCGCAGACTTGACTGTCCAGTGGATCTAGCTTCTTCCTATTTTCTCCATCCATGTGCAGTTTCTCTCCTCAATTCCTTTTCCCTCATCTGATCTCCTTCCTCTATCTTCCCTCCATGTCCAGCATTTCTTCTCTCTCCCTTCCCTCCCCTCCATCCATGTCCAGAATTTCTCTTGCTCTTCCCTCCATCCATGTCCTGAAACTCTCCTCTCTCCCCTGCCCCCCTCTCCCCATCCATGCCCAGCAGGTCTCTCCCCTGCCCCCTCTCCCCATCCATGCCCAGCAAATCTCTCCCCTGCCCCCCCTCTCCCCATCCATGCCCAGCAGGTCTCTCCCCTGCCCCCCTCTCCCCATCCATGCCCAGCAAGTCTCTCCCCTGCCCCCCCTCTCCCCATCCATGCCCAGCAAACCCCTCCCCTGCCCCCCTCTCCCCATCCATGCCCAGCAAACCTCTCCCCTGCCCCCTCTCCCCATCCATGCCCAGCATGTCTCTCCCCTGCCCCCTCTCCCCATCCATGCCCAGCAAGTCTCTCCCCTGCCCCCCTCTCCCCATCCATGCCCAGCAAGTCTCTCCCCTGCCCCCCTCTCCCCATCCATGCCCAGAAAGTCTCTCCCCTGCCCCCTTCTCCCCATCCATGCCCAGCAAATCTCTCCCCTGCCCCCTCTCCCCATCCATACCCAGTGATTCTCCTCCCTCCCCTGCCCTTCCCAAACATGTCCAGCGAACATGTCCTTACTACTAGTACTACTATTTAGCATTTCTATAGAGCTACAAGGCGTACGCAGCGCTGCACAAACACCCTTCCCTCCCGCTCCCATCTGTATTTTTTAATTACCTCCGTCGAAGCCCGCGCTATTTAAAGCCCTGCTGCGTGCAGGCCGTCTCTCCAGGATTCTCCTGCTTGCTTTGGTGATGTTCATGCCCTTAGTCCCGCCTTCGCGGAAAAAGGAAATGACGTCAGAAGGCGGGACTAAGGGCGCAAACGTCACCAAAGCAAGCAGGGGAATCCTGGAGAGACGGCCTGCACGCAGCAGGGCTTTAAATAGCGGTTTCGACGGAGGTAATTTAAAAAGTCAGATGGGAGCAGGAGGGGAGGGTGGGGGCGAAGGACATTGTTAGACATGCCTCGGAGCGGCAGGGGAGGTAAGCATGGCCTGTGATGGCGCCCTCCTGCCATGCTTACCTCCCCCAATGGAGCCGGCTCGCCCCCAACAACAACTGGCTCGCAAGAGCTGTCAAAATTTAACAAGCGGCTCTTGCGAGCCGGACAGAGCCGGCTCCAGCACACCACTGGAGCAGGGACACATACTCGGGAGAAGTCAGTCACAGGAATATGCAAACTATAGGGATAGTAGCCCTAGTTCACAGTGCTATCTATACACAGACAATGCAGTTAAATACAAATAATTCTCATACTAAATGTATGTATCAATGTACCCTACTTTATGGGGGCAGAACACTACTACTACTACTAGTAATCACTTCTATAGCACTCCTAGATGTGCATGTTATATGCAGGAACTGCCCCAAGAGGACTCAAAATCTAAGTTTTTGTGCCTGGGGCAATGGAGGGTTAAGTGACTTGCCCAAGGTCACAAGGAGCTGCAGTGGGAATCAAACGCAGGTTGCTAGGTTCAAAGCCTGCTACACTAACCATTAGGCTACTCCTCCACATGGCATAAGAGGACATGCCTAAATGCTGGTGTGTAAATCAGTGGCATAGCTACGTGGGGCCATGGGGGCCTGGGCCCCCATAGATTTGGCCCTGAACCCCCCTGCCGACGACCTTCTTGACCCCCCTCCCGCCGCCAACCCGCTGTCGCCTACCTTTGCTGGTGGGGGACCCCAACCCCCTCCAGCCGAGGCCCTCTTCTTCCGGCGCAAGGCTTCGTTCAGTTTCTGAGTCTGATGTCCTGCATGTTGTACATGCAGGACGTCAGACTCAGAAACAGAATGAAGTCTTGCGCCGGAAGAAGAGGACCTCGGCTGGCGGGGTTGGAGTCCCCTGCCAGCAAAGGTAGGGGGCGGCAGCAGGTGTCAAGAGGGTCGGCGGCAGGGGGGTGGTCAAAGTTGTTGTTGGTGGTGGTGGCGGCGGGGGGGGGGGGGGTCGGCATTGGTGTGTGTGTGGGGGGGGGGGTCGGCGGTGCCGGAGGGGGGGGGGGCTAAAATGTGCCCCCTCACCTCGGGCTCTGGACTCCCCTCCCGCCGAAGTCTGGCTACGCCCCTGGTGTAAATGCCAATTTATGCTAGTATTCTATCATGGAATCTGGATCTTCTCTCTCCACACTCTACCCAGAATAATTACTTGATACTGATGCTTCTATTATTACTAATGCCATTTTTCTGCTTTTCACCTTTACCTCAATTTTTTACCTCAATGTCTAGTTTTCTGAAATGAATCTTTTTAGGAATCAGAATATCTAAGTTGATCACAGCTTCTTAAATCCAAATGTTTCACTAGTGCAGCAATGTCATAGCATTTACAGTTTCTGATGGATGAATGAGCCACACTACCATATTGTGTCTTTCTACCTAGAGGTCTCCTAACATCAGCAGATCAGTGACATCATATCCTGCAATGGGATGTGTAAGCATTTCTAGTTCCGTACTACAGAAACTGCATTTATCCATTTTGCTGCTTTTCTCAATGCTGGATGTGAGCTATCCTGTCCATAGTCCACTGTTCCGTACTGCAGTTTATGAATAGCTCATCTTTAGGTTTAAGTTCACCTCTTCCTAGCCATTCATAATGTCAAGTTTTGATCTATGCTTGATCTATACTCTTTCCATTTTCTGCTGCATTTGTGTTTTGGTGAATTGATTTTCCTTGTTTACTGGCCTGATCCTTTAAAAAGTTCTTCTCGGTTGTTTTCCAAATTCTGCTGCCTCTGTTTCCATATGTAATGGTGAATTCTCACTCATTTAACAACGCATCTCTGAGAATGCCAGAATAAAAGAAATAAGAGAGAAGCATGTATCTATCCTCAACAAGTTCTTTGTTTGACAGCTGTCTGCTCTGCCGGCAACACATGCAGATCCTCAGGAAAGTAGGCCATCAGCTGCATTTGCACTCGCTGGAAAACAAATTTCAAATATTTAAACAAATATATATGACATATTGGCATTTCAGTGTTGTTAAGAATATCAACTAAGATATTTACTTCTAAGCCAAAACCTTTATCTGTCACTTTGTCTCCTAATACATGCTCTAGAAACAGCTCAGGGTTACTGTAGCTGTCATTTAAGGGTGACAGTTCCTCTTTGGAATATGGTAATATAAAAATCGCTGAAACATCATTTTTACTATCTGTGACTGCATGTCTTCAGAATTGTTCAGCGAAAGTGCAAATTTAAATTATAACCTGGGTGACAGTAGAATAATAAAATGGATTATACAGATATAGGACGTGATCTTGGAACCATCTGCACAAGTAGATGTGACCTATATGTTTTAAAAGTGGCAGTTTTAGAAAGGGAAAATAAATGTATACGTTCTCTTGTAAAACTGTAGATCACCACCTACTCCTTAATACGCTGTCCTCACTTAGATTTCAAGACTCTGTTCTTTCTTGGTTTTCTTCTTATTTCTTCCATCGCACTTTTAGTGTATGCTGTGGTGGATCCTCCTCCACTTCTATCCAACTATCATTTGGTGTACCTCAGAGCTCTATCTTGGGACTGCTTCTTTTCTCCATCTATACTTCTTCCCTTGGTGCTTTGACTTCCTCCCAAGGTTTTCCATATCACCTTTATGCTGGTGACTCCTAGATCTACCTCTCCACACCAGAAATTTCAACAGGAAACCAGGCCCAAGTCTCAGCCTGCCTCTCTGACCTTGCTGCCTGGATGTCTCACCACCATCTGAAACTAAACATGGCCAAGACTGAGCTTCTTATCCTTCCTCTACACCCAACTCTCCTCTTCTCCCCATTCTCTATCTCTGTGGATAACACACTCATCCTCCCTGTCTCATCAGCTTGTAACCTTGGGGATCATCTTTGACTCCTCTCTCTCTCTCTTTCTCTGCACCTATCCAACAGACTGCTAAAACCTTTCATTTCTTTTTTTATAACATCACGAAAATTTGTTCCTTTCTTTCTGAGCACACTACCAAAACTCTTACCCACACTCTTATCACCTCTCACTTAGGCTACTGCAACTTGCTTCTCACAGGTCTCCCACTAAGCCATCTCTCTCCCCTTCAATCTGTGCAAAACTCTGCTGCACGACTTATATTCTGCCGTCACTATGCTCATATTAGCCTTCTCCTCAAGTCACTTCATTGGCTCCCTATCCATTTCTGCATACAATTCAAACTCCTCTTATTGACTTATAATGCATCACTCTGCAGCTCCTCAGTACCTCTCCACTCTTATCTCTCCCTACACTTCTCCCCGGGAACTCCGTTCATCGGGTAAACTTCTCTTATCTGTACCCTTCTCCTCCACTGCCAACTCTAGATTCCGTTCTTTTTATCTTGCTGCACCATACACCTGGGATAGACTTCCTGAATGAGTACGTCAAGCTCCAGCTTTGGCCATCTTCAAATCTAGGCTAAAAGCCCACCTTTTTGAGGCTGCTTTTAACTCCTATTCACTTATTCAGTACAATACAATACAATACAAATTAGGTCTTATATACTGCTCAAATCCCTTTTTCAGGGTTCAGTGCATTTTATATTAATTAGTTACTAGATTATTACAATGCAGGATATTCAAGATTAGGGGTAGTGGGCTATGGAGAGATTGAGTTGTCCGAGTGTGACTCAGTGGGATCTCACTTTGGTCAATGCTCACATGTCAAGCTTTGGGTTCAAAAAGGTTTTTAACTTCTTCTTAAAGCTTTGGTAGTTGCTTTCTGTCCTAATATCAATGGGGAGGGAGTTCCAGAGGGAAATCCCCAAAATCGGGATGAGAGAACTGAAGCTCTTCAGTAGCCTGACTCCCCTATGTGAGGAAAAACTGCTCTTTTAAGTCTGTTGGATTTTGCCAGGCATGATGAAGCTAAGTTAATCAGCAGATTGGATGTGGTGCCCATGTCTGTTTTATAATTCCCACCTTGAGTAATTCCCTTATCTCTTATTTGTCCTGTTTGTCTGTCCTGATTAGATTGTAAGCTCTGTCAAGCAGGGACTGTCTCTTACATGTTAAGTGTACAGCCCTGCATTTGTCTAGCAGCTCTATAGAAATGATAAGTAGTAGTAGAGGAGTAGTAGTAGTAAAACCATGGCTTATATATCCAACCATCAGCTGCAGGCACATGTGTATATCTACACCTGCTCAAGAGCAGACAAACACCTATGCGTATATCTGACAGGTTATGCACCTATGCTTTGTGTTTTGCAAAGTATACTTGCAAACCCCAATTCTGCTTCTGGGAATGCCTACTTTTTTTTTTGTTTTAAATCTTTATTAATGGGTCCTTTTACTAAGGTGCGCTAAAAATGACTTGCGGTATTGTAGGTGCGGGTTTTGGAGGCATGTGCCAATCCATTTTTTAGCGCACCTGTAAAAAAGGCCCTTTTTTTTCCTTAAAATGGACGTGCGACAAAATCAAAATTGCCGCACGTCCATTTTGGGTCTGAGACATTACCACCAGCCATTGATTTCGCGGTAAAGAATCTGGGTGGTAATAACCTACTCACATCAAATGCCACTTGGTGCACATCCGTTAAGTGCGCCCAAAAATGAAAAATATTTTTCAGATGTGCGTATTGGACACGCGCCAAAAATGAAATTGCCACAAGAGCCATGCGGTGGTTGGGCAGTAACTCCATTTTGGAGCATGTTGGGTGTGCGTAGAAGCATACGTGGCTTAGTAAAAGGGCCCCTAAGTTTCATATAACAGAATAACAAACAGTTCCCCCAACCAAAATTAATGTACAATAGTACACCTGTACAACCAATTAGAGGCAGAGCTAGAACTCACTAGGTACAGGGGACAAGCCTTGATGATACACCTGAAGGTTACCACATCCTTAGAATTTTTCACCACTGGATCCTTGTAGCCCTTAAGGTCATTGGCCAGTCAGCTACCTCACACTGCATTGCTCAATTTCTACAGGCCTTTCTCAGGAGAGACACCCAATATATTCTGTTCCCTGAACAAGAGCAGCAGCAACAACAAACTATGGCAGGATTCTATGAACTAAACATCAGGAATGGTCTCTAGCAGACAAAATTATAGTAACATACTTAAGAAATATAACATGATGCTCCATCAAATGTGGGAATTCTCTGAGCTGGCACACTTCCCTTCTGTGCTCAGAGCCATTGACTGCACACATATAGCCATAAGACCACTTGCACGCAAAAAGGCCATCTATAGTAACTGAAAGTCCTTGCATTCCCTTAACACGCAGGTGGTCTGTAATGCCTCAAATATAATAGATGTGTGTTCTGGCTACATGAGTGCTTTGAGAATGGTCAGATTATAGGGGGATGGCTTTTAGATGAGCACAGAGTGCCTACCCACACACTTACAATCACTAACCAGCTCTTTCTATCTCCACAGATGACTGTGTGTATCAATCAGCCCTGCACATCTCTGGGACCACCTATGTAATGATGTGCCAACCCCAACAACATCAACTACACTATCATTCATATGCTGTCTGCTTTTTTCCCTGCAAGTAAGAGAAGCTATCTTCTGAAGACCTGGCTGATGACCCCCCCCCCCCTCCCATCCAGGGCCACCGAGAGACAAAGCTGGGCCCGGGGCAAACAATCTTCAGGGCCCCCCCACCGCCACTGCTTCCCCCGCTCTCACTCCCACAGCAAACAAGAGAGAGCGCTCTGCCAGTTACAGGTCCTTCTTCCTGCTACACCCTTCCTCCTATGAAGTAACTTCCTGTTTTCGCAAAGGCAGGACACAGCAGGAAGAAGGACTTGTGGCCAGCAGAGCAGTCTCTTTTGATCGCTGGTGCTGGACCCTCCTTGGAGGCCGGGCCCGGGGAATCTTTCCCCCCCTCTCAGCAGCCCTGCCCCCAGCTTACCCTAAGGTTACCATATTTGCCTTGACAAAAAATAGGACACTAATAGCCATGCCCCCTCCCCACCACACCGTCTGCCATGCCCCCTCACCACCCCCATGCCACAGTCACCTTGATCCCCCCCCCCCCCCCCCAGTGACCAGATGGGATGATGCCCTTCTGCTACTACTGGCTGTGCGCTATTTCAGATGGGGCAGAGTAGGAAGGAGCTTGATGGGCAGGGTATTAATTGTCTGAGTGTAGAAAAATAGTGGAGCTGAGATCCTTTAGGACCCAGAAGCTAATGCAAAAAAAATAATAATAATAATCCACTAAGATTTAGATTGGCATAGTTACATTTTTGCACTAATCTCATATTTGTATTAAAGAAATTAACAATTTTACTGCATCATTCCACATATTACACAAGGTTAATACTATGTTAAGCTTTAATACACTTTAGCACATTGGTCCTTAAATGTTGCTCTCTGTGTAACATAAAAATAAAGCCCAAGCTCCCACATCAGAAGAGGGAACCATTTCTAAAAGGTTAAAAGTAGCTAGAAATGTATACAGCTTTAGTTCTTTTTACTGTAAAAGTCCATCTCAAGTCAGCTAAGGAGACACTTGCTGAACATTTAGAAATACCAGGTGCAGCTGCTGATCAACAATAAGTTGACAGAGAGCTTCAACCTACAAAGGGGCACATGACAGCAGTGGCATAGCGGGGGCGGCTGCCACCCGGGGCGGATTGCCGCTGCACCCCCCCCCTCGGGTGCAGACCAACATGACACCCCCCCCACCGGGGTGGACCCCCCCCCCCCACCAGCATAGCGCCACCCCGACACGGTCCCCACCTGTCTACGAGCTCCATCCATCTGCAGCGCTGCTGTAAAAATCGCTTCGTCGGCCCTTCCTTCACTCACTCTGTCCCGCCCTCTGACGTAACTTCCTATTTCCTCAAGGGCGGGACAGAGTGAGTGAGAGAAGGGCCGACGAAACGATTTTTACAACAGCGCTGCAGATGGATGGAGCTCGTAGACAGGTGGGGACCGTGGCGGGGGGGGAGGCGCTGCGCCCCCCACCGCCCCGCCCTTGCTATGCCACTGCATGACAGGGGTGTCCCCTTTCCTCAATGTTGTTTTTACTAGCTATAGAACCCCTCGCTATTAGGATCTGCCATAGTGATCAGATAAAGGGCCTTAGTTTGGGAGGGAAAGGGGTTCATATTAATCTTTTCGTGGATGACCTGTTGCTATACCTTGCTGACATTGAACCATCTTCAAAAGGCGCTGACTATAGTCTGGGATTTTGGGACTATCTCTGGCTTACGAGTTAGTTGTGAAAAGTCTGAACTTCTCCATCTTTGGATGTCAAGATTGGTGTTCTAACCACTAGGCCACTCCTCCACTTCCCAGATGTTAATTTGCCCTCATTAAAATTTGCACGCGAATCTGGTTGCATGCTATTCTATAAAGCATGGCACTTAACTGAAATAGCATGTAACTCAAAAGGGGGTGTGGCCATGGGAAGAGCATGACCGTGTCTCAGGCATTTCAAACGATATGTGTGTTCTTATAGAATACTGCCTCAGTGCACCTAACTTGGGTGCCAGCATTTACACCAGGTTTCAGCAGGCGTAAGTCTGGCACCCAAATTAAGGTGTGTGAATTGGTGCTAAGCATGATTCTAAAAGGGCAAACACCCTTTATAGAATCACTCTTAGCGCCAACCTTTTCTAGTGCCAATGTATGAGCGTCATTTATAGAATTTCTCCCCTGGTGTGCACTGTTCCTGATAAGATGTGAATGTGTAATGGTTTGCATATGTGCAATAATTTCGCATGAGCCCTAGAGGGAAAAGAGTGTGCATTATGTGCAAAAAGGGCACACTATGTGCACATAGGGGAAAATTCTATATATGGCACCTTAAAAATCGGCACCATAAAACCACATGGTTAGCATGATTCTATAAAGTACACCTAAAGTTAAGCACAGTTTAATATGCTCAATTGCCGTTCTTGCGCCTAAAATTTAGGCCACCTAAAACCAGGCCTAAATACCTGTGCCTAAGTCAGACGCAGATCGGGTGTATTCTAAATAGTGAACATAGTTTTTTGAAATGCCCACAACCCACCCATGCCAAGTCTATAAACATGCCCCCTTTTCGACAGTGTGCATTAGAATTTACACACACCGCATTATAGAATACTCTTAGCAAAGTGGGCATGTAAATTCTAATTAAAGCCAATTAGTACCACTAATCAATTAAGTACCAATGATCAGCGCTGATTGGCTTGCTAATTAAGTTGTGCACACAATTTGGCCGTGCTGCCAAATTAGTGCATACAACTTAAGGCGCCATGTATAGAATTTGGGGAATAGCACACACGCTTTAAGAAGAGGGCACGCCATTATCGACGGACGACATTCATTTCGAATGACAGCCCATCCCTAGTGCATGGATGAATGTTTGTGAAACATAAGTGAAAGAATGTCTATACAAGGGCAGTGGGTATACAAAAATATGGTCTGAAGTCTTAGTTATGCTACTATTGATCACACATTTTGAAAATTGTTCTTCTAATTCAACCATTTTTCTCTGCTTTTTGCCAGTCAGAAGAACAGCAGCCCCAGGGAAGAAGAACAGAATCCTTTTCCTGTTTGACTGACCTTCACTGTAAGGAGCTATAGCACAAGGATAACCTCCCTGCTTTTGTCCTGGGACTGTTCTCTTTAGCTGAAGGATAGTGAGGTGGCCTGCAGTTCTATTATCTAAAATGGGCATGTTTCTTTTTTAAGAGTGAGGACAAATTTTCCTTCTGTCAGCGCTGGAGGACATGGACCCCCAAAGTCAGCACCTACAATTTAATTGCTGTGAAGCAAAGAAGACATTCCAAAGATTATTGCCTTTTCTCTGCCGGGTTAAGTGACCTTTTCTGAATTATTAATCATATTAATTATCCTTAAAGCACTGCCAGTGCACACAGCACTATATTTTATTGCTTTATAGTTTCTTTATAAATTGCTTTAATACTGCTGTGCAGTAATTATATTATAGAAATTGTTTAAATAAATGAATAAAGAGATACAAAATAATTTAAATCAATCACACTCAGATCCATATCCTAAGGAGCTCACAGGCTAGATATTAATATTATTAGTATTATTACTACTGCAGGTGGTGGAACGAAGTCACAGGGTGGTAAAATGACTTTCAAAAGAGTAATAATGGAATGCAATAGAAGAACTGGGACAGAAATCTGGGTGCACCTTAATCTGTTGCTCTTGGTTTTAAATCAGGCCTTGACCAAAGACCACACTGTTTGAAGCAGACATATAAGAAATGTTTAAAACTGATAGCAAAACTAATTCAGAAGTGAGGATAAAAAATATAAGTATTTTAATTGGTTTATAAATATTTGTATAGGTATGGAAGAAAGTGGGATGTTTGACCACGGAAATACAAGACCTGGAGAGATGGATCTTAAAAATACTTGTTTATTGATGAATAAAATGGAAAGGTGACCAACAAAGCTTATTTTAGTTGCAAGTAGTCAGTGCTAAAATGGCTCTCCCCCTCTGTGAAACTGAAAGTGTAAGGGCATTTCAACTGTGGGTAACCTATTATCTCCACTGACCTGAACATTGTGGCGTTCAAAGTGTTTCCTTCTCACGGAGTGTCTATCCCTGTCATCTGCAGAGCAATCATTCTAAGGGCAGGTGGTCTCAAACAGGAAGAAGGGAAAATATTCCTTCACAACTGGGACTGCCAGAGTTGATTTCACTTTAGGAGCTTAAATACTTTCATATTATATATTTACTTTATTTAGATTTAGCTCACATCTTTCCAGTAGTAGGGCAGTATGAGTTATATTCAGGTGTAGTTGGTGTTTCCCTGTCATTGGAAAGCTTACAATCTGTTTGGACCTGAGGTAAGGGAGAGTTAAGAGGCTTGACCAAGGTCACAAGGAGTATTTGAACCATGGCTTCTCTCATTAGATGAAGGTCAAAGGAGATAGACTCAGTTGTAATCTGAGAAAATATTTCTTTACGGAAAAGGGTGCTGGATGCATGAAACAGCCTTCCATTGGGTGGAACTGAGAACTATATCTGAATTCAAGAAAGCATGGGACAAGCACTGATGATCTCTGATAGAAAGGAAGTGATCGAAGGGCTTAATAATTGATATATATGGGCAGATTGGATAGGCCTATGGATCTGTTGTCATTTTTTATGTTGCTATGTTAATAGTTTTTTCCATGGTATTACAGCAACTCCATAAAATGCCTGGAACTAATCACATTAGGGCCATAAAATTACTCTATAAGGCACAGAAATTTGACCACATCACTCCCTTATTGATTGATCATCACTGGCTGCTAATTGCTTGGGGGATTAAGTAGAAACTAATTGAGCTTGATATTCAGCAGGAATGGCTCCTACCCAGATAAATCCCCCCTCACCAGTGACATATGAGATTTTCAGTGACATCATCATGATAATGCCACTGAAAATCCTTTCTGACCATACCAGCGCTGTCCAAGGGTGGAGCCTGGGCAGCAGTAATATTCAAGGCCTCTTTTACAAAGTTGAACTATCGATTCCTGGTGCGGCAATTGAGTGGAAGCCCATTCAGTTCCTATGGGCTTCCTTTCATTTGCTGCGCAGGAATCAATAGCGCAGCTTTGTAAAAGAAGCCCTGAGTCCTCTAACCAGGTAATTACTCAGGTAAAGTTAGGTGAGCAAAAAGGCACCAGCTACTAGGGATGTGTATTCATTTGAAATGATATGGGAAATATAAAAAACACTTGTCTGACCAGAACTGACACGAATTAACCCCACAAGATAGGTTTCTTTCTAGTCTTGTAGAATTTCTACATTTTCCCCCAATATTAATAGCTATCAGGCACCAGCCAGCCTCGACCCTGGTGGATTTCGTCATTGTGTCCAGCCTCGACCCTGGTGGATTTCGTCATTGTGTCATCCTGCTTTGGCCACCCTTCTTACCAACATGACAGGGCAGTTTATAATTCAAATATTTTTCCTTAGAAATTAGAAAGTAATGTAATTTAATTCAAAAACGAGAGAGAAAAGGGAAGCAGATAAATACAAAGAAGCTATGACCTTTATGCTGGAAGGCAGCCATTTTCCAAGAGAAGCTATTCCCAAATCTACCAGGGAGATACAGTTTAAAGCAGATTTGCTAAAGCACCAAACAAGAGGACCCGACATGGGCCATGTTTTGGCGGATGCAGCTGCCTGCCTCAGGGTTCACTAGAATGTCACATTAAAATAAACCATAAACCGTAAGTAGTGATTTTACAATTTAACCATTCTCACATTATGTTGCATGAGCATGAGCCTGAAATTACCTGAAACAAGGTGATTGCTAGTAGATCTACACAAACAACTTACAATGGAATTTTAGTGAGGTTAATTTCAGTCAGTTTTTAGACTTTTACTAGATTTGATTAAAATGTCAGTCAGACTGTAAAAGCAAATTTGGGGAAAATCTGAAAAACATTTGAAAAAAATCATTTTATAAAGCAAATTGCCTCAGTTTCTCATTTTGTAGATTTGTCAAAGCCTTTCAACTCAACTGACCTGCTCAAGCTTCAAATACTAGATAATTATTTTATGCAAGAGCACTTAGTTAACAAAGATTCAAATTCCAGTATATATTCTAGAGCAAAAAATTGAACATTGTAAGGGTAATTCTATAAACTTGGGGCTCAAATTTATGTGTATATTGTACTTTTAAATTATAGAATACTAGCATATATACGCATATCTGCACAGAGAATGGAAGTACAACATGGTGGTTGAGGTGTTATCTTGGGAAAAAGTAGTGGGAACTGAGGCCGATGACGGACAGACTTCTACGGTCTGTGTCCTGCAAATGGCAAAAGCCTGAAAGAAGATTTGGCAACTCAAGCACTGGAGGAACCAAGGCCAATGCCAGAAAGAGTTCTATGGTCTGTGTCCTGCAAATGACAAAAGATTGAAAGAAGATTCGGTTTCTCCTGCATTGGAGGAACCAAGGCCAATGCCAGAAAGACTTCTACGGTCTGTGTCCTGCATATGGCAAAAGCCTGAAAGAAGATTTGGCAACTCAAGCACTGGAGGAACCAAGGCCAATGCCAGAAAGAGTTCTATGGTCTGTGTCCTGCAAATGACAAAAGATTGAAAGAAGATTCGGTTTCTCCTGCATTGGAGGAACCAAGGCCAATGCCAGAAAGACTTCTACGGTCTGTGTCCTGCATATGGCAAAAGATTGAAAGAAGATTTGGCAACTCCAGCACTGGGGGAACCAAGGCCAATGCCAGAAAGACTTCTATGGTCTGTGTCCCACAAATGGCAAAAGATTGAAAGAAGATTAGCCAAATCTAGCACGAGGGAACTGAGGCTGATGCTGGACATACTTTTACATTCTGTATCCTGCAAATGGAAAAATACTGAAAGAAGATTCAGCATCTCAAGCACTGGGGGAACCAAGGTCGATGCTGGTCAGACTTCCATGGTCTGTGTCCTGCAAATGGCAAAAAGACAGGTGAAGCTTCAGAAACTCCAGTATTGTCGCACACTGTGAGTGAGGATGTAGTTCAGGGTGAAGGGAAGACATTTTGACTGGAAGGTGAATATTGTCAGCAATACTAGGAGTCTTAGTTATAACCACATATCATCCCCATCATGTTTTGCTATCTATATTATTAGCATGGTGGACACCTAGCAACCAGCATTTAAGCATGGTTGACTGGGAACCGCACAGAGTGGCGGGTGTGGTTCTGGCCACCTTGTTGGGTATACTGAATGGACAGTGCAGGTCTTTGTCTGCCGTCATTTAAAGTCTGTTACTGTGTTATCGTACGTCGCATGACCTAATTTTTAGAGCCTATCTGCATGCCTAAAATAATGTTAAGCACAAAAATAGTTTATAATATTAACTTCCACATGCTCCATAGTATTTATTTATTTATTAGGATTTATTTACCGCCTTTTTGAAGGAATTCACTCAAGGCGGTGTACAGTAAGAATAGATCAAACATGAGCAGTAGGCAATTAGAGCAGTAAAAATATTCAAACAACAATACAAAGTATGACATGGCATACTACTTGCAATGACAACACAATGAGGCATATTTTCAAAGCACTTTGGGAGGCTAAGTTCCATAGGTTTCTATGGAACTTTGGGAGGCTAAGTGCTTTGAAAATATGCCTCAAAATGTACTAGAACATTATAATTGGTAGTGAGGGGTAAGGCAAAGTTGTAACATATAGATGGGTAAGAAAGTAGGAAGAATTAGAAAGTAAGGTGATTGATTTGAAGAAAGTTGCACGTGAGGTCAGAGAGATGGTTAAATATTATCTCAGCTAGGGTAGGAATGGATAAACATGTCCCACTGCAGTATGTGCAGCCCGAGTCAATCCTTGTGTGTGTATGTGTGTGTGTGTGTGTGTGAGTGAGACTAACAAGTTAGTTACTTCTTCCATTAAAGGCTTGGTTGAAGAGCCAAGCTATCACCTGCTTCCTGAAGTAGAGGTAGTCTTATGTTAAGCGGAGCCTTTCAGGCTCAATAGTATCATTGGCTATTAGGGATCTGCAATGCAAACATTTTTAGCTTAGTCTTTTCAGTTTAATATTTTTTTAGAATGAAGTGTAGAATTAACTAATTGTGAGGAAAGAAAGTTCATGTTTGCCATCTGATTGTTGTTGGAAGTTAAATACAAGTTCAGTTTGTTTACAAAACCTCCCAATTCGCCACGTGGTTCTTGGACTGTAGAGTGGAGCAGAACATATCTATCTATCTATCTATCTATCTACCTATCTATCTATTTATCTATCTATCTATACACCATATGAAAAATGTTTTAAATTATTTTTATAATAATATCTGCTCAGAGTGAGTTGAGAGACTGCCAAAACTCAAAAGGGTCAGTGGCATTGTGCTCAACCAAAGTATAATCATCGTACAGTATTAGAATAATGAAAAACTTCTAAAACACAACATCATAGTCTTGTTTTTCATAAGTTTTTCACTTTATTGATAGTATATAATGATTATGATTTGGTTGAGCACAATGCCGTTGACCCTTTTGGATTTTGGCAGTCTCTCAACTCACTGTGAGCATATATTATAAAAATAATTTTTAAAAATGTTCATATGGTATGTGTGTGTGTGTCTCTCTCTCTCTCTCTCTCTTTACCAGACACTTTACCAGGCAGTTTCTGAACTGTGAGGCTCCTATTTTGCTGTTGGCATCTTCCTCTGTGTTGAAGAAGCACATAGGCTAGTAATTGTATCAAAATGTGCACTCTGCTTCTAGGTCTGATCTCTTGTACCAAAGCTGATATGGGGCAGGAACACTGTGGTGCCTGACAGCAAAACACACACATTGATCTAGCCCCCCCCCCCCCCCCCCCCGAGCCTATGCTTCTTCAGCACAGAGGACCTTATCACTGACACTACTATTGGTCCTCAGGCTGGTCCCAGCAGCTATTTGAAAGGTCTGCCAGTGAGTGACTGCAGGAGCTGTACTGGGGGTTTGTTTGGGAGAAAAGGGCAGAAGCTCACTTTGGGGCATGTAAAAGAGAATCCTGAGACTGTAGAAAACTATGCTGGGAGGGTAGAGAGTGCTAAAAGTTTTGGAGGGTTTGGGCTAGGAGGAGTAAGTGCTGGAAATGTGGGGGAAGACTGTTGTAGGGAGATTGGTATGAAGTGTGGAAGGGGCAGTGAAAGGGACATGAATAGTGCACTTCTAACCATCCATACTCCCTCCCCCCCACACACATACACCCTGTCAACCATCTAGTCAAATTGTCCAACAAAACCCCACCATTTTCTTTTTCCGTCCTCAACCATCTTCACTTCCTCTGCATATACTTTGTATATTCACTGGGGCTATACACTTAAGTAGCTCCATTAAACATACATATATGCAGCGGTTGACATCACTACTTAGGAGTTAGGTTTCCTATTTTGCTATCCTAACTTAGGGGTCGTTTTAGTAAACTATGCTAGAATCTGGGCTTAGCACATTTTAACACGGGACTTTCCCAGCTGCTAAGCCCAGATTCAATGCTGCTGTGTTTTAGGCTTTTTCTTTCTTTCTTTCTTTCTGGTTCCCATGTTAATTTTTCCATTAACATGGGGACCTGCAAAAAACTAACATTGGTTCACTTACCGCCTCCTATTTAGGAGGCACAAAGTGCTCCCATGTTATCTCTGAGTTATCTGGTTAGTGTGTATTAATCAGAATGCGCTAGCCAGATAATGCAGGGATGTCCACTCTCCACCCATGATATGCCCCTGTAAAAAAAAATACTTAAAAAAAATAGTTAACGTGCTTAGCATGCAGAAAAGGGAAAAATTGCAGTAAACATTTTCTCATGCACTAAGAGGCCCTTTTACAAAGGAGCATAAGGACCAATGTGCGTCCAGCACATGCCAGATCAGCATTACCACCTGGCTACCGCACACCTTGGACAGTAATTCTGAACCTGGCACATGCCAAAACCGCATGGTAGAAAATATTTTCTATTTTCTACCGTGTGGCACTTACCCGGCGGTAAACAACAGTGGATGCGCACTGCATGCCTACCACCCAGGTAAGTCCATGGGCGGCGGTACGGTCTCAGGCCGAAAATGGATGCACGCTGGTTTTTATTTTGCCACACGTCCATTTCTGGCACCGTAAATAGAGGGCCCTTTTTCCAGGACGCGGTAAAAACTGACCTGGCGTGTGCCCAAAAGACATGCTCACACTACCGCAGGCCACTTTTTGTTGCAGCGTAGTAAAAGGGCCCCTAAGTGTATGTTAGGGCGTAATATCCTTCAGTTAAAGGGCCCCTTAAATAGATGTTATCCAGAGAGTGTCTGAATTTGCCTACCCTTTGGATAACTCTTTGGTCAGCCAACAACTGCCCCTAACCCCGTATCTCCAAATACAGGTAATTTTTATCCATTTAACTCACCAAAATATGGTAAAATGGATACAGGTATCTGTATAAGTGTTGGAATTTTTTTTTTTAAAGGACTATGGTTGGTGCCAGTGCTCACCACATTAGTCTTTTTTGAACATCCGGCTTCTAATTTATAAACAAAATCAGAAGCCTTAGTTATAAACTGTTTCCATCAAATTCTTTCTTAAGGTTTAGATCAAATTATGACTAGGAGAGCATGTTGTAGTTTGTGCTGATTGAATAATATGCTTCCTTTTAGAGTACCACGGGCAAAGAATGTCTCAGGGCTTTAACAATTTTTAGCCTAGTACAAGGCATAGATAAATTGATCTAGAAGGAACAGCCAAATTTTCAGACCCAATCAGTTAACATGCTGAAGCAGTTTCCAGAAAGCCCAGAGGTATAGGCCCTTTGGTGAAAGATTTTTCATTCCATTAATAGTTCATACACTGGTATAGCTCAGTGTTAATCACCTTTATTATTTTTCTGTGAAAATACTAATTTCCCTCAACAATTAGGCTGTCAAAACACTGCAGTATAATTATTAAGGAATCTATTAAATGTAGCATCGGGTAAGGGTTGCTAAGCTTATAATCACAAGCAAAGTAAGTAAAGGGAAGACAAAGAGGAAGAGAAGAAAAAGATCAGTCAACAAGATTTAAAAAGGAGGAAAAAGGAAAGCTGACATCCTGAAAAAGGAATGTGTGCCTGCACAAAGAACTCTGCAGAAAAAGTCAGGGAGATGCCATTATGTTTTCTTTTGTTTATCAGTCTTCATCGGATGTTGGTCCATTTTTAGAGTGCTCCCAGCATCCAGACTCTGTACCAAAATGTGGATTGGCTTCTGCTTGGTCAAAGCAAGAGAAATCTATTATAGAGTCAGAAACTTTCCCTAATAACATTTGAATAATAACAGAGCAAAAATGGAGATTATTTGTTAGGGTAAAGTCTCAGTAACAATCATAGACACCCAGTGCTCCATGAACCAGTGTTGTCTACTCTTAAAGTGACAGCATTCTACATTAAGATTACAGCTCCTGTACAACACTTGCAAACACTATCACCAGCATTTCTCTTTATCTTCATACCACTACTTATCATTTCTAAAGGAGGCAGTTCTTGTTCTACTCAACTTAAAATCTAGTCAAGACATATGTGACAAACGAGTCTACGAGAATGCATTTATTATAAAGAAGTGGTTAAGATTTTTAAAAAAACCTCAAAAAGGTAGGCTAATAGATCGGATTTTAATACAGCCAGAGGGAGGAAGCATGATGCACCAACTCAGGAAGTCCAGTTCAGAAGTATGGCGTAGTAAGGTAGAAAGAATGGAGCCTGGAGTTCACAGTGAAGGTGAAGGAGAAGGGCACAGATAAGACTGACTTATCCCAGTGGTTCTCAAACTTGGTCCTGGAGGCACCTCAGCCAGTCAGGTTTTCAGGATATCCACAATGAATATTCATGAGAGAGATTTGCATGCACTTTCTCCATTGCATAAAAATCTCTTTCATGAATATTCATTGTGGATATTCTGAAAACCTGACTTGCTGGGGTGCCTCTAGGACCAGGTTTGGGAACCAATGACTTACCCAATACATGGCAGTCACAAGGAAGAATGGAGGGAGAAAGAAGAGAAAATAGTTCATGAGGAGCTGCAGAACAAAATCATTTGTAAGTAAGAGAAGCTTAAACTGGATGCAAAAATTTTGCATATGTGCTTCAGCTGGTGAAGTGGTGTCTGCCCAGTTCATATCTACTATAATAAAACTCACCCTCAATGTTCTGAGGACACTGACGTCAGTGAAGCCAAGCCATGACTTCCTTCAAAAAGGTTCGAAGGTTCGTGGTGGTGAAGCCACCAAAATCGCTCCGGGCCCCGCCCTCGAGGGCGGAGCAATGGCAGAACAACGAAGGGGTTGGCAGGGAGGGAGGCAGGGGGGGGAAATCGCTCCGGGCCCCGCCCTCGCGTCAAACGTCATGACGTTGGGGGTGGAGCACTGGAAGAATAACGAAGGGGTTGGCCAGGGAGGGAGGGAGGGAGGGGTGTTGGCGACGAACACCTTGCTAGCGCCTGTTTCAATTGCTCTGAAACGGGCCTCTTTTACTAGTATTTAAATAATTGCATGTTATATGTAGGTTATAAATATTTCAATCAGCTTGCATGTCAGTACAGCATTGTGGATGTTGAAGCAACTTTTAAACTGGAACCTGGGGAAAGCTGACAATTGCTCAGAAACTCATGATTCAGAATATGGTATCTTCAAGAGATACTGCTAAATGCAAAACTTAAAGTAGCCCAAGAGAGGTTATGATAAAAGCTGAGGTAGCTCAGGACTATTTAAATAAATAAGAGAGAGAAAAAACGAATCGAAATTAGCCCCTCAACTTCTATACAAGTTGTAAATACACATAAAAAAAACATTAGGAGAATCAAATTTGTGGCGGAGTGGTACTATATGTTAAGGATGTCATAGAGTCAAACAGGATAAAAGTTCTGCATGAAACAAAATAGAATGTGGAATCTGCTGGTGGGGATATTGGACAGGATGAAAAAAAAGTAAAGTGCTATCAGAAATTAGGAAGATTAACAAATTTGGTAATACAATAACAATGGGAGATTTCAATTACCAAGAAAATTATAAAACTAGATTGCTCCAATTTGTGTTATGTGGACCACACAGAAATCACCAATCAAATTAAACAAAAATGGTGGAGAAAAAGAAAAGACTTCAGCTAAACTAAGCAATTGCCTCTAGGCAAATTAAAATAGTTGTAATCATTGGTCAAAAATAGTTCCACACTTCCTGAGCAAACACAAAAAAAATGAAGGAAAATACACCACTCTCACTCATGTCAATAACTTGTGAAACTCTGGTCTCACCACACAGTCTCTTCGGGTCAGCACCCGAACCAGGGTCACTACAAAAGCTTGAGCTGGGCGCAGGCCTGGACTGGATAAATCTGGTAGGCCATAGGTTTTTAAGCCGTGCTTTTTATTAATTTTTTCTTTAGCAGTCCGGGAGCAAATTAACTTCACTCTCACTCCAAAGAAACTCTCCATTCCAGGGTTTGTATTTTATGCAAAACCAAACTACTAGATCACTGCAACAGGCAGATGTCCAAACTTAATGTTTTTCTTGTAACAGAATAGTTCACTTGATATCAAAACAGTTCAACTTGCTGAAAGAGTTTTTAGTGCAAGTCCAAGATTATTAGTAAAAATACTACCACATTCTACCACAACATCAAATTGTATTTGTTCATACCGAAGTCGGCATATACCTCTCCGGTACTATGTAAGTCACATTGAACCTGAAAATAGGTGGGGAAATGTGGGATACAAATCTAACAAATAAATACTATACAATAAATTAGCAGACTCTTCTAATCCTAGGGTATTTACATATGTACATCTCCACCAGTCCAATACCCACCCTTATGGGCAGAATAATCCAAGCATTTCCTTTATAAAGAATTCCGGTTAACACACCGAGTTGAGCAACAGTAGTGTGAAGCTTTTCCTCTCTTTTTTACACAAACTTTAGAAGTGGTCTATCAATGTTTTTGTAGGATTCATGTCACACTTTTGTTTCACAACTGTATCAATTAGTGAATCTGACTTTTGAAATTACTACAAAGAGGATGCTGACACCCTTCTCCTGGCCAGGCTGTTCCTAGGATAGGAACACTGGGGCTGATATTCAGACTGCGGGAGTTAGAACAGCTAACTTCCGTGGTTGGAGCTAAGCCCGGATATTCAATGCCGGTCCGTTTCCAGTGACCGTCTGGCATTGAATATCCGGGTTATTTTTGGCCAGTTTGAAGATAACCAGCTAAGTCAATATTCAGACTTAGCTGGTTATCCTCAAACCGGCCAAAGATATTCCAGGATTTGACACGGCCAAATATGGCCTCTAAACCCACTTTAAAAATTAGATAGCCGGTTATGTCACACAATATAATGGGCTAACCGGGGATATTCAGTGGGGGATAGCCGGTTATCCCCCGCTTAATATCAGTTGATAGCTGGTTAAGCGTTATTAACCAGTCAGCAGCTGTTCTGACCAGTTAAATAGCGCTGAATATCAAGCGTACTGTCTCTTTCCAGTGCCTGGCCAGAGGAGTGACCATCTGAGAATGAGGAGGGCCTGAGAAAAGCTCAGGAAGCATTACATCAGGGAGGTATCATACTTCAGAGAGATAATTACCAACAGAGAGCAGACTGGGGAAGGGAGAACTAGAACAGATGTGCATGAGAAACAGATGTGTCTGAAAGTGTTCTCATGCAAACCAAAAGTAAACATGCCATTGATTCACAGACAGCCCAGAGATAATTCACCAACACTCACTGAGAGCAGGAACGTATTGGGAATGGGAATGGGAAAGGGATTATGAGAGGAGGCAATATCAGGACAGGTTACATATGACCCAGTTTCACTCACAAAAGAACAATCTACCTCACCTGCCCAAACACTTAAGTCCCTACATGCAGACAACAAATATTTGACTCAGTCTGCTAACATATCTTTTATGAAGAGAAATGCTCAGGACCTTAAGTACACTATGGCAATAGTTATGTACTTATGTACATAAGTATTGCCACATTGGAACAGACCAAAGGTCCATCAAGCCCAGCATCCTGTTTCCAAAGTGGCCAATCCAAGTCACAAATACTTGGCAAGATCCTGAAAAAGTTCAATACATTTTATGCTGCTTATCCCAGAAATAAGCAGTGGATTTTCCTCAAGTCAATTTAAAATAGTGTATGGTCTTTTCCTTTAGGAAACCATCCAGACCTTTTTTAAACCCCACTAAGCTAACCGCCTTTAGCACAATTTCCGGCAACAAATTCCAGAGTTTAATTACACGTTGAGTGAAGAAACATTTTCTCCGATTTGTATTAAATTTACTACTTTGTAGCTTCATCGCATGCCCCCTAGTCCTAGTATCTTTGGAAAGAGTAAACAAATGATTCACGTCTACCCATTCTACTCCATTCATTTATAGACCTCTATCATATCTCCACTCAGCCGTCTTTTCTCCAAGCTGAAGAGCCCTAGCCGCTTCAACTTTTCCTCGAAGGGAAGTTGTCCCAGCCCCTTTATCATTTTTGTCACCCTTCTCTGTACCTTTTCTAATTCCACTATATCTTTTTTGAGATGCGGTGACCAGAATTGAACACAATATTCGAGGCGCGGTCACACCATGAACTGATACAAAGGCATTATAGCATCCTCACTTTTGTTTTCCATTCCTTTCCTAATAATACCTAACATTCTATTTGCTTTCTTAGCCACCGCAGCACACTGAGCAGAGGGTTTCAACGTATCATCAACAATGCCGAGATCCCTTTCTTGGAAGCTGCAGTCTGATGTCAGCCATCTGCCTAGTCCATTAGCCATTACCATGACTAGATATCTCTCTCAATTTACAAAGGCACTGTATATGAAACACAGCACTGGTCCAGTGGGTCACAGGAGTGACAAAAGAAAATGAAAGTAGCAGTGGGAGAAAGGTCACCAACCTGCATGATATACCTATAGTGAGTGCCAATACCCAGTTCTGAGGGGGGAGGGGGACTAGCAGCACCCTGCAGATGCAGGTGAGAGAAGTACATATGTTCACAGAAACAACACAGGGCCACATAGCAGCCATTCCATGTATAGCCCAGTTGCCAGCCCCAATCCCGCACTGCAATGCGCTCTGTCCCCACCATCATGTAAGAGGAGTACATAAGGTACAGAGTTGAGAGCAACATGCTGAAGGAGATGGAATAGGAAGACATGCTGCAGGACAGGTTGCCACTACAAAGTCAAAAGCCCATCCCTGTGCCACATATGTCCATAGAACACCCAGAATACAGCTTTAGAAGGCTGAGAATATACAGTAGACATGTAATGGAGAGAAGTGCCCCATCATTCCCCAGAATCCACAGTGGGCCTAGCAAAGTGGCAGAAGGGACCTCTGTAGGTTAACAGTAACTCAGCCTCTTTCTCTCTGTACAGACTGAGGACACACAAAAAGAAAAGAAAAGAGGGCCAGGTACTAGCTACTCCAGCATTGCCCGGAATGCCTGCAGGAGGTCAGGGAGCAGATGGAAGAGGATGCAGGTCAGTTCCAAGCACTCACATATGCCAACACAATGAGGGAACAGACACACGAATGCAGTCACCACAGTATGCTGATCTCTTGCCTCATCTGCAACAGGTACATCAAGCAGCAACCTGCATGAGTGAGAGCACATTTCTGGTATATGTCAGCACAATGTGCACAGCAGCTACAACTAGTGACTCATTCCAGCCACATCACCCAAGTATGTCACATCCATCTCTGACTGAATCATAACACGGTTTTCCATTCCCTTTCTCTCAGGGGTAGGGGAACATCTATTGAGTTGGAGGAGCCAAATAATCCAATCCCCTGTCTCTCCTTGAAGCTTTCCAGTTGCTACTGTGCTTGACAAAATATAGATTGCTCCATGAACCCTGTGGCCTACCCCATTCCATGCCTAGCCCTTGCTTTCCATTAGTGCCTCTACCAAATCTCTGGAAATCCAGCCTCTAAACCCAAATAGCTCAACCCTGTCTGTGAGGCAGGCCTCACAGCATCCAATTCCATTGCCTCAGGACCATACCTACCACCAATCCCATCTTTCCAATATCTAAGGCTTCTCCAACATCACCTCTGTCCAAGCATCCTGAGTGCCCTGAGGATAACTGTCAAGTGAGTGCTCACAACACAGCAAAGCCTCATGTCTGTGCCCCTCTCATGCACACACGGTACCTGCTAAGCTGGTGCACCTTTGGCGGGAGCATAAAATGGATAGACAATTATGGCAACCTCTGTGCTATGTCCACCAGGACAAACATCTAACAGTTTCTGTTTCATATCCACAGCCCAGTAGAAAGCTGCAAAAACTCTTGGAGAAGGAGACACAGGTAAAGCCTCAGCCTCCCTAGAAGAGACAGGGCCAACTGGGACCCCTCCCCCCAGGAAGACCAACCACCACTGAGACCCCTTACCGTCCTTCTTACCAACCACCTTTCACTACTCCCTCTCCCCTCACTTTTTCCTTCACCCTACTTTCTCAATCAGCCCTCCCATGCTGTTCCTCCCACGCAACCCCATGTCAGGTCTTTTTCACAATAAAGGACTGCCATTGTCTCTTTCTTGAAGGCCCAGTGTTGCTTTTTCTTGTCTATATTGTATGCTTGTATGCTGTATTACCCTCTCTTTTGTGATTAAGATGACATTTAGGGCCAGATTCAATAATTGGTGCTGAAAAATCGGCACTTTTCTATAAAGGTCACTCCGGGTTGAGCGTCCTTTATAGAATAGCATATAGCACTAATTCCCATGCCCAAATTTGGGCACCCAGACATACATCTGCTGAAAGGTGTAATTTCTGGTGCCCAGTTTAGACGCGCATTCCTGGTATTCAATAACACTGCACACAAATTTTCAGAATGTCCCTGACCCACCCATGCCCCTCCCATGGCCATGTCCCCTTTTGGGATTTGGGGCCCAGTGTTATAGAATAGCTTGCAGTCAGATTTGTGTGCAAATCCCAATTGGTGCTAATTAACATCAATAATTGATCGTGAGTGTCCATTTTGCCATTAACCATTTAAGTTGTGCACACATCTCAGGATCACACCCAAATTTGGCATGCAAATTTAGACAACCTTTATAGAATCTGAGGGTTAATGTGATCAAGAACAAAATGATACGTGTAGGGAAAAGAAACCCAAACTATAAGTACATGATAAAGGTTCCACATTAGAAATCACCACCCAGGAAAAGGATTTAAGTGTCATTGTTGATGATACATTGAAACCATCTGCTCAGTGTGCAGCAGCAGCTAAGAAAGCAACTAGAATGTTAGGAATTATTAGGAAAGGAATAGAGAACAAAACTGAAAATATTATAATGCCTTTGTATTGCTCTATGGTATGATTGCACCCATAGGTGGTCGGTGACTCAGATGTTTGGGGATGCTAAAGTGGGGCAGGCTAGGATGGGGCTAGGGTGTGGTGATATGGGGTGTGATGGTCCAAGTTAAAATCCTTGGGGTGAGACACATTGAGCCCTGTGTCATCAGTAAAGGGACAATGGAGGCACATTTGAACACAGCTACCTCCCCCTGCCCCCTCCCCCACCTAGTAACTCTGTTACTGATGGTATTATACACACTGAACACACTCCAGGGAGTTAAGTGCCCAAAAAAATGTAAGTAATGCACCAAAATAATACAAAATATTAAACAAAACAATATTTGCAACATTCTGGAAATATATGGAGATACTTTAACACTTGGCTTCCAGTCAGCCCTAGCTCCCAAGTCTAGCATCTTTCTGATGGCCATGGGAACAGTAAGCTACAATTGTGAATGACATGAGCTAAATCCAAATCCAAAATCTACTATTAGGCATAATGGAACAGATTCTATATATGGTGCCTAAAAATTCCGCGCAGAACTAAGTGTATTCTATAAGATTTAGGCACGGTTTATAGAATACGCTTAGTCAATACCGTAGCGCCTAAATCTACATGCACCCATTTACGCCAATAAAAACCTGGTGTAAATCCATGCACGTAGATTTAGGCGCATTGACCCGTATTCTGTAATTATGTGCGGAAATTTTGAAACGCCCACAAAATGCCTATAAACATACCCCTTTTAAACTACGCACATTTATTTTAAACTGCACACTTTACAATTTAGGTGCAGTTCTTTATAGAATACGCTTAGCATAAATTATGATAATTGCCAATTAGTGCTCATTATTGCTTGTTAAGTGCTGTTAAAAACAGTGATTGGCTTGTTACGCCAATTAAGTTACGCGTGTATTCCGTGCGGAAATCTAGGCGCCATATATAGAATCTGCTCCAATGTGAAGAAATACAAAACCATAAAAACATGTAGGACCAATAAAGCAAATCCAGTATACCATAGTAAGATTTACTTCCAGAAGTCACACAACAAAGACCTACCTAGAAATGAATCCAAATTCAGATTTCATGTAATATTGTTCAGGAGTGTAATTTAATGTAAGTTTGTTTTGTTTAGTACTGCCCTTGACACAGTCACGAAACATGGCCCATGTTGGTCGGTCTGTTAACCTCAGATAATTGGATTTGCAATAAAAGGAAGAAACAAACATTCTATGAGCAATGGGATTATTGACCTTGGATGTAAACATATCAGTGGACACAGGAACATTAATATATCTACTAAACCAACTGGATTAGTGTAGATTGATTCTACATAGACATTCAATGCTATCAGAATAACAGGTCTCTTTCACAATTGCAGAACTGCAGAACATAGAACCTTACCAAGTATGGGATAAGTAACTACAAACTGACAATAGAAATATGTGCACAAAATTAAGCAGAAACCCCAAGAAGTTGGAATCTACATACATCATAACACAGAGAACTAGAAACAGTGATTCATTTCCTTCTGTACTGTGCAAAAAATAAAGACAACAGATGTAAATTAAAAAAACTTACACGTTCTACTCAATAAATTAAAAATTTATACATAAAAATAAAACTAAAATAGAAAATAAGGATATACCTTTTTATTGGACTAATTTAATAAATTATATAGCGGAATTAGAAAAGGCACAGAGAAAGGTGACAAAAATGATAAAGGGGATGGGATGACTTCCCTTTGAGGAAGGGTAAAGAGGCTGGGAGGGGGGTCATTTTCAAAAGAGAAAAATGTCCAAAAAGTGGCATAAATCTGCATTTGGACGTTTTTCTCACAAAAACATCCAATTTAGTATTTTCTAAACCACTTTTTAGACAATTTTGTATGAAGTCCGTCAGAAGTGTATTTAAATTACAAGGGGGTGAGTCAGGGGCGGGTTAAGGGCAGGACCTGGGTGTTCCTAACACTGCAGTGATCTTCCCTTCCTTGCCACTTTCTCCCTTACTCTGATGCTGCAAAGAAAATTAAATCATATGTGGGGTCAGAGCCCTGTGTGCACTGCTGCCAGTTCTGTTTGTCTCCTTCCTACTCTTCCCTCCCCCTTGATGTAACTTCCTGTTTCAGGGAGAGAGGAGGAGGAAGAAAATGAGCAGAGCTGGCAGACAAGCACACCGGGCCCCGGCCCGCACATGGGTTAATTTTCTCTGCAGCCTCCAAGTTAGGGAAAGAATGGCTAAGCTTAATGGTGCCCAGAATTCCACACCCAAATGTGTGTGTGAACCCAAGATGTGTGTGCAACTTAAATGAGTAAAGAACCAGTTAACTTCAATAATTGGGTGCTAACAACCAATTGTTGACATTAATTGGTATTCATTAAAATTTGCACGCACATCTGGATACACGCTAGAAAGCTCGGAACCAAACTCTATTAGCATGTAACTCAAAAGGGGCGTGGCTATGGGCATATCAGGGGCTTTCTGAAAAGTTGTACGTGAAATTATAGAATACGGCCTCAGCATGCCTAACTTGGACGCCAGCATTTACACAGAGTTTCAACAGGCGTAAGCCTGGTGCCTAAATTTAGACAGAGGAATCAGTGCTAAGCGTGAATCTATATGATAGAGGTCTATAAAATAATGAGTGCAGTTGAAAGGGTAGACGTGAAGCGTCTGTTTACGTTTTCCAAAAATACTAGGCAAGGGGGCATGCGATGAAGCTACAATGTAATAACTTTAAAACGAATTAGAGAAAAGTTTCTTCACTCAACATGTAATTAAATTCTGGAATTCGTTGCCAGAGAATGTGTTAAAGGTGGTTAGCTTAGCAGAGTTTTAAAAAGGTTTGGACGGCATCCTAAAGGAAAAGTCCATAGACCATTATTAAATGGAATTGGGGAAAATCCACTATTTCTGGGATAAGCAGTATAAAATGTTTTGTACCTTTTTGGGATCTTGCCATGTATTTGTGACCTGAATTGGCCACTGTTGGAAACAGGATGCTGGACATGATGAACCTTTGGTCTTTCCCAGTATGGCAATACTTATACGACTGAATTTTGAGTGCCATTTACTGAATCCAGCCCTAACTGTTAATTTTAAACCCAATAGAAAATATAGCAGTAACTGTGTTAGCATAAAAACCTTCTAGCGACTTTGTTAAGGGGCAGAGCAGAGGCAGATTTCTGAATGTATGGTGAAAAGCCATTGTTTAAATGCAAATATGCATAACTAATACAAGCAGAACAAAAATTACAGCAAGCCAGGGAAATTTCAAAGGATTTTCGCTTAAAATTGTTCCGATTCAGTCTTTCAGTCTGGGTGTTTACTGCACTCTAGTGCTTAGGGAAACTATATAATATCGGGCAACTTGTACTGCTCTCCATAGTTCTAATTTTAAATTCATTTTTTGGTTCACTTCAAATCTACTAGCAACATTGCATGTAAGTGGGAAGCAATTTTGTCATTTAAAACAGGCACAAATGAACAGCACAATGTGCATTTTCTGTAAACACAGAGTACACTCATCAGCCTGTCATGGGGACAAAGGAAACGAATTCCATTATGAAACACACTACAAATAACAGGCAGTTACAATTTCCTCCATATAAATTAACTTGACATGACTATATTTCAAGCTCTTTTAATCAGTATGGGGATACAAGCCATGTCTCCTCAAGCTGGAGAGAAGCTCATTCAGCCACATCTTGGTCTCTGAGGGTGTTTGAATGAGCCGGCTTAAGAGCCTTCCTCCTTTTTGACTGGCATTAAAAGTGCCTTGTGCGTCAGCATGAGCATGCAAGAGTATAGCAAGGCAATTAGAGGGGCTGTGCTCCCGTGCTCAGCAGGGCTACCTCAGAACAGAGGAGCTACTGAAGAGGCTGCACAATTTTATGCCACTTTCACTTTGGCTCCCATCAGCTCTGAGAATCCTTTTACGGATCTGCAGATGAGCCTCAATGAATGCTGTGTACCTCTGATAAGAAGGCAGTAGGCAAACAAGAAATATATCCACCCATTAAAGATGTTTTTAGTTTTGATTTTTCTTTTCTCGGAGACAACTCCCTGTATGCACAAGATATCCATCCACATTCAAAATAACAACATGCCCTGAGAAGCACCATCAACACAGTAATTGTGCAATATGCCTCTTGATATTTTAAGAGTACATAAAAAGTGCTATTTGTTAAGAAAAAACAGATTTCAGATAGAAACAGAGAAACGTGACAGCAGATAAAGGCCATATGACCCATCCAGTCTGCCCATCCTCTTTAACCCCTAATTCTTCCTGTTCCTAAGCGATCCCACATGCTTATCCCATGACTTTTTAAATTCTGGAACAGTCCTGGACTCCACCACCTCCACTGGGAGGCCATTCCACGCCTCCACCACCCTTTCTGTGAAATAGTACTTCCTTAGATTACTCCTAAGCCTATTCCCTCTTAACTTTGTCATATGCCCCCTCATTCCAGAGCTCTCCTTCATTTGAAAAAGGCTCTCTTCCTGTACATAAAGATACAGGTTACTGCTTTGCGGAAGCCTTGCCCTGTCCCTCATCACTCCCTTCCTAAGCGCTGGCACCACTGAGCTCTCAGAGTACCCCTTCTCCTGATGTGTTTTGCTACCCCTCGCTTTCCTATCAGGAATATGGTAGTTCTTTCCTTTTTTCCTCTCTTTTGTTGTATTGTTCTTTCTTCTCTGCTCTTCCTCTCTCTTTTGAATTAGTCTGTAAGCTGCTTAGCTGGCATTGCTGATAGGCAGGGTAGTAAGTTTATAATAAACTTGAATAAACGTGATTAAATGCAGCAAAATCAGCAGTTGGGGTGTAAGACACCAATATTAAGCTACAGTATTCAGGGTCCCTTTTAACTAGATACAGCGACCAGAATTGAACACAATACTCAAGGTGAGGTCACACTGCCTGGTTACCACTGGATTACTGTGGGAGTCCTTACCGCCACCTCAATGGGGGGTGGTAAGTGCTTCGCCTCCCCCCCCCCCCCCGCATGGCCACATGGTAAATGCAATTTTACCACATAGCTATGTCAGTTTTCGGTCTCTTTTAGCTGCTGTGGTAAAAAGGGCCCTGCGATAGTGGTGGCGGCCATTTTTGCCATGCACCAGGGCCCTTTTTACCGCAACGGCTAAAAGAGACCAATGACATAGCCATGTGGTAAAATTGCATTTACCTTGTGACCATGCAGAGGGGAGGGGGAAGCACTTACCACCCCACATTGAGGTGGCCGTAAGGGACTCCCACAGTAATCCAGCGGTAACCGGGCAGTGTGACCTCACCTTGAGTATTGTGTTCAATTCTGATCGCTGTATCTCAAAAAAAGATACAGCGGAATTAGAAAAGGTTCAAAGAAGAGGGACAAAAATGATAAGGGGATGGAACTCCTCCCAGATGAGGAAAGGCTAAAGAGATTAGGGTTTTTTAGTCTGGACAAGAGACGGCTGAGGGGATGGGGGTACAAAGACCAGGGAACATTCAATGAAATTACATTGAAATACTTTTAAGACAAATAGGAGGACATATTTTTTCACTCAAAGAATAGTTAAGCTCTGGAACTCGTTGCCAGAGGATGTGGTAACAGTGGTTAGTGTATCTGGGTTTAAAAAAGGTTTGGAAAGTTCCTACTACTACTACTACTTATCACTTCTATAGCACTGCCAGACGTATGCAGCGCTGTACACTTGAACATGAAGAGACAGTCCCTGCTCGACAGAGTTTACAATCTAATTAGGACAGACAAATAAGATAAATAAGAGATAAGGAAATTACTAAGGTGGGGATGATAAAATAAGGGTACTAAAGAAGTGAGTAAGGGTTAGGAGTTAAAAGAAGCATAAAAAAGGTGGGCATTTAGCCTAGATTTGAAGACGGCCAGAGATGGAGCTTGATGTACCGGCTCAGGAAGTCTATTCCAGGCATATGGTGCAGCAAGATAAAAGGAACAGAGTCTGGACTTAGTGTTTGAGGAGAAGGGTGCAGATAAGAGAGATTTACCCAGTGAACGGAGTTCCCAGGAAGGAGTGTAGGGAGAGATGAGAGTGGAGAGGTACTGAGGAGCTGCAAAGTGAATGCACTTATCTATATAATTTGTACCTCCAACATTCTCTGGCTGACTGGCTGGGTTTGTAACATCCTGACATCAGAAAGCCTCCAGCGTTCTCTTCCCTCTCACTGTCCTGCCCTCGCGTAAAGACGTAATGATGTCAGAGGGTGGAACAGTGAGAGGGAAAGGAACGCTGGAGGTGAGCTGACATCAGGATGTTCCAAATGAAAGCAACTGGAGGCAAGTAGGCAACGGAATGCTGTGCTGAAGGGGAGGACAGAATCGCGGGATATCGAGAGGAGGGCAGGGCAGAGGAGAATCAATGGACATGGATGGGATGAGAGGAGAGGAGAGAATTGCGGGACATGGATGGAAGGGCAGGGAAGATGAAAATCACTGCACATGGAGGGGAGAGCAGAATCGCGGGACACGGAGGGGAGGGCAGGGCAGGGCAGAGGAGAATCGCTGGACATAGAGGGGAGGCCAAGGGGAGAGCAGAATCGTGGGACATGGAGGGGATGGGAGGGGAGGGAAGAATCGCTGGACATGGAGGGGAGGGCAGGGGAGAGAGGAAAAATCGCTCAGATGAGAGCCTTCCTAGGGCCCATTTCATTTAGGAGAAAACAGGCTTGGTTCCATTAGTAAGTCAATAAGAGTAGTTTGAACTGGAGGAAAAAATCATAGTCTGTTATTGAGATGGACATAGGGAAGTCACTGCTTGCCCCAGGATTGGTAACATGGAATGGTGCTACTCTTTAGGATTCTGCCAGGGACTTGTGACCTGGATTGGCCATTGTTAGAATCAAGATACTGGGTTAGATGGACGATTTGTCTGACACAGTATGGCTATTCTTATGCTCTTTTGATAATTAATTCATAATCTGCTATTGCTAGGTTTTGCTCATTTCGTTCTAACCTAAGGAAGGGGCTGCTAGCTCCAGAAAACTAGTCAAGAAATGCATTAAGCTAGTCAAAGAAAAGATATTACCATATATTTATTTATTGGTATTTATTAACCACCTTTTATGAAGAGATTCACCCAAGATAGTGTACAGCATATACATTCCAGCTGATATTCAAAAGGATTTAAGCCTCGGGCTGCCCAACCTCAGATATTCAGTAGCACTTAACCAGGAAGTGTCATTGAATATTGGCTCTGGCCAGCCCAAAAAACAGTGGGCAGGTCAGGGGCGATACAGGGGACAGCACTGGGGAGGCAGCTCAAAAGCTGGTCCTAATTTTGACCAGCACTGAATATTGTCTGGGACCCACATAACAGGAAGAGCAGTCTGGAGCCCAGGGAGCTTCCTCCAACCCCCTACTAGTCACCTCACCTAAATGACATGACTTCACTACCTGGTTCGTCAACTGTCACAATGTTTTCTTCAGTCCGAATTGATCAGGCCCTGCTGCTTCCTGACTGGAGATTAATTGAGTCTGTTTTTCGCAGTTCCTTCAAAACATATTCTACGCTTAACCTCGTCCACCCCTTTTCTAGAAACTCTTGCACCTGTTAATCAGATCCCCCTGACTGAAAACCATGGTAACTGTTTTATGTTTAAAGCAAAATGGTATCTGCATGTATCATGATGATAATTGCTAGTTGGTGGCAACATCATTTAGGCAAGTAGGCCGGTGTGAGTGTAAGCTTATTGAAAATTATTCAGGATCCCAAATTTTATAGAAATTGGTCAAGTTTTGACAGTTATGCAGAAAACAAGCTTTATTGTGGTTTTTTTTTTTTTTTTTGAAAAGCAGTGTATATCTACATGTATTTTTTATTTATTTATTTGGTACATTTGTATCCTATCTCAATTGTAGATAAGTGACAGAGGGGGAGAGGACCTCAGACCAGTGACACTTTTTTAATCTATAAGATTATATTCATGTCCTCACTTGGATTCCAGGGCTCTGTCCTTTCCTGGTTCTCTTCCTACCTCTCCCTCCGCACCTTTAGTGTTCACTCTGGTGGATCCTCTTCTACTTCTATCCCTCTGCCTGTCGGCGTACCTCAGGGTTCTGTTCTTGGTCCCCTCCTCTTTTCTATCTACACTTCTTCCCTTGGTTCATTAATCTCATCCCATGGCTTTTCCTACCATCTCTATGCTGATGACTCCCAAATCTACCTTTCTACCCCTGATATCTCACCTTGCATCCAAACCAAAGTTTCAGCGTGCTTGTCTGACACTGCTGCCTGGATGTCTCAACGCCACCTGAAATTAAATATGACCAAAACCGAGCTTCTCATTTTCCCCCCCAAACCCACCTCCCCGCTCCCCCCGTTTTCTATTTCTGTTGATGGTTCTCTCATTCTCCCTGTCTCCTCAGCTCGAAACCTTGGGGTCATCTTTGACTCTTCTCTCTCCTTCTCTGCTCATATCCAGCAGACCGCCAAGACCTGTCGTTTCTTTCTTTACAACATCCGTAAAATCCGCCCCTTTCTTTCCGAGCACTCTACCAAAACCCTCATCCACACCCTTGTCACCTCTCGTTTAGACTACTGCAATCTGCTTCTTGCTGGCCTCCCACTTAGTCACCTCTCCCCTCTCCAGTCGGTTCAAAACTCTGCTGCCCGTCTCATCTTCCGCCAGGGTCGCTTTACTCATACTACCCCTCTCCTCAAGACCCTTCACTGGCTCCCTATCCGTTTTCGCATCCTGTTCAAACTTCTTCTACTAACCTATAAATGTATTCACTCTGCTGCTCCCCAGTATCTCTCCACACTCGTCCTTCCCTACACCCCTTCCCGTGCACTCCGCTCCATGGATAAATCCTTCTTATCTGTTCCCTTCTCCACTACTGCCAACTCCAGACTTCGCGCCTTCTGTCTCGCTGCACCCTACGCCTGGAATAAACTTCCTGAGCCCCTACGTCTTGCCCCATCCTTGGCCACCTTTAAATCTAGACTGAAAGCCCACCTCTTTAACATTGCTTTTGACTCGTAACCACTTGTAACCACTCGCCTCCACCTACCCTCCTCTCTTCCTTCCCGTTCACATTAATTGATTTGATTTGCTTATTTTTTATTTTTTGTCTATTAGATTGTAAGCTCTTCGAGCAGGGACTGTCTTTCTTCTATGTTTGTGCAGCGCTGCGTATGCCTTGTAGCGCTATAGAAATGCTAAATAGTAGTAGTAGTAGTAGTAATGTAGTCACAAACATATAATCACTGGTCCTCTGCCAGCCTCCTCCCTCAAAATCCAGTAATGTGTTTCTAATATCTATTCAGTGCCAAATAACTCAAACATATTCAATAGATATCAATCGCCACTGTGGTGAATACCTAAAAAACAAACACACAACATACATTCAATATCTCGCCTATCTCACCACAGTTTGATGCTGCAGGGTGCTCTTTCCCTGACGAAGCCTCAGTGGCGAAACGGGACCGTTGGGGAGCCCCTGGTTGGAGCAGCAATAAGCTACGTAGCTGTAGCGATTGATATCTATTGAATATGTTTGTGTTATTTAGCACTGAATAGATATTAGAAACACATTACTGGATTTTGAGGGAGGAGGCTGGCAGAGGACCAGTGATTATATGTTTGTGACTACATGAATATAATCTTATAGATTAAAAAAGTGTCACTGGTCTGAGGTCCTCTCCCCCTCTGTCACTTATCTACAATTGAGATAGAATACCCGCTGTACTTTTGTTGTTATGTTTCATAATTCAGCGGAATGATCCCCATTTGTTTTCTTATCTGGGTACATTTGTATCCCACATTTTCCCACCTATTTGCAGGCTCAATGTGGCTTACATAGGACCGTAAACGGCATTAGCCGATTCCGGTATGAACAAATACAAGGCATACAATATATATTTATATCTTTATATCTATCTATATACATTTGTTTTGTTTTTATTAAACTTTATTTCTATGCATTCAAGTGAACTAACAGTACTTTATCATCACTTATTTTTGTAATTGCCTCACCAAACTAGTGGCTATATGCTTCTGGCACTGACTTTTGCAGTTCTTTCACATTTTTGGAACCAATAAAAGGCTGTTCAAGTAACTTATATTAACTTAATATTGTTATCATTATATCAGTAATATTGCTGTTATAATAGGCTCAGAGTGTCATGGGGAATGAGAAACCACATTGTCAACGACTAAAGAACAGTGCGGGGGGGGGGGGGGGGAAGGGGGTGCAATTCTGATGCTCTGCTCTGGGCACAACAAAAGCTGGTCATGACTCTGGTTTGATTCCTCACAGAGGTCTTTTATTCCCCTAGTCAGAGAATGAATTCACAGTCCCTGACAGGGAGGAAGCTGGTCCACAATCAATGATGACAGATAGCTGGATGTGGGACCCATGATTGCAATGTCTTGGAAGAAGCCCTGATGCAGCTGAGAACACTTACTCCCAATTATTGAATTAAAGTGCATTAGGAGGTGATAAAAAGTACAGGGAAAAAAATCTTCAGCCAGTTAGAAATGAAGGCTCATCGTGCCAGATCCCAATTCTAGCTCCGATTGATCTAGAATCTGAAGGAGCAAATGAGAAACTTGGATTTTGGAAAGGTATAATTTAAGAAGGAGTGCATGACATTTTGTAAGATTGTTGATGTATTGTGGTTATGCTGCTATGTTGTTGGAAAACAATAATAATTAAAAAAAATTGCAAAACAAAACAATGGGGCTCATTTACTAGTGTGCTTTAAACAAAGTGAATTAGCATGCAATAACTGTTAGTTTTCAGAGGTAAATAAATGCATAGTCCATTGTAGAGCAGGAAATTTGTGGGTTATGAGTGGTGAATGGGCATGGACTGTGCCATTCAATTTATCACACAGTCACTTACCATGCCTGTCCCAGTTGCAGATAATATGGATGCATTTATTGCCTCCTAATTAGGCAATAAAAACATTTTTCTGTACGATAACTGTATAGGAAGATGCTGGAAAAGCTCCTAACAGTTACCTTACTGCCTTTGCACTTACTGTGTGAGAATTAGGTCACTTTCCAGGCAGTAAGTGCAAAACTTTACTGTGTTTAGTAAAAGGATCCCATAATCTTTGAAAGTACTTATCGTGTCTAGTACTTTGTGCCAAAATCCAAAAGTGTTCTATAACAAAGCAGGTAACTTAATTGGCTTAAGCTAATCAGGGTTAATGAGCAATGAGTATTAAGTGGCAATAATTAGAATTTACGTGCACAACTGGCTAAGTGTATTTTGTAATGTACTATTCCTCAATTCTAATGCACGCAGCCAAAAATGGGCGTGGTTATAGGCGGGGGAAATGGGCCTTTCATGAGTGTTCCAAAATGTATGCGCACTATTATAGAATATGCCCCTTTGTGCCTAAATCTTCGTGCTGGCATTTATGCTTTCCTTGGTGTAAATGGATGAATGTAGTTTTAAGTGCTGTGATATCAACTAAGTGTATTCTATATACCGTGCCTAAATATAGGTGCTGATTACAGAATACGCTTAGGCATAAATTTATTCTGCGTGGAGTTTTCAGGTGCCATATATAGAACCTGGCCCATAATGGGTAAATTCTATAAATAGCACTGAAAAAATCAGTGCTGTAAACAGCACAACAAAAAAAACATTTTCGTGTGCCACTGGGCAAAAACCATCCACCTTATAATTGAAAGAGAAAAACGCCTAGATTTCGACCCAAATCGGGAGATAGAAGTTTATCTCACAAAAACGAATAAATCGGTATAATGGAAAGCCGATTTTGGACGTTTTCAACTGCACTCCATCGCGGAAGCGTACAAAGTTGACGGGGGCGTGTCGGAGGCGTGGCGAAGGTGAAACTGGGGCTTGGTTATCGGCCGAGGAGAGATGGGCGCCTTTCGCCGATAATGGAAAAAAAGTATGCGTTTGTAGCTAGAATTTAGGGCACTTTTCCTGGACCCTGTTTTTTCACAAATAAGGCCCCAAAAAGTGCCCTAAATGACCAGATTACCACCAGAAGGAATCGGGGATGACCTCCCCTGACTCCCCCAGTGGTCACTAACCCCCTCCCACCACAAAAAATGATGTTTCACAACTTTTTATTTTCACCCTCAAATGTCATACCCACCTCCCTGGCAGCAGTATGCAGGTCCCTGGAGCAGTGGACTTCAGGCAGGTGGACCCAGGCCCATCCCCCCCTACCTGTTACAATTGTGCTGCTTAATGCTTAGTCGTCCAACCCCCCCAAACCCACTGTACCCATATGTAGGTGCCCCCCTTCACCCCTTAGGGCTATAGTAATGGTGTAGACTTGTGGGCAGTGGGTTTTGAGGGGGATTTGGGGGGCTCAACACACAAGGGAAGGGTGCTATGCACCTGGGAGCTCTTTTACCTTTTTTTTTGTTTTTGTAAAAGTGACCCCTAGGGTGCCCGGTTGGTGTCCTGGCATGTGAGGGGGACCAGTGCACTACGACTCCTGGCCCCTCCCATGAACAAATGCCTTGGATTTATTCGTTTTTGAGCTGGGCGCTTTCATTTTCCATTATCGCTGAAAAACAAAAACGCCCAGCTCACAAATTGTCGAATAAAACATGGACGTCTATTTTTTTCGAAAATACGGTTCGGTCCGCCCCTTCACGGACCCGTTCTCGGAGATAAACGCCCATGGAGATAGACGTTTTCGTTCAATTATGCCCCTCCATTTGTCCTATACTAAATTCAGTGTGTGTATTCCAAATCCAAAGTCAGAATTGTTGTAACACGTCAGGAAATTTTGTTATGCATAAGTTTGCCCAAATGAATTAAGCACTTGGAAAGCATTGAATAATTTTTTACAGAACGAGTTTTACTCCAACAATTACCTGATCTACATCAAAGTTTTTGTATTAAACAGTATATGAAAATGTAATGGAATTACAAAATTTCAAAAAAGTCTCGTATTCCAGTGTAAAAGTCTTACTTCAGCAAGGCCCAGTACTGTTAAAAGTGCTTCAGGTATCTGCTTTTGGGTTTGTGACCGGTCATATTTTCCCGTTGCAAAAACCAGCAGTAGTCCCCCATCATGTTGGAATTCTAGTGACTTTGATATCTGTTCTCCATTGTAGAAATGTCTTTATGGAACCTCTCTCCATGTTCGTCACTTACGTGTCCCAAATTGGGTGGGAAAAAGTCAAGATGGGAATGTAAAAAGAAAAACAAAAAAGGCAACAGTCTACTTGCTACATAAAAGTCTGTTATAAAAAGTAGACCGATATACATATATAGAAACAAATTGGATTAAAAGTGTTTCAGACACCAATTTGATATATAAGCGTTACCATGTTGGAAGCATAGCTTGTGGTCATTACACATTGTGCTATTGTGAGAGTGAAGCTAAGCTTGAGTTAAAGGTGACAACCTATCTTGACGTCTGTCATTATGATGTCATGATGTTATCAGTTTGGCAGTGATTACAAGTTTGTTTATTAAGATAGATTATTCTTTTTGTCACTATTTATGCAATAGGTATGTGTTGAGAATTGAATGATGTGAAGTTATTAGTTTTTGACGTTTTTTAGTAAGTAATGACCTTTGACCTGGATATGAGGTTTTAAAATAGCAAGCCACAGCACAGATGGTAATGCTGTTGCACTTTGATCCAGAGCAGTGTCTGTTAACAAGCACAGTAAGTAGCTAGCTTGAATCTATGTGATGTTTGTGAGATGGTAGCATGGAGTAAAGTAGATGTACAAGTATATCTAGTAAGAATGAGCTTGTTTGGTGATTGAGGGAGAAATAGAGTGTTTTCTCTTTTAAAAAAAAAAAATGGGAAGCCACTGCACAGATAGTATTGCTGTTGCATTTTGATCCAGAACAGTGTCTGCTGACAAGTAGTCAGCTTTAATCTATGTGATGTTATGGGAGATGGCAGCATGGAGTAAAGCAGATGTATAAGTATATTTACTATAGAATGAGTTATGGTCTTTTGAAAGTTAGTTTCATTTATGCAGCCATGTCTTTTGATGATGTTATATAGTAAAGGCTGATAAAGTTTTAGGATTCAAGGTGGTCTATTTGTAGAAGATTTATAACAGTGAGTAATTGAATGCTTTACACCATGATATATAGTCAATTGTTGATATGATGAGAATTTTAATTGAGCTGACTGGTGAGATGTAGAGTTTGTGATACATGGGCTGATCAAGATGGGATTAATGTATATCTTTTTAATTTTGTTTTAGGCTTTTTTTGAAGGGGTATGTTGATCATCCCTAATTTTCTAGGTATGTATTGATACATTATTGGATTTGATTAAATCCATCCAACGTTTTATACACTTTTATATGTTTGGAAAGTGGCTTGTCTTATCTCCTCCTCCATTTTACTTTTGAATGTGTAATGCATTTATTGTGCTTTATTTTATCATTTGCTGTTATGACTTTATATATATATATATATATGTACATAACTTGAGATGATGTTATCACTATTTTTATGTTTTTATTTGTAGTTTTACCCCTGACGCAGCCTGAGGGCGAAACGTGGCCACGTCGGGTACTGCTTTTATCTTGGTTTGAATAAATTATTTCTTTGTTTTTATATATGTGTATCGGTCTACTTTTTATAACAGACTAATATGGGAATGTAAGAAATGCATTTTCAATGACATTTGGCAGCCAAGTTGTTCATATGCTTTAAGCATGTTGTCTACTAGTTCAGCATAGTTTTCAGCTCGTCTGTTCCCAAGGAAGTTCTGCACTACTAGCACAAATGCATCCCAAGCTGCAAGTTCCAGCGGGTTGAGTTTTGTTCTGAATGTATTGATTTCAGGGCAATAAAATTCTGGCCTTTATTTTAGCCTCAGTTTTCAGTGTGCTAAACATCTCCTTCAAATACTGGAAACCATTTCCATCACAATCAAGTGCAATTACAAAATTTTGTATTAAATCAAATTTAATGTGAAGTGGTGGAAGATAAACTTGAAGTGGATCGACCAGTGATTTCTGTTGTACATTGTACCGACCAACTGTGTGCTCGACTCTGAAAGGCCACTGCCTCATTTTGTAATGATTTTTGTCATCACGACTGTTCCATAGGCACAAGAAACACTATTGCTTCGTGTACCCTAACTGTAGACCAAGCAGCAGTGCTACCACTTTCAGGTCAGCACAAATATTCCATTTATGTTCAGAGTATTTGATCATTTTCAAAATTAACTCCATAGAAGCACGGGTCTCTTTCATTCCAACCCCATGAGCCAATGGAACAGATGGTTTTTCGTTACCATTGTGCAACAAGACAGCATTCAAACTCGTTTTGCTAGTCTATGACTAGCCTCCATTCATCGGGAACATGTGTACCATCTAACTACATCATAAGACCATTTACATCAGTACAGAAACAGACATCGCTTTCCATTACATAGTATGCAGCTAACTTGGTGTGTCAATGACGAAAGTGTGAAGTTGTGGTGCTTCATTGTAGCAAATTCCATTCCCGAAGTCTAGAAGCTAGCAGTTCTGACTTTTCTTTAGATAATGACAGATCTCTTACCAGATCATCTAAATCTGATTGGCTCAGCAAGTGCGGCTGACCCTCCAGTTGTTCTGGATCAGGAAATACATCATGCCAATCAACATCTTCTTCTTCATCAGGATCAGAAACGTTAGTTTCAATTGCCGTTCCTGCTGCGGGAGGGACAGGCACTGGATTCTCTACATCGTGTGGTACTGGTTTAAGAGCAGACTCACAGTCAGGATACACAATTTGTGACTTGTTTCTCTTTGAATATCCGGCGATTTTAGTCATGCAAAAATAACAGTCTGAATGGTGATTTTTCTGCTCACGCCAAACCATCGGCACTGCAAAAGCCATTCCTTTCCTTTTATCATTCAACCACTGCGTTAGCCCAGAGTAACACACAGTGCAACAAAAACATGAGGTGCCCAGCTTTTATCTTGATCTCCAATTTGACAGTCAAAGTAATACTTGTAAGCAAGGTGCACTCGCTTTGTCAGATTCTTGCGCTGATCAGTGTATTTGCCACATATGTAGCAGAAATTGTCTGGATCGTTAACACATTTGCGTCTATCCATCTTGCCTTATATACTTACTGCTGACATCAGCCAATAGACCTGTCTGAGCGTGTCCGGACAGGTCCGGGCATGTCCGTTGGAATATTCCAATATATAATGCATTAATATTATAAGTGAATAGGCTTTGTATGTATAACTTAAAATCTAGACGTGTCAGGCAAATTCGGAGTTCATATTTGGAATCGGCGGGTTCAATTTAGTATAAATCACATGTTTTTCTCTGAGTAGCAAAATCATTGTTGCGTAGCGTGGAGCACTATTCCATTGAGCCTGCAAATAGGTGGGATAATGTGGGGTACAAATGCAATAAATAATAATAATAATAATAAACAGCACTCTGATTTTGGCACCATTTATAGAATAGCTCTTAGAGCCAATTCCTGCACCTGAAGTTGGACGTCAGTATTTATGCCAGCTGAAATCAGGTGTTAATGCCAGCACCCAACTTTTGGCATTTGGGCCTGGGAAGTTGCTATTCTATAACAACACACGCAATTTTTTGTCATGCCCCCTTTTGAGTTGTACGCCCATGGATTTGAGTGCCCAGTGTTATAGAATAACGTGCAGGAAGATGTGTACACAATTTCCAATTACTGCCAGTTAACTGCGATCATTGGTTGTTGATTTATTAAACAAGCACACAAAAAAGCACAAAAGGGCTTTTAGGAGTAGGACATTGAAAAGTTCTTTATTGAAGAGACCTGACACAGGTTGTGTTTTGGCAACAAATTGCCTGCATCAAGGGTCACAAATATCAATTTATTGCAAGTTCATGGTTATTTCCACATGCATCTTCGATCTACCCATAAAATTCAACGCACATTTTTTGGCGCCATATATAGAATCCAGGGGAATATGTAAATTGCATTGGCTGAACTACAGAAAGGCAGTATATCAAAGATCTAATAAACTAAACTATGCAAATTAAGAGGGGAATTCTGAACAGGAGGCCCACATTTAGGTGCCTAGAGGGTACCTATTTGGAGCTTATTCTATAAAAAAAAGTAGGTGCCTACATTTTTTTATAGAATACCAGTGCAATGGGGTATATATACATGCATACGGTTAGGTGTGAGCACTGATGTACACACAGAAGAAACAAGTCCTTGCAGTCTAAACAGCACTCAAGAAAACAGCGAAGATGACTCAAAAATAAATAGATGATGCTTCAAATAGTCTATGAATTTATTGTACAACAACCAAGAACCCTTTACATACGTAACCCCAAACCACGCTCTTGATCTGAAGGATTTTCTTTTAGCTCTAGTGGCTTTCTTCACATCACTTTTTAACCATTCGCTCCACTAAGGACTAGTTCTAGAATTGTTCCTTCTCTTGTTGGCTCTTGAACGAGCTGCTTCATAATGCAATCCTTGATTCCATCAAGGAATTTCACCTCTCTAGCATGCACTGTTAGATTTATCCACTTAATATCGGGGTAATTGAAATCACCCATTATTATCGTGTTCTCCAGTTTGTTAGCCTTCCTAATTTCTGATAACATTTCTACATCTGTCTCTTCATCCTGAACAGGTAGATGGTAGTACACTCCTATCACTATCCTTTCCCCCCTTACACATGGAATTTCAATCCATAGGGGTTCCAAGATGTGTTTCATGTCCTGTAGGATTTTTAATCTATTCGATTCAAGACCCTCCTTAACATACAATGCTACTGCTCCATCAATTCGAACAACCCTATCACTGCGATGCCCTCTATTGCAACCTCGCTGTCGGGATGCCCTATCATCCCAGTTTTGGTGATATCTTTGAAAGATAACTTATTTCAATCCATGCTCTTTTGAGCGACTGTTGGCCTTCCTCTAGGTTCTAGTTTAAAAGCTGCTCTATCTCCTTTTTAAATGCTGATGCCAGCAGCCTGGTCTCACCCTGGTTAAAGTGGAGCCCTATCCTGTATAAGACATTGGTGAGGCCCCACCTGGAGTATTGTGTTCAGTTTTGGAGGCCGTATCTTGCGAAGGATGTTAAAAAAATGGAAGCGGTGCAAAGAAAAGCTACGAGGATGGTATGGGATTTACGTTCCAAGACGTATGAAGAGAGGCTTGCTGACCTGAACATGTACACCCTGGAGGAAAGGAGGAACAGGGGTGATATGATACAGACGTTCAAATATTTGAAAGGTATTAATCCGCAAACGAATCTTTTCCAGAGATGGGAAGGCGGTAGAACGAGAGGACATGAAATGAGATTGAAGGGGGGCAGACTCAGGAAAGATGTCAGAAAGTATTTTTTCACGGAGAGGGTGGTGGACGCTTGGAATGCCCTCCCGCGGGAGGTGGTGGAGATGAAAACGGTAACGGAGTTCAAACATGCGTGGGATATGCATAGAGGAATCCTGTGCAGAAGGAATGGATCCTCAGAAGCTTAGCTGAAATTGGGTGGCGGAGCAGGTGGGGGGAAGAGGGGGTGGTGATTGGGAGGCGAGGATAGGGGAGGGCAGACTTGTATGCTCTGTACCAGAGCCGGTGATGGGAGGCGGGACTGGTGGTTGGGAGGCAGGAAATACTGCTGGGCAGACTTATATGGTCTGTGTCCTGAAAAGGACAGGTACAAATTCAAGGTAAGGTATACACATATGAGTTTATCTTGGGCAGACTGGATGGACCATGCAGGTCTTTTTCTGCCGTCATCTACTATGTTACTATGTTTTTCAGAATAGGCTCCCCCTTCCCCAGAATGTTGCCCAGTTCCTAACAAATCTAAAACCCTCCTCCCTGCACCATCATCTCATACACACATTGAGACTCTGCAGCTTTGCCTGTCTTTTATGGAACGGAGAGCATTTCTGAAAATGCTAATCTGGAGGATCTGGATTTCGGCTTTCTACCTAGGAGTCTAACTTTGGCTTCCAGAACCTCCCACATTTTCTTATGTCATTGGTACCTACATGTATCAAGACAGCCGGCTCCTCACCAGCACTATCTAAAATCCTATCTAGGTGACGAGTGAGGTCCACTACCTTTGCACCAGGCAGGCAAGTCACCAGGCGATCCTCATGTCCACCAGCCACCCAACTATTTACATGCCTAATAATCAAATCACCAGCTGCAACAGCCATCCTAACCCTTCCCTGCTGGACAGAAGCTCCTGGAGACACATCCCTGGTACAAGAGGATATTGCATCCCCTAGTGGGCTGGTCCTGGCAACAGGATTATTTCCAACTTTACCAGAGTGATGCTCTCCATTTAGGAGGCCTCCCTCCTCCAAGGCAGCACAGAGGCTGCCAGACTGGAGGTGGGACTTCTCTACAATGTCCCTGTAGACCTCCTCTATGTAACTTTCTGTCTCCCTCAGCTCCTCCAAGTCTCCTATTCTAGCCTCAAGAGAGCGGACTCATTCTCTGAAAACTAGGAGCTCTTTACATTGAGCACACACATATAGCCCTCACCAACTGGGAGATAATCATATATGTGACACTCAGTACACATATAACCTCTCACAAACTGGGAGATAATCATACATGTGATACTCAGTGCAAAAGACTGGCTAGCACCCCTCTTGCTGCATCTTAGAATTATAGAGTTGTTTAATTAAAACTTCTTCAGGTACTAGGGATATTAGATGAATATAAAAAGACTTAAGACTATATGGTATAATGTGTAATTTATTTAGTGTTTGCTTCCTAGAAACTAATTAAATGTAATTAAAACTCATGAAAATGTAATTAAAACTAATGAAAACACTCCTTTTATTATCCTAATTTGAATAATGACTATAAGAATTGTGCTAGGGGTGGGTGGGAGCTGTGGAGGAGGATGGGAATGACGGTTGAACTAGGTACTGCTTTGCCTGTTAGAGGCTATTTGTTAATGCTGTGGTACAAAGTTTAAGTTTTAAAACTAGGGAGAAAAGGGTATAGAGACTAGTTGATAAAGTTTGCTTTTTCTTTTCTTTTTTTATTCTGCCTATCAATAACCTACAATTCCTCCTTTAAACCCCAATCTTTAACTTTTCAAAGCACAGAGCAAAATGATGTTCTCTTACCAGAGAACTGTCCTCTTCTCTCAGAACTTCTGAGAAAGAAAGTTAAGTTGGACCTTTCCTCTCTATATATAGTTTTGATTCTAAGGGGACTGCTTCAAACAAATAAACTGGGCAATTGGCTTGTAAATCCACAAGATGGTAAACGTCATCAGCTCAGATTTCAAACCATAGGCAACACTGATTTTGTTGTTTATGGTATACTGTATCCTTGTTTAAAACTATATATTGGCCAGACCTCATGCCCTCTTAAGCACCAGGTAGCTGAACATAAGAGCTGCCTTAAGTTGAGATGGCTTGAAGAACCAATTGTCCAACATGATTTTTCTTATCTTAAATTTTGCATTGGACCATGTGATTGGCTGTGAAGGTAATAGGAAGATGAAACCTTTGAGAAGAGAGCAATACTGGATCTACACACACTTGCTATGGAAGCCCCAGCAAGTTTAAATCAGAAGATTGATTGGCATCATTTCTATTGAATATTTTAAGATTACAGTACAATGGAGGGTGTATGTACTGTTATTAGTATTCCATGATATATCTGAACATTGTATCACTATTTGATATGTCTTGAATGGAAGTGACTTCACTGAAGGGTAAATATAGTGAAGATGTCTCACCTCCATTTTTGTTCACAAAGCTAGTTGGTGCTGTTTAAAAGTAAGCAATCTAACTCTGTGGAATCATTTTTTGTTTTTCTGAATTAAGGTGTTACAATAGTTTGCATTTTGCTTTCTAACCTGGTCCTTTCCACCCTGATGTAGCGCAAAGTGAAATGCTGGCCACCATTGGTGGGACCATGGTGATATATAGATAAGTTTTCTCTACCTTTTTCAGTATTTTTTTTTTTATTTGTACCCTGTGCTTTCTCACTCATGACAGGCTCAATGCGGCTTAGGTACTTATTTGTACCTGGGGCAATGGAGGGTTAAGTGACTTGCCCAGAGTCACAAGGAGCTGCCTGTCCCTGCAGTGGGAATTGAACCCAGTTCCCCAGGACCAAAGTCCACCACTCTAACCACTAGGCCACTCCTCCACTCTTCTTAAAAGATTTCAATAAAGTTTTTCAAGATGTGCTTTTTTTATGCCTATGAAAATTGTTGACCTGCAAAAGTTTGGCTTAAGCTGTTACAATGCAGACTGACGGGTTCTGAGGCTTTTTCCTTCTATTTGTTGGAATAATTTAATGTAGCATTGCTATGTTTGCTTTATAAATGGACTAGCCCCCCCCCCCCCCCCCCCCCAGAGTCGCTGCCACCCCTCCACCCGGCCCGGGCCCTCTGTTCGCTATTAATTCAACTTACATCGCCGCAGCATGCAGATCAGCTGAGCTCCCGTCAGCCTGGCCTTCCTTCTCTGCCTGTGTCCCGCCCTTGTGTGACGTACCGTCGGTGAGGGCGGGACACAGGCAGGGAAGGAAGGCCGACCGGAGCTCAGCTGATCTGCGTGCTGTGGCAATGTAACAATGTAAGTTGAATTAATTACGATCAGAGGGCCCGGGCCGGGTGGAGGGGTGGCGGCGGTGACTCGGGGGGGGGGGGGGTTTACCGGTGGCGGCAACCTCGGGGGGGAGCGCAGTTTCCCTCCCTGTCCTGCCCCCATCATCACGTATTGACGCGGGGGGCGGGACAGAGAGGGAAGTCTCTACTGCGCATCTGCGAGTGAGTTCGGTCACTCGCCGTTTATATGTTTGATATGAACATAAGAATAGCCATACTGGGTCAGACCAATGGTCCATCTAGCCCAGTATCCTGCTTCCAGCAGTGGCCAATCCAGGTCAAAAGTACCTGGCAGAAACCCAAATAGTAGCAACATTCCACACTGTTATTGGTTAAGATTGAAGAGTGTTTGTATTTGCTGTGACTCTCTCTCTCTCTTCTTATCCTTTTTGAAGCATACAGTTGAACCAAGTTCCCAGGTTCTCAGCCCACTGCACTAACCACTAGCCTACTCCTCTGCTCCTCCACTCCAAAATCACAGAACAAACTGCATTAAGCACTATAGCACTTACTTGGCCAATTCTCTGTCCCTGCTCTACTTATGACATTTAAAGCATCTTCTTGGCACAACCCCTAGCAAATAGATTGCATTGCTTTGGCTGAGCAGGATATGCATGTGTGTGCTAATAACTGGTCACTGTGTAGTATCTCCTCAGCAAAACATTTTCTAAATTGAATTCCTAGCAGATAATACTAGAAATAGTTTATCTGACATGTATTAGACTGCCAGGATTTTGAAAATATTCTAGCAAGCTGCTGAGCTATTTTGGGAAAATGTGCTGCAGGTATCTGATATGGTAGCAATTTTCACAATCTCATACAAGTCTGCGTACATTTTCTGCAAAAGAATTCATTGCATCTATTTCAGAGTTTGGAATCATTTTTGTGGTGTAGGCACTCGATCTGCAAAGCTGTTGCACAGAGGCAGTTGGTGAGTCAGCTGTTTGGGAGGCTAGTGGGCGGGGCTAGGTGAGATTATGGGGCGTGACTAGGGTCAGAGTATGGGGGAGAAGTGGAATGAAATGAAATGGAGCAAGTTAAAATCTTGGGAGTGCAGGGCAACATTTATGTCAGCAGTAAAAGGACAATGGAGCACTTTTGAACACTGCAATGAAGGAATCCTTCACTGTGTTTCTCTCGTGCAGCTGTATCAACTGCTTCCCCAGTACGTTTGCTATAATGGTTACATACATGCACACTCCAGGAATTATATGCCAAAAAAATATCAAAATAATGCACCAAATTAATACAACATATTAAACAGAACAACATTTGCAGTATTTTGGAAATATATGCAAGTACTTGAACACTCGGCTCCCAGACCTAGATCTTCCTGTTGACCACATGGGAAAAAGATATTCAGCAGGACTGTAACAGAAATGTTGTTGTTAATGGCAACCATAACATGATTTGTCTATCAGTTTTTTTGATAGGCTGCCAAATGACCACCAGGCTTAAGATCTTCTGGCCTTTATTGTTCAGTTAAGAAATGTTTGGAATATATTTTATCTGTATTAACTGTATCTAATGCTTAAAGCAGTCGTCTGAGAACCAGAGAAGCCAGGGTTCAAATCCTACTGCCACTCCATGAGATCTTGGACAAGTCACTTAGGGGTTCATTTTCAAAGCACTTAGACTTACAAAGTTCCATAGGTTACTATCCAGCTCATTTTCGAAAGTGATCGCCGGCGATCTTCCGACACAAATCGGGAGATCGCTGGTGATCTCCTGATCCCGGCCAAATCGGTATTATTGAAAGCCGATTTTGGCCGGCCACAACTGCTTTTTCGTCGCGGCGCCGGCCAACCTTCAAGGGGGCATGTTGGTAGGGTAGTGAAGGCAGGACGGGGGCGGGGCAGGGGCGTGGGTACGAGATGGCTGGCTTCGCCTTATAATGGAAAAAAAGTGGCCGGCTCAAACGAGCATTTCGCCGGCCGGACTTGGTCCATTTATTTTTAGGACCAAGTCTGAAAAAAGTGCCCCAACTGACCAGATGACCACTGGAGGGAAGTGGGGATCACCTCCCCTTACTCCTCCAGTGGTCACCAACCCCCTCCAACCCAAAAAAAAAACTAAAACTTTTTTTTCCAGCCTGTATACCAGCCTGACATGTCATACCCAGCTCCTTGACAGCAGTATGCAGGTCCCTGGAGCAATTTTTAGTGGGTGCAATGCACTTCAGGCAGGTGGACCCAGGCCCCCCCCCCCCCCCCACCTGTTCCAGTTCTGGTGGTTAATGTTGAGCCCTCCAAAACCCCAAACCCACTGTACCCACATGTAGGTTCCCCCCTTCACCCCTTAGGGCTATGGTAATAGTGTAGAGTTGTGCGGAGTGGGTTTTGGGGGGGATTTGGGGGGCTCAGCACCCAAGGTAAGGGTGTTATGCACCTGGAAGTTTTTTTATTTTTTAATTTTTGTAAGTGCCCCCCTAGGGTGCCCGGTTGGTGTCCTGGCATGTGAGGGGGGCCAGTGCACTACAAATGCTGGCTCCTCCCATGACCAAATGCCTTGCATTTCACCGGGTTTGAGATGGCCGGGCTCGGTTTCCATTATGGCTGGAAAACGAAGCCAGCCATCTCATGTAAACCCAGCGATCCTGCTGTAAACCTGGTGAGCGATTTGGCTTGTGCCAAGCGTATTTTGAAAATATGCTTTGCTCCGCCCCCTCGCGGAGCCGGCCCTGAAGATGGCCGGCCATCAATTTGGCCGGTGCCGTTCGATTATGCCCCTCCACGGGGCTCATTTTCAAAAGAGAAAAACATTCAAAAAGTGGCATGAATCTGCATTTAGACATTTTTCTCACAAAAACGTCCAAATTGGTATTTTTGAAACCAATTATTAGATACTTTTGTATGAAGTCCATCAGAAGTGCATTCAAAGCATAAGGAGGCATGTCAGGGGTGTGTTAAGGGCAGGATCTGGGTGTTCCTAACACTTGGACATATTTTTGCCATAATGGAACAAAACAAAAACATCCAGGGCTATAAGATGGATGTTTTGGTCTAGATTTGTAATTATTAACAAATAAGCCATAAAAATGACCAGATGACCACTGAAGAGAATCAGAAATGACCTTTCCTTACTCCCCCAGTGGTGACTGACCCCCTCCCCCCCCCAAGAAATGTGATTAAAATATTACTTACAAGTCTCTATGCCAGCCTCAGATCCATTAGAGTAGCATGCAGGTCTCTGGAGTAGTCTAGTGGTGGGTGTAGTGCACTGCAGACAGGTGGACCCAGGTCTATACCTTCCCCTACCTGTTACACTTGTGGTGGAAACTGTGAGCCCTCCAAAACTCACCAGAAACCCACTGTACCCACATATAGGTGTCCCCTTCACCCTTAAGGTCTACTGCAGTGGTGTATAGTTGGGAGTAGTGGGCTTTGAGGAGTGGGGGGGGGGGGGCTCAGTGGACAAGATAAAGGAACAACGGTGAGATGTGTACCTGGGAGCATTTATTTGAAGTCCACTGCAGTGCCCCATTGCTCTCCTGGGATATCTGTGTGGCCAGTCTACTAAGAATGCTGGCTCCGCCTACATCCCAATGGCTTGATTTTGTGCATTTTTCACTTGAACTTTTAATGAACCAAAATGATAAATGCACAGAGCACAAAAACATCTAGCAAACAGCCATTTTTGAAAAAAAAAAAAAAAAAAAAAGATAGACCTTTTTCTGTTTTGAAAATGGCTATATTGCTCACTTGAAGTTTGGACGTTTTTAGCAAAACGTCCAAAGTTGGACTTAGACGTCATATCGAAAATGCCCCTCCATGTAACTTTGCAAGTCTAAGTGCTTTGAAATATACCTCTTAACTTTCCATGACTTCAGGTTCAAATAGATTGTAAGCCCTCCAGAGACAGGAAAATACCTGCAGTCCCTGAATGTAACTCACATTGAGCTACAACTAAAAGAGGCATGAGCTAAATCCAAATTCAAAATCCAGTACCAGGTATACTGTGAAGTAATACAAAACCCTACAAAATCATTCAGGACCTATAAAGAAATTCTACCATACCATAACACTAACTTCCAAGGGTTAAACAAGGGCTTTCCTAGGAAGAAAAAAAACCCTATCACCATAAACATTGCAGTGGGCAGTAGCAGGGCCGCTGAGAGGGGAGGGGCAAAATTCACCTGGCCTGGGCCTCCAAGGGGGACCAGGCACCGGGGTCTCTCTCTCTCTCTCCTGCTCCTGACGGGACCTGGGTGATCACATCATGACAGGAGCAGGAGAGAGAAAACTCCAACGCTGCCCCCCCCCCCCCCCCCCCGCATTGCCTGCCTAGCATCTGCTGGGCCCTCAGGCCACGCATGCTCAATTTTGAGACCAAGAATGTGCGACCTGAGGAAAGCAGCCACAGGGGCAGGCAATGCAGAGCAGAGGAAGGAGCCGTGCTACCTGCAGCTGGTGAGGCCAGCCAAGGTACTTCGGGTGGGTGGTGGCGATGCTGATTCTGGGGAGGGGGTGGTGGTGATCCTGGGAGGGGGGTTGCGGCCCTGCCCCAGGCCCAGCTCTCTCTTTCAACGGCCCTGGGCAGTAGAATATTGAAATGCAGGTTTAGGTACAAGTGACTACTTGTTTCTTCGCTTTCCCGGTTGTAAGAATCTGGTTTATAAATCAGCTTTTACAGCAGGTTTTGGTTATCAGGGATCAAAATAATGGAATACTATCCTTAAGGATATTAGGTGAATTAGTATTTATCTGTTATTTTGTAAAGGACTAAAAACCTATCTTTTTAGAAAATGTTTAGTAACTGAGGGCTCTTAGGCACCTTTTTTTGTAGATACGGTTCTTTTATTTAATGTAACTGTGATGTGATTTGTAAGCCACACCGTATTGGAAAATTTAATGTAGCTGTGAAGTGATTTATAAGCCACATTGAACTGGAAAATGTTTCAGATAATGTGGGATATAAGTCTGAATAAATGTAAATGTAAATACACCTATTGAAAAACTAAACAAGCTGGATTAGTACACATCAAATCCTACACTGAATGTTAACAGAATATCCAGCTTTTTTTATATACAAACACAGGTAGATCCTCAAGTATAGAATAAGTAACCACAGGCTAAAAATAGAAATATGTAGACAAAAATTAAACTGAAGCCCCAAGAAACCAGGCTCTGCAACACCAGAGAAACAGAAACAGTGGCACATGTCTCTCTGTACTTTGCAAATATAGGGGCCCTTTTACTAAGTGTGGGCTTACCGCTCGGCAATCCAGAACTACCGCTGGCCCAACGGGGGCGTCGGCATTAGTTCCACCCCCAGGGTGCGGCATTTCTAGCGCTAGCGGAAATATTCAAAAAATATTTACACATGAGGTTAACCGGCGGTAATCAGGCAGTGTCGCTCGTTACACAGTTACCACTGGGTTAGAGAGGGAGCCTTTACCACTACCTCAATGGGTGGCGGTAAGTGCTCCTCCCCCGCATGGCCTGACAGTAAGAGCAATCTTACCGCATGACCATGTCTTTTTTCGGCCGCTGTAGTAAAAAGGGCCTCAGCCGCTAGTGCAGGGCCCTTTTTACTGCAACTGAGTAAAAGGGCCCCCTAATGAGCACAGAAACAAATTTCAAAAACTGACATATTCTAATCGCTAAATTATACATTAACTAACATTAACTAACTTTCACAGGCCAACATCTCCTTCTTCAGGTCTGAACAGTATATTGCTGTTATAATTAGTTTGCCTGACTTAGGAAGGAGGTTTTGGCTTAAGAAAGATAGTCAAAAAATGTATTTAGTCCAATAAAAAGGTGTCATTTTTTTTCTCTCTGCCTGTCTTCTTCACCTCCTCTACTACATTCCAGCTGCAACACTGATCTACATAATAACATAGTAGATGACGGCAGAAAAAGACGTGCATGGTCCATCCAGTCTGCCCAACAAGATAAACTCATATGTGTATACCTTACCTTGATTTGTACCTGCCTTTTTCAGGGCACAGACCGTACAAGTCTGCCCAGCAGTATTTCCCGCCTCCCAACCACCAGTCCCGCCTCTCATCACCGGCTCTGGCACAGACCGTATAAGTCTGCCCTCCACTATCCTCGCCTCCCAACCACCAACCTCTCTTCCCCCACCTGCTCCACCACCCAATTTTGGCTAAGCTTCTGAGGATCCATTCCTACTGCACTGGATTCCTTTATGCATATCCCACGCATGTTTGAATTCCGTTACCGTTTTCATCTCCACCACCTCCCGCGGGAGGGCATTCCAAGCATCCACCACCCTCTCCGTGAAAAAATACTTCCTGACATCTTTTTTGAGTCTGCCCCCCTTCAATCTCATTTCATGTCCTCTCGTTCTACTGCCTTCCCATATCCGGAAAAGATTTTTTTGCAGATTAATACCTTTCAAGTATTTGAACGTCTGTATCATATCACCCCTGTTCCACCTTTCCTCCAGGGTATACATGTTCAGGTCAGCAAGTCTTTGCTCATACGTCTCGGAACACAAATCCCATACCATTCTTGTAGCTTTTCTTTGCACCGCTTCCATTTTTTTAACATCCTTCGCAAGGTACGGCCTCAAAAACTGAACACAATACTCCAGGTGGGGCCTCACCAACGACTTGTACAGGGGCATCAACACTTCCTTTCTTCTGCTGATCACACCTCTCTCTATACAGCCTAGCAACCTTCTCGCTACGGCCACCGCCTTGTCACACTGTTTCGTCGCCTTCAGATCCTCGGATACTATCACCCCAAGATCCCTCTCCCCCTCAGTACCTATCAGACTCTCACCGCCTAACACATAAGTCTCTCGTGGGTTTCTACTCCCTAAATGCATCACTTTGCATTTCTTCGCATTGAATTTTAATTGCCAAACCTTATACCATTCTTCTAGCTTCCTCAGATCCCTTTTCATGCTTTCCACTCCCTCCCGGGTGTCCACTCTGTTGCAAATCTTAGTATCATCCGTAAATAGGCAAACTTTACCTTCTAACCCTTCGGCAATGTCACTCACAAATATATTGAACAGAATCAGCCCCAGCACCGATCCCTGAGGCACTCCACTACTCACCTTTCCCTCCTCCGAGCGAACTCCATTTACCACCACCCTCTGTCATCTGTCCGTCAACCAGTTCCTAATCCAGTTCACCACTTCGGGACCTATCTTCAGCCCATCTAGTTTATTTAAGAGCCTCCTGTGGGGAACCGTGTCAAAAGCTTTGCTAAAATCTAAGTAGATTACATCTATAGCACGTCGATGATTCAATTCTCCAGTTACCCAATCAAAGAATTCAATGAGATTCGTTTGGCACGATTTCCCTCTGGTAAAACCATGTTGTCTCGGATCTTGCAACTTGTTGGCTGCTAGGAAATTCACTATCCTTTCCTTCAGCATGGCTTCCATTACTTTTCCAATAACCGAAGTGAGGCTTACCGGCCTGTAGTTTCCAGCTTCTTCCCTATCACCACTTTTGTGAAGAGGTACCACCTCCGCCATTCTCCAGTCCCTCGGAACCTCTCCCGTCTCCATGGATTTATTAAACAAATCTTTAAGAGGACCCGCCAGAACCTCTCTGAGCTCCCTCAATATTCTGGGGTGGATCCCGTCCGGTCCCATGGCTTTGTCCTCCCTGTGTTCCTCTTCTTGAGATTTTCTATATTTTTGGAACGCTAACTCTTTAGCCTTTATTTTCTCAGCCACTTGCTTGGAGAATCATATCGGTTTCCTTTTTCTCTTGCTTTTATTTACTCTCCTTACATAAAGGTTTGTGGCCCTATTTATTACTTCTTTCAGCGTGGACCACTGCCCTTTTCTCTTTCTTCCATTTTTTTTTTTTTGCCTATCCCTTCAATTTTCATTCATATTATCCAGTTTTCAACCCCCCTCTTTTTATTGTGTCTACCTACAGCATTCCATTTGTTTTCCTGATTCTGGCCCTCCCATTCTTCTTCCTCTTATTCCACAGTCTTTCACTAACTCTTTCCTCTTTCCCCCTGTTTCCTATGCCAGTCCTGGAAGTTTACATCAAAGGAGATGGAATCGCCACAGGTAACAGTAGTATCAGGTACAGAGCCACTAAAATCTAAGTAGATTACATCTATAGCACGTCGATGATTCAATTCTCCAGTTACCCAATCAAAGAATTCAATGAGATTCGTTTGGCACGATTTCCCTCTGGTAAAACCATGTTGTCTCGGATCTTGCAACTTGTTGGCTGCTAGGAAATTCACTATCCTTTCCTTCAGCATGGCTTCCATTACTTTTCCAATAACCGAAGTGAGGCTTACCGGCCTGTAGTTTCCAGCTTCTTCCCTATCACCACTTTTGTGAAGAGGTACCACCTCCGCCGTTCTCCAGTCCCTCGGAACCTCTCCCGTCTCCATGGATTTATTAAACAAATCTTTAAGAGGACCCGCCAGAACCTCTCTGAGCTCCCTCAATATTCTGGGGTGGATCCCGTCCGGTCCCATGGCTTTGTCCACCTTTAGCTTTCCAAGTTGTTGATACACACTCTCTTCCATGAACGGTGCTATATCCATTCCATTCTTAGGTGTACTTTTGCCAGTCCCTCGCGATCCTTCTCCAGGATTTTCTTCAGTGAAAACAAAACAAAAGTATCTATTTAGCAAATTGGCTTTTTCTTCATCATTATCTACATAGCGGTTCGCTGTATCTTTTAGTCTCACAATTCCCTTTTTAGTCATTCTTCTTTCACTAATATACCTGAAGAAATTTTTGTCGCCCCTCCTTACATTTCTAGCCATTTGTTCTTCCGCTTGCGCCTTCGCCAGACGTACCTCTCTCTTGGCTTCTTTCAGTTTCATCCGGTATTCCTCCCCGTGTTCCTCTTCTTGAGATTTTCTATATTTTTGGAACGCTAACTCTTTAGCCTTTATTTTCTCAGCCACTTGCTTGGAGAACCATATCGGTTTCCTTTTTCTCTTGCTTTTATTTACTCTCTTTACATAAAGGTTTGTGGCCCTATTTATTACTTCTTTCAGCCTGGACCACTGCCCTTTTCTCTTTCTTCCATTTTTATTTTTTTTTGCCTATCCCTTCAATTTTCATTCATATTATCCAGTTTTCAACCCCCCTCTTTTTACTGTGTCTACCTACAGCATTCCATTTGTTTTCCTGATTCTGGCCCTCCCATTCTTCTTCCTCTTCTTCCACAGTCTTTCACTAACTCTTTCCTCTTTCCCCCTGTTTCCTATGCCAGTCCTGGAAGTTTACATCAAAGGAGATGGAATCGGCACAGGTAACAGTAGCATCAGGTACAGAGCCACGGTCCCACTTTATTTATTAGCGTGGGCCCAGCGGAGCTGCAACGGGAGGAAGGGAGGAAACTGTGCTGCATGGTGGCAGTGGATGGAAGGGAGAGATGGGTGGGTAGGAGAGCAAAATGGGGTAAGACAGGATGGAAGGGGAGAGCGAGTGGGTTCAGCGGGTGGGAAAGATTTTGGTTGGGGCTGGGGGGCTTAGCATCTCTAAGCCTCTAATACGAGTCTCCTTTGATATTGCACATATGCTGCAAATGCACTGCGGATCTTTGAGATTCGGACAGTTTTGACTAATGGCTGCATCTGGTTTTCAAATGTGCAATAATACCATTCACAAAAGCTTTTCTGTGCTTGTCCTTAACATACTTAGCTGTGTGTCGTATGTAGAACATTTGCATATATTCATGGATTTGGCTGAAGAGGTGAAAATAAATACTATAGGTTTATTGTATTCATAGTGGCTAAATCCATCATCATTTTTTCTTGCCTATTTCTATAACGTTTAGTTTATTTTTGCAGCTTTTATTCTACTTTACAAGCCAGGATGATTGTAGCACATCTTTTATCTATAGGGAAGGATTTCATTTTCTACTTAGAATAACAAAAGCAAACATTTCAACACTGCTGTTTTGGGGCTCTGTTTACTAAGGAGTGCTAGCGTTTTTAGCGTGCGCTAAAAGTAGCACATGCTAAATGCTAGAGTCACCTATATGTTCCTATGGGTGACTTTAGTGTTTAGCATGCGCTAAAAACACTAGCGCACCCTTACCGCAGCTTAGTAAACAGGGCCCTTGGTTTTATGACCGTATATCAATTCTGTAGCGCAGATGTCTAGAGGTTGTATTATGTCCAGAAGAAAGCTGGATTTTGTTTTACAAATTGCGATACACAGTGTTGTATTAACACATAGCACTGATTGCACAGAAGCTATCACAGCTTGCAGTGAATCCAGTTATACCTTAAAAACCCTCTTGTGAGTTCTGAAGGTCTGGTAGAATAGATTAGTTCTTACACTGATCTAAGATGCACCATTTTATCTCTAAAAGATAAAAATGTGAGTGCTCGGGAAGCAAAGCATTAACATTTTATATAAACAAGGGTCGGTATTCAAAGTGATTTAACCAGGCAGGAGAGGCTCCTGTCTTTTTAAATTATGCTGGTAGGCCCAGGAATTGATATTCAGCAGCACTTAACCAGAAAGTGCCACTATATATCAGCTGTGACCTTCACAGCATACTCCGATTAGTGCATGTTTGGTCGGTCTGAGGGCTCTAAGCTGAGTGGGAGTCCTCCACCTACAGTTCTGCCAGTGGGGGGGGGTGCTGTTTCACTACCACATTTTCAATAGTGAGGGACAAACTCTGCAGAGCTCCAGGGAACCTGCTAGTCCCTAGTAACTGAAGCAGCTCCACCTTCTGGCAGCACAGCAGTTGGAGGACTCCTGCTCAGTTTACAGGAAATAGTGTATGAGGGTGGAGTCTGGATGGAGCCAACAGTTTTTTGGGCATCAGCTATATTCGGTGCCAGTGTCCACATAGCTAAGTGGGCATGTGAGTCTGCACAAAAAGCAGTCCTATGGCAGCACTGAGGGTTACTATTACAAAGCCGCAGTAAAAAGTGGCCTGCGGTAGTGTGGGCATGTCTTTTAGGTGTGCACTAGGCCATTTTTTACCGCAGCTAGGAAAAAAGGCAATTTTTAAATAGGCCTAAGCTAATATTAAAACTAGTGTGCACCTATTTATGGCCTGAACCCTTACCGCCACCCATTGATCTAGCGGTAGGTTAACACTACCCTCTCGGTAACCATGCAGTGTGCGTCAACATGGGCACTCTGCCAGTTACCGCCAGGAACACCCCCTATGGTAGAAAATAGAAAATTATTTTCTACTGCAGGATTCAGCACGCACCAAAATCAGAATTACCACCGGGCGCACATGCTACCCTGGCGGTAGTGCCGATTGGGCGTACACTACCCGTATGTTAGCCCTCCCATGCCTTTGTAAAAGGGCCCCTGAATATCCAAATCTAATTTAGCTGGCAGAAATCAGCATTTAAAGAAACACTGACCGCTGCTGGCTGAATATTGACTATATAATTTTGTATTCTTATAAGATCAATCTCCCTGCTACAGCTTTTGGTGTGTGCACAAACTTTTGAAGAGTAACAAAAACAGATGAGGTAACTAGAAAACCTATAGCAGGGTGTAGCATTTTAAAGGCATGGCAAATGTATTATTCACTGGCAGTGGGAGGCACATGTTTCTTTAGACTAGAAGGCGAAGGCTGGACAGGTGTCAGGGTGAACTCTAGGTTTAGCACTGAGTGGTGTCCAAATTCAGTGGATAGGAATTCAGGGAATAAAATGACACCAGTAGAAGTGCCAAGAGACCTAGGTTCAGAAGGAAAATGCACTGGACAGTATTGGATTTGAACTTACATGATGGTATTTGTAGTTCTAGATTTTATCCATTGAAATCAGTGCTGTAGATTCTAGAATGCATCAGGATGGAGTGAAACAGGCAGATATGAATTGCTTATTTATTCTTTCTAAAAATAGTAGGACTAGGGGGCACTCAATGTGTAATTAAACTCTGGAATTCATTGCCTGAAAATGTCATAAAGCAGTTAAGTTAGCAGGGTTTAAAAAAGGTTTGGATAATTTCCTAAAAGAAAAGTCCATTAGTGATTGTTAAGATGGACTTTGGAAAATCCACTGCTTATTTCTAGGATGAGCAGCATAAAATCTGTTTTACTTTTTTGGGATCTTTCCAGATACTTGCAACATGGATTGGCCATTGTTGGTAACAGGATACTAGGCTTGATGGACCTTTGGTCTGTCCCAGTATGTTCTTATCTAGGACTGAAAGAATTTGAAGACTTTTTTGTTTGAGCAGGTTTATGGGAAGAATTAACAGTGGCCAACACAAAAGGCATGATATCGTGGTGCTAGAATGTTATTATTAACAGGGATTAGTTTTAATCTGTAAACCTGATTTAGGGCTCCTTTTACAAAGTAGTGCTACTGATTAGCGTGCACTGAATGGGAAAAGGCCCATGGAAATTGAATGGGCTTACATTTTAACATAGTAAATGACGGCAGATAAAAACCTGTACGGCCCATCCAGTCTGCCCAACAAGATAAACTCATTTTACATGGTATGTGATACTTTATATGTATACCCGAGTTTGATTTTTCCTTGCCTTTCTCAGGGCACAGACCGCAGAAGTCTGCCCAGTACTGTTCTTGTACTAAGTTCTGAAGCTAATATCAATGCCCCTTAAAATTTACACTCTAGCCCATCCCTATCTATTCAGTCACAATCAGGGCTTCTTCTTATTCAGCACACTGCAAATCAGTAGCATTGCTTTGTAAAAGGAGACCTTAGTTTTGTAAATGAGATAAGAAGGTACATGTCACCAGTATGTTATGTTATAGATTTTTTTTCTGTGTTTTTGATGTATTATTATGTATGTTTTTTATTGCAACTTGCCAAGAATGACAAGATAAATGAGCAGGATAAAACTACAATAAAGAAATAAATCCTGCCTGCTTCTTGTATTAATAAAGGGTAGGGTGGAAGTACTGGGGAAGAAGGGAGACTGATGGGGTTAGTCTGCGGTGCCTATGTTATAGGAATTTAATTTCTGAGACAAGTGTGCTGTTTGATAATGCCATTACAGAACCTGGATGCATACAGGAAAATAGAAAGATATGCTTCCGTTATTGCAGTACCACTTTAAAACCAAATCAAAAAGCACTCATTCTAGAGAATGGTAAATCATCTAGCCAGTAAGCCAAGACAGAAAGCAGTTAACTGGATGGTTTGAGCAATAGAATGCAGAGAATGATGGTCAAAGTGGAATCTGCTCTCCTGATCAGTTGGGTGCTTCAGGGTTTAGTGCCATGGTCAGCAGTATATTTCAATGTCCTTATAAGAAAGAGAGACAAATATGTCCATTTGTAATTGCACAAAAATTTGTGATGGAGCAAAATGAAGGAGGAGACAGACATAGCAAAGATCAAATACAGAGGGAACAAGTACAGACAGAGTTAATTGAACCACTGAAAAGGCAAAGAGAAGGGCACTAATGTGAGGTAATTGGGCAGAAATGGAGAGGTACAAGGCAGGTAGGGGTGATGGAGGATGAAGAGAAGAGGTTCAGTAGCAGAATCAATGTAGGATGGCTAGCAATGACAGTACCATTTTGGACAACCTATATTTTTGCCTACTAGCATAGGCTTCTTGAAAATGGGTTGATTTCTTTTACTTTTTTTTATTTTCCAGTTTCCTCTTTTTCTCTACTTGCGGATGAGTGGGCTGTGCCCCAACTACTTTCTTCAGTTCCACTCACGTTCATCCATTGATTCCTGGAGAGAATGTAAGAAAGCAGAACAGAAATGGAAAGATCAGCTCCACCTCAAGCCATTCAGATAATAAACACCAGGAACCTGTGCAGTGCTGCTGTTTTTCTTCCTTTTGCTTTTTTTTTCTTTATGACTATTATAACCATATGCCACCATAATTTGTAAAGGAAATAGTCTGGATCAGTTTTAAAATGGGGATCTGCAAGCATTTATTTCAAAAGTAGTGAATATTTGATAACATATGACAACAGGGAGTTCAGTTTTTTTGTGTTTGGAATAGGAGAAGATCAGTTTGTGAAGGAGGGCTGCAGTGTTTCAAGCTGGCTCTGATGTGACTTAGTTTTGCTGGAAAGCAGCCATTTAACTGAAAGAAAGGCATTGTGCATAAAACGAATCCTGCTATGTTTAATTCAGCTCCTTTAATGAAACTCTAAGGCATATTTTACTAAAACAATATCATTGCAGAAGAAATAAAGAGAGAATGTATTTGCAGAGCAACATGTTCAGCTGTCAGCCTACATCGCAGCCTGCTAAATATGCACCCAGAGTAAGTACCAGACGGATGACAGATGACAGGCTTCATTGCCAAAGGAACTAGGACATCTATCCTTCTATCATTCCACCATACCAACTGATCAGCAGTAAATGCTAGGAATTTTTTGGAATGCTTACTGAAAGGAAGAAGTCTTATCATATCACTCTGTGTGTCTTCTAGCAATAAACTTTTGTGATCTATCCTAGTGGTTCTTAACCAACAGTTTGTGAAAGCCTGTCAGGGGGTGGATTTCTAGATCACTGTTGTTCAGCAGGAGAGAAGAATGCAAATTAAAGAAGCCACTGCTGCAGAAAGACATGAACCAGCCATCTTGCATTGCCTTGCCTTTGGTGATTCTTTGCCAGCATCAATCTGCATTCCCTCCGGATCACTTGCAGCACCTCAGAGTCTTGTAGTAGCTGGGGTGCCAGCAAAATAATCCCCACTATAATTACAGGAGCAGGAGAGGCAGAGGCAGCCTGTCATGGAACAAATGTAGGGACAGTGGGCACTGCAAGGGACTGAGAAAGTGCTACTCTTCCTGACCCCATTGTTACTGTTCCTCCCCACCCCCCATCTTCATATTGTATGTGTCTCCTGTCCTGACTAAAAAGCACAGAGATGGGAGGAAGAACAGACTGCTATTGAGAGAGGAGAACAGTCACTTTCACTGTCTCCCTTGGTGTCTGTTGCCTCTCCTGTGTCCTGCTACTCATATGCTTGCTTTGCTGCTGTTCCCAGGTTGCCATGGAGGAGAGAGCAAGATTGGGGACATACAGGGGTGAGCGCTGAGAACAGCTAAGAAGGGAGATGGAGCTGGGAGTTGCAGAGAACAAACAGGATTATTAGCAAGACAGGAAGAGAAGAGAACAAGATCAGGGAGTAGGGCAAAGATAGAGACATGGAACTGAAGACTGCAAAGTGTAATGAGTGTGTTTCGGGGGGGGGGGGACAAGATAGGATGCTCAGGGGGTTTGTACATGCAAGCTCGCTAGGGATAGAGAAAAGTAACGGCATATAATAAATATAAACTGCTTTGGTTGTACTATTGAAAGGCAGTATATCAGCTTTATGTGTGGATGGGTGTGTGTATGTATATCTATTGTCTTTTTCTTTTAAGAAGAGAAGCTAGAAAAAGTGAGGAAGAATGAAATGGAGAGCAAGAGATGGGGAAAGGGTAGACCCAGACCTAGCAAAGAAAAGATGGAGGGCTTAGATATCAATGGAAGGTAGTGGAAAGGAAATGGAAGGGTGGGCAATAGAGAGATGGAGGGAGAGAAATGAGAGAGAGAGAAAAGGAAGAGAGGTAAATCTGTGGCAATGAAGGGATAAAGATAATTTGAGAAGAAAGATGGAGAAATAAGGTTAAAGAAAGATCAGTGAGGTGAATGAAGAAAGTGACAACAAAATAGAAAAAAGAAAGGAGGATAGAGAAACAAAGTTAAAGATGAAAGCAGAGAAAAGTCAGAAGAGGGAAAACGCATTAAGCACACAATTTCTTTCAAACAGAAGCACTATAAACTTGATATTGCAAATATTCCTTCAGTTGATTCCTAAATGCTGACAAGCAAGTCTCATTTTTTAACCTCAGTGACAATTTGTTCCATTTCAAAGAAACGCAGATAGAAAAAGTGCCAGTCCATGTACCTTCTAAGCATAAATGCTGAAGTGCAGGTGTTACAAGTTCACGCTTATGTTGAGATCTCAGGGGGGTGAGCTGGCAAGTACCACTTGACAGCGTCTCCTAAATAGTAAGTTAAATCATGGTAAAGCACACAGGGGTCTTTTTACTAAACCGCGGTAAAAAGTGGCCTGTGGTAGTGTAGGCACGTGTTTTGGGTGCGCGCGGGCCAGTTTTTACCACGTCTGAAAAAAGGGCTTTTTTTAATAGGACAGAAAAAGGACATGTGGTAAAACTGAAACCAGTGTGTGCCTAAAACAGGCCTGGGCCCTTAATGCTACCCATTGATCTAGCAGTAAAGGCTCATGCGCTAAACGCACGGTGACAGGTCATCACGTGCCAACTGCCAATTACCACCGGAAACGCTGCGCGTGGGAGAAAATAAATAAATAAATCATCCAGGCATTATGGGCGCACAGTAAATCTGAAATTACCAGCAGGTAGCCTGGCGGTAGTCTCATTTTAGCATGCGCTGCATGTGCGTAGAGCCTAACATGCCTTTGTATAAGGGCCCCACAGTGAACCATTACTAGCAATGTATATTGACTCCTGTGACTACACCTCAAATATTGTGTTCAATTCTGGTCGCCGCATCTCAAAAAAGATATAGTGGAATTAGAAAAGGTGCAGAGAAGGGCGACAAAAATGATAAGTGGGATGGGACGACTTCCCTATGAGGAAAGGCTAAAGCGGCTAGGGCTCTTGAGCTTGGAGAAAAGGCGGCTGAGGGGAGATATGATAGAGGTCTATAAAATAATGAGTGGAGTTGAACGGGTAGATGTGAAGCGTCTGTTCACGCTTTCCAAGAAAACGAATCGGAGAAACGTTTTCTTCACTCAACGTGTAATTAAACTCTGGAATTCATTGCCAGAGAATGTGGTAAAGGCGGTTAGCTTAGCGGAGTTTAAAAAAGGTTTGGCCGGCTTCCTAAAGGAAAAGTTCATAGACCATTATTAAATGAACTTGGGGAAAATTCACTATTCCTGGGATAAGCAGTATAAAATGTTTTGTACATTTTTGGGATCTTGCCGGGTATTTGTGACCTGGATTGGCCACTGTTGTAAACAGGATGCTGGGCTCGATGGACCTTTGGTCTTTTCAAGTATGGCAATACTTATGTACTTATAATTCACTGGTAACCAATTCAGGCGATTCATATATGTACTTATGTGTTCAGACCGTGAAAGGGCAAATAAAAGCTGCACTGCTGAATTCATAACCACTTGAAGCACCTGAATGCAAAATCCAGGTAATCCAAGATAAATGATATTACAGTAGCCCATACTACTAAGGATCATTGCCTGCACAACCTTCTTAAAATCAATCCAAGGTAACTTAGATTTCAACCTACTTAATATTCTTAATTTTAAAATATACACCTTGAATCAAAGCCTGTACCTGAGGTCTAAAAGTAGAAGCAGAATCCAACAAAATTCCTACGTTTTTTTACCTACTTCGAGATCTTAACAGCAACACCCATTAATAAAATAATATCAGGCAAAACTGTCACTGCATCTGTAACCACACACATCACTTCAGTTGTAGAAACATTCAGTTGCAACCTATTCTGCTTCAGCCAATCCATTACTGCTTTGAAGACTGTATATCATCCGCATAAACCCTATGCAAAACCCCTAAAGATCACAGTAACCTGCATAATGGACACAGGTAGATGCTAAATAGCAGTGCAGACAGCACTCCAGTTGACAACAAATGTACATTAGACATGCTTGCACTCATAGGCATTACAGCCTTTTTTCATGTAGAACTGATTCAAATCATTTCAGAACATCTCCCACAATGCCACTAGCATGGAACTTTTGAAGCAGAATTACATGGTTCAATGTATCAAAGGTAGTGAATAAGTCTAAAAAAGCAAAAAAGCAATTAACAAGCCTATCCAGACCTACCCGTACTTTACTGTCGCAGTCATCAAAGCTTCCGTACTATGTGCCTTGCAGAAGCCATACTGAAATGGATCTAATAAAGAATGATCACTCAAAAAAACTATCCAACTGATTATAAACAGTGAACTCCAAAAATTTAGCCAATATTGGCAGGGTGCAAAAAGGACAATAATTTGACAAAACATCCACCCCTAGTTTCACATTTTTAAGTAAGGGTGGATAGTTGCCAATTTTAATTCACAGGAGTAAAACCCCTGAGTCAAAAGCAAATTTACAATTTTCACTAATTCTGGAACAACAAAATCCTTAATTCCCTTCAAAACACTTGGAGAACAAACATCCACTACTGATCCTGTCGGCTGACAGCGCTGTAGGTATTTACTAATTTCCTACTCACTCACCACAGAAAATTCATTCTACTCACCCTCCAACTCGCAATTAACATCTCTCAATGGGGTGAGAGGTGTACTCTGATAACTTCATCATATAGGTGTCTGTTTTCTTACACCATTCCCTTTCAACCTGATGCAACTCTCGCCTAACCTGCTTCAACCCATTTGACAACCAGGGCATTGATCTACAATAAACTATTTCAGTAGAGGTTCACCTAGGTGTAACAATATCCAAAAGTTGCTCTAATGTAATATTCCAATGTGATATCACTTCCTCAACAGGTAATGAACAAAACATTCCCCAGTCTAGGAGCCCACTCATCAACAGATCAGGCTTAACGCATGGTCATCCTAATTTCAAATACTGAGGAGACCCTTTCTGCTCCATCTATATCAGGAACATAAAATAGTAACACACCATGGTCTGACCACCCCAAAACTTGGCCTCAACTACCACCCTTGCAACTCAAGTGGAAGAAGGTACAAACACTAGATCTAAAACATGACCTGCTTGATGGGTAGCCACCCCAATAATCTGCTCCATCGATAGGGTTGATAGAGCATCGACTAATTGGTGCAAGATCTAAAAAAAACTATACTATTTGTATGCACAAATGTATAGAATAGGCATATCTTTGTGCGTAAATGGCCTCACTAATTGGCATTTATTTATTTATTTTTGCATTTGTATCCCACATTTTCCCACCTCTTTGCAGGCTCAGTGTGGCTTACAATACATCATGGATAGTGAAAATAAGAAGAGAATAATCATTTGGTATTACACGTCTATGTTGTATAGGGCTAGATTCTATGTATGGCACCAAAAAAATCAGTACCAAAAAAGCACTAATCTATAAGCCACACTTAAAGATAGACACGGTTTATAAAATAGCATATATGCCTGGGAATTGTACCTAACTTTAGGCATGGACATTTGCACCAACTGAAACATGGTGCAAATGTATGCATCTACATTAGGCGCGTATCTCCGTTATTCTATAATAACATACCTTGGGTGCTGAGCCCCCCAAACCCACTCCCCACAACTCTACACCATTACCATAGCCCTTATGGGTGAAGGGGGGCACCTACATGTGAGTAGAGTGGGTTTGGGGGGGGGGTTGCAGGGCTCAACACTTAGCGCCACAAGTGTAACAGGTAGGGGGGGGATGGACCTGGGTCTGCCTGCCTGAAGTGCACTGCACCCATTAAAAACTGCTCCAGGGACTTGCATACTGCTGTCAGGGAGCTGGGTATGACATTTGATTAACGCCGCTTTTTTTTTCCATTATCCACAAAAGCCGGCCATCTGGTAGCCACGCCCATGCCCGCCCATGTCCTGCCTTCACTACGCCGCCGACACGCCCCTTTGAACTTTCGCCGGCGCGGCGACGGGAAAGCAGCGATGGTGTCAAAAAAGCAGCATTCGATTATACTGATTTTGCCGCTTTTGAGAGATCGCCGGCCATCTCCCGATTTACTACTACTACTTACTACTACTTAACATTTCTAGAGCGCTACTAGGGTTATGCAGCGCTGTACAATTTAACAAAGAGAGACAGTCCCTGCTCAAAGAGCTTACAATCTAATAGACAAGTGAACGGTCGGTCCGATAGGGGTAGTCAAATTGGGGCAGTCTGGATTCACTGAACGGTAAGGGTTAGGTGCCGAACGCAGCATTGAAGAGGTGGGCTTTAAGCAAAGACTTGAAGACGAGCAGGGAGGGGGCTTGGCGTAAGGGCTCAGGAAGGTTGTTCCAAGCATAGGGTGAGGCAAGGCAGAATGAGCGGAGCCTGGAGTTGGCGGTGGTGGAGAAGGTTACTGAGAGAAGGGATTTATCCTGTGAACGGAGGTTACGGGCGGGAACGTAAGGGGAGATGAGGATAGAAAGATAGTGAGGGGCAGCAGACTGAGTGCATTTGTAGGTAAGAAGGAGAAGCTTGAATTGAATGCGGTATCTGATCGGAAGCCAGTGAAGTGACTTGAGGAGAGGGGTGATATGAGTATATCGGTTCTGGCAGAATATGAGACGTGCAGCAGAGTTCTGAACAGATTGAAGGGGGGATAGATGGCTAAGTGGGAGGCCGGTGAGGAGTAAGTTGCAGTAGTCCAGGCGAGAGGTAATGAGAGCGTGGACAAGAGTTCGGGTGGTGTGTTCAGAGAGGAAAGGGCGAATTTTGCTGATGTTAAAGAGGAAGAAGCGACAGGTCTTGGCTATCTGCTGGATATGCGCAGAGAAGGAGAGAGAGGAGTCAAAGATGACTCCGAGGTTGCGGGCAGATGAGACGGGGAGGATGAGGGTGTTATCAACTGAGATAGAAAGTGGAGGAAGAGGAGAAATGGGTTTTGGTGGAAAGACGATAAGCTCGGTCTTGGACATGTTCAGTTTCAGGTGGCGGTTGGACATCCAGGCAGCAATGTCGGATAAGCAGGCTGATACCTTTTCCTGGGTCTCCGCGGTGATGTCTGGTGTGGAAGATGTCGGAAGATCGCCGGCGATCACTTTAGAAAATAAGCCTGTTGGTATACCGCCATTCATAAAGTGAAATAAATACTGTAAGTTATGTGTGCTTCTGTAGATGCCAACATACCAGCTCTATGGCTTCCATAAGTACTATTGCCTAACTGATAAATCAATTTAGATAAATTGTGGGGTGGTTTCTAAGTGAGGGCTTATGAGTATTGCTTTCAAAAGATCCCAACACTGTATACTCCAATCAAATAACTTATAACATTGCACAACTCAATCCAACTTAGTTCTCTAAATCATCACTGGTTATGAATCATCAGTAGTGACTTTTTTCACATTGGCCGTACATCTATGGCTCACCGTTACTCATCTTCAGTTCACTTTGTTATTAAGCGGGCCATAACTTTCAATTTTTATGCTATTTTCATGTACTTTATAATGTACTGTTCCCATAAACATATTTAATCATAAACTTTATCTTTTCGGTTTAATTTTCCAATTCAATAACTAAATGCAACAATAAATAGGCCAAACACTGACATGGACCATGTTTTGGAGCCTGCTTCAGGGAATGGTCATGTATCATTCAAGTTTTCATTCCGTCTCTCGCACAAGAACTGAGCATGCTCGGAGAGTCCTGGAGTTGGCGGCTGGAGTCACATGGCTGACCTCTGGTTTTCTTCAGCAGGAAGAGGAGGAAGGGCGCGGCTCAGCAGCGAATTTCTTTGACTGGCAGGAACTCAGCATCCCCGCCAGCAAAGGTATTTTTAATGCATCAGGGGGGGGGGGGGAGGCGAACAAATACAATGCCCCCCCTCTCTAGTCGACCCCTGACCTCCCTCCCTCTCAAAAAAAATCAGAGGGCTGGCTATGCACCCACTGTGGGCTGAATATCAACCAGTTTATTTTTACTTCTTGTTCTATTTCTTATATTATAAACAGTGTGTTGTTTCTAGCAACAAAGGTGCCGGTATTCAAATGCTAGGCCACCCTTCAGGCCCTCTGCAACCAGTCACAAAATCTACGACAAAGCAGAATTGATGTATAGAGCCTGAGCTCTTTCATTAAAACTTGGGGTCCACGGGTCAATTTTAGCAAACAATGGAAAAGTTGCCAGTAATCAGTACCCCCAAGTACCCCCTCAAAAAAAAGGCCTGATTATAAAAGGCTACAGTGCTACATGAGGAAGGGCTACATCATATGGACTAAATCACTAGCCAGGAGAAAGAAGTTGTAACTAGAAATGGGTAGAAAAATCAGTGATATCCAATAATCCCCATCTGCTGAAATAATCAATCCAAGAATTATGGATGCTATTTTAGATTGCAACCATAACTGGAATAATGAATGCCTATAAATTGTGCTTCATGTTTTTAAAGCAATGCATAGAAGACATTAAGGGGCTCCTGCAATTAAATTTGCAGTAAAAACATTTCACAGTGTACATTGTTTAAATATTTACATACACGCAAAAACAGCATGAATGTGCTATGCACTTAATTTTACCTAAGGCATGGGAAAACTTGTCCTCAGTTGTATGGTCATGGTACTGTAGAAACAATGAAGTTAACACAAAACATTTGAACCAGAAACATAGCCAAGTTTTCATGTCAGGGAGAGCAGACCTTTTGTAAAATAGGCGCCAGTATGGAGCTGAAGGGCTGATCCGCATAGACACCATTTTATTCAAAATCCTTTTTGGGGAGCAGCCATTCTCCTTGCACTCCACCTAGCTATAAGGATCTTTTATTAAAGCTTAGCTCAAGTTATCTGCGGCAGGGTCCATAGGAATAAAATGGGCCCTGCTGCAGATAAAATATCCCCAGGCCTCTGATTTTAACAGCTACCTTATCTATTATCTGAAATCCCCCATACTAAGCAACCCTTTCACTTTGGACCTGCTAGCAGGGGTGATTTCCTCTCCTCCAAACTATACCACAGAAAAATAGATGAAGTGGTTCTGTCCTGACCTTCACCTATCCTCACATCAGAGGAACCCCAACCCCCTCACCTGGCAGAGTATCACCCACTTCCTCTGATATGTATCCCCCCCCCCCCTCCACATACCCAGTGCACGAGAAACAAATATCTCTCAAGTCAATATCAGGCCCCGACCCTTCCACACCCAAATCTTGGTCCCTTTTTGTTTATGACCAAGCCTCGAAAAGGTGCCCGAACTGACCAGATGACCACCGGAGGGAATCGGGGATCACCTCCCCTTACTCCCCGAGTGGTCACCAACCCCCTCCCACCCAAAAAAAAAACAAATTAAAAAACATTGTTTCCAGCCTGTATGCCAGCCTCAAATGGAAAAAGAAGCCAGCAGATCAATATAACATCAGAAAGATTTTATTGAAGATACCGCATGTAAACAAATTGCCCAACACAGGCCGTGTTTCGCCCACCAAGGGCTGCGTCGGGGGCTAATTTGAAACCTTCTGAAAGGAGCAACTCTAAAAACGGAAAACTTGTGGTGTATAATAGATTGGAAAAAACCAGCGCATACAGCAGATGCCTAAAATGATGTGACTCTTAACACAACGCAAGCTTTCAGAAGGTTTCAAATTAGCCCCTGACGCAGCCCTTGGTGGGCGAAACACGGCCTGTGTCGGGCAATTTGTTTACATGCGGTATCTTCAATAAAATCTTTCTGATGTTATATTGATCTGCTGGCTTCCTTTTCCATATTGGATTTTGCAGATCGCTTGCCTTGTTATTTTTTGGTTGCCAGCCTCAAATGTCATACCCAGCTCCATCACAGCAGTATGCAGGTCCCTGGAGCAATTTTAGTGGGTACTGCAGTGCACTTCAGGCAGGCGGACCCATGCCCATCCCCCCCTACATGTTACACTTGTGGTGGTAAATGGGAGCCCTCCAAATCCCACCAGAAACCCACTGTACCCACATGTAGGTGCCCCCCTTCACCCCTAAGGGCTATGGTAGTGGTGTACAGTTGTGGGGAGTGGGTTTTGGGGGGATTTGGGGGGCTCAGCACCCAAGGTAAGGGAGCTATGTACCTGGGAGCAATTTGTGAAGTCCACTGCAGTGCCCCCTAGGTTGCCCGGTTGGTGTCCTCGCATGTGAGGGGGACCAGTGCACTACAAATGCTGGCTCCTCCCACAACCAAATGGCTTGGATTTGGCCGGGTTTGAGAAGGCCGCCATTAGTTTCCATTATCTGCGAAAACCAATGGCAGCCATCTCTAACGCCGCCGATCTCTAAGGGCAGGCCAAATGTTGAGATTTGGCCGGCCCTGACCATATTATCAAAACGAAAGATGGCCGGCCATCTTGTCTCGATAATACAGTCGGGTATGCCGCTTGACGGGGCTGGCGTTAGAGATGGCCGCCCTTATAGATGGCCGGCCACGTTCGATTATGGCCCTCTATGTGGAACTGTGTCAAAGGCTTTGCTAAATTCTAAATACATCACATCTAATGTTCACCCTTGATCCTGCTTTTAATATTGGGCTCAATATTGTTACTATCTGGATAGCAGCATCATAAGTACATAAGTACATAAGTAGTGCCATACTGGGAAAGACCAAAGGTCCATCTAGCCCAGCATCCTGTCACCGACAGTGGCCAATCCAGGTCAAGGGCACCTGGCACGCTCCCCAAACGTAAAAATATTCCAGACAAGTTATACCTAAAAATGCGGAATTTTTCCAAGTCCATTTAATAGCGGTCTATGGACTTGTCCTTTAGGAATCTATCTAACCCCTTTTTAAACTCCGTCAAGCTAACCGCCCGTACCACGTTCTCCGGCAATGAATTCCAGAGTCTAATTACACGTTGGGTGAAGAAAAATTTTCTCCGATTCGTTTTAAATTTACCACACTGTAGCTTCAACTCATGCCCTCTAGTCCTAGTATTTTTGGATAGCGTGAACAGTCGCTTCACATCCACCCGATCCATTCCACTCATTATTTTATACACTTCTATCATATCTCCCCTCAGCCGTCTCTTCTCCAAGCTGAAAAGCCCTAGCCTTCTCAGCCTCTCTTCATAGGAAAGTCGTCCCATCCCCACTATCATTTTCGTCACCCTTCGCTGTACCTATCACTGCTCTATCCAGATACACAGTGCTAGCCACTATCCAGATACCAATGCTGAATATCTAGCCTTTTTTTGGCTGCTGAAGCTCAAGGATCGGCTCTGCTAGCCATTGCAGTCTACTTTTCCATGGTTGGTGGAATGGGTTCTACCTATCTTGGGAGTTGGAAGCTCATTGCCTTTAAATCTCACTTTTTGGGACAGTTCACTCTTGGCATCTCTGGTTGTACCAGAGGTAACACAGGATGAAAATAACTTACCCAACTTCCCTGGTTCTCAGCCCACTGCTCCAGAACTGCCAAGATATCCAGTTGCAGGAAGGAGACATTTTGGCCAATCCTGTATTTGAAATTACATCCCAGAGAAGTGTTATTTGTAGTCCTTGATTCTATCCATTGAAATCAGTGCTAGGTTAAGTGCCATTGAGTCAATGTCAATTCAGGGCAACCCTCTGAACTGAATTTTCAGTCTGGCGGCTAATCATTAATAGAGTGGCATCCATAGCTGTTATTGTATCGATCCATTGCATCGTTGGTCTTCTTTTGCGCTGACCTTCAACCTTGCCAAGTGTGATATCTTTCTCTAATGATCTTTCTCTTGCATGATATGTCCAAAATACGAAGTTGAAGTCTTGTCATTTGAAATCAGCATTACAGAACCTAAAATGCGCCAGGATAGAGTTGTCAAAAATCTATAACTGACCTGAAAGCTCCCGCCTGGAATTAGGTATCTTGGCAGCTCTCCAGTTCTAACCATTAAGCCACTTCATTTAAAGCATATAGTTGCCTAATCCCCATGCACACTCACAGACTGTTACTGCTTCTACATCCACAGCTAGGTTCTGCTCTTTTATTGGCTTTTTCTGGAGAGGTGAAATATGGGGGAATAAAGATCTTAGAAAGAGGAGGTCAGGGAAAGTGCATGTGACTCAGGGAAAGTACTTGTGACTCTGAGGGCAAGGGACAGAAAAGTAAATAGGGATTCATGGTGGTGGTGGGGAGGCTCACAAATATATGTTTGACTAGAGAGCAATATAGAGTTAATCAGGCCCTGGCAACATACAAATGTTCTTTACACTCTGTGGTTTGCAGTGTTAATCTCATGCATTGAAATTGCAAATTGCACGCAGACAGGTAAAATAAAAACAGGTCATATATTCCTAAAGGCCAAGTAGGTGCTTATTTCTAACCTATTTTATAAAGATACATAGGTGCCTATGGAGCTCATTTTCAAAAGAGAAAAATGTCCAAAAAGTGTCATAAAGCAAAACTTGAACATTTTTCTTCTCAAACGTCCAAATCAGTATTTTCAAAACTTATTTTGCAGACATTTATTTATTTAATCTACCCAATGTTTGCTTTTGAATTCAAAATCTAATATCTCTAATGCAAACTACAAAGTACCACACAGTCTTTTGTTAAGAGGTAAGAGACTTCAGATACCCGGTGCACACTCACTCTGTATTGAAAAGCACCGCTCCGCTCTGCCGATAATGGAAAAAAGAAGGGCGTCTCTGACGAGCACTTGGACGACTTTACTTGGTCCATTTTTTTCACAACCAAGCCTCAAAAAGGTGCCTGAAATGACCAGATGATCACCAGAGGGAATCAGGGATCACCTTCCATTACTACCCCAGTGGTCACTAACCCCCTCCCACCATAAAAAAAGGTTAAAAATACTTTTTTGCCAGCCTCTATGCCAGCCTCAAATGCCATACTCAGGTCCATCGCAGCAGTATACAGGTCCCTGGAGCAGTTGTAGTGGGTGCAGTGTACTTCAGGCAGACAGACCCAGGCCCATCCCCCCCTATGTGGTGGTAAATGGGAGCCCTCCAAAACCCACCAGAAACCCACTGTACCCATATGTAGGTGCCCCCCTTCATCCCTAAGGACTATGGTAGTGGTGTACAGTTGTGGGGAGTGGGTTTTGAGGGGGTTGGGGGGATCAGCACCCAAGGTAAGGGAGCTATGCACCTGGGAGCAATTTCTGAAGTCCACTGCAGTGCTCCTCCCTAGGGTGCCCGGTTGGAGTCCTGGCATGTGAGGGGGACCAGTGCACTACGAATGCTGGCTCCTCCCATGAACAAATGGCTTGGATTTGGATGTTTTTGAGATGAACGTCTTTGGTTTCCATGATTGCCGAAAACCAAGTGGGGGCCTCTCTCATAAGTGGGGTGGGGTATGTGTCCAGTATGCAGTGAGATTTCGCATACTTTTTGAGGGAGGTTTGTACTTCAGAGGTAGATAGTGTAATGAAGGCGGTCCAGGTTCTGTCGGCTTGTGTTGCCTCACTGAGTGGTGTCTTGTGGACTAGGAACCTCTCTAATGGGAGTGTGGTCATTGGAAGGCTGGATCTAATGTTGGTCACTTTCTTTTCAAAGTATTGGGCTACGTCCACGGCATTTGTTTGTTTGTTTTTTTATTTTATTTTATTTGTGGTTGTCATGGTTTGTGTGTCAAGGAGGTTTTTTATTAGGCCTTAGATTTTCTTGAGATTGGGGCATCCTGATCCTATGTAAGTGTCGTAGAATTTTGATTTTGCTTGTTTAGCGTGCCGTTATGCAGGTCTTTCCCATTAACTAAGGTCATTTTTACTGCAGCCTTAAAACCCCTCATGTTCTGTTCTTTGAATTAATGGCCATGTGCTAATGTTGCCATTAGCACATGGACATTTTTAAAAACTACCACACTCCACTCCTGACATGCCACCTCAAAAAAAAATGTATACAATTTCTGTAGTGTGCTCTTAGGGGTCTTTTTACTACATGATTGCCATAGAGCAACCTCGAACTACCGCTGGCCCAATGTGGGAGTCGGCGGTAGTTCCACCCCCAGCGTGCACCATTTCTGGCGCTACAGAAAATCAGGTCTGATTTTCTAGCATAGAAGTTACTTGGGTTAGCGTGAGAGCCTTTACTCCCACCTCAATGGGTGGCGGTAAGTGCTTCCCCCTGAAATGGCCACGTAGCAATTGTGAGCTTGTCACATGGCCATTTTTTTTTTTTTGCTTTTTACCCACTGCGGTAAAGGGGGCCCTGGTGCGCGGCAAAAATGGCTGCTGGCACTAGTGTAGGGACCCCTTTTACTGCAGCTTAGTAAAAGGGCCCCTTAGTGTCCACACATTCCAAAACTAACATGTTATGCTGGTAGCATGGCCCATGGAGTCCATTTTTTGCTATGTTGGATGTGCATTGGCGCATAATGCAGCTTAGTAAAAAGGCCCAAATTGAATTGTATTTGTACCATTTGACAGTAATCTTCAAAAAGATTTACATTACATTTTTACCACTGTATAGTAATCTCCCAGTTATTTTACATTATATTTTTACAGTTTGGTGATAGTAGAGTCTACAGTCCTCAAAGCAGCACATCATTCTATGATTGCCTACATGCTGTGAATTTAGAAGATGATCAAAGTGTTTAGATTCAGGTTTCAGTGCTTTCCTTCTTTTATCTAGACTTTAACGCAACAGCCTGGAGGGAGTGTTTCTCTAAATTTTAAATCCCACCAAGCCTGATGAAAGGTTATACAAAATCTTTCAACCACAGGAAAAGGTCAGAAATGCTGTAAATGCTTATTTCTTTGAGTTTGGGGTCAATGTTTTGAATGTTGCTTATACACTGCTAGCTTTATATCGTATTAAATGGCACACAGGAAATTTAACTAGACGTAAGTCTGTTCTTCAAAAATCAATATTGGACATTTAATTATACCTAATGTACAGTTCACCCGGTTATTAAGGATTTCTGCTAAATTTATAGGAAAACTGTGCAGCCTGTGAAAGAAAGATTGGTATTATAGGGGTTAATATTCATAGTGATTTAACCAACCAGAAACCAGGGCATTCGAGATGGGGGGGAAAAATTCCCTAGGCCTGGGCCTCCAAGGGGGGCCCGGTGCTGGGGTCTCTCTCACTCTCTCCTGCTCTGACGGGACCTGGGTGATCGCGTCCCAACAGGAGCAGGAGAGAGAAAACTCCAGCGCCGGGCACCCCTTGGAGGCTGGGGAGGGCCCGGAGGTGCAGACACAGTAGGACTTCGGGCCAGGACTTCTGGTTTGGCTGGCAGGGGTACCCCCCAGGTCCCATGAGCAGAAGAGGTCCTTCTCCAGTGCTGCTGTTCACTCTGCGGCATTGCCTACCAAGCTTTTCCCCTCAGGCCACACATGCTTGGTTTTGAGACCACCTTCAGGCAATGAGGCTGCATACAGGAACAGGAAGTCAGGTACACATCACTCATATAAGCTTGGAATGCTCCACCCTTAACCTGCCAACTCAATTGAAAATGCCAGCACAGGTAAGAAAGAAAATTTAATCTCATTGCAGGGAACAGCTGCAGTTAAAGGCTCTCTAAGAAAGAGTGAACTATCCTACAGAAGCAGAGATCGGGGTAAGAAATACATGTGTCTGTACAATGTAATACAAAAAAAAAAAATTTGTAAAAGATATAATTGTGAGAAAAATGAGAAAAACTGCACCAAATTATATTAACATAGTCAAACATACAACTGTACAACCTATTCTGATGATTTCTGAGCCAAAAAGCTGGGCACATGATTTGGTGATATTTCTGTGCCTGACAACTCTATAATTGCCATTTTATAAAATACTAATTCAGCATGGAAAAGTTAACTCAGGTAGGGGGGCAGTGGTGGGGGAAAGGGACAACAGGACAGGGCCGCTGAGAGGGGGGGACAGGGGGGGACAAAAGTCCCCGGGCCCGGGCCTCCGGGGGGGGGGGGCCTGGCGCCGCTGCAGTCCGGCCCGCCCTCCGTAGCTCCCGGAACTAACCTGAAGCGCCTTCACGTTCGCATCGCAGCAAGCAGCAGGGCGGGGCACGGAAGGAAGGAGAGGTCTGCCCTGCTGATGCTGCTGATGCTTGCTGCGATGCGAACGTGAAGGTGCTTCAGGTTAGTTCGGAGGGCCCGGCAGTGGGTGGAGGGGGGCCCAGCGACTTCGGGTGGGGAGGGGCGCGACGCGACCTCGGGTGGAGGGGGGCCCGGTGACTTCAGGTGGGGGGCGGTCTTGTCCCGGGCCCGGCCCCGGCTCTCGGTGGCCCTGCAGCAGGACAAAGAGTGCAGGTAATGGACAGCAGGAAGGGATAGAGGTGGAGTCGGAATTGACAAGAGAGTAGGCAGGAGTAGCAAGGACACAATGCAGGTGAATTGGGTATAAGGTAGGGTGTAAGCACTCACAAAAATTGCAAAATATCGCCAGAAACACAGTAGAACACGCCCACACAGTTTCTGAGTCCCAAAAGACAAATGCAGCCAGACTTCGGCACTGTTTATAGCAGGTGCAAAATTCCACGCGGTTCTTTGGCGGCATTAAGATCCATGCCATTTAAAGAATACGTTTTGTGCACTGATTTTCATAACATGCCCCTGCTCCACCCCATTCCCACCTCTTTTTTCAATGTGGAAAAATAGGCATGACGGGCAAGTTGCACACTCAACTTGGGCCTTTATAGAATCTCACTTAGTGCACTTCCCTCTTTTTAGTGCTGCAACTGCCGATCCGCTCCTAAGTTAGGCACCAATTTCTTTTATAGAATTAGGGGGATAACTTTTTCCAGACCTCATTCAATTGAATATTAGCCTCAAAATAGTTACATCTTTTTCACTCTACAAAGTTCCTCAAGTGATTTCTTAGCATTGATACAAAACTATTCAAGGTTGTTAAAACACGTGCGGACTGAAATATTGCAGGAAGACCTTAGGAAATTGGAAGATTAGGCATCCAAATGGCAGACAAAATTTTATATGGACAAATGCAGGCTGAGGCACATTGGAAAGAATAATCCAAGTTATAGTTACCTGATGCTAGGGTCCAACTTGGGGCCAGCCACCAAGAAAAAGTTCTGGGTGTCGTTGTAGATAATATGCTGAAATCTTTTGCTCAGTGTCTGGCGGAAGCCAAAAAAGCAAACAGGATGCCAGGAAGTATTAGGAAAGAGATTGTGAATAAGTCCAAAAATACTATAATGCCTTTGTATTGCTCCATGGTGCATCCGCACCTTGAGTATTGCATTCACTTCTGATCACTGTATCTCAAAAAAGATACAGTGGAATTAGAAAAGGTTCAAAGAAGAGCGACTAATGATAAAGAGGATGGAACTCCTCTCATATGAGGAAAGACTAAAGAGGTTAGGGCTCTTCAGCTTGGAAAAGAGACAATAAAGAGAGATATGATTGAGGTCTACAAAATCCTGAGTGGTGTAGAACGAGTAGAAGTAAATCGATTGTTTACTCGTTCCAAAATTACAAAGACTAGGGGACACTCGAAGTTACATGGAAATACTTTTAAAACAAGTAGAAGGAAATATTTTTTTACTCAATGAATAGTTAAGCTCTGGAACTCTTTGCCAGAGGATGTGGTAATAGTGGTTAGCATATCTGGGTTTAAAAAAGGTTTTGACAAATTCCTGGAGGGAAAGTCCATAGTTTGCTATTGAGACAGACATGAGATGCAAGTGCTTGCCCTGGGATTTGTTGTATGGAGTGTTGCCACGATTTGGGTTTCTGCCAGGTATTTGTGACTTGCCTTGGCCACTGTTTGGAAAACAGGATACTGTGCTAGATGGACCATTGGTCTGACCCAGAATATGGCTACTGCTTTGTTCTTATGATAAGTAACAGAAGTTTTTCCTTCTGATACATATGGGATATTTCTGCTTTCCTATCCCTCAACAAGTTATTTAGATTCCTGCATTTTAAAATTTAATAAGCCTGTTTTGTACTCATAATCACTTTTCTTTCAGTGCACTGAAATTCAGGCTTGCAGCCATTCAAATTTGCAACTCAGATTAGGAAACAACAGTAAAATTGGAAATTACAATAAGAGGTTAACATTCTGCAATATGCAGTGAATGAAATAAGATATCTTGTTAACCTGAACTGCACACACAGAGATATAACCACTTAAGTCAGTGCTGCTGAATATAGCAGGCTAAAATTAACGGGATATCTTATGAGATCCATCTTCACTGGTTGTCGTTAACCAGATAGTACTGAATATCAGTGCTACCCAGTTTGAAAAACTGGTGCTCCTGGCATGCCTCTATCCACACCTATCTTAGGGGCCCTTTTGCTAAGCAACGGTAAGCCCACCGCCAGGGCCGTGCCAACACGGTAAGCAGGGTAAGCAACGCGGGGGGCGCTGACCTCTGGAGGGCGCTGCCGCGGTGCTTACCCTTGCTGCTTACCTCAGCTCCGCCCTGCAAGCAGTGCTCACTTTTCCTCCAGGCCCGCCCAGCGCGCCAGCCCCAGCTCCCATTGCTCGCCACTGCTGCTTTTCCTGTTGAGCAGCAGGGCTGGCGCTACAAAAAGAAGAAGCGCTCAGCTGACTGAGCTGAGCGCTAACGACAAAAAATGTTTAAAAAAAAAGCGCGGCAGGCTCCTCCCGTCTCTTACGTCACTGCCCCTGGAGCGAAGCAGGGGCAGTGACGTAAGAGACGGGAGGAGCCTGCAGAGCCAGCAGCCAATACCTCAAGGCTGCCTGCGGTGCCGCGCTTTTTTTAAAACATTCTTTGTCGTTAGCGCTCGGCTCAGTCAGCTGAGCGCTTCTTCTTTTTGTAGCGCTGGCCCTGCTGCTCAACAGGAAAAGCAGCAGTGGCCAGTAATGGGAGCTGGGGCTGGCGCTGGCGTGCTGGGCGGGCCTGGAGGAAAAGACCAGGTACTAATAACAGAGAAAGACACTGGATGGAAGAATCGGGAGAGGGAAAATAGATGGAAGGATGGGGAGAGAAAGAGAGAAAACAGATGGAAGGATGGGGAGAGAAAGAGGGAAAACAGATAGAAGGATGGGGAGAGAAAGAGGGGAAACAGATGGAAGGATGGGGAGAAAGAGGAAAAACAGATGGAAGGATGGGAGAGAAAGAGGGAAAACGGATGGATGGGGAGAGAGACACTGAATGGAAGGATGGGGAGAGAAAGAGGGTAGATGGATGAAAGGATGCAGAGAGAAAGGGGAGAGACTGGAAGGATGTGGAGAGAGAAGGGACACTGAACAGAAAAGGGTAGAGAGATAGAGAGGCACTGGTTAGAAAGAGGGAGAGAGAGACATTACATGGAAGGATCAGGAGAGAGGGTAGATGGGTGGAAGGATGGGGAGAGACAGAGGGAAGACGCTGGATGGAAGGGTAGGGAGAAAGAGGTGACACTGGATGGAAGGATGCAGAAAGAAAGAGGGGAGACTACTGGAAGGATGGGGAGAGAGAGGGGAGACACTGGAAGGATGGGGAGAGAAAGAGGAGAGCTGCTGCATGGAAAAGGGGAGTAGTGAAAGACTGGAGAATAAGAGGAAGGGGCATGGGGAGAACAAGGGTGAGAACAAGATGAAAAGCCATAAGTAGATGAAGGAAATTAAAGAATGGATAGTAAGAATGAATTAAATCTGGACAGAGAGAGAGGCAGAAAAATATTGAAGAAAGCAAAGAAAAAGGAGAGCAAAATGACAAATGGCCAGGAAACCCTGGCAGAAGAGTTAAGCGAAAACGAAGGAAAGCAGAATCTAGAGACTGGGAGCAACACAATGAGAAAAAGTAAATGGCCATACAACAAAGGTAAAGAAAATAATTTTATTTTTAATTTAGGATAAAGTAATATGGTACCTGTGTTAATAAAGTTTCAGAGACCAATACTTCCTTCCTTAGGTCAGGAGAGGATACCGTAACAGCATTATACTGACCTGAGGCAGGAGGTTTTGGCCTCTGAAAGCTCACTAAAAAGGGTGTTAGGCTATTAAATAAATTTTCTGAAATCTGATGCACTAAAAAGCAGCACTTTACCCTGTGTGACAAATGCATCTGATTAGTGTGACTAAATTTTGCTGGGGGAGGGGGTAGAGAGAAAATTTTGTGCCCACCTACTTTGGGTTCAGGCCCATCCAAAATTGGCAGTCTGGTTACGCCACTGGCGTGGTTATGACAAAAGCAATATAATGTACACTGTTCACACTCTTCCATGCGCCTTGGAGCCAGGCAGGTCCGGGGGGGCACGAGGGGGCCACCAACTGATAGTCTGCAAGGGGGCGCCAGAGACCCTTGGCACGGCCCTGCCCACCGCGGGCTTACCGCGCAGCAATCTAGAACTACCGCCAGCCCAGCACAGGTGGCAGCAATAATTCCACCCTCAGCGTGCACCATTTCCGACGCTAGAGAAAATAGGTCCCTATTTTTTACCGCATTAGTTACCCGGTTACCACCAGGTTAGCATGAGAGCCCTTCCTGCCACCTCAATGGGTGGCAGTAGGTGCTCCCCCCCCCCCCCCCCCCCCGGCATGGCCATGCGGTAAGTGCAATCTTACTGCATGGCCATTTCTTTTGTCGGCCTTTTTACCTGCTGCGGTAAAAAGGACGTCAGCATGTGGAAAAAACAGCCGCTAGTGCAGGGCCCCTTTTACCACAGTTTAGTAAAAAGGCCCCTTAATTGGATAACTTTGGCTGGGCATTCGGTTCCAAAAATATAAGAAGTGGTGATTTATCCAATTAACTCCCTACAGTTAATCAGATAATTCTCTTTGAACATCAGCACCCTTTAATGTCAAATGTCTTAAGTACATAAGTAATGCCATACTGGGAAAAGACCAAAGGTCCATCGAGCCCAGCATCCTGTCCCCGACAGCAGCCAATCCAGGTCAAGGGCACCTGGCAAGCTACACAAACGTACAAACATTTTATACAAGCTATTCCTGAAATTGTGGATTTTTCCCAAGTCCTTATAGTAGCGGTCTAAGGACTTGTCCTTTAGGAAATCGTCCAACCCCCTATTAAACTCTGCCAAGCTAATCGCCTTCACCATGTTCTCCGACAACAAATTCCATTGTTTAATTATGCATTGGGTGAAGAAAAATTTTCTCCTATTTATTTTAAATTTACTACACTGTAGTTTCATCGCATGCCCCCTAGTCCTAGTATTTTTGGAAAGCGTGAACAGACGCTTCACATCCACCTGTTCCACTCCACTCATTATTTTATATACCTCTATCATGTCTCTCCTCAGCCGTCTCTTCTCCAAGCTGAAAAGCCCTAGCCTCCTTAGTCTTTCTTCATAGGGAAGTCGTCCCATCCCCACTATCATTTTTGTCGCTCTTCGCTGCACCTTTTCCAGTTCTACTATATCTTTCTTGAGATGCGGCGACCAGAAATGAACACAATACTGAAGGTGCGGTCACACCATGGAGCGATACAACTACATTATAACATCCTCACATCTGTTCTCCATACCTTTCCTAATAATACCCAACATTCTATTCGCTTTCCTAGCCGCAGCAGCACACTGAGCAGAAGGTTTCAGTGTATTATCTTATTGCATGTGTAGGATTCTAGAGAACAGTGGAACGTGTGTAGACTGTGATACTGTTTTAAGGGCTAACAGAAAAGGTTTGTATAGGACATGAGCTTTTGAAATCTCACAGACTCTTTTTTCAGGGCAAAATTCTTCAGCCGTCTGTTAGGAATGTTATGTTAAAATGAGCTAAGATCATATTTCTGATATTATAATGATGGAATATGATTTTTGGAAAAACAGCTAAAGTAACAAGATAACAGCTATCCATGGACAAGTTACAGGCTCAGGCTTAGAGAGGGTCTCAGAGAGACAGGAAAATAGAGTTAGAAGTGAATATGTCTTGTCTTGCTTTTGTTGTCATCCTACGTGAAAAAATAGTTCCACTTTTAATGTATCTTAGTTTGAATATTTGCCCAGAGTGATTTTTTTTAATCTTTAACAGCAGGGTTAATGTTGAAGTAAATGATACATTCAGGTTTTCCATATATTAGATAATTTTAGAAACATATACATATACATATGTAAATAATGGCATTCCTATATGTGCTGACAAAGTGAGAAAGACAACTGTGGCTCTGACACATCAAATATATCCCAACAATTGAAGAGTCCAGTATTTCAATAAGATATATATAGTGCTAATCTTAATTCTAAACAAGGTGGGGACCTCAACACACCCGTACGCTAATAGCAATTTTCACGTCTTTAACTGGGGTTGTTTATAGTCACATTGGTCTCACTTCCTTGTGAATTTTTTTTAACTTTTTTTTCTTTTTATTTTAAACAATCCTTTAACTTTAAAATATAGATTCTCTTAAATCTGAATCCTCTTAAATTTTTTGTTCCTTTATTTCTTTATTCTCTTAATTTTCCTTCTGTTGTACCCTGATTTAACTCATTTTCTGTATATAATAAAATGTTGAGCATTTAGCTGTGGCTCGACGGTGGCCAAACCGATTTCACTTTTGCTGATTCTTCAGGAGCCGTGCATCAACTTTCGTGAGATATCAAAAGGATGGTGTCACGCTTTCAAGTGATCACATTCCATCTTGTCCTACGCGGCGTTCTCAGCAGCTGATCAGGAAAATTGCTATTAGCATCCGGGTGTGTTGAGGTCCCCACCTTGTTTAGAATTAATATTGGCACTATATATATTTTATTGAAATACTGGACTCTTCAGTTGTTGGGAGATATTTCTATATGTGTGTCACATACATGTGTAAATACCAGTTTCAGAAATCTGCTATATACAAGGAGATCTTTACCAAGCAGAGATTTCAAGCAGGCACAATTGGGGTGTGGCTACATGTACATTCTAGGCACAGCAAACAGGAAAAGACCTCTACGAAACAGTAGCACAAACAGGAAGGAGTAGAGGCTGGCCATAGGACAAACCACCACAGAAGATGTTGTTTAGTCACACTTTATTCAAAGGTCTATTCAAAGCACCAGTCAAAGAACCTGACACTGGCCTGCCTCAGGGGTCGTAGTCAAATTGTGGTGCAGAAATACTTGTACTCACAAGAAAAGCAAATGAAAACGCTAAACAGAGGTAGAAGCCAAAGCAAGCTACTATACACCTCTTGTGTTCAAAGAGTTTGATTATGACCCCTGAGGTAGGCCAGTGTCAAGTTCTTTGATTGGTGCTTTGAACAGACCTTTGAATAACGTGACATTAAACATCCTTTGGCCAGCCTCTACTCCTTCCTGTTTTTATACATATATTCTCCCATTCTTTTTGCTTGTGTTGTTTTGTTCTGGGTTTTTTTTTTTGTTTCTTTCCTTCTTTTCTTTGCCTGTCTACCTATGACATTGTATTGTAAACCACATAGCTGCCCTTGCCAGCCACCTTGCGGCATAACAAGTGCCGTGAATAAATAAATAAGGGGTCCTTTTACAAAGGCACGCTGAAAAATTGCTTGTGGTATTGTAGGTGCAGGTATTGTGCACGTGATGATCCATTTTTTAGCGCGCCTGTGAAAAAGGCCTTTTTAAAATTTTTGACGAAAATGGATGTGCGGAAAAATGAAAATTGCTGCGCGTCCATTTTAGGACTGAGACCTTACTGCCAGCCATTGACCTAGCGGTAAAGACTCATGCGGTAACTGGGTGGTAATGACCTTCACGCACCAAATGCCACGTGGCATGCGTCCGTTACGCGCATCTGAAAATAATAAATATTTTTCAGACGTGCGCCAGAAATGAAATTACCGCAAAAGCCACGCAGTAGTCTGGCGGTAACTCCATTTTGGCACACGTTGTGCGTGCATAGATGCTTATGCGGCTTAGTAAAAGGACCCCTAAATAAATATAAAGATAATACACGTGTTGGAAGAACAATGTCCATCTCGGGTTTTAAATCAACTCAAAGAAATGCACAGATTTTTCCTTAATCCCATGTAGGTTATTCCCACCTACAAAATGAAACCAATTTAAAATTGTGGCTTCACTACTTAGTTGGCAGCACTTACAGTGCGGGATTTTAAAGTGGTGAAATTGCCATTTCAAGGATATATTAAACAATAGGGGATATTCTTATTAAAGTATTAAATATTTAAACCAAGATCCTAACATTGATATAAATAATATGTTTGGTCCAGGTGGATTAATTTTTATAGTCAATTGTATTCGATAATCATATATAAATGCAATAACTTCACTAGTGCTAAACAAATCTATACTGAAGTTTTTATATTTATATATGAATGAGTTGATTTAATAAAAATGTATATCAAAATTGCTATTTCTACATTTAAGTGATGACACCTCCACTTGGAAGCTGCTGAGTTTGTGCCATTTATATTCATATGGCGGGATTTTGAACCAGCGACAAAAAGAGACGCTGCACGTACAACAAATATAAAGCATATGCACGAGGTTTTCCTTGATAAAGCCGATTAGGCAAAACGGGACCCCGTCAGATACACAAAAGGAGTGACCCAACAGATAAGTGCTATATGCTTAAAAAACAAACATATAAAGGGCAAGTGACCGACTCACCTGCAAATGCGCAGTAGAGTTGGAACGCTGAGAGTGTAGAAGTCCAAGCCCCGCCTCCACCAGCAGTACAGCCCAATAGGGAGAAGGGCTTGGACATGGGCGTGGAAATCGGAGGAGGAGGGAGCAGGGAGGGAAGAAGGGGCGGAACTGAGGGAAACAGACGCTGGGGGGAGGGCAGGGGAGAGAGCAGGGTTGTTGGACAGGGGGAGGCCATAGGAAAACAAAAAACTAGCCCGTTGTTACGGGCTTAACGGCTAGTAATATTAATAATATGAAACAATAAAATTGCATTAAAAAAGAAAAAGTAAAAATTAAAAGTATAAAATATGGAAGTTTTTTTTAGCCAATGATGAGTTAGAGCCCTTTGAGTCATAAAAATCAAAAACAGTAGCCAGGGACATACAGAGGCTTTTCCTCCAAAAGTAAAAATAGATATCACCACAGTCTAGTAACCATGTACATATTTGTGAAGTAAAAATTTGTGCCATTCATGTTTTCAACAACTCATATTTTAGAAGCCCTATTAGTGATTTTCATGAGCAAATACCAACATTTACAAGCATATAACCCAATTTTAGAGAGCCAGTATTTATAGGTGCATATGTGCACTATGTGTAGATTGCCAAGGGGTGTGGTTTGAGCAGAACCAAAATCTGCATGTCTATTCCTTCTTTCAGAAAGGGAATGCTTGTGTACTGTATGTCCCAATATATCAACATCAGAATTTACAGCTGCTCTTTGGCCCATATAGATTTGTAAAAAAGTGATGGATTTGGACCAGCCCTTTATAAGTGGGATTAAGGAAGTTCTCTCCCTTAATTTCTCATTGCTTATTTTCCCTCCAAAATAAAAATAAATAAGGATTGCAGCCTCTGTTGTTAATTAGGAGTGGAGGAGTGGCCTAGTGGTTAGGGTGGTGGACTTTGGTCCTGAGGAACTGAGTTCAATTCCCACCTCAGGCACAGGCAGCTCCTTGTGACTCTGGGCAAGTCACTTAACCCTCCATTGCCCCATGTAAGCCGCATTGCGCCTGCCATGAGTGGGAAAGCGCGGGGTACAAATGTTAACAAAAAAAAAAAATTAGTGGCATGTAAATGTGTAGGTTTGTAAAATGGCATGTACACACATGTAACACCCCCTTGTGTACTGTATGTTCCTGAGTTCAGCTTGAGTCCCCCTAGAACAAACCAAATAAGTGGAAGTCCAGAGTGACCAAAGTTTATTTTTCAATTAAAAATGCTGACAGAGAGGGGCATTTTCGAATGGGGATGCCCATCTCTACAGGCGCCCAACTCCAAGGACAGCGCCGCAAAGGGGTGGGGCCAACTGTATTTTCGAAAAAGATGGCCAGCCATTTTTCGTTTCGATAATACGGTTCGGGCCGGCCAAATGTCAGAGATGGCCGGCTTCAGTTGTCGCCGATAATGGAAACCGAGGCCGGCCATCTCAAACCCAGTCAAATCCAAGGCATTTGGTCGTGAGAGGAGCCAGCATTTGTAGTGCACTGGTCCCCCTCACATGCCAGGACACCAACCGGGCACCCTAGGGGACACTTCTAAAAATAAAAAAAAAATAAAAATAGCTCCCAGGTGCATAGCTCCCTTACCTTGGGTGCTGAGCCCCCCAAATCCCCCCCAAAACCCACTCCCCACAACTCTACACCATTACCATAGCCCTTATGGGTGAAGGAGGGCACCTACATGTGGGTACAATGGGTTTCGGGTGGGTTTTGAAGGGCTCCCATTTTCCAGCACAAGTGTAACAGGTAGGGGGGATGGGCCTGGGTCCGTCTGCCTAAAGTCCACTGCACCCACTAAAACTGCTCCAGGGATACTGCTGCGATGGACCTGAGTATGACATTTGAGGCTGGCTTAGGGGTTGGCAAAAAAAGTTTTTAAAGTTGTTTTTTTGAGGATGGGAGGGGGTTAGTGACCACTGGCGGAGTCAAGGGAGGTGATCCTCGATTCCCTCCGGTGGTCATCTGGTCAGTTCGGGCACTTTTTTGGGACTTGGACCTGAAAAAAAGGGACCAAATAAAGTGGACCAAATTCTCGCCAGGGACGCCCTTCTTTTTTCCATTATCGGCCGAGGGCGCCTATCTCTTAAGCACGATCTGGCACACCCCTATCCCGCCTTCGCTACCCTTCCGGCACGCCCCCGGGAACTTTGGCCGTCCCAGCAATGGAAAGCAGTTGGAGCTGGCCAAAATCGGCTTTTGATTATACCGATTTGGCCGGTTTGTGTCGATTTGTGTCGAAAGATGGCCGGCGATCTCTTTCGAAAATAAGCTGGAGAGTGACCCAACACGGGCCGTGTTTCGACAAACACAGTCTTTGTCAGAGGTATCTTCTAAATCAGCAAATTATGTGTTGTCACATTCAAAATGTCCGCAGGCCTTGCCCTGTTCTGCACAACACGCTCAAATGGGACAAAACTCCATTGGTCCCTTAAGCGTCTGGCACCTGGTGCCTCCATCTGGGGAAGAAAAAGGTTAGTGGATGAGTTTTCAAGGCCTGTTTAAATTTGGGAAAGATGGTTCAGTGCATAAAGCAAGGGGGATAGAATACCAAAGTAAGGAAGCAGACAGAAAAAAGCACTATGATGAGTACAAATGGCCATCATGTAGCGAGTGCAATGCTTGTGGTGGGGTAAGTGAGATGATTACTGAAGCCAGGTATGAAGGGGGACCAAATCTAAAAAGCTCTGTGGTTTAATATTTTACACTGGATCCGGAAATGAACAGACAGTCAGTGTTGTTGCTTCAATACAGGAGTAACATGATCTTGCTTTCTTGCATGAGATAATATGGCCTGCAAATGTATAATGAGATATAACAGAAGACCTGCATAGATAATATTACAGTAATCAAGACACGATGTGATTAATGCATAAAGCAGCAATTTCTGTGATGCTTTACCCAAGTAACTGCAGATGCAGCAAAACTGCCTCAGAGCCCAGAAGCAATTTTTGACTAGAATTGTGATCTGATTCTCAAAAGATAGATGCTGATCAATTACCACCTCTAAGAATTTAAATTCAGTAGTTACCAAAATTAGTGCAGTACCAAGGGTCGGAGCTACTGAAGGAGAAAAAGACCTATTGAATAACTAACAAACCACTGTTTTTGCTAGATTCAAAATCAAGCGATTGTGAGATAATCATTGGTGAGCACTAAAAACGCTAACGCACCTTTACAAAGGACCCCATAAAGCGTTAGCAGATTTTTTATTTGTGAGCCCATTCCTATGGAGCCCTTTTACTAAGTCACATCAATTTTGAACTACTGCCCGGCTACCATGTGGCCTGGGCAGTAATTTCAATTTTTACGCACATCCACTAGGCACGCAGGAAAATTTCTGGCACGCGGCGCTAACCAGGTGGTAATCGGCATTGTATGCGCGTAGACCATTACCACCTGAGACTTTACCGCTAGGTCAATGGGTGGCAGTAAGTTCTCAGGCCCAAAATGGGCGCTTGCCAATTTTTATTTTGCCACACGTCCATTTTCGGCTCAAAAAAAGGCCTTTTTTGCAGACGTGCTGAAAAATGGACCTGCGCATATCCGATACACACGTCTACACCAGCACAGGCCATTTTCAGCACACTTTATTAAAATGACCCCATAGTCTCTAACGCTTCTTGTTCTTTGTTAAAGAATGATTTTTTAGAAATCTACATGTGCAAAGAGCAGCTGCAAATCCTGATGTTGATATGTTGGACATAGAGTACATATGTATTCTCTTTCTGAATTGAGGAATAGACATACAAGCCCTGCTCAAACCATGCCCCTTGGCAATCTACACATAATGCAGATATGTATCTGTAAATACTGGCTCTCTAAAATTGGGTTGTATGCATGTATTGGATGCGTGCCAAAAATTAAATTATCGCAAGAGCCACATGGTAGCCGGGCAGTAACTCCATTTTGACACTCATTGGGCGCATGTAGACGCTTATGCGGCTTAGTAAAAAGAGCCCCTTAATGTTTTAATAATAATATTGTCTATTGTTTAATATTTTCTTGAAATGCCAATTTCACCACTTCCACAAGTAGCTGCCCCATTTAAAATCCTCCACTGTAAGTGCTGCCAATTAAGTAATGAAGCCACAAGTTTTCCAGACTCCTTCATCTGTTCTCTGCACTATGGAAACTCAGTGGAAAACGGGCACGTGATCAAATTAGTTCTCAACACTTGGCATCATGTCTTTTCTGTGGATTACAGGAAACAAAAAAGAACACTGACCAAAGAAGCAGAATCTGGCCCCACACTGTCAGACCTGAATCACAGTTCATGGAATATTAACTGGAGATGGGGAAACAGGGAAAGACTGCTGCTAGCTTGATAGGAATCTCTGGATTGCACTTCGATAAGCATGTGCAAGGCTTCCAGACACTGGATACTAGGGGCTACGTCAAAAAAGACTGTATAAACAGACTTTTAACATGGCTATTTCAAGTGGGATTAATGACGTTGAGAGGCATTTTTGAAAGGATGTCCAAATTAGAATAGAGATGTCCGAATCAGAACATCCCATACGGACATCCATCTCACATGTATATTCGAACAAGATATAAGCCTGTTTTAAAATACGTGGGATGGATGTTCATGCACTAGAAACGTCCAGCATGAACATCCATTTTACAAACTGAAATGTCCAAATTTTGAACGGGGGGAATACAAGGGATGTGGACGCCTGCATAGCAGCATTCTTAGAAAATGGCCACACAGACCTCTATGCAGAGCAGAGGGACAGCCTAGTAATTAGTACATTGGACCATAAACCAAGGGACCCAGGTTTTGGTAACGTCCAGAAACAGAGATACCTAATGTACCAGAATGTACACCACTTCGATAGCCTTGAGGCTTTGCAGGTGGCTTATATTTAGGTTCAGTGGATATTTTTCTGGTTTTGGAGGGCTCACAATTAAAAAATAAAAATAAAAAGTTGAAATGAGAGTTGAATTTGCATCCCTTGGTTTAGAGTCCACTGCACTAATCACTAAGCTACTCCTCAGACTTGTATCCTGCTCTGCTAAGAAAGCCCATGTCATAGTGCAACTTACGCTTTCACTTTTAGGGGAGAGGGAGGGGGACAGCAACCAGAAGCATGGCCAGGTTGAGGCATCGGGAGTGGGTGGTGGAAATTGGACTGCCGACGGTGCCAGCGCCTATTTTTCACATGACAGATCACGTGAAAAATAGGCACTGGCACCATCGAAAGTCCATTTGGGGAAGCAGTCACTCCCCTGGTGACCCACCTAGCTATGCCTCTGACAGCAACCACTGGGGGATTAAGGAAGTGTTATGCCTAATCCCTCCAGTGGAAAGCTGCTCAATCAGAGCATCTTTCTGTAATTTGGATGTTCCTAAAACAGGTCTAAATAAGGCTGTCATTGTTTTTAGACATGGACGTTTCTTCCTTTTCGCTAATCGCTCCTTAGTCCCACCCAAAAGATGTCTACAACACGCCCCCTTGCTACTGGGATGTACTGCAGTGTTGGACGTCCCTATTCTGCCTTTGGAAAATTGAGATTTGGATGCTTCAAGCACACGGACGTCAATTTCAACCTATTGAGATATCCATATGTTTCGAAAATGAGCATCTTAGTAACACCAATGGCAATTTTATAACAAGTCCCTTATATTTATGCATCAATTTGTGCCTAAACGTACAGAATACTGATATTTAGGCGCTTAAGTGAACACTTACTCATGAAATGTCATTTGGGCACCTAAGTGATATTCCACAAATGCCTCCCACGTATTTGTGAGAGGGTACTCACGAGTGCTGCCACTGTGGGACAGATGTGAGGATCTGAGGCTTTTTCCTCCTCTTAGCTTTTAAGGTGCCTGTGTGCAGTACAGATTTGGTTTCCCTGAGTGTTCACGAATTTACTTCAATCTTTTAAGGCGTGTATAGTTTGTTGCAGAGCACGGGTGCGCCATAGGCAGGGCAAACCTTTAGGCCAGCAGCTTACAAAACTCTGTAAGCTGCCTATGTGCCTGCTATATTTAGGCACCTGCATTTATGCCAGGTCTATGACAGATGTAAATGGGGGCACCTAAATTGTGCACTAATACTGGGCACCCAAGTGTACATTAGTATTTGATAAGGGCACTTGGGTACTCAGATGTTCATATAAGTATGCACCATCTTTTAGGTACCCTGAAGCCTTTTGGTGAGAGTCTATTTTATAATGACATCTATTCTGGTATCGGTGTGCTTTACATTTATTCGCCCTCAGTTACACCAGATAACTGCAGGTGTGTAAATGTGGTAGGGATGCAGCTATCTTACAATATTCTGTGAGTTACATGCTTAACTAACAGTCACACCCATGATCTTCCCATGCTCCAGCTATGTGAATATCCACTTACATTTATACTCTATGGGGGAAAATCTATAAACAGTGCTCAAAATTCAGCACAGACTGGTTATTCCTTCTCTCATTTAGGAACGTTGGGTGTCCACTTGCGGAAGTGCATTTTTTTCAGTTAGAATCAGCCTTCTAGAACCAGTTTCCTGATAACATTCATAAAATAGAATCTTTACCTAAATTCAAAAAGACTTCAGACACATCTTTCTCCCAAGCATTTGGTCTTCCTGATGTCTCAAGAGAATAAGGAAATAATCATGTCATCGGTTTGTGTGTGTATGTGTGTGTGTACTGGACATACTTAACTATTGCTGTATATATGGTTTAGGTCTTGCCATGATAAACAATAAGGCCATCCAAACACACTGGTTCCCATCTGAGGCACACACTCCCCCAAACTCTATAAATGGCGCCATAAGTTGTGCGTGCTTATTTGGCCACACTGTCAAATTGTGCACACAACTTAATTAACAAGCCAATTGGCACAGATAATTGGTATTTAACAGCCAGTTAGCAGCACTAATCGGCTTTAATTAGAATTTATGCGCTCAGCTTTCTAGGCATAATGTATAACCTGGTGCATGTTCTAATGCACGCAGCTGAAAACAGGATCTGGTCATGGGTGTGGAATGGGTAGGTCGTGGGCATTTCAAAAAACTATGTGCACTATTATGGAATGCACCCGATCTGCACCTAAGTTAGACACAGGTATTTAGGCCTGGTTTTAGGTGGCCAAACTGACTGTGGCTGAATTTTAGTCACAAGAATGGCACATGAGCCTATGCCTAACTTTAGGCATAGTTTTCACGCTAAGCATGTGGTTTTTTGGCACTGATTTTTAAAGCACCACGTATAGAATTTGGCCCACTGAGGGTAACTTAACTAGATAAACACTCTTACACATGCCATTGCATTTTCTCCCTAATTCTATATATGTTGCTAAAAATTGCCTATGCCCAATTTGTGCATGCAATTTAATTGAATAACAAGCCAATTAGCACTGATAAGAGTGCTAATGATCAATTATTGGCATTAATTAAAATTTACATGCGCATTTTTAGTCTCAGGGATCCATGCATGAATTTTATGTGTGGCTCTAAAAGGGGGTGCAGCTATGGGATGGTCATGGGCAGATCAGGGGCAATCCTATCATTTATGTGTGCAGTTATAGAATATAGAATAATTTAGGCATGGGGATTTATACCAGGGTTTTCTTGGTACAAATCCTCACCTCTAAAGTTAGGCACCCATCCCCACGCTAAGTGCAAGTCTTTAAATGGTGCCTAACTTTCAGCACCTCTTATAGAATAACAATAAGCATGTTATTCTGTAAGCTATTTATAGAATTTGGTCCTTTATCTTTGGGCCGCAGTTGTGCTGGTTGAAGGTCTGAATCCATCCATCTCAGCATTTGAAACTACTCCACATCAAGGTTAGGATTTGGTTTTTGGACATTGCTGGGGTTGGAGACTCAGCTCGTTTGATTGCTGCAGCCACTTCATTTTTCTCAGTGGGAAACTCCCAGACTAAACTGGAACCATACAAGGAAAAGTTCCTTTCATTAGCACTGCTGGCCTCACATGTTGATGCTCCTCACTGATTGAAAAATGATCACCTGCTCCATCATACTCCCTGTTAGAAGGAAGCATGACTCAATGATGCCCAAACATTGTGGGTTTCTTTCTCCTTGCATGCAAAAAGGTTTTGTTGAATTCAAATGGAGTTTTACATCCAACCCACAAAGTATGGGGCCATTGTGGTTGGTATGCACCAACCCTTAGGAGTCCAACATGGACTTTGCTATTGATGGTACAATCTCTTCCACATGCTCGCAATCCATTCTGAATTCAGCTTTAAGTCCCATGAAGGCAACAGAGATCAGATGAAAAATTCAAAATTGCTCCTAAAATTCTGCTGCTTGACTCGATCATCCCCACACCAATCTGTAAGTGCAAAATTAATGATTTGCCATTGTTTGGCTAAACAATGGCTTGTAAAAAGAGTAGCTTCATTACTAGTGTTTAATCTGAAATAATCCTCATTTAAACATAACCGGATCATCTGTTTTGCATGCCCTACATAAATCAAAGGGCAAGTACAAACAATCATATATACCACAATGGAAGAGGTATAATTCATCATTCAGGATGTGGAAGAGAATGTACCATCAACAGCATAAGCCCATGTTGGACCCCCAAGGGTTGAAGCCCATCAACCACAATGGCCCCATGCTTTGAGGGTTGGATGCAAAACTCCATCTGAAGTCAGCAAAACCTTTTGGCATACATGATCTTTTAAATTCTTGTCATGGCACTATGCAATGATAGGCACCTCCTGAAAAATAGGATGACATTGCAAAATATGTCAATATGTAAAAACTGCAGGCATCAAACCACAGATGAAATTAGTGTAAGGAATAGCACACATTAATCAATCTTCCAATTCAGATGTCTGGTATTGTAAAAACAACTCCTGATGAGCAAATTAGGCTTTTCTTACCACTTGGTTAGGGTAGCCTCATTGGATAAATTGCAGTTTAATGTAGAGAAGACTTCTAAAATTCTGGGAATGATCCTGGACTCTTCTATGATGATTATGGAACCACTTAATAATTTGATTAGAAAATCTTATTTTAAATTAAAGCAATTATGTTTATTAAGATCTTACTTTTTAGAAGATCACTTTAGAATTATTGTGCAATTAACAATTTTGCCATTATGGTAACTCATTAAATTTGTGCCTTTCGTCTAAGCAAATTTCTAGGATTCAGATGATACAGAATTCAGCCGCTAGGTTAATATTTCAGAAAACTCGGCTGGATCATGTGATTCCCTTATTTGACTCATTAGTTATCTGTGACATTCCGGGTTGTTTTTAAGGTGCTTTGCCTAGTATTTAAGTTTCTGAATGGTTTGTATCCATAAAGTGGGTCTCAGCTGGTAAATGTGCTGAATTCAAAGGTGGTTTCTAGTTGATGTAATTATTTCCCTTCAATCAATAACATTCGGTTCGCTATTGAAATAATCTTCCATGTGAAATATGTTAAATGGGGAATTATTTTATGTTTCACAAAACTTTGAAGATGTACAGTATTTGTTCTCTAGGCCTGTGGGGCTTTTAAATGTTTATAAGTTTGATAAAACACCAGGAATTATATAAAGATAAAAAAACATAATTCATCACAGTTTCTTATTGTAACTCAACTTGAATCCATATGTAGAGAGTTGACGAGAGATAAATCTTTGATAACATAACAAACATAACATAGATAAATCTTTGAACTGACACTTAAAATCTTCAAAAGAGGAACAGATCCAACATATTTGGAGGAATTAGTTTATTGGAAGGCCAGCACGTATTTTGTAAGGATGACAACAAGAAAACATTAGAAAGTCATTACAGTCTACTGACTTCCTGTATACTGTCATTTGTAAAGAATTCCCAGATTTTGAAATAAGTAAATCAAAAAAAGCAATAGAATGTTGACGGCAATGTAACAGACAGCAGATAAAGACCAGTATTGGTCCATCTAGTCTGCCCAGCAAGGTGACTACAGTTGTACCAGCCACTCTGTGCTGAACATGCTGGTTACTTCCTCTATGCCTTCATGTAGGATTGTGCCTGGTGTTCTGTGCAGGTTACACCCATCTGTATTATTTGTTCTGCTTTGATCCCATCCTCTTGCTAGATATGGATCTTATATATTTATCCCACACATTTTTAAATTCTGTCACAGTTTTTCTCCGAGCCACTTCCATTGGGGAGGCATTCCACCCCCCTTCTAGAGAAAAGTATTTCCTGAGGTTACTATTAAGCTTACCTACCTGCAGTTTCATTTCATGTCCTCTAGTTCTATAGCTTTTCCATCTTTGAAAAAGATATGTTTTGTCATTAATACCTTTCAAGTATTTAAATGTCTGTACCATATCACTCCTGTCTCTTCTCGCCTCTGGGGTATATATATTTAGGTCTTCACATCTCTTCTAAAATGTCTTTTGGTGCAGATCCCATACCATTTTGGTCACCTTCCTCTGAACCATTTCAAATCTTTTTGTACTCAACAAAACATAGCCTCCAAAACTCCAAGTGGGGCCTCATTGATTTGCAAACCCTCCATGCGGGTTTTCAGTGTCAATCTTCACTTTCTAGTGTCTGTCTTCATAGGCACTGACATCCATACACCCAAAAGGAGTTCAATGTTCATTTCATATAAAAATATAATTTACTGGGTGACTCAGGAAGAATCAAAACAGTTCACCTTCTGCTTAAAGGACATATACCAAAGCAAAAACACCACCACCAAAAATAACCACAAAAATGACAGTAGGTTACAGTTTCCTTTTTATTCTCTTCTTAAAAGAACATTAGAATAGCCATACTGGGTCAGATCAATGGTCCACCTAGCCCAGCATCCTGCTTCCAGCAGTAGCCGATTCAGGTCACAAGTACCTGACAGAATCCCAAATAGTAGCAAGATTCATGCTATTGCTCCCAGGGAGAAGCAGTGGCTTTCCCCGTGTCTATCTCAATAGTAGTCTATGGATGTTTCCTCCAGGAATTTGTCCAAACCTTTTTTAAACCCAAATACATTGACCACTGATACCACATCCTCTGGCAATGAGTTTCAGGACTTACCTATTCGTTCAGTGAAAAAATATTTCCTCATGTTTGTTTTAAATGTAGTACCATGTAACTTCCTTGAGTGTCCCCTAGTCTTTGTACTTTTTGAAAGAGTAAAAAATCAGTTTGCATTTACCCGTTGTACACTAGTAAGTATTTTGTAGACCTCTTGGAACTCTTTGTCCTCTTCCTTGGATTCTGCGGATCCTTCATTGGGATGTTTTTATTCCATACATTCTGCTGGCAGCTTCTCTATAACCCTGCAAAGATACAAAGCACTGTATGTCCTTTTTAATGGATTCCCTGAACCCAGGGGGACTCAAATATGAGAATCTCCCAAAATCATTCTTGGTTATTCCCAGTCCTTTGACCAGTAGAAAATACACCTCTCTAAATGCCTTCTCTGTGGAGGAGTAGCCTAGTACTTGTGACCTAGATTGGCCATTGTTGGAAGCAGGATGCTGGGCTTGATGGACCTTTGGTCTGTCCAAGTATAGCAATACTTATGCACTTAACTACTTAAGTGCATAAGTAGAGCATCAGTCTTGACATCCAGAGGTGGCAGGTTCAAATCTCACTGCTGCTGCTTGTGATCTTGGGCAAGTCAGGGCTGCCGAGAGACTGAATTGGGCCCGGGGCAAGGCCGCTGCCGCTGGGTCCCCCCTCCCCCCAGGATCATCGCCACCTCTGCCGGCCCCCCCCGGATCTTCGCCACCCCCGATTGCTGCTGCCTCCACTCCACCCTCCCTGATTGCTGCTGCCGCCCGCCTGCTGCAACTGTTAAGTACCTTGGCTGGCAGGGATCCCAGGGCCCCATCAGCAGAAGAGATCATCCTTCAGCGCAGCTTTTGTTTGTTCTGCTGCATGGCCTTCCCTTGCGGCTGCTTTTCACCTCAGGCTGTCTGCCCTCTCTCTCCCTTCCATCTAGCATCTGCTATCTCTGCCCCTTCCATCCACCATCTCCCCCTTCCAACCACTGTCTGCTCTCTCTCTCTCTCTCCCTTCTATCCTGAGTTTACCCTCTCTCTCTCTGCCCCTTCCATCCATCATTGCCCTCCCTGTCCCATCCATCCAGGATCTGTCCCCTCCCTCGCTCTGTCCCCTCCTTTCAGCCCCAGCCCTTTTCTCCCACCACCAGTCCCGAGATTCAGCCCCAGCCATTTTTTCCCTGTCTACTTTTCAGCCCCCAGTCCCCACAATTTTAGCCCCTGCCCCTTTTCAACACCCAGTTCCAGTACTAGTCCCCTTATCCCACCTACCCTCCTTTTCAGCCCCCAGTTCCAGTCCCCTTCATCCACCTGTCTTGCATTATGACTCCCCCTTTTCAGCCCCTGCCCCATTCTCTCATCTACCCCCCCCCCCTTTTCAGCCCCAGACCTGTTCTCCCATCTGCCCCTGCCGCAGGCATGGCCCAAAGAAGCAGTCATTTATTGCATCTAAGAATATCTCCTTCATGTCCAAAGGTAGTAAGCTCCTATGTCCCCAACAAGCAAATTTCTGGTGTAAGGTGTACTGTACTTCCCAGTGCCTGCTCTCAGCAGGGACGGTCCTTATTTGTTAATTTGTACAGCGCTGCGTAACCCTAGTAGCGCTCTAGAAATGTTAAGTAGTAGTAGTATGTCAGCGCTTTCTACCTTCACCTCATCCCAAAAGTACCTCACCCATCTATATGACCACCATGTATGTATAAAATGGGCTTTCCTATCTAGCACCACCTAGAAGCAGCCAGAAGGAAACTGACAAAACAGCAGTATTCCTATTTCTGTGTACAAATGGAAACAGCATCTACATTTCCAGATACCATGCCAATCTCTATATTCAGCTCAAGTCCCAATTCCTTATTCCATCAAGCAATCAGAACAAGTAGATATATATTTTTTTTTTGCAATAGCCAAATTCAATAAGGCTTTATACTGGGCCATAACAAATTTACAAGTGTAATCAGCATCCATGAGCAGAGTTTTAAAGTTTGAGGGGTTTCTGTGGGAGGTACAACATATGAGCCCAATAGAAACAAGGAAAGTACCTCATATTACATATGTAAAAACTTCTTTGGTTGTACCACAGAAATGCGGTATATCAAATCTATAACCCTATACCCTTTACCATCCCAAGGCCAACAACTATACGAGTGCCTGCCATACTTTTCAAATCTCAAGTCTATTTTTTTATATACTACATATGCTCCTGGATTATGTATAGTGTGACCTAAATTGTGTGCACAAAACTGGTCGTATTCTGGATTTGTGTGTGCAACTTAATTAGCTAAGAAGCCGATCAGTGCTGATAATTTCCACTTAACAAGCAATTATTGACACTAATTGGTATCAATTAGAATTTACACGTACTACTGTCTAAGTGTATTCTGTAACGTAATGTGCCTAAATTCTAAGTTGCATAGTTGAAAAGGGGGCATGGCCATGGGCATTTCTCAAATCTATGGGCATTGTTATAGAATATGTCCGATCCGTGCATAATTTAGGCGTCAGCATTTACACCAAGTTTTACTTGGTGTGACTGGCCACAACTAAATTTACGCGTGCAGGTGGATGCTGGGCATATTATATAAACCGCACCAAATTTTAAGTGTATTCTATACAATTTAGGCGTACTTTACAGAATACGTCTAGGCATATTTTTTCCCACACTGAATTTTCAGGCGCCATATAGAGAATCTATCCCATTTCACTTCACATTAAGATGATTTACAATATATAGTTCAAAATAATACAGTAGAAAAAGAAGAAGTTACAATAATCATAAAGATGAAAATGTAAAAAGAGAGATCTATCCTATGTTCCATATGTACCTCTCCTAGATTATTTTTCCCAGCATTACTGTGAAAGTGTTAAATATTATAATATCAAGTGAAATCAAATTCAAACATATCATCACCGTGGAAAGCAGATTGTGGAGTACCTCAAGGATCACCACTATCACCGATCCTCTTCAACCTAATGATGACCCCACTAGCCAAATCCATATCCAACCAAGACCTTAACCCTTTCATCTATGTAGACGATGTCACAATATACATTCCTTATAAACATGAACTGACCAAAATCACCAACGAAATCAAGCTCAGCTTGAACATCATGAACTCATGGGCAAATGCATTTCAGCTAAAACTCAATACAGAGAAAACACACTGTCTCATCCTCTCATCCCAATACAATGCAGACAACCCCACAAGTATAAACACCCCAGATTACACCCTCCCTATCTCAGAGAGCCTGAAAATCCTCGGCATTACAATGGACCGTAACCTCACACTAGAGAGCCAAGTGAAATCCACAACAAAGAAAATGTTCCACTCAATGTGGAAACTCAAAAACGCTTGAAACCATTCTTCCCGAGGGAAACATTTCGCAACTTGATACAATCAATGGTACTAAGCCACGTAGACTACTGCAATGAAATTTATGCAGGATGCAAAGAACAAACCTTAAAGAAACTTCAGACCACTCAAAACACAGCAGCCAGGCTTATATTTGGAAAAACGTGATTTGAAAGCGCAAACCCCTCCGTGAAAAACTGCACTGGCTCCCAATTAAAGAACGTATTGCTTTCAAAATCTGCACCCTGGTTCATAAAATTATCTTCGGCGAAGTCCCGGGATACATGACAAACCTCATAGACCTACCAACCAGAAACACATCCGGATCAACATGAACATATCTAAATCTCCACTACCCAAGCTGCAAAGGACTTAAATATAAATCAACATATGCAGCCAGTTTTTCCTACATAAGCACACAACTGTGGAACACACTACCAAAAGCCGTGAAAACAACGTATGGCCACCTAAACTTCTGGAAATCTCTAAAAACTAACCTATTTAAAAAGGCATACCCCACCGATCCAACTTAAATGTCTGAACTCTGCAACACAACAAAACCAAAGCATGTAACACAGTGGCATTCCTAGGGTGGCTGACACCCAGGGCGGATCACCGATGCGCCCCCCCCCCCCCGGCAAAAGGACCCCCCCCCCCCCCCCGGTGCATTTTTACCTGCTGAGGGGGTGCCGTACGCCTGTCGGCTTCGCTCGTTCCATGCTCCCTCTGCCCCGGAACAGGAAGTAACCTGTTCCGGGGCAGAGGGAGTATGGAACGAGCGGAGCCGACAGGCACTTGGCACCCCCCCAGCGGCATGCACCCGGGGCGGACCGCGCCCACCGCCCCCCCCCCCCTAGAAATGCCACTGATGTAACAGACATAACATAACTCTTCCCTAATGTGTCTCTTCTACATGAACCTTATTTTACCACAACATCACTTTGTATTTGTTCATACCGGAGTCGGCGAACACCTCTCCAGTACTATGTAAGCCACATTGAGCCTGCAAATAGGTGGGGAAATGTGGGATACAAATGTAACAAATAAAATAAATAAATAAAATAAATTATTAAAGGTTTTATTATAGAAATAGCTTTTTAGTGATTCTTTAAATCTCTGATAAGATGTTTCCATTCAAAGATATAAAGATAAATTGTTCCAAAGTGAAGGGGGGGGGGGGGGGTTTACAAATTTGCCATAAAGAAGAGATTTGCAATGAATGCTGTTCACTAGACCTTAGGTTCCTGATGGAGACATAAGGGATCAATAATCTATAGAGGTATAATGGATGACCACTCTGAATTATCTTATGTATTAAGAGTTAGGGCCCTGTTTACTAAGGTGTGCTAGTGTTTTTACCATGTGCTAAATGTTAGCACACGCTGTGTAGACGCCCATAGGAATATTATAGGCATAGTTAGCGCACGCTAAAAATGCTAACACGCCTCTAGCATGGCTTAGTAAACAGGGCCCTTAATATCTTGAAAGGTATTCCCGAGGAAATAGGCATCTGGTGCTCTTACTTTAGTAATGGTATAACATGGTCCCATTCCTATTTTCCTGTAAGCAGTTTGATGGCCGTGCTCTAGACCAGTTTTAAGCATTTCAAATCCTTAAGGCAAACACTACAGAAAAGGAATTAAAATAATCTAAACTATTTAGGAAAATTGAGTGCAGAAAAATACATAGGGATTTTAGAGTTTATATATACTACACATGAGTTGCCTTCAAAATCATTTCCCTCCTAAGCTATCAAAAGATTTGAAGCTCTCCTACAGCTGAAATAGAATTCTATGGTTGTAACCCATCAATCCCCCATCAAAGGGTTAACCCCCAGATTCTATATATATATTGCGCCAAGATTTATGTGTGGAAATTGAAGCATATTCCAAAACAATGTGCACAACCTAATTGGTTAACAAGCCAATCCGTGCTGATAATTGCCAATTAACAAGCAGTTATTGACACTTATTGGCATTAATTAGAATTTTCACGCAAAACTAACTAAGTGTTTTCTATAATGTACTGCTCGTAAATTCCAAGTCACATACTACTACTACTACTACTACTATTTAGCATTTCTATAGCGCTACAAGGCATACGCAGCGCTGTACAAACATAGAAGAAAGACAGTCCCTGCTCAAAGAGCTTACAATCTAATAGGCAAAAAATAAATAAAGTAAGCAAATCAAATCAATTAATGTGAACGGGAAGGAAGAGAGGAGGGTAGGTGGAGGCGAGTGGTTACAAGTGGTTACGAGTCAAAAGCAATGTTAAAGAGGTGGGTTTTCAGTCTAGATTTAAAGGTGGCCAAGGATGGGGCAAGACGTAGGGGCTCAGGAAGTTTATTCCAGGCGTAGGGTGCAGCGAGACAGAAGGCGCGAAGTCTGGAGTTGGCAGTAGTGGAGAAGGGAACAGATAAGTAGGATTTATCCATGGAGCGGAGTGCACGGGAAGGGGTGTAGGGAAGGACGAGTGTGGAGAGATACTGGGGAGCAGCAGAGTGAATACATTTATAGGTTAGTAGAAGAAGTTTGAACAGGATGCGAAAACGGATAGGGAGCCAGTGAAGGGTCTTGAGGAGAGGGGTAGTATGAGTAAAGCGACCCTGGCGGAAGATGAGACGGGCAGCAGAGTTTTGAACCGACTGGAGAGGGGAGAGGTGACTAAGTGGGAGGCCAGCAAGAAGCAGATTGCAGTAGTCTAAACGAGAGGTGACAAGGGTGTGGATGAGGGTTTTGGTAGAGTGCTCGGAAAGAAAGGGGCGGATTTTACGCATGTTGTAAAGAAAGAAACGACAGGTCTTGGCGGTCTGCTGGATATGAGCAGAGAAGGAGAGAGAAGAGTCAAAGATGACCCCAAGGTTTTGAGCTGAGGAGACAGGGAGAATGAGAGAGCCATCAACAGAAATAGAAAACGGGGGGAGCGGGGAGGTGGGTTTGGGGGGGAAAATGAGAAGCTCGGTTTTGGTCATATTTAATTTCAGGTGGCGTTGAGACATCCAGACAGCAATGTCAGACAAGCACGCTGAAACTTTGGTTTGGATGCAAGGTGAGATATCAGGGGTAGAAAGGTAGATTTGGGAGTCATCAGCATAGAGATGGTAGGAAAAGCCATGGGATGAGATTAATGAACCAAGGGAAGAAGTGTAGATAGAAAAGAGGAGGGGACCAAGAACAGAACCCTGAGGTACGCCGACAGGCAGAGGAATAGAAGTAGAAGAGGATCCACCAGAGTTGAAAAGGGGACATGGAATGGGTGGGTCATGGGCGTTACTAAAATCTATGCACATGGTTATACAATACACCCAATCTGTGCACAATTTAAGCGTCAGCATTTATACCAGGTTTTACTTGGCATAACTGCCCATGACAAAATTTAGTCACGCGGACTGGTGCTTGGCATATTCTATAAACCACATGGAAATTTAGGCTTATTCTATAAAGTAAGCCTTAATTAAGGCATACTTTATAGAATGCTCTTAGGCAAATTCATTTCGGCGCTGAATTTTTAGGTGTGATATATAGAATCAGGTCCTAAATGTGTGAATAATTAGGGCAGGGTTGTGGCCAATAGGTGATGACGACAGAAGAATGCCAGCAGGGATACCATACACCTTACAGATAGTCCGGCATATCTTCATAGTGTGAGCCAGTATGAAACTCAATAGCCGTCTTTTTTATTCAGCCAAATCTGCATCCACAGCAATTTTGTATGGCCTAAACCAAATGTGGGAGGAATGAAATTTTGAACCAATTGAATTCATATACATTACTGTCATATACTTTAGTGTCAATTATAACCACATAAATCTTTTCAACATTGATTCCAATGCCTTGAAATATAAATTAGAAATTTTATTCATGTTAAATCTCTGGTAATTAACAACTGATATATCATTTTTCATAAACAGGTAGCTTGATCTTTAAGGCCACTGTAAGCATTTCAAATTCACAAGGAGTTTATAATTCATGTTTTATGATGCATATCCTATTGAACAGTGAAATGCAGTTGAATCTCACAATTAATAACAAAGTCCTCTCTTTCTAGCTCTTATCAAACTCTTAAGACTTTTTGGATGGGCATTTTCGATATGACGTCTAAATCTAATTTTGAACGTTTTGCAGATAACATCCAAAAGTTCCAGCATCGAACATGACCATTTTCAAACCAGAAAAACATCCAACTTTTTGTTTCAAAAATGGTCAATTGCTAGATGTTTTTGTGCTCAGTGTGTCTATCTTTTTGGGCTATTTTCGGAAAAAAAAAAAAAAAAAAAACACCACCCAGGGAGAAACACACAAAAACAAGCCATTGCGATGTAGGAGGAGTCCATATTCTTAGTAGACTGGCCACAAACATCCGAGCAGAGCAGTGGGGCACCCTAAAGGGCACTGTAGAGGACTTCACATAGAAGGTCCTAGTTACACATCTCACTGTTACCTCTTTATATTGTATGGGGAACCCTCCAAAACCCATCAAAAACCTACTGTGCACCATTACAATAGCCCTTATGTCTGCAGGTGTCACCTACATGTGGGTACTGCAGGTTTTTGGTGGGTTTTGGTGGGCCCACACTTTCCACCACAAGTGTAACAGAGAGAGATATGGGCCTGGGTCCCCTTCTCTACAGTGCACTGCACTGACCACTAGGCTACTCCAGGGACCTGTTTGCTGCTCTAATAGAACTGGTCATAACATCTGGAGCTGTACTGATTCTTTCACATCTTAGGGGAGTGGGTGGGGGTAAGTGACAACAGGGTGAGTAAGGGGTCATGTTTAATCTCTCCAGTGATCATTTAGGGCACTTTTTTTTTTTTTACTTAGTTGTCATTGAAGCAGATGTAGACTGAACTTTTAGCCCCAGACATATTTGCTTTGTTCCATTATGGCAGAAAAACATCCAAGTTTTGAGAACGTCCAAAACCCACCTCAACACGCCCCCTTATGATTTAGATGCACTGCATATGAACTGCATAGAAAACAGTCTTAAAAATGGGCTTCAAAAATAGCGATTTGGACATTTTAGCAAAGAAAAAAAAAAGTTCATCTGCTACTTTTTGGACATTTTACTGTTTTGAAAAGATTCCCCTTAATGGCACAGTCATTCTGGGTGGTGTGATTTCTGGTCTGAAAAGCGCATTTGCATTATACAGAAGTTTTTTCATTGTTGTATCACTAAATACTATATAGTTTGAGATAGTTTGAGTGAAAGAAAAGGAATCTTAGTGATTGGTGCAGGGAAGGAAGGAAGGGTGGTTGACCTGGGGTTGGGACAATAGAGGATTGGAGAACAGAGGAAGAGGAAAGATCAGAGATGGGGAGAGATATGGGAAAGGGACATTAGGGTAGGAGAGTGGAGGAAAAGATTATTATGTAAGTGAAATGATCTTAAAGTATAAAAGGGCAGGATTTACAAACTTCTGCGTTATAACGGGAACCATCACAGGGTGATCAGGCACTATTGTACCCAACTAGAGAAATTTGCATAATGTTTAATGTCTCTTATATTCAATTTATCTTTGCTCATGCAAATTGCTGACTTTCACTAATGGGTAAAAAAAAAAATAAACAACAGCAGCAAATCACATATCAGTATTATTAAACACATAAATAGTAGTACAACTCTAAGGCTGACGTAGAGACCTTGGAAATCCTGCAGTGGCAGTGCTGGGAACTCTGAAGCAAGCTGGATGACAAGCTGGTCCTGGATGGTATTCCCAGGAGGATGCTGTTTCTTGCATTTCCTTAAGCCTCTGAATGTTTTTCCAGGACCTTAAGTGAAGGTTTAGAAAGTCCTGGGCATTTGGCTGGAATTACAGAATAAGCTCGGACCTCTGTAACCACTCTTAGAGCTCAGGAGAGGTTTGAGCTTATTCTGTAATTCCAGCCAAATGCCCAGGACTTTCCAAACCTACACTTAAGGTCCTGGAAAAACATTCAGAGGCTTAAGGAAATGCAGGAAACAGCATCCAGCTTCCCCCAGCCAAAGGGATTCGTCACTAGAGCCCCTGTTTGTGCTGCCTGAACAGAAGGAAGTCAACGGGTACTCCAGCCACTGATGCCAGCACTTCCGCACATGCTAAGTTCATGCTTTAAACTGATCATCCACTGAAGTGTCGTCATGGGAGGCTTGAGCATTTGCTGGCTTCCTCACTGCTCACACAACACAGGCGGGGGCTCCAGCAGTGAATCTCTTTGGCTGGCGGGACTTGAGTATCCCAGTCAGCAAAGGTATGATACAGCAGTGGCAGTGTGGGGGGAGGGGGGGGGAGAGAAAATGTACACCTCCAGGCCCCCTCAAAAATTAAGGTCTGGCTATGCCCCTGGTAAGAACTCCCAGGCAGAAGAAGGTCTAGCAGCTGAGAGGCAACAGCCCTTGAGTTAAGGGGTCCAGCAACTGAGAAGCTGTTTAGCAGCAGCTCAAGGAGGGGTGGGCCCTAACCATAGAGGTGGAGCTTTGAGACCAGACAGCATAGCAGCGGAGACAGGCTAGTCTAGGCACAACAGATTTTCCCAGGACTCACAGTAGACACCAGTCCCGTTGCACCCCTGCATATGAGTGAGATTTGAGGCACAGGGGCATGCCAAAATGGGAGGATAACTACAGTGGTGTAGCTACATTGGCCCTCAGGAGCCCAAGCCCCCACATTCCTGTCTCAGGCCCCTCAAACAATGGTGGCCAGCCAGGTGTCTGCGTGTCTGTGAACTGCACCCCTGTCCCCGACTGTCCATGGATGCTCCCGATGTAGGTGCCTCCCCTTCTCTCTCCCCACAGTCCTTCCACTTTGCCTCCATAGCGGCACCACAGTAATTGAAGCAAGACAGACAGCAGAGCTGAAGCCACACAAAACAATAGCAAAAGATTATTACAAATAAGGGACTGCCTATTCATGGTCCATCTATAAAAAAAAGTCAAAAGCTGTTCCAGTTGGATAGGCAGTGCCTTAAAGGATGGAGGACAAAATCTTTTTTTTTTAACTTGACAGCTTTTTATTTATTTGAAAGCTTCCCATATGTAGATATAAATATCATGAAATAAAAATTGAATATCAACAGCTTAAATAATATTGTAACTGGTGGAAACAGATATACACACAGAAAAAAAAAAGATGTCAAATGCTCCCAGGTTTCAACCTAATTAATGTTTTTAAAATAAATTGTACCTATAAATAGTAAGTTTGATTGTTGAGCACCTGATTCTAATAACATGATGTCTGTTTGGTGGCTATTTACTAGGTGAAACCTCTGCATGAATACAGGGAGTCCCCATAACCAGCCCCTCCAAATGACACAATGATTATGATTTAGACCTAATTACTAGTATAGAGATCCAAGGATGTGGCTGACTGCTGAAAAGCCTGATTCAAGGTGATATAGACTGGATCTGGGGTATCCGGATTTTATCTAGTTCCCTATATTCATGTTTTATTGATGTTAGTGCTAAGGGGTGTGGAGTAAGGTTGATCAGCTCTGTTGTGTTCTTCCATTCTTCCCCTGATTTACTTCCATTCAGATTGATGGACCTGGTTGGGCAAGAGGTGCTTTATTTTTGTAACAGGTGTAAATGTTCAGAATATTAATGTATAGATGAGTATGTGTCCACTTACACACGTATACGCTAGTATGTTGTCTAACTGCTATTCGGTAAATACCCACCTAATGAACATGGCACGCCTTTACAGAATATATTTAAACACTGTGGCTGGAGACACTGAGTCCCATAAATTTTAACATTTCATGGGTATCCTGATAATTTATTTGTGGGTTTTATTTTGGGGTAGAAAGAAAGCTTGCATTTTGCTTCCTACAGTAGAGAATGCATTTTTTATTTTTATTTCTCCTGTGCTGTACTGCCTATAGAAAATGTGATTTCTCTTTCCTTTTCTAATTTTTGGTCCTTTATTCTATTATTAGTGAGGGTTTTTCTGTGTTCTATGAGTGACTGAAGTAAGATATTTAAAAATGTTTGTTTCCAAAGTTTCCATAAGTGTGAATGTGTTTTGTGTTGATGCAGAACAGACTGTTTACTTAGAAATCCATCATAAAATTCATGCTAAGGTATTATTTAGGAGTATACTAAGTAGTACTCACACCTATATTCCTAGTGCTCCCCCCCCCCCCAAAAAAAAAAAAAAAGTCAAGTCTGGCTACACCCCTGGATAACTGGTAATGGAACATGGTAGAGGATAATTGGTAATAGAACATGGGGAAGTACACCATGATATTTGAATTGTTACCTGATGCTCTGTTATGCTTCAAGGGGATTACTACCTCAACTGTCAGTACTTGCTATAAACTTGTAGTTACAAGTAAATGAAACTTGTAAATACTGCCAGCCATCCTTATTCATAGTCACACCAGTTTTGTGGTTCTCCTGGGAGGAAGGAGGAAAATCCCACTCTCTAACACCCTTCTTCCTCGGGCAGAGGCACCAGGTGCCAAGCTTTCAGGGACCTATAGAACCTGCCTGAGAGGTATTCCTGGAAAATTAATGCTGGATCTAGAAACACCCTGCAAAGTGACTGGGCACAGCGGTTCCACAGAGAGGAACCAGGTGAATGAGAAAGTAATGCCATTTCACAGATATACACATTCTACCATCTTCTTATTCATACACACTCATCTCCCCATCAACGTTTTCAAATACATAACCCCCATATTCATTCATTCACATACACCCCTCATCTCTTTTCTCATACACACCCTTCCACTCCTTTCTCTCTCTTCTGCTCATACTCACACATACCCCTATCTTGCCGGTCCCTGAAAGCAATCTCCTGTCACTTCCTCATCCCCAGACAGTCCCCTCACATACTCACATTCCAGAACTGGCCCTTTCATATCCTTCAAAAGTTCCTCTCTCACCCCATGAATGATATCCCCAATCATGCTCCTCTACACCCTGTTGATTCTGACTTTATCAGTCCCTCTTCCCTTTCAATCTCAGCAGTCAATTTGAGTCAGCAAACAGATGAGGAGAGCAGCTATGCAAAGAAAGTGAACAGGCCATGTCTTTTTATTTGCCTTGCAGGACTCAACTGCTGCTTGAACTATGTGGACTAGGCCAGCCATGACACTAGGCAGACTAGAGTTCTGCCTAGGGTGACAGAGTTTGGGGAGTGGCAGCATTCATGGGAGAGCCTTCCCCTTCTTTCCTTTTCCCTGCCAGGCCTGGAGCTGCTACCCCCTACTTCCTCCTAACCCAGCTTGAAGCTTAAAGAGGACTGAGCACTGACTGGGCCCTTTAAGTACAGGTCTGAGCTCAAACACTGCTGGATAGGGGCAGGACATGGCAGCACTTAAGGACAGGCCTGTATATATGGGCCCATGCAGTGCCCAGTATTGTTTAAGCTTCAGGATGGCCTGGGAGAAGGTAGGGCACTGTTGGCAGCAGTTGGGAAGAGAAAGCTGGAAGTAGAAAGGTGATATGAGATGTTGGCCACCTGAGGGGGGAATAAAAGGAAAGATGTGGGCCACATTGAGGGGGGATGGTAGAGAGGGGAAGGGAAGATGCTGGCCACCTGGGGGAGGAATAGAGGGGAAGGAAAGATGCTGGCCACTTTGGGGGGTGATACAGAGATGAAGAGGAGATGATGGCAACCTGGGGGGGGATAGAGATGGGGAGATACTAATCATCTGAGGAGATGCTGGCCATTGGAGATGTAGAGTGAGGAAAGGGGAGTGCTGGTAACTTGAGGGTGGTGTAGAGAGAGGGGCGCAGAGAGAGGAAGGAGAGAAGTTGGCCACTGGGAAGAGGAAAATAGAGAGGGAAAGGATGAGATACTAGCTGCTGGGGGGGGGGGAGATAGAGAGAAGGGGAGATGCTGGCCACCTGGGAGAGCAGTAGAGAAGGGAATGGGGAGATGCTGAGCTATATTGTGTGGGGGGGGGGGGGGGGACAAAGGAAAGGGGAAATGATGAACTATGAGGGGAATTAGAGTTTTGAGCAACCCTTGGTGGTGTGGTGCATGGCTGAAGATTCACCTCGGGCAGGGGCGGCAATCATGGTCCTCATGGGCCACAACTCAGTCAGGTTTCAAGATTTACACAATGGATATAGATGAGATTGATGCATGTATGCTTCCATTGTATGTAAATAGATCTCATGCACATTCATTGTGGAAATTTTGAAAACTCAACTGGGTTGTGGCTCTCGAAGACTGAGGTTGCTCACTTCTTACCTATGGTGTCAGACAACTTTGGACCAGACCTGCATGCAGAACAGTCTGACTAGTTTTAATATGGCAATAGTGCCCTGGTCAGTAAAAAAGGATATAGCTCAAGGTTCTATCTGTCACTGCCTCCTTTATGTGGATAAGTGCAGGGGAGGGGAAGAGAGAGGATGTGGGATTGTGTACACCCACACATGCATACTTTTTTTTTGTCCTTTCAATTTATAATACACAAGCATAGACTTGTTACATGTAATTTAGGGAAAAATACAGCATATTCTCTTATACAGAGTAAGAAAAGAAAAAATTTGCTAAGAAACTGCATAGCAGCACATTTATCCCTTCCTTAGACCACCAATATCAGGGGAGTGGCTAGTAAGACAAAAAAAAAATCAATAGGTATATAATTAATAAGTAAAGCCCAAGCCAATTACCCACAGATACATTTCCTCTTCAGGTCTATGAAAGCTCTAAGCTAGTCCAGTACAAAGAAAACATATTTTACTCCCAAATACCGCACTATACATTTACAGGGATAAGCTGGAAAAAAAGTAGCCCCCAAAGTCTTTACTTCTTCTCTCATGTCCAGAAAACATTTTCATCTATCTTGAGTGGATCTGGTAACATCAGGAAATATCCACAACTTTTGCCCACAGAACTTTTGATAGGCATTCTTAAAGTATCATTTCAAAATCGCATTGAATCTTGCTCAAATACAAATGAAACCAATAATGTGGCCCTGTTAGTAACTTCTGATAATGAATCTTCTAAAATCAAGGAAATGTCTCTTAAGTCATTAGATTTTTCTTCCTCCTGGCCCTGTTCTAGATTTATTTATTTGTTACATTTGTATTCCACATTTTTCCACCTATTTGTAGGCTCAATGTGGCTTACATAGTACCGGAGAGGCGTTTGCAGACTCCGGTGTAAACAAATACAAAGTGATGTGGTAAGATAAAGTTCATGTGGCACAGCCACATTTGGGAATCATACAACGGAAGAGTTGTAGCTCTTCAGGATACCCTCCTAACTTCATAGGGAGGAAATATATCTTATTTATAGGAGGAATATTTTGAGGAGGAATCTTTACATTTTCAATAAGATATTTCTTAAACAATTCTAATGGAAGGACAGCAATTGACCTTGGAAAATTTAATATCCTCAAATTCAAACGTCTATTATAGTTTTCAATTTGTTCAATTTTCTGATGTATAATCAAGTTATCTTTCATGACAACTGCCATATTATCCTTAATCTTGGAAACATCAATTTGAGATTTTTGTACCTGACCATTAAAGTCCTGTTTTAATTTATCCATCGACTTGGAGAGCTGCTGCACTGTAGGAACAAGGTTCGCAGTTTACCGAGTTGATTTTGTAACCAAGGAATTCAGTCTCTCAATTGCCTGCCAGAGGGTGTCTACCGTAACCACCATGGGAGGGTTCAACATTCCCTTCCTATTAGAAGTCACAAATCCCGCCGCAGATCGCTCCGAGGAAAAGCCATTACCACTGGCCCAAATCTAAGCGACTTCCACAAGGTTGGGGCCCATCTTCTCTTCCTGCATCACGGCGGGATATGGTGGTGCTTCGGCGTCCAGAGGCGGAGCGTTGTCTCATGTTCCTGGAGCGTCGAGGTTCCTCCCTCAATGTTCAGAGCAGAACCCACTCCGGTATTAATCTGTGGGCGCCGGAGTACAAAGCCATCTAGGGTTTGCTGTATCGGGGAGGAAACAAGGGCAGGTAATGGTAAAGCCCTTACTGTCCCCTTTCTCTTAGTATGAGGCATAACGGAAAAACTAGAAGAAATAACCAAAGAAACTTCAGTCATCCCAACCGAACAGTCTCGCTCCTCTCAGCGTGTCAGCGCCATCTTGGTCACTCCCCCAGTGACACATGCATACTTGAATAGTCCAGCGAGCCCCCATTTTCTGCACCCAGACCCCAATCTTTCATAGTTTCACAGGGGATTGTACAGTTAAATGGTAAGGTCTGAATTTTGCTACATTTGCCACAATTGAGGAATGATGGTCCTGAAAATCAGAATCGTAAGTACATAAGAAACATTTTGCTTAGCATGCATCAATGTACAATAAATCACCACCTGCAAAAGTTCAATATGAAAAAATGTTTTCTTTAATACTATGCAGTTGTACTGTCCATTGATATTTCACTGCAAAAGAGCATTCTGTATGTACACAGAATAAAGAATGAGCCTGATTAACTGAATGCCTGGTTAAATAATAAACAAAATATACAGTAATTTTACAGGATAAGAAAATAATTATTGGCTTTAAAATCACTTAACTGCAGCATAGTGTTGTAGACACATTTGTGATGAGGAATGTGTCATTTTATGAGATGACAAATGACATGGTCTGTAAAAGTTCCAGGAAAAGTGAATGGAGTCATCTCAGCTGGGGATGATGTGAACGCATTTCAGTTGTGACAGTGGCAATTTCATGCTCTTCCAGAAAACACTTCAAGCAAAGGAATTCCACAGGCAGAATCACTCACTACATTGCAAGTCAAGCTGGATTGTTAGGAGCAGTGCTATGAGGAACTGCTGTATAAAATGGATGATATGGAAAATAGAGACCAACCTAACAATTTGTGCTGTAGGGGAGTCTCAGAGGTGAAAGAGCCTGAGGATGTAGAAGTGTCACCCTACCCTACCCCTGCAAAATGTTGTCTGGGGAGGAAGTGAGCTGAATGGCAGCTTGAGGCCTGAGCGCTGCCATCTCCCGCTAAAATTAGTGAATTAATCCAGCACATTGTTTGTGAGATTCAAAAATCAGAAGTGTAGGGGAGCACACTGATATCCAGTAAATCTCAGTGTGCAGAGAGTAAGGGAGTCACAGTGCCCTGCTTCCTGAGCAAGTGTGAAAGCCTCGGGGTGGGTATTGCTACCAACAAGCATAGCCTCTCCTGAGTTGGATACCAAGACCACGGTAGAGAAAGCTAAGAGCCCAAAGGATGCCTGAGGATTTATAAAGGAATCCGAGAAGTGCTTTTTTGGTTGGCTTGTGAGTTCATAACGATGTGAGAAAAGATTACTGCACAGATCAAGGATGTGCATGGGGACCTTCAGAAGCTGGAACCACGTGTTGAGTAGGCCGAGACTAGAGTGTAAAAGCAGGCAGAATCACTCACTACATTGCAAGTCAAGATGGATTGGCAGGAGCAGTGCTATGAGGAACTGCTGTATAAAATGGGATGATATGGAAAATAGAGACCGACGTAACAATTTGTGCTGTAGGGGAGACTCAGAGGTGAAAGAGCCTGAGGATGTAGAAAAAACTGTTAGAGAAATATGTTGGCTGCTTTTGGGGGGATAACAGGCCAGAGGAGGTAGTGGCAATCAAAACAGAGATAGGTGGAAGCAGGAGTTAGATTGTCACTTAACAAACAAGAAATAGAAACATGGAAAGGAGCTATGCTAAATCTTCAATAACAGTAAACATCCAAGAAAACAGTTAATTTAATGTATAGGTGGTACATAGCCCCAATTATACTTTCCCTGTGTTTCTCAGATTTCATAACTAAGTGTTGGTGAGGATGTGGTACAGCTGGGAGCAGAGCCTATGGGGCTCGTTTTCAAAGCACTTAGACTTACAAAGTTCCATAGGTTACTATATATGGTGGCTATCTCCATACATGAAAGCTTATTACTGGAAAACAATCCAGTATAATGGAGGTGGAGATTCTATAGGATTCATGTATTTTTCTGCTAAACCTATGTGCGCTGAATCTTGGATTGGTGCAAAAGGTTGTGGTTAGGCATTGTTTAAATGCAGCAAGCCTGAACCTATTTCTTAGAAGCAGGTAGCATCACTCCCATTGCCCTGCTACCTGCCTAGGATGTGAGACAGCACAGTGCAGGTGGACACCAGTGCAGTTCAAGGAAATTTGGTTCCCATTCCACAAAGCATATAAATATGTTGCCTAACCTCCATGACCATGACTTGCCCTGAGATAAGGGTACTAGAGGCCAAGCAAATTTCAGTTTTGGTTTTGGTTACAGTTCCAAAACTGGCCCAAAATCCTTTTTCTGCCTGGTTTTGGTTTCGGCTTCGGCCAAAAGGTTACAGCCATTGCTTTGGTTTCAGTCGAAACTGAACATGTGTTTTCAGTGGAAGCCAAAAATGTGTGCTTTATCTTGTTTACCTTTCTCCCTCCCTCCCTTTCCTCTCTGAACAGGAGCTGCCTTTCCCCCCTGTCCACCTGTAGGGGCCATCCTCTGGCCTCTTTCTATCCCTGGTGTTCTAAGGGTGTAGTCAGGGCAGGAGTGATCTCCAGTCACTCTGCCCATGCTGACTCTGCTCTCAAAATGGCTGCCATGATGTCTAGTGGAAATCTTGTGAGCCTGCTATAAGAAATCATGGCAGCCATTTTGATAGTAGAGCTGATGTGGGCAAGAGTGACTAGAGATCACTCCTGCCCTGACTACACTACTAGACCTCAACGAATTGTAAAGTAGTTTGGGGGGAGGAAGGCGGAGCTACTCTTTGTATTCTTTGTGTGTAAAGGATTTATTTACTTTTTGGAGGGGTCCTTTTACAAGCTGCGGTAAGCACTAATGTGTGCCTAATGCAGCTTAAAATGCCTTATTGTAGTGCGCGTTCAGGCATCCTGTGGTAATTTTGGTATTGAGGCACACTTCCCATGCACTAAAAAATAGGTTTTCTTTTTTTGTGCTGGGGTGGGTCAGGGACACAGAATAGGTATGTTCTGTGCTAATCAATTAGCACAACCACATTGCCATGTGCTAACTGATTAGCATGTAATTAGTATGTGAGCCCTTACCACCTACAAAATAGGGGTGGTAGGGGCTCACACGCTAATGGCCACGTGTTATTGGGAAAATTAGCATGTAGCCATTAATAGAAAAACTCAGAAATTCAGCCATTTTACTTATGCAGAAAAATGGCCTTAGTGTGTAGGAATGACCTGCATGCTTTTCTGCATGAGTAAAATGGCAAGTGTTTGCTAAGGCCATTTATACCGCAGTTTGGTAAAAGGGTCCTATTGGATTTTAGAAGGAGAATGTTAAAAATGTAATTAAAAAATAGCAATATTATGTTGATGTGACCAGGGCCACGTGATGCTGGGCTTGTATTATAGTCATTTTCATTGATTATAGAGTTTATGTTTTGTTTGGATAGCACCTGGAGATTGTCTCAATTTGTGAGCACCTTTGGAAGAATATCTGTATATGCCAAATTGTAGACCCCTGAGGAAGGCCGAAACACGGACCGTGTAGGGTCTTAATAAAGGATTTTGGCTTTTCGACATCTGGTATTTTAGTTTGGTCTTTCTGGATATCTTCCGCTTCCCTTTTGGTGTTGTCTTGTATTATTTGTACCTGGACATTGGGACTGGGGATGTACATTTGTTTGAAATAACATAAGAAATGTCATTGGTAAATGAAAATGAGCAGAACAGCACAAAATGTGCATTTTTGTGTGATGTCAATAGTGCATGCTGTTTCAGAAAGTGTGCACTATTTGTGAAAAATGTGCACTATTCAGGAAAAATTCAGACCCTTTCCTAATAATGGATGCACACACAAACCACTGCACATGCCAAATAATGTGTGCACTATCAGGAATGCACACTTCCTAAATAATGCACATTCTATGTGTACACTTTTAACAACATTGCTCCTGTGATGACAGAATTTTTAAAAAGAACATTCCTGGAAGTGACATAAGGAACAACACAAAATGAAAAAATTCTGGCTGCACACCTAAAATTGTGACGTACGAATGTGCTTGACTTGTGGATGTAATCATTTATGTACACTTTGATAACAACTTTGAATAAAGACTCAAATCTTTAAAAAAAAAACTTGCCAGAGAGATTTTGCAGAATGCCAAAACTCTTACCAGCTTGTAAATCAAAATTAAGCTGTCCATTTGAAAGCCGATGCCTGTAACAGATACAGTTGCAGAGAACTTTTTTGGCATGACGATTTTACTTGTGTTGCCAAAGTTATCCATTTACTGGTAGATAGAGAGAAAAAAAAACAGGAGGAGATAATTTTCAAAGTAATAGCAACAGTAAAACAAAGTTATGTATAACGAGAACAATTTCCAGGTTCTTTCACAGATATTTCCCCAGAGACAGAGAAGGAGATTTTCTTCCTTGTATTAATTGAGAACAACATCATTGAATAAAAAGTGCTAGTAGAGAAACAAAAATACTGATGACAGGTAAAGACCATAAGGTCAATCTCTTCTGCCCAATAATGCTAACAGGTTATCTGCAGGCATAATGCCCTAAATACTGATCATTTATAGTATCACAAGCTAAACAGGATGGGGCCTAACACTGGAAAGCAGTCTTGGCAGTCAGTAGAGACCTGAACCCCCAGAATGTTGATCCCAGCACCGTACACTGGACAGTACAGACTTTCAAATTATATGTTAAACCAGGGCTTTTTTTGAGGGGGTACTGAGTACTGGCACCTTTTTCATTGTCTGCTAAAATTGACTCATGGTCCCCAAGTTATAGTAAAAGAGCTCAGGCTCTACACACCAATTCTGCCTTTTCACAGATTCTGTGACTGGTTGCAGGGGGGCTGGCTATTGTGGGGTGGGTCCCTCAGTGATCACCCCAACCCCTGAAGGGTGGTCTGGCATTTGAGTACCAGCACCTTTTTTGCTAGAAAACACGCACTGTGTTAAATTGAGCGTTTCTATGCAATTTCTGAACCTCAAAAACACTGTGGCATGTCTTTTAAATTTAGGGATCCTAATCCATGTGCCACAGCTAAATTCCAGGGTAGGATGAACAGTATGCACTGATGAAATTCACCTTGCAAATGCAATCTAAATAGTCTTCGTCAGTGACTCACCACCCTTTGTTAGAACTAAATATCTCATTTAGTACTGTACAGAGCTTTTAGTAAAAGTACTACAGAAATGAAACAATAATATTTGAGAATTACTGACTTGTAATTATAAAGAAAGTTCTATACAATGTCATACTGCAGTTTATGATGTCTTGGAAGATAACATGATAAAACACTGCTCCATTGCCTGCATGCAGGAGACAGAGATTGATTAGCCTGAATATATTACCCAGCAAGGTTTTCAGCTTTCAAATTATGCTCAGGATAATAGTGAAGAGAGTGAAGTGTATTGAACTGGAAACAGCTTTGAATTCCAAGTGCAACATTTTCAGTTTACACACATAGGCAGGATATCCTGCCATCTGGAAAAGGTGCTGCAATAAGGATAAATCTGGGCTTTGAGAAAGAGTTAAATATCCAATGGGTTTGGTTCAGGCTTGAAATATGTTCAACAGAAAATTATTAGTCAGTTTATGTATCAAATTTCAGAAGACAGTTGAGAAGTCCTTCTGTATTTACACTGCTAGGACTGCCCTGGTCTTTACTTACAGGTCTCTTTCTCTCTGGAGCCCTTTATGGAACCTCTTCTCCCACAGAAATCATTAGCAAATACTTTGTCGCTTGGCCTTGGTTGAATCTTAGCAGGTCCGGAGCTGTCAAGTTACCCAGTTCCAAAAGGGGCACGTGACGAGGGGCATAATTGAATTGCACCCCGACTGTATTATCGAAAAAAGATAGTCGACTATCTTTCATTTCGATAATACGGTTGGAGCCGGCCAAATCTCAGCATATGGGCCGGCTTTAGAGATGGCCGGCATTGGTTTCTGGCGATAATGGAAACTAATACCGGTGATCTCAAACCCAGCCAACTGCAAGGTATTTGGTCATGGGAGGAGCCAGCATTTGTAGTGCACTGCTCCCCCTTACATGCCAGGACACCAACTGGGCACACCCTAGGGGGCACTGCAGTGGACTTCAGAAATTGCTCCCAGGTGCATAGCTCCCTTACCTTGAGTGCTGAGCCCCCCAAATCCCCCACAAAACCCACTCTCCAAACTCTACACCACTACCATAGCCCTAAGAGGTGAAGGGGGGCACCTACATGTGGGTACAGTGGGTTTTTGGGGGGGGGGGGTTGGAGGGCTCACATTTACCACCACAAGTGTAACAGGTAGTGGGGGGATGGGCCTGGGTCCACCTGCCTGAAGTGCACTGCACCCACAAAAAAACTGCTCCAGGGACCTGCATACTGCTGTCAGGGAGCTGGGTATGACATTTCAGGCTGGCATAGAGGCTGTTTTTTAAAAAACAATTTTGGGTGGGAGGGGGTGGGTGACCACTGGGGGAGTAAGGGGAGGTGATCCCCAATTCCCTCCGGTGGTTATCTTGTCAATTGGGGCACTTTTTTGAGGCTTGGTCCTAAAAGAAAATGGACCAAGTGAAGCCGGCGAAATGCTCGTCAGAGCTGGCCATCTTTTTCCATTATCGGACGAAGCCGGCCATCTCGTAACCACGCCCCCATCCCACATTCTGTACCCTGCCGAAACGCCCCTTTGAAACGCCTCTTTGAAGTTTGGCCGGCTCCACGACGGAAAGCAGTTGGTGCCGGCCAAAATCAGCTTTCGATTGTACCGATTTGGCCGGGTTCAGGAGATCGCCAGCCATCTCCTGATTTGTGTCGGAAGATGGTCGGCGATCTCCTTCGAAAATAAGCATGTTTGTGGCCGTTCTTGTTATATCCCAAAGCAGTGTGCTATTTGTAGTCCACAGTGCAAGGCCCCAGCTACTTAAAAAGTAGTTTAACTTTAACTACAGGGAAGGCACAAGGCAATCTGCCACCTGAGGCAGGGATGAAATAAATCAGCATCACGTCTCCCCTGCCAGCTCCTTGCCACCCATCCCAGCTGTTCACCACCGCTGCCTTGATTTTCTCTCCTCACATGCTATTCTTGACCCACTACAATCTGGTTTTCGCCCTCTCCACTCAACCGAAACTGCGCTTACTAAAGTCTCCAATGACCTATTACTGGCTAAATCCAGAGGTCAATATTCCATCCTCATTCTTCTTGATCTTTCCGCTGCTTTTGACACTCTCGATCACAGCATACTTCTCGATACCCTGTCCTCACTTGGATTCCAGGGCTCTGTCCTTTCCTGGTTCTCTTCCTACCTCTCCCTCCGCACCTTTAGTGTTCAGTCTGGTGGATCCTCTTCTACTTCTATCCCTCTGCCTGTCGGCGTACCTCAGGGTTCTGTTCTTGGTCCCCTCCTCTTTTCTATCTACACTTCTTCCCTTGGTTCATTAATCTCATCCCATGGCTTTTTCTACCATCTCTATGCTGATGACTCCCAAATCTACCTTTCTACCCCTGATATCTCACCTTGCATCCAAACCAAAGTTTCAGCGTGCTTGTCTGACATTGCTGTCTGGATGTCTCAACGCCACCTGAAATTAAACATGACCAAAACTGAGCTTCTCATTTCCCCCCCCCAAACCCACCTCCCCACTCCCCCCATTTTCTATTTCTGTTGATGGCTCTCTCATTCTTCCTGTCTCCTCAGCTCGAAACCTTGGGGTCATCTTTGACTCTTCTCTCTCCTTCTCTGCTCATATCCAACAGATTGCCAAGACCTGTCGTTTCTTTCTTTACAACATCCGTAAAAATCCACCCCTTTCTTTCCAAGCACTCTACCAAAACCCTCATCCACACCCTTGTCACCTCTCGTTTAGACTACTGCAATCTGCTTCTTGCTGGCCTCCCACTTAGTCACCTCTCCCCTCTCCAATTGGTTTGAAACTCTGCTGCCCGTCTCTTCTTCCACCAGGGTCGCTTTACACATACTACCCCTCTCCTCAAGTCGCTTCACTGGCTCCCTATCCGTTTTTGCATCCTGTTCAAACTTCTTCTACTAACCTATAAATGTACTCACTCTGCTGCTCCCCAGTATCTCTCCACACTCGTCCTTCCCTACACCCCTTCCCGTGCACTCCGCTCCATGGATAAATCCTTCTTATCTGTTCCCTTCTCCACTACTGCCAACTCCAGACTTCGCGCCTTCTGTCTCGCTGCACCCTACGCCTGGAATAAACTTCCTGAGCCCCTACGTCTTGCCCCATCCTTGGCCACCTTTAAATCTAGACTGAAAGCCCACCTCTTTAACATTGCTTTTGACTCGTAACCACTTGTAACCACTCGCCTCCACCTACCCTCCTCGCCTTCTTCCTGTACATATTAATTGATTTGATTACTTTATTTTTTGTCTATTAGATTGTAAGCTCTTTGAGCAGGGACTGTCTTTCTTCTATGTTTGTGCAGCGCTGCGTACACCTTGTAGCGCTATAGAAATGCTAAATAGTAGTAGTAGTAGTAGTAGTTTCCCCCCCCCCCCCCCCCCGAGCCTACCTTCTTTTTTGTTGTTGTTTTCAAAAGTCAGAGGTGGCAGTGATCCTCAAACGCTGCCCTGCTGCGGGCACCAGCGTCTCCTCTGTACTGCAGCCCGCCTCCGAGGCCACCACCGACTTTTGAACAACAGAAAAAGAAGGCAGGCTGTGGAGGGGAATTGAGGAAGGAAGGGGGAAAGATGCTGCTCCATAATGAGTGCCACCTGAGGCCCCCACCTCAGTTGACCTAATGATAGGGCCGCCACTATCTAACTATAGTTACTTTTTCTTAAAAAAAAAATAGTTTACCTGGTTAACTACATTTTTCTTGTAGTATTTAACTACATGAGACAACTACTACTACTACTACTACTATTTAGCATTTCTATATCGCTACAAGGCATACGCAGCGCTGCACAAACATAGAAGAAAGACAGTCCCTGCTCAAAGAGCTTACAATCTAATACAGCAAAAGTAGCTAACTAGTAGTTAACTACATCAATGGCATTTTAATTTCTCTTATAATCAATTGCACAGCCACTGCACTTAGATAGAAATGTGTTTAATGTTTAAAAACAGAGTTGATAAATTCTCAGTAAATCACTAATTAACTAATGCTAAATATTTGATGATTACTCTGTTTTATGTTTACTGTCCCGTTTGTGGCCGTGCCACCCTTCAGACTTACCCTGTTTCTGGGAGTCAGTGTCTGTGCTGGCTTCTGCTTGTCTCTGTGTCTGTGTCTGTCTTAGGTTCTCTCTGGCTCTGTGTGCTGATTGCCCTACTGAACCTCACCTGTGTGGGCTTTGCCTCTTCCAAGATGGCTGCCGCCTCTTCGTCTCTGCCAGTTTCCAAGATGGCTCCCGCTGTTCCTTCCTATGGGATGACTGCTCTGTGTGTCAAGCCTCTGTTTGGTTGCAAGGTGATTGCTGCACCTGTGGCTCTGGTGTTGATGGGCTTTATTAGTCACCTGAAGACTAGAGCCTTGGCCTTTGTATCTAATCACATCTCATCTAAAGGTCCTGGTGTATAGAGTGCTCTGTACCCGGTGTCAGTGTTTGCTCTGTGTGAGTTTCTATGTTTGTTTGACTAGCTAGCTTAGGCACCGTGTAGCTTATAGCCTGTGTATAGCTTTGCTAGTGTTCTATGTTTGTTTGACCAGCTAGCTTAGGCACCGTGTAGCTTATAGCCTGTGTATAGCTTTGCTAGTGTTCTATGTTTGTTTGACTAGCTAGCTTAGGCACCGTGTAGCTTATAGCCTGTGTATAGCTTTGCTAGTGTTTTATGTTTGTTTGACTAGCTAGCTTAGGCACCGTCTGGCTTGTTGCCTGTGCCTAGCTCTTCTAGTTCTCTGTGTTTGTTTCCAAGGTATGACTAGTTAGCTAAGGCACCGTGTGGCTTGTTGCCTGTGCCTAGCTTTACTAGTTCTATGTGTTTGTTTCCAAGGTATGACTAGTTAGCTTAGGCACCGTCTGGCTAGTTGCCTGTGCCTAGCTCTTCTAGTTCTCTGTGTTTGTTTCCAAGGTATGACTAGTTAGCTAAGGCACCGTCTGGCTGGTTGCCTGTGCCTAGCTCCACTAGTTCTCTATGTTTGTTTCCAAGGTATGACTAGTTAGCTTAGGCACCGTCTGGCTTGTTGCCTGTGCATAGCTCTGCTAGTTCCCCGTGATTGTTCCCCATGCCAGCTAGCTGTCCGGTTAGCTATTTCCAAGACTATGTTTGTTCCTCGTGTCAGCTAGCCGTCCTGCTAAGCTATTTCCAAGACCATGTTTGTTCCTCGTGTCAGCTAGCCGTCCTGCTAGCTATTTCCAAGACCATGTTTGTTCCTCGTGTCAGCCAGCCGTCCTGCTAGCCATTTCCAAGTCTGTGTTTGTTTCTAGTGTTAGACTAGCCGCCTTGCTAGCCACTATTCCAAGATTGTGTTTGTTCCTAGAGTGAGCCTAGCCGCACTTGCTAGCCACTATTCCAAGACTGTGTTTGTTCTTAGTGTAGACTAGCCAGCTTAGGCCCCGCTGGCTTGTAGCCTGTGTCAAGCCTTGCTAGTCTTCTGCGTTTGGGTCCAGGGCATGACTTGTTAGCTGGGGCACAGCTTAGTTGTTAGCTGGTGTATAGCCTTCCAAGTCTCCTGAGTTTGCTCTGTGTATGTTCCTGTGTATGACTGGGTTGCCCGGGTACAGTGTCCCTATGAGCCTGGGTCCAGCTTACTAGTCATTGTGTTGATTCCTGCTGACTGCCAGAACCCGGATAGTTCCTGCTTGTCTGCCTTGCCTTCGCCTAGGTGCCCGGGGGCACCCCTGGATCTTCATTCCTGCTGCTCCTGTAAGTCCTACCGGCTGCCAGAACCTGAAGGCCCAACCCGAGGGGGTAGGCAGTCAAGTGTAGGTGAAGACTAGGTCCAGGGGGTTCCAGTTCTGTGGGTTCCGCTCCAGTGTGTCCCAGCCCAGCGGGTTTCACTCTTGTATGTTCCAGTCCAGTGGGGCCACTCCAGCGTGTCCAGGCCAGTAGGCCCCACTCCAGTGCGCACCCGTCCGGTGCGTTCCAGTTCCGAGTGTTCCGGTGTACAACTCCAGTCCGGAGTTCCGGTCCAGTCTTTTCTCCTTTCTACCTGGAGGGTGATTTTGCCTTAAGGACTCACAAACCCCGCGCTCCCAGGGAAGAAGCCTGAAGGTATGCAAAGGACCTCGAGAGCGCGTCCCGCGTGGGCGGCGCGACAGAATACAAAGGCCATGAGTTCGGCGAGATCATCAGTCCAGGTGGGTTTCATGCCCATAAGTTCGTGCCCCACGGACAATCCGAGGGGAACTTCTGAAATTTTTTTTGAGTCCAAGGACAGTCGAGTTTCTATTTTGGATCCCTCTGCAAGTCTGGAGGAATACCGAGAGGAACTTCTGTCGAATCCAGCCTTTACGGCTACTCCTGAAGCAGCAGCGGAGAAAGAGCGTATCTACCGGAGTCTGCGCCACTATCACCCAGTTTTTGGCCACTCTGACCCAGTTTCGGACATGGATCCGGCCATCACGCTCCGTGAGTACCGCCTCAGACTTCGGGAAGACCCTGCTCTGTGGGATACTCGGGAGTCTGAGCTCGAAAGAAGACGCCGGAGACGTTCTCCGTCCGGGTCTTCTCGCCCACCTCAGCCGAGGAGCCGGCCGTACCATGGTGGGATAGCTCTTCGATGGGATCCTAGTCCATCGATGCTGAGTCCAGTTCGAAGAGGGGTTCCGGTGGAGCCTTGGAACCCTTTCCGAGTGAAGCCTCTAGCCAAGCCTCTGAGGTCGGGCCGAAGGAAGCATCAGACCAAGCCCCGGACCCCAGTTCAAGTAGCGCGGCCTCCTAAGCGCTTGAGTCCAGTCCAGGGGATGCTTCATACTGAACCTCCAATTCCAGTCCAAGTAACGAGGAGGCTTAAGTCTCCGAGGCCAGTCCGAGGAAGGCCTTCAATGGAGCTCCAGATTCTTATGCAAGTGGCGCTCCAGGTCGAGCCTCCAGTCCTCGTGCAAGTGGCACGCCCTTTGAAGTCGCCGAGTCCAGTCCGAGGGAAGCGGTCAATGGAGCCTCAGATTCCTGTGCAAGTGGCGCTTCGGGTCGAGCCTCCAGTCCTCCTTCAGATGGCACGCCCTTTGAAGTCTCCGAGTCCAGTCCGAGGGAAGCTGTCGATGAAGCCTCAGATTCCTGCGCAAGTGGCGCTTCGGGTCGAGCCTCCAGTACTCCTTCAAATAGCACGCCCTTTGAAGTCTCCGAGTCCAGTCCGAGGGAAGCCTTCGATGGAGCCTCAGATTCCTGTGCAAGTGGCGCTTCGGGTCAAGTCTCCGGTTCTTGTTCAAGTGACCCGTCCAGTCAAGCCACTGAGTCCAGTTCGAGGGGGGCTTCTAACCAAGTCTCCGGTGCCAGTCCTCAGGGTGGTTCAGGTGGCACCTCCGCTTCCAGTTTGGAGGGTACCTCCAAGCAAGCTCCGAAGCCCAGTTCGAGGGGCGCTTCGGATCGAGCGACCGATCCCTGGCCTAAGGGTGTGTTCGGCCAAGCCGCAGTTAAAGTTTCGTCCCTGCCAGGAGGCAGAGGGCGCCTCGAGTTGCAAGTCCAGTCAAGATGCTGAGTCTGGACCGAGTTGCAAGTCCAGTCAAGATGCTGAGTCTGCATCGAGTTACAAGTCCAGTCAAGATGCTGAGTCTGGACCAAGTTGCAAGTCCAGTCAAGATGCTGAGTCTGGATCAAGTGGCAAGTCCAGTCAAGATGCTGAATCTGCACCGAGTGCAGAAGTCAGCCAGGATATTGAGTCTGCTCTTGAGGACGAGATGACGTTCCAAGAGAACTATGAGAGACCTTGTTTTGATTCAGCCGGGGAGAAGACCTCCGAAGCAATAGCTGAGAGAAGGTGTGTTCAACGGCTTGGGGCCCGGAGAAACCCATTTTCTGCATTTCAGCCTGCTAGCATGCTCTGGGGATACCAGGGCCGTCTCTTCTTGAACCCTGCTCGGCAGAGGCCGCCCGAAGCTAAGGTTAGAGAGACGTCCCAGTCCGGCCAGAGGGGTGCGTCCAGCCCTGCAGCTGAATCTCTTCCAAGTTCCAGTTCTAACCAAGATGCTAAGCCTGTTCCGAGTTCTAGTTCCAGCCAGGAGGCTGAGTCCGTGTCTAGTTCCAGGTCCGACCAAGATGTTGAGGTCGTCCTAAGTTCCAGTGTCCGTCAGGAGGCTGACTTTCTGTTGAGTTCTCGTTCCAGTCAGGCCCCTGAATTCAGTTCCAGTCAAGGGGTTGAGGCCAACCCAGGTGCTAGGTCCAGATCCATGTCTGTTCAGACTTCTAGCTCCTGCCAAGATGGGAAAATCACCTTGAGCCTCAGCCCAGCTTCTAATGTCAGCTGGGGTAGCGACTCCAGCCCTGTTCCTGTCATTTCATGGACTTGCCAAGAGGTTCAGGACATTGGGGGTTCCCTCAGGGGAGGGTTACTTTTGAATTGTGTTCCTCTTGATGTATCCATGTTCCTGAGGTTGCCCCATGGTGACTCGAAGGAGCTTCCTGGTCGCAAGTTCTACTTTTGTCTGCCAGTTTTGATCTTCCTTGTGACTTCCAGCCCAGTGATCTATGTCTGGCTTTTGAGACCTATCAGGAAGTTTCATCATAGTTACCCCTGGATACCCGACCGCCTCCGGGAGACCGAGAGGGGGGTCTTGAGGAAGGGATACTGTCCCGTTTGTGGCCGTGCCACCCTTCAGACTTACCCTGTTTCTGGGAGTCAGTGTCTGTGCTGGCTTCTGCTTGTCTCTGTGTCTGTCTTAGGTTCTCTCTGGCTCTGTGTGCTGATTGCCCTACTGAACCTCACCTGTGTGGGCTTTGCCTCTTCCAAGATGGCTGCCGCCTCTTCGTCTCTGCCAGTTTCCAAGATGGCTCCCGCTGTTCCTTCCTATGGGATGACTGCTCTGTGTGTCAAGCCTCTGTTTGGTTGCAAGGTGATTGCTGCACCTGTGGCTCTGGTGTTGATGGGCTTTATTAGTCACCTGAAGACTAGAGCCTTGGCCTTTATATCTAATCACATCTCATCTAAAGGTCCTGGTGTATAGAGTGCTCTGTACCCGGTGTCAGTGTTTGCTCTGTGTGAGTTTCTATGTTTGTTTGACTAGCTAGCTTAGGCACCGTGTAGCTTATAGCCTGTGTATAGCTTTGCTAGTGTTCTATGTTTGTTTGACTAGCTAGCTTAGGCACCGTGTAGCTTATAGCCTGTGTATAGCTTTGCTAGTGTTCTATGTTTGTTTGACCAGCTAGCTTAGGCACCGTGTAGCTTATAGCCTGTGTATAGCTTTGCTAGTGTTCTATGTTTGTTTGACTAGCTAGCTTAGGCACCGTGTAGCTTATAGCCTGTGTATAGCTTTGCTAGTGTTCTATGTTTGTTTGACTAGCTAGCTTAGGCACCGTGTAGCTTATAGCCTGTGTATAGCTTTGCTAGTGTTTTATGTTTGTTTGACTAGCTAGCTTAGGCACCGTGTGGCTTGTTGCCTGTGCCTAGCTTTACTAGTTCTCTGTGTTTGTTTCCAAGGTATGACTAGTTAGCTAAGGCACCGTGTGGCTTGTTGCCTGTGCCTAGCTTTACTAGTTCTATGTGTTTGTTTCCAAGGTATGACTAGTTAGCTTAGGCACCGTCTGGCTAGTTGCCTGTGCCTAGCTCTTCTAGTTCTCTGTGTTTGTTTCCAAGGTATGACTAGTTAGCTAAGGCACCGTCTGGCTTGTTGCCTGTGCATAGCTCTACTAGTTCTCTATGTTTGTTTCCAAGGTAGGACTAGTTAGCTTAGGCACCGTCTGGCTGGTTGCCTGTGCCTAGCTCCACTAGTTCTCTATGTTTGTTTCCAAGGTATGACTAGTTAGCTTAGGCACCGTCTGGCTTGTTGCCTGTGCATAGCTCTGCTAGTTCCCCGTGATTGTTCCCCATGCCAGCTAGCTGTCCGGTTAGCTATTTCCAAGACTATGTTTGTTCCTCGTGTCAGCTAGCCGTCCTGCTAAGCTATTTCCAAGACCATGTTTGTTCCTCGTGTCAGCTAGCCGTCCTGCTAGCTATTTCCAAGACCATGTTTGTTCCTCGTGTCAGCCAGCCGTCCTGCTAGCCATTTCCAAGTCTGTGTTTGTTTCTAGTGTTAGACTAGCCGCCTTGCTAGCCACTATTCCAAGATTGTGTTTGTTCCTAGAGTGAGCCTAGCCGCACTTGCTAGCCACTATTCCAAGACTGTGTTTGTTCTTAGTGTAGACTAGCCAGCTTAGGCCCCGCTGGCTTGTAGCCTGTGTCAAGCCTTGCTAGTCTTCTGCGTTTGGGTCCAGGGCATGACTTGTTAGCTGGGGCACAGCTTAGTTGTTAGCTGGTGTATAGCCTTCCAAGTCTCCTGAGTTTGCTCTGTGTATGTTCCTGTGTATGACTGGGTTGCCCGGGTACAGTGTCCCTATGAGCCTGGGTCCAGCTTACTAGTCATTGTGTTGATTCCTGCTGACTGCCAGAACCCGGATAGTTCCTGCTTGTCTGCCTTGCCTTCGCCTAGGTGCCCGGGGGCACCCCTGGATCTTCATTCCTGCTGCTCCTGTAAGTCCTACCGGCTGCCAGAACCTGAAGGCCCAACCCGAGGGGGTAGGCAGTCAAGTGTAGGTGAAGACTAGGTCCAGGGGGTTCCAGTTCTGTGGGTTCCACTCCAGTGTGTCCCAGCCCAGCGGGTTTCACTCTTGTATGTTCCAGTCCAGTGGGGCCACTCCAGCGTGTCCAGGCCAGTAGGCCCCACTCCAGTGCGCACCCGTCCGGTGCGTTCCAGTTCCGAGTGTTCCGGTGTACAACTCCAGTCCGGAGTTCCGGTCCAGTCTTTTCTCCTTTCTACCTCGACGGTTACGAGATTGAAATACCCCCTCCTATAATTGAACATCATCCTTGTGTCCAGAGCCAGACGGTTCCGGTCATTACCCATCCTCTAAGTAATAGAGGAATAGATACCGCGGTCCAGACGACGACCTACCCGGGATTGGGAATAAACACCGCGGTCCAGACAACTGCCTACCCCGAACTGGGTAAGGGTCAGGCCTCACACATGACCACCCAAACGACTACCTACCCGTATATGGGACACACAACTCAGACATCACCTCCACCACCACGTTTGGACTCCTCTGCCCAAACTGGTCCCCTGCCCCCGCCTTCATTGCCATGCCCTACTCTGTCTCAGTTACGACAGATGGGTTTTGTTCCATACAGTCCTGCCACACAGGCACGCGCAATTTGTCAGGAATTATACGATCAGGGTTATGTAAAATTACCCCCTGACTCGGATAATCCATCCATGCCCATTCTTGCACCTGAATGTTCTACTCCCCCTACATGGGACACGTTAGGTGCACGGCCAAAGCGTCCTCTAGTACTTCCAGCCAAACCGGCTAACGAGGGGCAACCAAAGGTTAGACCCTCCCCATTAGAAGAAGCATGGGAAGTTTTAAAACAACAACTCCCAACAAAATCTGACCTGGAGGATATTCGAAACGAACCTCCCCCGGTGCTAAGTTTCTCCTCCTCAGTGGATGGTGATACATCTCACCTCGAACTACCCAAGACCCCTCCCCTTGACACTCCAATTCCTTCAGGGGCATGCTGTATACCACAGCATGGCCTCACATTGGCCAGTATGGGAGATGACCTTGCATTCGTTTCAGAAGGACTTCGTTCCTTGCGTAAGTCCATTTCATCACTTCCGGATACTATTGCATCTGCTGCATCAAAATCTGAAATACCCCAACCACATGATGTTATTTCTCATCATACCAGACAGCGCCACCCTCAAAGTTATCTTACTAATGAGGGATCTAACCGCTGCCTTGCAGTCATTGAAGATCCCCGTCACCCTACAGGTCTGAATATCGGTGCAGAACCTCTCTTATCTAGTTCGCCTAGCACTCCTGCCCAATATGTGGCATTACATGAGAATTCATGGCATTATGTTCAACCATGGATTGATAATCTTGCAGGGTGGTCTGAGGCGCTCCAGCCCCAGTCCGCCCTCTTCCCACGTGAAGGATCCTTGCGGTCAGACAAGCTCTCACTTGTGAGAGATCTTATTTATGACCACCCTGACCCCCATTGGGATCAGAAAACAATCCTTTATCTAATCCAAGGTCTCCAGGTTTGGAAAAAGTATGAGAATCAATTTCCCCCAACCGCCGCGATCGATCTTCTTACATCTTCGTTGGTTAAACCCTTTGAGAAGGTAAAACTCTTTCCCCTGCTGAATAAGATGTCAGGTGGTGTCCCTCATACGGAGTACACCCCACTTTCAGCTGTTGAACTGAATAGCCTCATACTACAACTCCCCGATATCGCCGTGGGAGGCAACCGATGGATAAAGAAACTACAGGACATTACACTGGGCACCACCCTGTTAGTCGGAGACATGAAAGCGCTTTTGGGCAGAACCCCACACGCCAGTGTCACTGACATATTCACTCAATCGGGCTATGCCAAATTCGTAACAGACACCCAGTATGATGGCAATCCTTTAACTGAGATTCAAACCAAGGTATTTCAAGAAATCCGGACCATGTACCCGACCCTTAAAGATTTTTCGGTTATCACTTCCCAAAGGTGGGAAATGGACTCTGAGCCTATTGAGACTTATTTACTTAGACTCCAAGACCTCTTTAAAGAAGAGACAGAGGAAAAATTTGATTCCAATAATGCTCTTCCGGTGTTCTATCATTTACTTAAGGGAACCCTACCTTCAGAGATTAAAAATAAACTGGAGAACACAGTTGGTCTCCAATTAGAAAAATGGCCAAAAATCCGTGAGCACATCCTACATCATTGTAGAAAGCTTATAAAAAGCAAGCAAGATGAAGTCCAACATCGTAAGACAGTACACACTAACTTAGAAGTGCTGCAGACTGAAGATCTCAAAGAGAAAAGAGCCTCCAAGAGCTCTGACACAGATCCCAATACCCCCAAGACCTCTCCCCCTGTTATTGTTATGTATGCTGACCAACGCTATGACAATAACACCCGCAATCAGGGCCCACGGCCCTACCGTCCAGACCGTAGAACTGAATACCCTGAAGAACGCGGCCGCCGTCCTCTACCTCAAAGAGGCCCACCAAGGGGTCCCCCGGATGTCAATAGACAACCCAGAGACAACCGTTCCCGACCTAGTCCAGATCGTTATGCAGATGTCCAGTGCTATCGCTGTCAGCAATACGGCCACTACGCACGGGAATGTCTGCAACCCTTACAACACAGACCCAGGGCTCAAGTCCGCCAAGAACGCCAGTCATTCCCTTTATGGAACCCAGATCAACGCCGTCCACAGTGACTAGGCGTAGTCCGCACTGCTGCAGGCTTGGATGATCCTATGATCACCCTGCTTATCTGTGACGTCCCTGTCCCCTTTTTAATTGACACAGGCGCTTCTCGCTCTGTGCTAGCCCATGTCCCGCACAAATTGCAGAAACTTCTTAAAGTTTCCCCTAACAATATTACCACAACAGGATTTGATGGTGTCCCTACGGACACACCCCTGCTTGAGCCCTTGCCAATTGCATATGCGGATCAACAACTATCTGCTCCCTTTTTGTATGCTCCATTATGCCCTGTCAATTTACTTGGAAGAGATCTGTTGACATTGTTTCACTTTGAAATTCATTTCGATCCTTCCCCCAATGGAAGTACTTCACTCTTGATGGCTGTCACCTCTATGGTTGAGAAACAAATAGAGGTTGCTCTGAATGACCTACCAGGTTTTCTTTGGGCCACACCTGAGAAACCCTATGGTGAGGTTAAAGGCCCTCCCCATCGTATTCAGCTGCTACCTGGTTGCAAAGGCCCTAAAATTGCCCAGTACCCACTCAAACCTGAAGTGATTGCTGGAGCTCAGGAACAAATTGATTCCTTATTACAGCAAGGCATCATTGAAAAGTGTAATTCACCATACAATACTCCATTATTCCCAGTGCCAAAGAAAGAGCCTGGCGCCTTCCGTATAGTACAGGACTTACGCGCGTTAAATGACCTGACTTACGCCGTATTTCCGAATGTTGAAAATCCGACTACACTCCTCAATAGCATTACTTTGCAGACATATCACTCCACTATTGATTTGTCTAATGCCTTCTTTTCCATCACCCTTGACCCTGTAAGTCGCCCGCTAACAGCTTTTCAATTCAATAACACAACATATCAGTGGACTCGTCTTCCCCAAGGATTTACAGACAGTCCTACCGTCTTTTCCCAAACTTTAGCGGGACACATACAGGAATTCAAACAGTACAGATATGATCTCCCACCACAAACCTCCATCGTTCAATATGTAGACGACATGCTCATCACCTGCCCTGACTTTGACACTTGTGTTCAAGTCACCTGTGACTTTCTGGACTTTCTTGCTACGAAAGGCTACAAAGTTAACAGAAAGAAATTAAAAGTTGCTCAGACACATGTTACCTTCCTTGGCCATCACATTGGCCCCCGTCAGAAGGGCCTCGGTCCCGATACCCTACAACATGTTTCTTCTTTGCGTATGCCCACGACAGTTTCTGATCTCAGAGGTGTCCTTGGCATGCTAAACTTCTGTCGCCTTTGGATACCCAATTATTCCGCCCGGACTCAACCTTTTTACATGAAACTACAAGGTAAACAGAAAGTAAAACATGAACCCTTGCAGTTCACACCTCAGGAAACCACTGATCTTATGGCCCTTGTGAAAGATGTTATGCTTTCCTCACCATTAGCAACCATTGATGTCTCTCAGGATGTGCACCTTTGGGTCGTGCATACTGAGGATACTTGGTCTTGCCTGATTACACAAGAGCATGATGACCTTGCTTGTGGTTATCTTTCGGGTACTTTTTCACCTGTTGAAAGAGCTTTTGCTACTTGTGAGAAGGGCCTCGTTGCCGCCAGCACAGCTGTTACAAAGTTATACAGCTACATTCCTCACCTTCCGGTGATTCTTCACACGTCCCATGATGTTAAATATCTATTGGATAAACAGATTAGTCACATGACTGTTTGCCGGTTACAAAAGTATCAAGTGCTTTTGTTCAGTGTAGTGCACTCTATTCACCCATTAACCTTAACTGACCTTCAACGCCTAGATCCATTACTCACTGTAACAGAGACAGCACAGAATGCTATCTTTCCCCATGAGTGCACTACCCAATTGTCTGTTCCTGAATCCCTCCATCTGCATTCAGAAATCTTGCAGAGTGGCGAGGTTTGGTTTACAGATGGTTCTCAGCAAAACGGAGTTGCCGGTTTTGCCGCCCTCCGTTATACACCAGAAGAAGATATACTGGATCCTGTACAATTCAGGTTACCAGATGCATTCACAGCCCAAACCGCAGAACTTGCAGCGGTTTTGTACGTATTACTATTTAAAGCACTACACTCAGATGTGAGCATTGTCACCGACTCGGACTATGTTTTTGCTTCCCTGCATTCCCATGTTCGCAAATGGAACCAGAGGGGTCTGATTTCCTCTACTGGGCAACCTCTCAGTCACTTACCTTTGTGGACTGCACTTTTTGATGCGTTGGAGAAGCGCCATCAAAAAGGCCTACGCACCAGTATCTCCTGGATTAAAGCACATCTGGAGACAGTTTTTTCTTTCGCCATTAATGGCAACCATGCTGCTGATGAACTAGCACGTGAAGTCACTTCCTATCCCAGTCTTCCTTCCGTATCCGCTTCAGATGTTACGCTTCCCGTAATTGCGTCCGAAGCGCATCCCTTTGACACACCTCCTTCTACTCCTTCGGACTCCACACACTCTGGATCCTCCTCTCCAAACACCCCACCTATTTTCCCAGTACCTCCTGTCATTACCTCCTTACTATCTCCTGAATCAGAGCCCCCTGTAACGTCCCCTCCCTCTGAATCCCTAACCTCAGACTTCTCTACTACCCTCACTTCCTCCCTTTCACAAGCAGAACTCACCTTGTGGAAGCAAGCTGGATGCTTTCTTAATCCAAATGGTATTTGGACCCATCCTAATGGTCAAATATGTGTTTCACAGCATGTTTTATCCCTTCTTTTGCATGCCCTTCATTATCCTTTACATTTAAATGCTAATACACTGTATGATCAATTGTCTTCCAAATTATGGGCTCCCCAAATGATGCCCATGTGTCACACTGTAGTTCATAATTGTTACAAATGCTTTCTGTACACACCCAAACGAGGACCTGTCATTCCTTCAGGTCATTTACCTGTTGTCCAGGGACCTGGCCAACATTGGTATATTGATTTCACAGATATGCAGACACCTGTTCGTGGTAAACGGTATCTGCTAGTCTGCGTGGACGGTTTCTCTAAGTGGGTGGAAGCTTTCCCTTGCTCTAGAGAAACCGCACAAACGATGGCACAGTCACTGTGTAATGAAATTATTCCTCGTTTTGGTATTCCTGGCAAAATTACCACAGATAATGGTACACACTTTGTGAATGAACTCTTGCAGAACCTCCTTCCAGCACTTGGCATTACTCACAGAACTGTCTGTGTTTACAAACCCACCAGTAATGGTTTGGTTGAAAGATACAATGGATTGCTTAAAACAAAAATGCGTCAGCTTATGGCAAATGGGATAAAGAATTGGCTTGATGCCCTCCCTTTGGCACTATTATCTCTCCGTGCCACTCCATCCTCTTCCCTTAAACTGACGCCGTTCCAATTATGTACAGGTCGCCAGATGCGACTCCTACCTGGCAATCCAGACACTCAAGTACCCGATAAATACTCAGTATATTGGGATATCTTGCAGACTATTGTAAGTTCTCTGTCCTCAATTCCACAGGCCATTTCGGACAGAAGAGGGGATTGTGATGCCAATAGATCCCCCCCTTACAAAGTGGGCGATTTAGTGCACCGGCGTTATTATACGCACAAGACCTGGCGAGATCCCATCTACGTTGGGCCCTTCAAGATAGAAGCCCTGTCAGCCACAGCTGCTAAGCTGGAGGACCACACATCCTGGGTCCACCTGAAAGATATCAGAGCCTATCCGAATTCCGAATCAGGCCTCCTTGATGTTTCCAGCTCAGCAGCCACTGGAGAGACCAGTCCCGCCACGAACCCCATCTCCACCGCCACTGAGCCCAAGACCACCGACCCCACACCCAACACTCTTTAATCATCTTGATCAACTCGATCAAAGGCTTAATCACTTAATCAACCAAGATCATCCATCTCCTGAATCGCACCTCCTCGATCTTGCTGATATCATCATCCAAACGATCCCTGAATCTCCAGAGTCACCACCTGAACAACCACCAGTACTTGAACCTGCATTTGAGTGGCCATCCTCACCACCACCTGCCAGTGTTCCAGAATTCCCACTTCCCTACGTAGATCTTCGTATCCGTCTCATCAGAATCCGCAACCTTGCAGCAGATTTGGAAGAAATTGCTCCGGGCGAACCTGGTTCTATTCACTTTTCCACAGTACAGAATTTGAAGAGCAACATCGGTAAGCTGCTTGACATTCTACATTTGTATTTCCCCAATCTAGCCAGATAAATGCCACAAGTAGTTCCGCCGCTGTTCACTCCAGAGGAACTAATTCCCTTACGGACTATTTCTCTACATAAAGTTCCTATACCAATAGCACCTTTCCCTACCACTCCTGTGAAAGTTTTAATACCACCACCCTCTCCAGTTCTCCGTAGAGAACCAACAGCTGCCAACCTTGCTGCCCTTGACGATATCAAGGACCCAGATCCACCAGACCCACAGAACACTGGACTTTACCCTGTTGATAAGTGTGACTCAGAGCAGCTATCTGAAACCAATTCCCATTGGTCCAACGACTTTGACGGCACTTATTTGGAAGGTGACACCATTCCTGACGACACGGACGGAACCAGCACCCGTCCAAGTGTTGTCTCAGCAGCAGTGACGGTGCTACATCAGTACACCCTCTTCTTCTGCTTTCCATCTGCTCGATTGTTTGCTGTTGGACTCTTGTGTCTCATCCTACTTTGTATAGGTTTGGTGTTGTTTTTCACTACCCTGTTTACCTATACTGTGGACAGAAACCTTGCAGATCTTTGGATCACTCTTAGTGCCTTTCCCACTGGTAACGTCACCTTACCCGTTGGAAACGCCACGGTACTTGCAACTACTTCTGTACTTGCAACTACCTCAGCAGTACTTGCAACTACCCCAGCAGTATTTGTTACTGCCTCGGTGTTTGCAACAACGCCAGTTCCAATAACTACTACTGCAGACTACACAAAGTCCCACCAGTATACCACGTTCACACGCTTGTTCGGACACACATCCTTCCAAACGATCAAACAGATCACTCCCATTGCCACCAGTAATCCTACCCCCTGGGCAGACACATCTGTCACAACAGACTTTTCAACTGGCAATCCTACAGTGCCTATTGAAGACTCTGCAACTACTCCTGTCCTCACTAATTCTCCTATTTTGCATGCTACAAGTGTTCCCAATCATATCAGTAGCTCGGTCCATATTGTCCCCAATCGTACAACTACTTTTGAGGATAATATTACCTTGCCTGAATTGCGACCCACCCCTCCTCCTCATCCTTTGGTTCCTGATAGTGACGTTCCTCCTCCCACGAATACTACCTTAGCCACCTCTAGTACCAGAGTCCCAGCTACTCGTCCTCCCAGATAGTTCCACACCCCAAGTAACTACCAATATATGTCCCGTGGAAGAGAATCTCCACCATTGTCGCCTTTCAATTTAGGTGAACAGGTAATCCCTATACCTCCAGAATACCTTCTGGATCCTCGTGAATTATTATTTCCCCATTGGGACCCCGCTCCGGAAGACAATCCCAATTGGGATCCCCTCACTCGATACCAGACACTGTGTGAACCTTTACTTGAGAATTGGACACTCGGCCCCAGTCGAACAGTTACTCACACTCTGGTGTTGTTTGGAGGAAGTTTGGGTCTACAAGTTGAACAGACCGACGATCTCCTAATAAGACCAGAAACTGGTGACGTAGTAGATTTTTGGTTATTCACATACGCCGTAATTGACACTGATTGGATACCTTTTCTGTTTCTCAGAGAGGTTGGATTGGGACCTTTGGAAATATATAGTCTCTTTGAAGTACCCGATCCCATTGAAAGAGGGGCTATTAGAGTTTACCCCCCATACCCAAGTCACACTTAATGATATATCAAGCCTTGATTTATTTTGGAATACTGATTGTTGTGATAGCAGCTCTCGCAAAGACCCTAGGGATAATTTTGTTGCTCACCTTAATCATTAGTCGTCACCTACCCTTCGTACAATCTTGATACAGTGCTTGATTATGAAAACCACCAACATGAAGTGCTTAACCCTCCTGTTGTGTGTGCTCACCATGCCCATGATACAAGGAGCACAGCATCTAGAAAATTTTCTGCAACAATTTACGACCACTTACGAAATAACATTACCCACTACTAAGGACACAACCACAATAACCCTTGATGTGTGTGCTTACACAATGTGTGGGGAACATCCTGTGCAGCAATATTTGTCAGCTTTTGAGGTATACCTGTGTCCCTTCTCCAATTGCGGAAGTTGGGCACAAGTATGGTGGTATACAGGTTCATGGGTCCCATACTCAGGTAGTGAGATTCCAGATCTCAAAAAGAGCATTTCCATCATGAAATTGCGAGTGACTGGCCTTTGTCCAATGACCAAGTGTAATCAAGTGGCTATCACTTTCAGAGGAGTAACGGCTACTACATACAGAACTTATTCTTTAGGAATTGATGCCACAGGTAGAGATCCCATTGGAAAATTCAAGATTGTTCCACCTCCAGCCCAACCAGAAAAGAATCCTTTGATGCCGACAAAGATCCCAGAAGTAAAGATCCCTTACCAGATCGTGCCAATTAATAATTCCAAAGATTTAGTGGCACTAGAAACAGGATTTGGAGAGACAAACCTATGGCTTGAATGGGCGCATTATACTACAAAGAGTTTGAATGTCTCTAATTGTTATTTTTGTTCCCATGCAAGAGCAGACCCAACAGTAGTTCCCTTCCCTTTAGATCTCCGCAATGATCCAGATGGTTTTTGGTGTATGTTAGAGTTGCTTCAGGTAACAACTGAAGTGAATAAGTCTTGTCAACATCTTGACGAGCACCACCCCTACTTACCCCCTCGGCTGAGGGTTCCCCCCGCATTCAGGATTCCAGATCCTGCTACCAGATATCATACATGTCTGGAACGACATGGGGTGAAAAATACACGGTTTCTGGGAAATTTGACCAATTGTAACACAACCCTAGAAAAAGGAACTCTGCGAAATCTGAACCTCACAGACTTTTCACAGGCGAGAGCAGATGTATGGTGGTATTGTGGAACTCGCACTATCCACCACACACTTCACAGAAGTTGGACAGGCAGATGTGCCTTAGTAAAATTGGTAATTCCAATTATAATAGCCTCTTTGCTCCCTCCTCATAGCAGCTCTTCCTCACGAGTGAAAAGAAATGCAATGCCTGGATCTTTTGATGATCGGGTCTATATAGATGCAATTGGAGTTCCAAGAGGGGTTCCTGATGAGTTCAAAGCCAGAAACCAAATAGCTGCAGGATTTGAATCAGCCTTCTTTTGGTGGGCTACGATAAATAAGAATTTAGACTGGATCAATTACATATATTACAACCAGCAGAGATTTGTCAATTATACCAGGGATGCAATTCAAGGAATTGCAGCGCAATTGGACGCCACTAGCCGGATGACGTTGGAAAACAGATTAGTGCTTGACCAACTTCTGGCAGCAGAGGGCGGAGTGTGCCGGAAAATAGGTACACAGTGTTGCACCTTTATCCCCAACAATACTGCTCCAGATGGGTCAATCACCAGAGCTTTGGAAGGCTTAACCTCACTGTCACAAGAATTGGCAGAGAACTCTGGTGTTGACACATCCTGGACTGGTTGGTTGGATAAAGCATTTGGTAAATGGAAGACATTTATCATTTCCGCAGCCACTACTATAATTATAGTGGTAGCAATTTTTGTGTTAGTAGGATGTTGCATAATCCCTTGTGCTAGAAGCTTAGTAGAACGCTTAATTGAAACTGCAATAATGAAAAAGACAACTGCAGGACAATATGTCCTGTACGAAAATCTCCTTCCCAACACCACAGGAGATAACACATTGGACTATCTCCCTCTGAGAAGGACCAATCGCTATGCAAGTGCTAGAGACACTAGAGAGATGTCTGCAACTGTATAATCAGGTAATAGCACACAGGGATACCATATAACCATACAAAGCTTTATAAGATGATGTGATACATGAGAAAAAATGTTTACATAACCTATGCAAATCACTAGTTAGAACCTGCATACTTAATGGGTTGAGAAAAAGTATTAGTATAAAAGAAATGACTGAAGTAGTGCCTATGTTATGATCTGAATCTCAGTAAATTGACAATATCAGGTTTTAGAATAGACTCTGCAAAACAACAGTTTTATAAGGATACCTTCTGGAATGGATGGTACCATGGTACGTTAACCCTGGTGTCACCCTATGGGATAGGGTGAAGAGGGGAATGTTAATATGGATTGGAGCTAGAGTATCCACTGGAATGGTGGTAAGCCAGGTTACAGGACTTAGGTCAGCAGAGAAGCCTTGACTAGGCCTGATAACCCACTAATGGCATAACAGTTGAGAACCTGCAAATGCAGGACTATATGATGAAGTCTTAATAAAACCTGAAACAAATTACAAATTTAATATTGCATATATGATGATAGAATAATAGATAAAAATGGTTTGTAAAATCTAGCTTGTATTTCTATAACATGGCACACAGGTCATAAGATTATATAAAAATAGATTGTGAAACTGGATGTTTCTATAAAAGAAAAAAAAACCAAGATGTTCAGGGTGACGGATATGATATGAAGTTTTGAAATAGCACAAGCAAGAGATGTTTACCGGAAAAGACAGTTGGGTACAAATAGATGGACACCTGGCCCGGAAAAGAGATGTTTCAAAATAACTAGAACAGGAAAGAGTTGGTACAAGATGGTACAAAGAGTAGAAATCAACATCTGCCGGAAAAGGGAAAAAAAAATTGGTACAGAGATATTGGCCAATAAGATGAAGAAATAGGTACTGCCATAAGCATCTATTGAGATCTATGCCTATAAAAGAGCAAACATTCAGACAGAAAAGTTAGAAGCTTCTTCAACACTTGACCGACAGCAGAGCTCTGTGCATTTGAACCCAGATGTATGTATTGAACTGAAGACTTTCTCTTGGTAAGAATAAATAAGATCTTATTCCTGAAAACTATCTTTGTCTTTATTCCTACATACTGTATTATATGTGCTTTTCCTTATTATCTGCTATACACAAATAAGCCACACTCACTGAACCAAAAAGAGTAGATAAAAAATATATATATGTGGGAACATAAATGGCCCAGGATATACCTAGATCCAGAAAGTCAGAAAGCAGTGGTCATGGGAATCCGTTTTGAATTACGGCTCCTGATGCCTCCCCAAAACCAACCCCCCTGGGATTGGAGGGAAACTGTAAAGAACCTTTTGGATGAACTTGAGATGTTTCCCCCCCCATTTGGAAGAGTCCAGAAGGGGTCTAAAAGAGGTCCAATTAAACAGTTGTTAGCTGGTGTATAGCCTTCCAAGTCTCCTGAGTTTGCTCTGTGTATGTTCCTGTGTATGACTGGGTTGCCCGGGTACAGTGTCCCTATGAGCCTGGGTCCAGCTTACTAGTCATTGTGTTGATTCCTGCTGACTGCCAGAACCCGGATAGTTCCTGCTTGTCTGCCTTGCCTTCGCCTAGGTGCCCGGGGGCACCCCTGGATCTTCATTCCTGCTGCTCCTGTAAGTCCTACCGGCTGCCAGAACCTGAAGGCCCAACCCGAGGGGGTAGGCAGTCAAGTGTAGGTGAAGACTAGGTCCAGGGGGTTCCAGTTCTGTGGGTTCCGCTCCAGTGTGTCCCAGCCCAGCGGGTTTCACTCTTGTATGTTCCAGTCCAGTGGGGCCACTCCAGCGTGTCCAGGCCAGTAGGCCCCACTCCAGTGCGCACCCGTCCGGTGCGTTCCAGTTCCGAGTGTTCCGGTGTACAACTCCAGTCCGGAGTTCCGGTCCAGTCTTTTCTCCTTTCTACCTGGAGGGTGATTTTGCCTTAAGGACTCACAAACCCCGCGCTCCCAGGGAAGAAGCCTGAAGGTATGCAAAGGACCTCGAGAGCGCGTCCCGCGTGGGCGGCGCGACATTTAAAGTCTTAGAATTCTCAATATGTCACTTCAGTTTGTAACCCCGGGCACACCTCAGGCTGAGCTCCACACCTGGGTTTCGCACACAGCACCTGGGATCAGGGTCACACAAACTGAATACTTCTTCACACACACTGCTCCCACTGGCTGGGTCACTTGAGCTAGGCGCAGGCCGGATAGGCCGAAGGTACACTTTCTCTGGGCACTCTCACTCAATAATTAGTCAGTAGTTTCAGTGTTGAACTTTACTTGCTTTACTAAAATGTAACTTGGAAAAACAGTCCACTTGGTCTGTACAAATCAGGGTGTTTTTCTTCAGATGGTCAGCAGAGCGCAAAAAGGTCTCCGCATGATATCAGGGCTTTCAAGATCACAGTTCAGTTCTATCTTAAATTTTTTCTATTTGCAAACCAGAACAAAGTACTTTTACAATTACAATTAGAATGTATTTCTTTACCACTGAAACTACCAGATTCTTAGCAGTTTAAGTAAAAAAGTAAAAAAAAAACAAAACCAAGACAATATCTTGGTAAAAATAATATGAACCCAAATAACTGACATCAAACTAATTTTAAACAAATCTCTTAAAAAGATGGGTTTCACATATTTCTTAATATGAGAGTAGGATGACTGTACAAATATAAAAATCACTCCGAAGCCTACTTATCAATCTCCTCTATTTGCAACCAGGGTAAGAGCATATGATGATCTCCGCACTGTTTCCTATCAGTCCTCAATCATCGCCACATAATCTCTTCAGTTGCTCTTTGTCCCAACTTAGATCAGGGGTCATTCAGACATGCAATGAAATTCCTGCCAGAGGTAAGGCACACCCACTCCTTCTTGTCCCCAGTTTGGGAACTCACTGCAGGCACCCGCTGCCTTGTAGTAGGGGCTTCCAATCACCACACACTGCAAACTTCTCCTGCTTAGGTTCCCAGGACTTCCCCCTCGGTGCTATGGGTCTCAGCAATGGTGGGCTACCATTGACCAGAATTTTCTCCAAGCAATCTCTTCAGCTCCTGGCCCTGCTCCTTAGGGCTTGGCTTTGTTCTGATTCTCCCACCAGCCTGTTTCCTTAGTGACCGCCCTGAAAATCTTTTCTTCCACCCTCCAAGCAAGGGCATTTTCAGGGGAAGGGGGGGCCAAGTTTTTACCACAGAAAAACCATTTTCTCAAAGTTATTGTAACTAAGAGGACATTGTTGTGGCACTAAAATTAAATAACTGTTCTACTGGTACACTGCTGGGAAGTGCAGCATTGAACTTGATAAAAGCTTTTGCCACATTTGGAAATTCAAGCAACCTGTTTGTGGAAGTGTCTGAACATTCCAGGTAACACAACCTCTTCCTTTGTTCCAGATTCGACTGCTGGAAGGTTGTTCTTTGCAGTGGACAGAAAAATCAAAGAAGTCTTCACCTCCAGTAGCAGTCTTTTCCTTGGAGGCTGACTGTAACTCCTACACAAATGAAAGTGGGACTACACCACTAGCTCCGACTTCAATCTCTGTTGCAGTCACAGCACAAATGAGCAGCTGTATCTTCTTATACCTGTTTTGTGCTGATAGATATCTCAACTTTGGAACAAGCATTTTGCAATATGGTAGTCATCATCTTCAAATACTGGACCAAACCTCAAAGCAATTCCTTATGTCAGAGCTGTGATTAGTGGCTGCATTGTCTTATCCAAGTTGATATCATCAGATAATCCCTGTAATTTTAGCTGAATTGCCATTATCATGGGGATTACATGTCCAATATAGCAGTCATGTTCAGGTTGCAGAATATCAGTTACAGCTGTCAATGGCTTTATGATGCTGATGCAGCTCCTCAGGAACACCATCTCACTATCAGTCATCAGTTCTAGTCCCTCCCCCATTTTTTTTGTTTACATTATTCCAATTGTAACCAGTCAACTGATAGCTAAGTAATCTGAAACCCACCTTGTGCGGGTTAGATTGAGAAATGTAAGACCATCCACCCTCTTCAACATCTGCATGTTTGGTGTTCCAATTGACTGCATTGCTAAGAACCTACACTTTCCCCATGGTCCTGTCAAACATTAGCTTGTAGCGCAAATCTTTTCATGCTTCATGGCTGTCAACAGCTGCTACAAGATTGAGTGTATGATTGATGCATCTCATGTGCTTGCGAAACCGGCTGGAGTCAATGTAATCAGCACATGATTCATCTTCTACTGCATCAAACAGAGATCCAACATCAGCAGCTTCGACCACCTCTGACTTGGAAAGTGACTGGCTGTTGGACTCTGTTGAGCATGAACTGCCGTTCTCTTCATTGCCACCAGTGCAAATGTTGTTCAGAAGATGCAAGGCCTTTGTATATTTGCTGCATTGTCAGTAACACAGCAGATGATCTTAGTTGTTATGTGGAATTCTGCAAACATTACATCCATCATTTGAGTAATCTTTTTCCCAGTGTGGAAATGTATAAATCTTTGAATAGCCAAGACATGTGAATAGTGCAATAGTGTGTCCTTGTTTATGTAATGAATAGTCATTTCAAGAAAGCTGCACTTGTGGCTGCTCCAAAGATCTGCTGTTACAGAAATATATTCCATCTGTTGTAATTCTATAATAAGAAAGTTCTTGTGAATGTCATACAGTTCTTATAAGCTTCTTGTTAGATTGTACAACTTCTAGGTATAAACATCGCTGGGAAAACTTCCTGAAGCCACTTCATTCAACTGTTGTAAGCGGCATCATATCTTCTACAATCATCAACCAGACTTCATGATCAAACTGTTTCTGGAAATAGTTCTTTGTCTGGGCAGAGAGTTGTTGAGTGGAACTTGGATACATTTTTTTGTTGGTGGCTCAGGTTGCTTGGATTGATCACCTCTTTCAGAACTCCGCTTCTTGCTGTTCTTTGTTGCCGTTATTGATTGCATGGCCTTGAACCTTGTATGACTAGAATGTTGGTCCTATTTTAGTGCAATGTTTTGCACATAAGTTAATTTATTTTTTGTTACATTTGTACCCCGTGCTTTCCCATTCATGGCAGGCTCAATGCGGCTTACATGGGGCAATGGAGGGTTAAGTGACTTGCCCAGAGTCACAAGGAGCTGCCTGTGCCTGAAGTGGGAATCGAACTCAGTTCTTCAGTTCCCCAGGACCAAAGTCCACCACCCTAACCACTAGGCCACTCCTCCACTCCACTCCCACTTATAGGTTAGACTCATCTGGGGGCTATTTATAACACATCCTTAGTCTCACTGAAGAGAACATAATGCATAAGAGAATGAATGCAATTAAGGGAGAGGTTAAGTGATTTTAAATGTCATTTTTACTTTAATTTTTACATAATAGCTGAATTGCAACAGACACATTTTTAAATCATTTGAAAGATAGTTATAAATCGCAACAACATTTTAACAAATTGCAGCAGTTGGTGAAATATTAACCTGCCAAACCAGCGCCATATAAATGAAAATTAAATGGAAATGAGACACAAAGACAAGCATCTCTAGTTGAGTATTATAGGCTACAGATACACTGATAAAGAAGTGGACAATCAGTGTATCTGTAGCCTATAATATTCAACTAGAGATGCTTGATGAAATTGGTGCTTGAAGTGATATTGCCACTGATCTCTCATCATACACAGAATTTACAGTTCACTACAAAATTTTTGTTATACAGTTTATCACTTTTCAATCTCGGTTTCTCATAAAATTCCCTCACTACTAAACTATTCATTCTGGCTTATTTAAACAGTGACTGATTCCTCCATCAACAACAAACAAGCTGAAAAGAAATATCTCCAATGCGGTTTCTCAATTTATCGAACCACAGACTAGTATTTCTTCCTATCATAGTACAGTTTCTTATTTTATTTAATCACAATGCTTCCTTTGTGTCGTACAATCCCAGTGCTGTTTCTCATTTTATCTGATCACAGTATTTCCTTCCTAACCATCCAATCACAGTACAGTTTCTCATTTTATCCAATCGCAATGCTTCCTTCCTATCCATCCAATCCCAGTGCTGTTTCTCATTTCATCCAATCACAGTACTTCCTTCCTATCCATCCAATCACGGTACAGTTTCTCATTTTATCCAATCACTTGCTCCAGAAACAAGGATATTGTAGCCTAAGAGAACTATACTAGCTGGGGTATTAGTAAGTCAGTAAGCAAGCAGTGCAGAAGAACTTACAAACACAACTGGTATTTTTTTTTTGTTTGTTTTTAACTACTTAAAAATGTAGTTAAACCACTTACCCCCCCCCCCCCCCCCCACAATAGTCAGCCAGTGGAGGGCAGTGTTTTTGCTGTCTGCCACCAACATTAAACCTGAATATTCAATGCCAGACCATTCCAGTGACCAGCATTGACTATCCAGTTTAATTTTTGACCACAGCAACTTAACCAGTCAAGCTGATATTCAGTGCTAATTTGTTAAGGGCTTAGCAGTTAAAGATAGGCCTGTATTATGCAGCCTATTTTAACCGCTAATCATTGCTGGTTTGGAGTTGAATATTTGTGCTGAACCAGTTACGTCGTGCAATATAGCCGGTCGGCAATTAGCTGCTAACCACGGATATTCAGCAGAAGATAATTGGTTATATGCTAAAATGCTATTTAACTGGCCAGGAGTTGTTTTTGGCCAGTTAAATAGTTTTGAATATCAGGCCCTTATTAATTAAGTACTTAAAATGTAGTTTAACTACTGGTCAACTACCAACTATTTTTGAGTAGTTAAACTTTGTGGATTAACTACTGAAAAGTAGTTTATGGACAGTGGGGTGGGGGTGGGGGCAGAGATGGTGACAGGTCCTTGGTGCTTTGAGTGATGAGACCAAGCAGTTGGTGCCCTTAACTTGTACTATTCTTGTTCTGCAATTATGCCGCACACTAAGTAGCCATTTACTTACTGGCTCTTGCAATGCCCCTGAACTAGCAGAGAATCAATTGCTATACTGTCAAGTCCTCGAGGTTGATTACTGGGAGTGAAAGCTCTGTCATTGATGGAGGGTGGAGGAGCATCCACCTTGCTGAAACATGACACATCTTTGTCTCCCCCAGCTGCAAACGTTCCACTGTGTCCAGCGGCCAAGTCAGCATTTTCCAGAGGTGCAACTCTCATCACAGGATTGGTGTCTGATGCGCCTAGTTTAGATGGTACTCCGAGTGGTGAGCCATTGAGGGAAAATTCTGGAGTGGAGATGGAAGCTTCCATGGTGGTGACTTTAGATATAATTTGGTAGGCAATTCAAGATTTTAAAGCAACTTTGGGTAAAACATCGATGGAGGTAACTACTCTGGTTTCCAAGTTTGATGTCACAAATATAAATGTGGAATCTTTAAAGACTGATTTTACCAATCAGACTGAACAGATTCAGACTATGTTAAAAGGTCTCAGGATTTTAAAGCTGTTGCAGTTGTGGATAGGCTGGTGGTTCATCGTTGAATTGAGCAATTAGAGAACTATAATAGGATACTTATTCTTCATCTTTTGAACTTCCCCAAGTCTTTAACTACTCCTCCCCTGGATCTTTTTAAAAAGTTTCTTATTGATGTTTTGAGATTTTCTTCAGAAAAGTTACCTCCTAGTAATAGAATTTATAATTTGCCTGTTTCTTCACGAAAAAAAGCCCAGGGTGAGGTGGGGGTGGATCAAGTCTCTTCTCAACCATTAGATTTGAATAATATCTCAGCTGTTCTTGAAGAATCCATCAATGAGTCATCAGAGAGATCTACTTTATTGGTGTCTATGGTTTTTGAGCAAGATGTAACCTCAGTTATGAAACAATATTTTAGACACTCTCAAGATTTGTTTTTTTGGCAGAAACTATGGATATATCTGGATGTAGCAAAGGTTTTGTATAGGAGCAAAGAAAAGCTTTCCTTGCTATGAGACAAGAAGTGAAAAATCTAGAAGCTACCTTTTTATTGGCTTTCCCATTTTAATGTAGAGTCAGAGATGGTCAATCAAAATATGTTTGTTTGGTTTTTTTGTACCCGAACAATTGCGGTCCTTCCTGGATTTATGACATGAGGATGTACCAGTTAAGCCTTTCCTTTTAGTTATTTCCTTTGTGGAACTCCCATGTTGCTTAGGCTCTCCTCTCTTTTCATTTTTTAGGTCTAAAGAAGGGTGCATTATTTCTCATGTTTAAATTTTTTCTTTTTAATGCTACTTTATTTCTTGAACAAGAGGAAACTTGTAAAATTATAAAATTATTATATACTGCATTCAAAAAAAGTAGTTTATATAGTAATTACTGCCCAGCATTGGTCGTCCATTATTCTATCCACTGAAATCAGTGTTGCAGAACCCAAAATACATTGGGAAAGGGTTATCAGAAATTAAGAACTGATCTAAAATCTCTCACCTGAAACTGGGTGAAGTGGCAACTCTGCTCTGCAGATCTCCTTGTCAAGGGGATATGAGAGAAAACTCCCAAACTCACGGGACTGTTTGAGTCCCTCCATGGAACTGGAAGTGAGCACCTCCTCTTTTCAATGAGAACCTGAAGGCAGAGCCCAGAGCTGCATTTCAGTGCCCTGGAACCTGGAGAACTGCAACCCCTTGCTGCCTCCTCAGTTCTTTTGTCCATGTCCTTAACTCTCAGCTCTCACTCATGACTCACTGTGTTACTTTATACACTTACCCCACCCTAAGAAATGGTGGCTACATCACATGGAAGAGAACCTCCCCTTACAAGATTATCACTATAACAAATATGCACACACATTCTTACTATTAGAACCCTAGGGGCCTCTACATTTCACTGTTGCTATGCATTTATCCTTCTAAGTCTTCTACGTATCATAATAATAATATAAGAACATAAGAATGGCCATACCGAGTCTATCATGCCCAACAGTGGCTGATCCAGGTCACAAGTAGGAAGATCCCAAAAAGTAGACAATGCCCATGCCACTTAACCTCAGGGATAAGCAATGGCTTTCCCCAGGTCTACTTTAATAATAGTTTATGGACCTTTCCTGCTTCATGTTTGTTTTGTCGACTATGAGTTCAAGATCATCTATCTTTGATTGGCATTTACTGAGCTGTAGTTTATACACAGCTAAATTAAGTATCAGTGTGCTATTCAACAGCAGAAGAAAGATGCATTTTCACATAGCAAGGTCTATGTTAAAGAAACACTGAAAATAAGAAAGATTTCTGCTGCCTCTCCACTACACTATCAGGGAAAACCCTGGCAAGTGCCAAGGAATTTGGGGAGTGGAGAGAGAGTTGGGTACCTCTTTTAGGAGGTGGGAACCTAGATTCTGGTGGGTTGAGAGTCAGAAGGAATGTATGGATTCTGATGGATCGGGGATCAGAGGGGGGGGGGGGGGGTATGGATGCTAATGGGAGATCTATTGGATGCTGATAAGAGTGGAGGAATAGTGCAGTGGCCTGAAACTCAGGGGAACTAGGTTTGATTACCATTGCAGCTCCTTGTGACTCTGAGCAAGTCACTTAATTCTCCATTGCCCCAGGTAAGTACCTGTATATTATATGTAAACCACTTTGATTTTAAACACAGAAAGGCAGTATATGAAATCCCATTCTCTTTGCCCCCCCCCCCCCCTTCTATGATGGTGTAGGGATGCTCAGTGAGGGATCTGGGTGTTTCAACACATGGTACTACAGTAATTGCATCAACAGGTAGCACAGATGCACTATCCATCAATGCATCTATCATGCAGTAATCTCTGGATTGTAAAACAATGCGCACAACAGCACTGTATCAGCACCTAACAAGCAATAATGAGAATTAATTGGCACTGATTAGAATTTAGGCACAGAACTCGCTAAGCGTATTCTGTATCGATGTGCGCTGAACTTTTTTTTTTAATGTTTTTATTAAAGGTTTTTTCATACAGATAATACAAAAGTAAACACAAAATCAAACAAAAACAATAACACCCCCCGCAAATAAACACAAAGAAACTTCTAATGCGTGCAGGCAAAAAAGGGCATGGTTATGGGTAAGGAAATGGGTGTTTCGTGGGCGTTCTGAAATTTATGCGCCTAGTTATAGAATATGGCCCAGTACGCCTAAATCTACACATTGGGATTTATGCCACATTTTTGTTGGTGTAAATGGATGCACGTAGATTTAGTCGCTGAAATATCAACTAAGCGTATTCTATAATCGGCACAATTATAACTTACACTTAGTTGGCACTGATTTCAGCGCTGATTTTTTTAGGCACCATATATAGAATCTCTCCCTAAGTGTCTGCCCTGTGCAGTAACTGCAGAGCAGAGACTGGCCATGCCCCCAACATTTACTGTACAGGCTTTGTACTTACCACACATTAAACACAAAACTTAATGCATAGTAAGTGCAATACTTTAGGAAACAGGCCCCTAAGTCTGGGTTAGACCAGTGTAGTGTCATTCTTTCTACACAATGTACGCCATTAATCAAAAATAAGGCTTAGAAGAGTGTCTCCATTATTTGAAATGTTAGCTCTAGTTACATCTAGTTACCTAGTAGTCTTCTGGACACTGGAGCTTTGCAGATCACTGATATTTCTTTCAAGGTATCAGATCAAATTAGAAAGCGTTCTCAGCAGGACCACCAAGAAACATAGCCGGACCCGGGGCAGAACTGGACCGCTACAAGCTCCCCCCCCCCACTCGTGCTGCCCCCTCCCACTGCCACTCCCACCTGCCTGCCCCTTACCTTTCTGTCTTTGCCTCCAAGGTGGGGCCCTGGCCTGCTCCCACAGTCTATCCTCTTCTGCTCCTGTCCAAGCCAGGAGCTAAGACCCGGATGATTGCATTAACAGGATATCACACTAATGCAATCATCCAGGTCCTGAGGGGCAAACAGGAGCAGGGGAGGACAGACCCGGAAGCAGGCAACAAGAAGAAGCTTTTTGGAGGCCGGGCCCGGGGAATTTTGCCCCCCCCCCCCCCCCCCGGTTCTCAGTTCTAACTATTCAAATGATTCAATAGCAACACGGCTTGCTAGTGTGCAAGAGTTTACTCTCATAGCCCATTGCACTTTTATGCATTAAGAAGAGCCTTCATTTTGGCAGAGATAACATCTGCTGAGGAAACATATGAAACTTTAATCCAGCTCCATTTGCCAGGCAGCAGTGCCAGCTCCATGCATCTGATTATCTCCAGACATGAAGTTAGTGTGTAGCATGCCTTATTGAAGTATCTTGGGGAATGGGGTTTTTTTTTCCCTTTGGCTTTCTCTCTTCTTTGGTGGGGGAAGGGGGTTCCTCTTGTAAACTTCTTCTAACATCTGCAGTAGTAATTAACTTCTGATGCAATGAGATCATTCATCCTCTATTGACATTCACCGATCTGCAGTGCACAGCCACATCAAGAATCTGATGAGCGGCTGTAAAGAAGGTCGCAGGAAATAGCTTATGATCAGGACTCGTCTCCTAACAGAATGCACATGCTTACAAACTCATTGGCTGTATGGTGCATGATTAGATGGTCTAGTTTCAGCAGGCTGAAGTTAGAATTACATTTTACAGATGGCAAAGAACTGCTTTTGAAACTGTATACGATTTCCAGTCCTTTTAAAGACACAGGAAAATATGAAGCATAAATTACAGGACGAGGCATATTTTCAAGGTACTTAGACTTACAAAGTTACACAGTAACCTATGGAACTTTGCAAGTCTAAGTGCTTTGAAAATGAACCCCAATGTATGCTATATAACTACATTACAGATGTTCAAAGTTGGAAAAACAGGAAATTCTATCAGGATTGGTGTAGTTTGTATCTTATTGTAGTTGCTTTCTGATTGATAATTACTCTCAGCCATAAGTGCTTAAAGAGAGTAGTTTTATAACAGGTCACTTAGGTTGGGAGGCTAAACAGGCGCTTATTTTGAGATTATTTTATAAAGGCGCTTATGTGTCCTTATAAAATGCCAGCACAAAGCTGCTAAGATCATGGCTACAATGTGGCTGCATAGATTTAGTCCAATTACCACATCTAAAGTCAGAATATTCAATTGCTCTTTGTGGTCCATCCCCTTTGTTGTTCCATCCCCTTTATCATTTTCATCGCCCTTCTCTGTACCTTTTCTAATTCTACAACATCTTTTTTGAGATGCAGTGACCAGAATTGAACACAATATTCGAGATGCGGTCGCACCATGGAGCGATACAAAGGCATTATAACATCTTCATTTTTGTTTTCCATTACTTTCTTAATAATACCTAACATTCTATTTGCTTTCTTAGTGGCTGCCGCACACTATGAAGAGGGTTTCAACGTATCATCAACGATGACGCCTAGATCCCTTTGCTGGTCGGTGACTCCTAATGTGGAACCTTGCATGACATAATTATATTTCGGGTTTCTCTTTCCCACATGCATCACTTTGTACTTGCTCAAATTAAACAATGGCAGTTGCCCAGTCTCCCAGTCTCATAAGGTCCTCTTGTACTTTTTCACAACCCTCTTGCGATTTAACAACTTTGAATAACTTTGTGGCATCAGCAAATTTAATTACCTCACTAATTACTCCCATCTCTAGATCATTTATAAATATGTTAAAAAGCAGTGGTCCCAGCACAGACTCCTGGGGAACCCCACTATCTACCCTTTTCCATTGAGAATACTGACCATTTAACCCTACTCTCTGTTTTCTATCTTTTAACCAGTTTTTAATCCACAGTAGGACACTACCTCCTAACCCATGACTTTCCAGTTTCCTCTGGAGTTGTTCATGAGGTACATTGTGAAACACCTTTTGAAAATCCAGATACACAATATCGACCCGCTCACCTTTATCTACGTTTGTTCACCCCTTCAAAGACATGCAATAGAATGGTGAGGCAAGATTTCCCTTTACTAAATCCATGTTGTCTTTGTTTCATTAATCCATGCTTTTTTGAATATGCTCAGATATTTTGTTCTTTATAATAGCATGATCTGAGGCACCATGGTTTTACTAGAGGTACGTCTTGTCAGAATACTGTGAATAGTTCTGGAGGCTGCATATTAAGGATATAAACATGAGGGAGTTGGTCCAGAAGGTGACTTCTGAAATGGTCAGAACATATCTCAGGAGAATTTTTGGGAGCATGAATAACCTGTTGCATATACCGTACATACACAAGGGAAGACACTTGAGCCAGGATCTTTTACAAATTAGTGAGCCCTTAGATTTTACTCCATGGACACAACATCTAGCGCACACTAAACTGATTTGATTTAACATGCATTAACCTCTGAATTAATGCACATTAGGAGGCCTTTTTACTAAAGTGCACAGGTTACCACACAGTAACTGCTAATGCTCAACTGTGTTAAGGGGTTTTGTGGTAGTTCAGCAGATTATTATTATTAGATTTTTGATATACTGCCTTTCTGTAGTTCAACTGAAGCAGTTTGCATATTAAATACAAATACTTCCTCTGTCCTTGGGTTCACAATCCAAATTATGTATCTGGGGCAATGGAGGGTTAAGTGACTTGCCCAGGGGTCACAAGGAGCCATAGTAGAAATAAAACCCAGTTCCCCTGTGTGTTAAGGTCCAGATTCTATATATGGCACGGTGAGTAACATGGGTTAAAAATTGTGCGCACGGCCAATTTGCATGCACTACTCAATTAATAAGCCAATAATAATAGGCCAACAACCAATTAGAATTACTAATTGGTAATAATTGGAATTCATAAGTGCTTCTTTTTAGACATTCTAAAAAAAACGGCATATGTAAATTACAATACATGAAGCTGAAAAGGGGGCACGGCCATGGGAGGGATGGGGGCGTGTTGGGGCGTTACTCAAATTTACACACATTTTTGTTATAAAAGTTGGGGAAACAGGCCCTCATTTAGGCATGGGTATTTACACCAGATTTTCAGTAGCATAAATGGCTGCACCTAAATGTAGGTGTGTTCTCTGGTCCTATGCACTATTCTATACCACCGCGCCTAACTTTATACACATTATATAGAATAGCGCTAGGCACCTTAATCAGCTGTGTCTAGATTTTAGATGCCATTTACAGAATCTGGCCCTAAGTATCTTTTGTGTTGGGGGCATGGCATGGGTGGATAATGGGGATGAAAGCATTAGCCAGGAAGCGCTGCACTTACTGCGCACTAACTAGTTAATGTTCAGTTAACACGGGACCACTTACCGTCTTCCTAAATAGGAGGCACTAAGTACTCCCACGTTAACTGTGGCCAAGTACTGCACACTAACTGGCTCTTTAATGCAGGACCTGCATATGAAAATGCTGATTCCACCCTCACTGGTTGCTGCGTAAAATTTGCAGCACTTCATGGCTCCTGGACATTGTCCACGTACCAGTGACATTTAATGCCGGTACCCAGATAACTCCCTGGCTAAAGTTAGGACAGCCTTTTCCTGTCCTAACTTTATCCGAATACTTAGAGGACTGAAAATCATCACTAACTGGGTAACTCCCTTCTCCGCCCTGCCTCCACCCCTGGACCTCCCCAGTACTAACCAGATTGTGCCACAGTTAGTGCCACTGAATATCCAGGTTTAGCTGGGTCATCACGATTGAACAGAGCAGAAGCTAAGGATGAGTGTTTTGTGTGCTAGGGAAGCTTAACGTTGTAATCTCTGTTTCTGATCCTTGTCCATCAGAAATTTTGGTAAAAGCAGTTGGTGAGAGGCCTCCTTGGCTCCTCAGTTTTTTTAGGGATTTATGTCAGACGAATTGAAAATTATAACACCTGTTTTGAAGAAGGTGGGTCTTGACTTTGTCCTTTTCTTATAAAATTATCAAGTAAATGTCTTATATTAGAATGGAGGAACATTGTGAAGTGACTTGAAGGCTGTCATAGGCAAGAAATCAATCAGTCAGGTTTTGAGGATATCTTCAATGAATACCCATGAGGTAAATTTTCTTGAAGTGGAGATAGTGTATACAAATTTATCTTGTGCATTTTCACAGCAGATATTCTGAAAAACCTGACTGGTTCGTGCTCTCCCAGGATAGGTTTGAGAACCATTGAACTAGAGTAAAAACCCCAAATTGTTAAGTGAAGAGGACTAATTTGGGTAGACATGGAAAGTTGAAGTCAGGGAGTCAGCCAGCTGCTGGGAAGCTGGGTGTTTAGCATGTAGGCGGAGCTTCCTAAACCGTGGGTCTGGACCCCAAATGGGTCATAAAATCCATGCTTAAGGTCATGATCGAGATGGGTTCTCCATAGGCACATCATTACTCTGCACCTCCAGGGGGAGGGGCTAACATAATTGTATTTGGCAACGATAATGAGGTCATAGCTACCAAAAATTGGTAAGCACTGGGCTAAGGATTTTTTTGTGCCGAGGTCCAGCTTAGCCTTTGTAGCCTGAACTGTGCATTTGAAGCAGAGTTATCTTTTGCATTAGTGAGAGACTATCACTTTTGCAGGCCATCTCCCACATGTCCACCCATGTAATCCAAAATTCCACCCAGTTACCAGTGATCCTAAATTCAAACATACAATAGAATTTCATAAAAATCATATTTGTACAGCAGGCTCATTAAATAAGGTGATTCCTACTCTTCCCTGAATCTAAGGACATTGGAGTCCTGTTCTCAAAAGCTCATGCCTTGATAACTAATTAATTTATAAGGTCTTCCCCTGTAGCCTTTCATGATTAGAGTATGACTGGCAACTCTCAGCAGAGAGTTGTGTTGTGTCTCTTCCCCAGCTCTCCCTCTGCCTCCTTTCCTCTGCTGTGATTGGAAGCCATACAGAAAAGATGTAGACCAAGGCCAGCATTAGGAAGGAGAAAAAAAGGGGCAATTATCCTAGGCTCTCATACCACAAAAGGTACCAATCCTGCCCAAATCTGAAGGAGGCACAGCTTAGTGGCAGGTTTTGGGGCCTCCCTCCGTGTTTCTGCCAGGGGGGGACTCAGCATTTCTAACCTAGTCTATGTTACTACTCATCATGGCTTCTGTAAGTCTCCAGCTATGCTATCGTTCTTGGCCCTGTCCTATCTCACATTCTGTGGTGTGCTGTTCTAGGTCAGTAATCTGAGAGCTACTAAAGTTCAAATCAGAAAAACAGAGGAGAAGGGGAAGAGTCACACTAAGGGAAAAGGAGAGAGAGAAGGGAAGATACAAAAAATAAAAGGAAAAGGAAGAGGGTAGAGAGAGTGGGGCATGGATTGAAGGGAGGTGAAAGACAAGAGACAGAGAAACATAGATAAACAACTGCAGATAAAGACTATATGGCCCATCAAGTCTGCTTATCCATATCATCCATTACACCTTCCTCTCCCTTAGAAATCCTATATACTTGTCCCAAGTTTCTTGAACTCAGATACTGTCTTCGTTTCCACCACCTCTGCTGGGAGGCCATTCTAGACATTCACCACCCTTTCCTTAAAAGGTTACTCCTGAGATCATCTTCGATCCTCTCATTCCAGAGCTTTCTTTCAATTGAAAGTGACTTTGCCTCCTGTGCTTTTATGCCATTGAGGTATTTAAAGTCTCTATCATATCATTTTTCTCCTGCTTTTTTCCAATATATACATATTGAGTTCTTTAAATCTGTACCCATACACTTTATGATGATGAACATTAATTGTTTTAGTAGTCACCTTCTGACCAGGATGAACAGACATATGTAGAAATGTCGTCAGAAATTAGGGAGGCTAACAAATGGGAAATACAATAATAATGGGCGATATTAATTACCCTGACATTGACTGGGTAAATGTAACATCAGGGCATGCTAGGGAGGTAAAATTCCTTGATGAAAGCAAGGACTGCTTTATGGCGTGGCTGATTCAGGAACCAACAAGAAGGGGAACAAATTTAGACTTAGTCCTTAATGGAGCACATGATCTGGTGCAGGAGGTAATGGTTCTGGGGCCGCTTGATAACAGTGATCATAACAGATTAGATTTGATATGAGTTCTGGAGTAAGTACACACAGGAAATCCAATACGTTAGAATTTAACTTTCAAAAAGAAGACTAAGATAAAATGAGGAGAACAGTCAAAAAAAACCTTAGAGGAGCAGCTGCAAAGGTCAAAAGTAAATATAACATCAGAGCATGCTAGGGAGGTAAAATTCATTAACGAAATCAAGGACTGCTTTATGGAGCAGCTGGTATAGGAGCCGACAAGAGAAGGAAAAATTCTACACCTAGTCCTTAGTGGAGCACATGATCTGGTGCAGGAGGTAATGGTGCTGGGGCCACTTGATAACAGTTATCATAATATGAACAAATTTTATATTGGCTTTGGAGTAAGTACACACAGGAAATCCAATACAGTAACGTTTAACTATCAAAAAGGAGACTATGATAAAATAAGAACGATGAAAAAAAAAAACTTAGATGAGCAGCTGTGAAGGTCAAAAATTTACATCAGGCATGGATGCTGTTCAAAAATACCATCCTGGAAGCCCAAGCCAAATATATTCCATGTTTTAAAAAAGGAGGAAGGAAAATCAAATGACAGTCAGTATGGTTAAAAAGTGAGGTGAAGAAAGCTATTAGAGCTAAAACAAAATCCTTCAGAAAATGGAAGAAGGAACCGACTGAAAATAATAAGAAACAGCATAAGGAACTTCAATTTAAATGCAAAGCGCTGATACAAGGAAAGCGAAGAGGGACTTTGAAAAAAAGATTGCATTGGGGGCAAAAACACATATTACATTTTTTTTAGGTATATGAAAAGCAAGAAGCCGGCAAAAGAATTGGTTGGACCACTAGATGACTGAGGGGTAAAAAGGGCAATCAGGGAAGACAAAGCCATAGTGGAGAGATTAAATGAATTCTTTGATTCGGTCTTCACTGAAGAAGATTTGAGAGAGATACCGGTGCCAGAATTCACACCTTGAGGATGTAACAAGCAATTTGACAAATTGAAGAGTAGCAAATCTCCTGGACCAGATGGTATTCATCCCAGAGTACTGATAGAATTGAAAAATGAACTTACAGAACTATTGTTAGTAATATGTAATTTATCTTTTAAATCGAGCGTACCACCAGAAGATTGGAGGGTGGCCAATGTAACGCCAATTTTTTAAAAAGGTTCTAGAGGAGATCTGGGAAATTATAGACTGGTGAGCCTGACGTCGGTGCCGGGCAAAATGGTGGAGACTATTATAAAGAACAAAATTACAGAGCATATTCAAAAGCATGGATTAATGAGACAAGGAGGGGCATAATCGAAAGGGATGCCCAAGTTTTCCTGAGGACGTCCTCGCAGGACATCACGGCGAAGGTGTTTCGATAATACAGGTGGGGACGCCCAAATCTTGACATTTAGGTTGTCCCTAGAGATGGTCGTCCTTAGACTTCATTTCTGATTTTTGGCGATAATGGAAACTAAGGACGCCCATCTCAGAAATGACCAAATGCAAGCCCTTTGTCATGGGAGGAGCCAGCACTCATAGTGCACTGGTCCCCCTCACATGCCGGGACACCAACCGGGCACCCTAGGGGGCATTGTAGTGGACTTTATAAATAGCTCCCAGGTACATAGCTGCCTTACCTTGTGTGCTGAGCTCCCCCAAAACCCACTACCCACAACTGTACACCACTACCACAGCCCTTACGGGTGAAGGGGGCACCCAATGAAAGAGATGTAATTGTTCACCTTTAAGCAGTTATCATTAATTTGGTCCGCCATGTTGGTGATTAATATATCTGAGGACGCACCTTTATTACTGAATGCTTACTACTGGTTGGGTTCAGTCTTGTATTATTTATACCACAAATTTTTAGATTATTTGTTTTGGAGTTTAGTTTTCCTAACTAGAAGGCCATGGGATGGAGTAGAGCTCTATGTTGTTCAGCATGGACCCCTGAGTGAAGGTAATCTGTGAAGAGGGAAGTTGGAACTGTAAGTGCTGGTTTAATTCATGAGCAAAGTAATGAATGAGAAGTTTACGGAAACTGTAATGAATAAAGGACACAAAGAACATGAAGGAAGCCTGTGTGTCCTGCCTTGTACATGAGGGAGAGAGGTATGGTGAGCCCCCTCTCCCCCACCCAAGGACCTGACTTGAGAAATCACTCTATTATAATAGGCTTAAGTTTAAATTATTGAATTCTCTTGTTGCATAGTTTGAACAAAATATGAATCAAAAGCATTTGACGAAGATGAAACATGTTTCATCTTCATTAACAGAGTCTTTAGAATTGTCTTATGGGTTTAATTCCTTTTGAAAAGTCTAATTTAGAGAGCAACTGTGATTTAAACCCATGAAAGGCAAATTTTTGACTGTTTTTATTTAGAAATTTTAATTTGCTTAAGCTTACAGTATAACCTTCCATCAACATCATATTAAACCCAGGAAGAGGTGAAGCCTGGTCTATCAAAGCAGAGAAAGTGACATATTAAATATGCACATCAGTACATCCAACCCTTGGATTGCAAACTTTCTGGGGCAAGGATCTATCAGTACTTGTAACTAACTCGCTTTGAGCTCAGATTTGGAAAGGCAAGTAATTAAATCCAAATCTGATCTGGTCAGTGTCATAAAAATACAGCAACAATGTATTTCTTAGAAAACAATTTTTGCATGGGATTAGAAGGACCTTTTACACAGAAATAATTAACACTAATTAAGAAACCACAAGGCAATTGGCATGAAAAATAAAAGATGCACAGTGGATGTTTGTGAAACATCTTGTTTTTCTGTGCTGCACTAGAGAAACATATATATTTTTTTTGCTGCTATAGCAACTGCACTTGGCAGACACAAACTTCTCTGCAACAATGAGATACCATGTCAGTTGCAATATTTCACTGCAAATCAGCCAGGCAGCAGGCGCACAGTGAACTCAATTGCTCTTCAGAAGACAACACATCACAACACACAGATCTAGCATCATTTCCAGACCTCTGCAAGCCAGGAAGACACAACGAAGCGATATGGCTCACATGATATTCAGATACCACTATGTCCCAGCACAAGGCTAATGGGGCGCAGGGCTGAACCCCAGTATGTATTACAGTTTATTAATAAGGCTTAGGGCCTGCACTGACCAAACCACTGTCATTCAGTAAATGGGTCATGGTACTCTTTCAATAACCGCTGTTAGTCCCTACTGAAAGTTGTGGTGCAGAATATTGGAATAATATTTTTCTTTCCTTTTTTTCATTTTATTTACTTCTGATTTTCTTATTCCTCTTTCATTTGTTCAGAAAAGTCAAAGTGGTTGGATACCGTTTCTTTCCCAATTTAAATCCTAGTGGGCTGTTGTAGATATTACTGGATAAACATGAGAGAAGTTGAGAATCTTGTGGTGTGTACGCACTTTGGAGAACACATAGGTCCTTTCTTCAGACCAAAGAGCATGTACTACAAGATCTTTTGCTTATTCTTCTGTTAGTCTTTTAAAAGTTATCCCATCTATTAAGATTTCAGTTTTCACATGGACTAGTAGAGCTAACAGAACTCTCTCTCTCTTTTTTTTTTAATCTTGTCTTCTTTTTTTTTGTAGCTTTTGTCATTCCAAGTCCTCTAATATTTCTAACCTCAAGGCTCAATACTCATCTGTTCACATCACCATTCTGGTCCCCAAACCATGAAAATTTGTGGCTCAGTGCTGCCTTCTCGCCCCTGTTCAGATCTTCTCTCAGATATCTCCAGCCCATCAGTGCCAAATCCCAGGAGAAGGCAGGTGACACGTTCTGCTGTAGACAGTCCACTCACCACAGAACAACACAGGAGATGTGTTCTGCAGAGGTGGAGCAGTGCCGGCACCCTGTTCCTGCCACTGCAAATAGAGTCCCCATAGCCTTCTCTTTGCCGCAGGGAAACTGAGGACTAAAGAGCCACAGCTGCAAGAGTAGAAATGCTCTACACGAAACACAGCAAAGACCTTACCCAGAGACACCCCTCTTATGAAGGGAAATTTGGCATTTGGAGAAGAGATATCACTGCTGAGGGGAGAGCAAGGGGGAATGCTGGGTGTCAGGAAAAGAGAGAGAGAGGGGGGTTCAGCCTGCCTGCTGGGTGGAAGAGGAAAGAAAGACAGCAAGGAGTCCTCCCTCTCTGTTTCCCATCTCTCCGCAGGCAGCCTGAATTGTCAGTGCAGTGGCCTGAGAACCAGGGAAAGTGGGTTCAATTCTCACTGCAGCTCCTTGTGACTCTGGGCAAGTCACAACCCTCCATTGCTCCAGTATAAAATAAGCACCCATATATAACATGTAAACCACCAGTGTTGGTCAAAACACTTATGTAAAAATAATTGTGTATCTTAACACTAAAGTAAAAGTGCAATGAACACATGAACAAATTTACTTAAGAGAAAGTAAAAAAAAAAGTTATTGCCTAATATAGGGGGTCTTTTACTAAAGATTAGCTCGAGTCATCTGCAGCAGGGCCCATTTTATTCCTATTGCCCCTGCTGCAGATAACTCAAGCTAATCTTTAGTAAAAGACCCACATAATACTTTTTGAATAAAAAGTAAAAGTACCACAACTATAATGAATACAGCTATTGTTAACATTTTATCCCAGCAACGTTATTGCCTTAAAATTCAATCCACTTTGCCTTTAGTAAAACAAAATTTTTGAAAATGATTGTCACTCATGCGCGTGTGCTTGTGAGTCATTAATCTAGCACAGTTGAAAAGGTGTTCAACTACTGCATTAGGAGAAAGTGAATTGTTCAGTCTGATTTAAAAAAAAAAAAATTCCAGCAAATCAGGCCAGGTTGCAGTATTACTGATGTCTTCTGACTTGGTCTGCAGGTTTTATTTGAAGGAACCTCTGAAATACTTGACTTCCATATAGCAAAAAATACCTATCATCATTATTGTCATGATCACCTGCATTAGAAGTGCTGTCTAATTCATCACTTGCATCTTCACCTTCATCTTCATTATCATCGTCATGTTGTCCAATTACAAAGAAGGCTTTCACAAAGTTGAAACCATGGCATGTTACTGTTCTAATAATTTTTCATCTGATGGCAAACTCTGTTTGAATATCTTCATGAACTGATGCAAGAATGTCAAATGTGTGGGAAACTTTAGTCTTCCTCTCTAAAGAACCTATCCGTCCAATGGACAATCATCCCAATGTAAAATTGTTCATGGGATGACCAGCAGACTGTTGTTGTAAAGGCATATGTCTGTTCACCAAGAATTGCTAAAAGCTTCAGCTTCTTCTTCACTTGGAAAGGGTGGTAGATACGTGGAATGCCCTCCCATGGGAGTTGGTAATGAAAACGATAACGGAATTCAAACATGCGTGGGATAAACACAAAGGAATCCTGTTTAGAAGGAATGGATTTACAGAATCTTAGCAGAGATTGGGTGGCAACATCAGTGATTGGAAAGCAAAACCAGTGCTTGGCAGACTTCTAAGGTCTACGCTCTGATCGTAACTGAATAGATATGGATGGGCTGGAGTGTAAATTTTAAGGGGCTTTGACGTTAGCATCAGAACTTTTAGTACAAGAACAGTGTTGGGCAGACTTCTACTGTCTGTGCCCCTGAGAATGGCAAGGACAAATCAAACTTGGGTATACATATAAAGTATCACATACCATGTAAAAAGAGTTTATCTTGTTGGGCAGACTGGATAGACCGTTCAGGTCTTTATCTGCTGTCATTTACTATGTTACTATGTTAAAGTGACCCAAATCATCATAGTTCTGTTTGGCTGAAGACCAATAACTAGGTCAACAAACACAGGCAATTACACTGTTCTTATAGGTTATATTCACTAAACAGCAAAGTTTAAGATGAGATGATCCACTGTTTGTGTGACAAGGCTTGCAATAGCAAAATCCTGTTCCCAGTTTTGCTGCTTCATTTGGCTTACTGTGGAATCTTAATTTATATCACGTTTCCGCTTTTACTTTTTATAGCAAGCATCATATGTAATTACTACTACTACTACTATTTAGCATTTCTATAGCGCTACAAGGCGTACGCAGCGCTGCACAAACATAGAAGAAAGACAGTCCCTGCTCAAAGAGCTTACAATCTAATAGACAAAAAATAAATAAAGTAAGCAAATCAAATCAATTAATGTGAACGGGAAGGGAGAGAGGAGGTTAGGTGGAGGCGAGTGGTTACAAGTGGTTACGAGTCAAAAGCAATGTTAAAGAGGTGGGCTTTCAGTCTAGATTTAAAGGTGGCCAAGGATGGGGCAAGACGTAGGGGCTCAGGAAGTTTATTCCAGGCGTAGGGTGCAGCGAGACAGAAGGCGCGAAGTCTGGAGTTGGAAGTAGTGGAGAAGGGAACAGATAAGAAGGATTTATCCATTGAGCGGAGTGCACGGGAAGGGGTGTAGGGAAGGACGAGTGTGGAGAGATACTGGGGAGCAGCAGAGTGAGTACATTTATAGGTTAGTAGAAGAAGTTTGAACAGGATGCAAAAACGGATAGGGAGCCAGTGAAGGGACTTGAGGAGAGGGGTAGTATGTGTAAAGCGACCCTGGTGGAAGAAGAGATGGGCAGCAGAGTTTTGAACCGATTGGAGAGGGGAGAAGTGACTAAGTGGGAGGCCAGCAAGAAGCAGATTGCAGTAGTCTAAACGAGAGGTGACAAGAGTGTGGATGAGGGTTTTGGTAGAGTACTCGGAAAGAAAGGGGCGGATTTTACGGATGTTGTAAAGAAAGAAACGACAGGTCTTGGCAATCTGCTGGATATGAGCAGAGAAGGAGAGAGAAGAGTCAAAGATGACCCCAAGGTTTCGAGCTGAGGAGACAGGGAGAATGAGGGAGCCATCAACAGAAATAGAAAACGGGGGGAGCGGGGAGGTGGGTTTGGGGGGGGAAAATGAGAAGCTCGGTTTTGGTCATATTTAATTTCAGGTGGCGTTGAGACATCCAGACAGCAATGTCAGACAAGCACGCTGAAACTTTGGTTTGGATGCAAGGTGAGATATCAGGGGTAGAAAGGTAGATTTGGGAGTCATCAGCATAGAGATGGTAGGAAAAGCCATGGGATGAGATTAATGAACCAAGGGAAGAAGTGTAGATAGAAAAGAGGAGGGGACCAAGAACAGAACCCTGAGGTACGCCGACAGGCAGAGGGATAGAAGTAGAAGAGGATCCACCAGAGTGAACACTAAAGGTGTGGAGGGAGAGGTAGGAAGAGAACCAGGAAAGGACAGAGCCCTGGAATCCAAGTGAGGACAGGGTATCGAGAAGTATGCTGTGATCGAGAGTGTCAAAAGCAGCAGAAAGATCAAGAAGAATGGAGGAAAAGTAGTAAAAATTAGTGAAATTATTACTTCACTAAAAGTAAATGTAACAAATGTTATCCTGTACTTCTTTACAAAGATAGTAACAAAACCTTTGCTTAAGTACTGTAATTAGTAACATTTACTTAGTTAATATACAACACTGGAAACCACTTTGCTTGTAACTATAGAAAAGTGGTATCAAATCCCATCTCCTTTATGTTTCTATTTCCTTTCCCCACTTCTCCCCAGGTGGCAGAATTTTGTCTTTGTCTTTCCTCTCCACTCATTCCAGCAAGTAGGCTGAATCCTCTCTCTTTTCACTTGGGTAGGGGAATTGTAATGACAAACCACTCTGCTAATAGTCTGCCAAGAAATTGTCACAGAAGTGGCAATCCTCCCAAAAAATCTCATTCATGACATGGTACTCGTGAACTGGGGACAACCTTTATTGTTTGTAATTTGGAAAGAAGAGAAGAAAATTCATGAAAAAAGTTGGTTTATTAAAAATACAGAAATCGAAGGGATTCAAGATGGCGCTCAAGCAGGACGTGCGATACAGACGCTCTTAGAAATTTCTTTCTACAAGTATATTTCTTATTGTAACCATGCCAAAAAGGAAAGGAAAGCCAAGGGGACCACCCCTCCCGAAGCAGATTCCTTCCTTACCTGGGCAGCAGTTCTTGTCAGCATTTTTGGTTTCAACCCCAAACGGGGACGTTTCCATTGGCGGGACTGGGAAGAGCCCCGCTCAGGAGGGCGAGTTGTCACTCAGTCCCGCTGGGACTCATGACCCCTATGCCGCTGCACGCATCCGGAAAGACTGTACTGAACCATGATGGTAAGGTGGATTCGAAGGACTGGCGCTCTCCGGATGTATCTGCGATGCCTGATGTGAACTTGGGGCTGGCACAGGGAGCCCAGCGAACACAAGAAATTATACCTGGGGAAACCACTGAGATATTGCCGGTAACAGCTACGCAAGAAGAAGTTGCGTCTTGCGCATTGGCGATTCAACCTCTGGTTAGGCCTCAAGAGGTTTCGCTGGAGTCGATCTTGGAAACTCTTCACAAGGTCTGTACCTCATTTATCACAGTTTCCCTGAATAATTCATCACAGATAAACTCTTTAAAAGGACAAATGGAAGGGACATTGAAAAAACAAGCTAACTTGGAAACACAAACTGAAAAAATAACAAGCTCAAATTTCAGGGGATCGGATATTAATTCAAAGGAAAATAGAGAACATGGAAAATCAATCAAGAAACCTGAATTTACGATTACTGAATTTTCCAGGATCTCAATTTGTTGCTCCTAAAGATATGTTTGCTAAATTCTTGAAAGAAGTATATAAATATTCTGAACAATCATTACCCCCACTTCAAAAAATGTATTACTTGGAAACGAAAATTCCCCCACAACAAGATATTTCTAAACAGGATAATCCACCTGAAAAATTGGATTTAACAAATTTTCTCGAACAGTCGATGGATAATACAGAGACTAGAGCAACTTTAATTGTATCGTTTGTCTTTTTGCAAGACAAAGAATCTTTGTTGAGACTTTATTTTAAAAATATTCATCCAGAATTTAAAGGAGGCAAGGTCTCTGTGTTCCCAGACATTGCCCATTGGACTCAACAAAGGCAGAAAAAATTCTTGGATATGAAACAGGAATCTTTGAATATTGGGGCTATTTTCCAATTACGATTTCCTTGTAAATGTATTTTGATATTTAAGCAGAAGAAATATGTATTTTTTGAACCTGGATATGAAGAGGGACCAAGGTCTAACCCAAATATAGAGTCCCCTTAGAAATTTAAGGGAAACCACTGCTTGTTTCCTCTAACTTTATATTTAGTAGCACCAACTTCCTTTGGTATTATGTACTATCTTGAATCTACTTTATTTGTGGACTATTGTATCCAGTTTTGGAAGTATTGTCTTATGTAGCTTAATTTTCAATTTGAATGTATTCTTATTTAAAAACTGGTGTATCTTGTCAAAGAAATATTCTTTGTATTAACACTTAAAATAATAAACAAATTATTACATAAAAAATACAGAAATCATTATCCAGCTTATTTTCGAAAGAGAAAGACGCCCATATTTCGACCCAAATCGGGAGATGGGCGCCTTTCTCTCATGGGCACCCATATCGGTATAATCAAAAGCAGATTTTGGGCGCCTTCAACTGCAGTCTGTCGTGGGAATGAACAAAGTTGACGGGGCGTGTCGGAGGTGTGGTGAAGGTGAGACTGGGGCGTGTTTATCAGCCGAGGAGAGATGGGCGCCCTTGGCCAATAATGGAAAAAAGAAGGGCAGCAGTAGCAAGAATTTGGGCCGCTTTTTTTGGACCCTTTTTTTTCCACGAACAAGTCCCCAAAAACTGCCCCAACTGCCCAAATGACCACCGGAGGGAATCGGGGATGACCTCCCCTAACTCTCCCAGTGGTCACTAACCCCCTCCCACCAAAAAAAAAAGAACTTTAAAAACTTTATTTTTGCCAGTCTGTATGCCAGCCTCAAATGTCATACCCAGCTCCATCACAGCAGTATGCAGGTCCCTGGAGTAGTTGTTAGTGGGTGCAGTGGACTTCAGGCAGGTGGACTCAGGCCCATCCCCCCCTACCTGTTACACTTGTGCTGGTAAATGGGATCCCTCCAAACCGCCCCCAAAACCCACTGTACCCACATGTAGGTGCCCCCCTTCAACCATAAGTGCTATGGTAATGGTGTAGAGTTGGGGGCAGTGGGATTTGGGGGGGCTCAGCACCCAAGGTAAGGAAGTTATGGACTTGGGAGGTATTTTAATTTTTTTTTTACTTTTTACAATTGCCCCCTAGGGTGCCCGGTTGGTGTCCTGGCATGTGAAGGGGACCAGTGCACTACGAATCCTGGCCCTTCCCATGACCAAATGCCTTGGAGTTGTTCGTTTTTGAGCTGGGTGGCTTTGGTTTCCATTATCGCTGAAATCCACCCAAATCCGATGCATTTGCCCGGCACCAACCGTATTATCAAAACAAAAGATGGACGCCCATCTTTTTCGAAAATACGGTCTTCCCGCCCCTTCGCGGACCCGTCCTCGGAGATAGTCGCCCATGGAGATGGGCGTCTGCGTTCGATTATCCCCCTCCATGTATTCTAACAGTATATATATGCCAAAATCGTTATACCCACACTACCCCACTCCTCAAGTCACTTCACTGGCTCCCTGTCCGCTTCCGCATTCAGTTTAAACTTCTTGTACTGACCTTTAAATGCATCCACTCTGCAGCCCCCCATTACCTCTCCACTCTCATCTCTCCCTACATTCCTCCCCGTGAACTCCGTTCACTGGATAAATCTCTCTTGTCATCCCCCTTCTCCTCCACTGCTAACTCCAGGCTTCGTTCCTTTTCCCTCGCGGCACCGTTTGCCTGGAATAGACTTCCTGAGCATGTACGTCTAGCTCTGTCTCTACCTATTTTCAAATCTATGCTGAAAACCCACCTTTTCACCACTGCTTTTGGCTCCTAGCCACTACTCAATTGCCTCCCCTTGTTCCTTCTCGCCCAGTACTTCCCTCGCCCTTAATTTGTCTTGTCTGTCTGTATTATATTTTAGATTGTAAGCTCTATTGAGCAGGGGCTGTCTCTCTATGTCAGGTGTTCAGCGCTGCGTGTGTCTGGTAGCACTATACAAATGTTAATAATAATAATATAGATGTGTACATACTTTTTCAATATTATAAATGTAAACCAAAGGGTGCACAAGCTGTTTTAAAACTGTACAGGGTGGATGTGTTTCACAAATGCTAACAGTGCAGACCACATGGTCGGAAAATATAAATTTTAACAGGGTGGACAACACGCTTATATAATATGTAAATGTTACAGGGTTGGACAAGCTGTTTCTTTTTCTTAACCGGGTGGACAACATGTCAAAGTAAAATCAGTATGGATAGGGTGGACTATATGTTTCAATTATAGAAATGATCACAGGGGGACATCTAACAATAATTTAAAAGTTAACAGGGCTGGTGATATCTTTAAAAAAAATCAATGCTAAAAGGGTGGACAATTGTTTACATAATGTAAATCTTAACAGGGTGCACAGCAGAATGTCACAAAACTACAAGGCAAGGCCACCCACTCCACACACACACCGCACTGCTGTGTGTGTGTTCTGCAAAAGATAAAAGGTCCAATCAGTAAGGAACAATGCAGGAAATCAAAAAGGCGATTCAACTTTTACTATACTGCATGTAGTATTGTAGCATAAACAACGAGACATCACTTTCGTCATTATTGCTAGCAAACAAGGAAATTTACCTCAAAACCCAGACACCTGAGACCCCTGTGCCTTTACTAGGGGTATGCATACTATCATTGGTCCAAAAACATTGTTGTACCAAAAACCTTTTTTTTTTTTGTAGAAAAAATGTGTCAAACCTCAAAACCCACAACTTTATATAGCTATGTGCAGTCTTTTTTTTTTTTTAAAGACAAACATTTATTTTAGGCCCAAGGTGGGCCCTGTCATCTCGCTCTAACTCTGTTGCTGTAACAGTTGAAAGCTGAACCACAAGAACACAGTCAGCAGTGCAGAGGGGAACGATATATTCTGCATGGAGATACAAAAAAGCAGTGACAGTAAGACAGACCATAATAAAATTAGCCACACAACCCCTAAAAGACCTAACCTTTTCAGAACCTTACAGTCACAGAAAGGTACACATGGATCTCAAAATTATGTGTCCCCTCGGGCCTTGAAACGGTTCTCATGGGCCTTTGTTGGCAGAAATTCTTTCCCTGCAATAGACTCACAAATCTTGAATATATCAAGGCAGGGAACTAAACTAAACTAAAAAAAAAACTTCTGGGAAGATTACACATGTACACGTATGAACCTCAACAAGGATCTGTCTTACTTATATGAGAAGTACTGTTCAATAACACTTCATCCCATCCTATTCCCCCCGATCACATCTGTCTCTTTGCCAGCTGCTGCTGGTGGGTGAATATCCGCCTCTGCTATCACAGCAGGGTCAACGGCAATCTCCCGCCCATGCCTCAGTAGAACTATGTTGTGCAGGATGCAGCATGCCACAATGATTTGACTTTCTTAGGGGAATACTGCAATGCCCCTCCTGAAAGATATAGAGGGCGGAACCTACTCTTCAGCACACCAAAGGTACGCTCTATAACATTCCTTGTTTTGATGAACAAAGCATTTTAGCATTCCTCTGCAGGGGTACATGGTACTGCCACTGGAGTCATCAGCCACGGCTTGCAGCCATATCCAGCATCTCCTACAAAGCAGAATAAAACATGCACATTAATTTTTGGTACTGTAAAATGGTTGATCTCCCCACCCCCACCCGTGAGCCAGCAACTACTTGTTCAGTCATACCCCACCACACATGTGAGTTCTAGAATAACAGCAAGAGAGTATCTATCTCCCAGCACTCCCAGAAACCTGAGCCATTCTGAATCATGCAGGTTCCACGGCCCTCACACCCCTCATCCCCAACCACCTTAACCCCCCCCCCCCCCCCCCCAAAAAAAAAACCCTGAGACATCCCCAGGATGCCAGAACCACTGGATTTTGTGGACTTCCCTTTGAGGTCTTCGATCATAGGCCCTACATAGCTGCAAAGAGTCAAAGCTAGGCATAATATTTTTAAAAAGAAGAGGCTGGTGTCTCTTGTACCATTTCTGCATGTTATTGTCATTACTTACTCAAGAGTCCGCCATTGCTGAATGTACCACTGGTAAAACTGAGACCTATCACAGAGTGGGAAAAAAATGTAAGAGTCATGGCAGCTCCCCTGGAACACTGCAACAACATCTAGGATATGCATCTTTGCATCACACACAACCTAAATGTTCATAGAGTAGCCCAACTTCATGGAGTAGTAAAACTGTTGGTGAGGTGAATGGAACATAGGTGTAATTGATGGCACCTAACACATGTGGAAAGCCATCAACCCCCCAAAATTGCACCTTTAAATCCTGCCATTCAGCATCATACTGTGGGAATTGGATATATTCCCTGTTAACAGTTTGTCAGAGCATGCAAATCCTGCATCAAGTATCTGGAAAATGTGGATTGCTCCACACCACAGCAAGCTCCCACATGCTGGAATGATCCCATAGGAACTGCAGGGTGCACAGTAGCTTCTTAGGTCCTGGGACAGCATGTGATCATGTTGTGGGAGAATCAATATCACATCTGATAGTATCATAAGATCTAAAATAGCTGTCCTGTTCAAACGGTGCATCTCCTCCAAAGACACCCTTCTGTGGTATACATGCTGCCAGGGTCTATTTGGGGGCTACAAAACAGGGGTTTTTCTCTCCTTGCCCATTCTTCATCCTCTCCTCTAGATTGCACTGCTGCACAGGTGGCTGACAAGTATGCAAGCATCAAGGGGAGACCTCTGTCTGCAGATATTCTTCTGAGACGACACACTCAACAAAGCTGTAGAACCACACCAAGACAATACGCTCAATAAACCTTGGCAAGCACACCAAGATGATGCACTCAACAAAGTTGATAGCATGCCAAGAAGACTTACTCAACAATCCTCTGCAAGCACTCCGAGATGTGTTCAACAAGTTTCTAAAGTGTGCATAGAAAACATGCTCAACAAACGTCAGCAAGCACGCTGGAAAGATGCACTTAAAGTTTTAGACATTATCAACAAAGAAATAGGCTCTTCTCTTCTGGGATTTGACCTTCCGGCGTTCTACATCTGGTGTGACACAGCGTTTATGCATGCTCGTGGGCTATTGAGCAGGGAGTGATGGGGAATTAATTCCTCGCTTGGCCTCAGGAGAAGCTTTCTAGCCTGCTTTTTTTATTATCATACTTTTAAGCAGCACAAGAAGCACTCAAATTGTATGATGGCATACATTGTGGCAAGGTGCATATTCATACTGGCCGGAGCGAAAGGCAAGCTACACTTTTATTTTTGGTTTCGCTGGATGCACTTTTATTTTTAATAAATAAAACACTTTTAATCTGCAGAAGTTCAGCTCAAAGGATTCTTAGGTATAGGGGTTAATACAATAGAACCTCTCTCAACTGGGAAGAGGCCTTGAGTGAACAAGACATGCTCCATAAGAAGCTCAATTTTGTAAAGAAAACTAAATGCCTTCTTTTCCTTATTGAATGGGTGCCCATATATAGACATACAATCATAGAATTAGGAATCTGAGCTGGTGCAGTCCAGGGCTGCTGAGAGGGGGGACAGGGGGCCAAATTCCGTGGGCCCATTCTCCAAGGGGGGCCCAGTGCCAGGGTCTGTCTCTCTCCTGCTCCTGTCGAGACCCAGGTGATTGCATTAACGTGATAACTTGGACCCACCACACGGGATCAGGAGACAGACAGACCCTGGTGCTGGACCCCCCCCCCCCCACCCTTTGGAGGCCAGGGAGGAGCAAATGCACTGATGCAGGAAGGTAGGGGGCGGGGTGGGGAGTGGTGGCAGCCTGTGTGAGCGAGAGGAAGCAGCTGCATCTCAAATGGGAGGGCAGCAGCTGTGGCAGCGGCCCTGCCCCAGACCCAACTCAGTCTCTCGGCGGGCCTGGTGCAGTTACATAGTAACATAGTAGATGATGGCAGAAAAAGACCTGCACGGTCCATCCAGTCTGCCCAACAAGATAAACTCATATGTGCTACTTTTTGTGTATACCTTACCTTGATTTGTACCTGTCCTTTTCAGGGCGCAGACCGTATAAGTCTGCCCAGCACTATCCCCGCCTCCCACCACCGGTTCTGGCACAGACCGTATAAGTCTGCCCAGCACTATCCCCACCTCCCAACCACCAGTCCCGCCTCCCACCACCGGCTCTGGCACAGACCGTATAAGCAGTGGTGTGCTGGTAAATTTTTAACAACAGGCTCTCCCCCCGGTCCACCTCGGCGCCCCCCGGTCCACCTCGGAGCCCCCCATCCACCTCTGCGCCCCCCGTCCACCACTGCGCCCCCCCCCCCAAAATTGCAGAGCTGGCTATAACCGGGGGGGGGGGGGGGGGCAGCCAACACATTACTCTCTCCAGGAAAAAAAATTTAAATGATCCCAGGTTCCAATCTAATTCATGTTTAATATGGGATAAAATGCCATAAATAAGTAAATAAATATAAACTTTTAACGTTCAGCACCTGATTCTCAAAGTGGACATATTCCAAACACTATAATGAAAATAAAATTATTTTTTTCTACCTTTGTCTGGTGACTTTGTTTCTCTGATCATGCTGGTTCAGTATCTGATTCTGCTGCTCTCTATCTGTTCCCTTGACTCCGTTTCCAGGGCTTCTTTTCCATTTATTTCCTTTCTTCTTCATTTCTGGTCCTCCGCAGACTTGACTGTACAGTGGATCCAGCTTCTGCCTATTTTCTCCATCCATGTGCAGTTTCTCTCCTCACTTCCTTTTCCCTCATCTAATCTCCTTCCTCTATCTTCCCTCCATGTCCAGCATTTCTTCTCTCTCCCTTCCCTCCCCTCCATCCATGTCCAGAATTTTTCTTGCTCTCCCCTCCATCCATGTCCTGAAACTCTCCTCTCTCCCGTGCCCCTCTCTATCCATTCATACCCAGCAATTCTCTTCTCTCCCCTGCCCCCCTCTACCCACCCATGCCCAGCAAGTCTCTCCCCTGCCCCCCTCTACCCATCCATGCCCAGCAAGCCTCTCCCCTGCCCCCCTCTACCCACCCATGCTCAGCAAGTCTCTCCCCTGGCCCCCTCTACCCACCCATGCCCAGCAAGTCTTTCCCCTGCCCCCCTCTACCCATCCATGCCCAGCAAGTCTCTTCCCTGCCCCCCTCTACCCATCCATGCCCAGCAAGTCTCTCCCCTGTCCCCTCTACCCATCCACGCCCAGCAAGCCTCTCCCCTGTTCTCCTCTACCCACCCATGCCCAGCAAGTCTCTCCCCTGCCCCCATCTACCCACCCATGCTCAGCAAGTCTCTCCCCTGCCTCCTCTACCCATCCATACCCAGTGATTCTCCTCCCTCCCCTGCCCTTCCCTCCCGCTCCCAAGCATGTCCAACGACGTCCTTCGCCCCCACCCTCCCCTCCCGCTCCCATCCATCTTTTTTTAATTACCTCCGTCAAAGCGTGCGCTATTTAAAGCCCTGCTGCGTGCTGGCCGTCTCGAGGCTTCCCCTGCTTGCTTCAGATGATGTTCGTGCCTTAGTCCCGCCTTCGCGAAAAAAGGAAATGACGTCAGAATGAAGGCGGGACTAAGGCACTAACATCATCCGAAGCAAGCAGGGGAATCCTGGAGACGGCCAGCACGCAGCAGGGCTTTAAATCGCGTGAGCTTCGACAGAGGTAATTAAAAAAGACAGATGGGAGCGGGAGGGGAGGGTGGGGGCGAAGGACATCGTTTGACATGCTTCGGAGCGGCAGGGGAGGTAAGCATGGCCTGTGATGGTGCCCTCCTGCCATGCTTACCTCCCGCAATGGAGCCGGCTTGCCCCCAACAACAACCAGCTCGCAGGAGCTGTCAAAATTTAACAAGCGACTCTTGCGAGCCGGACAGAGCCGGCTCCAGCACACCACTGCGTATAAGTCTGCTCAGCACCATCCCCGCCTCCCGCCACCGGCTCTGCCACCCAATCTCGGCTAAGCTCCTTAGGATCCATTCCTTCTGAACAGGATTCCTTTAAGTTTATCCCACGCATGTTTGAATTCCCTTACCATTTTCATTTCCACCACCTCCCGCAGGAGGGCATTCCAAGCATCCACCACTCTCTCCATGAAAAAATACTTCCTGACATTTTTCTTGAGTCTGCCCCCCTTCAATCTCATTTCATGTCCTCTCGTTCTACCGTCTTCCCATTTCCGGAAAAGGTTCGTTTGTGGATTAATACCTTTCAAATATTTGAACGTCTGTATCATATCACCCCTGTTTCTCCTTTCCTCCGGAGTATACATGTTTAGTTCAGCAAGTCTCTCCTCATACGTCTTGTAATGCAAATCCCATACCATTCTCGTAGCTTTTCTTTGCACCGCTAAAATTCTTTTTACATCCTTAGCAAGATATAGCCTCCAAAACTGAAAACAATACTCTAGGTGGGGCTTCACCAACGACTTATACAGGGGCATCAACACCCCCTTTCTTCTGCTGGTCACACCTCTCTCTATACAGCCTAACAACCTTCTCGCTACGGCCACCGCCTTGTCACACTGTTTCGTCGCCTTCAAATCCTCAGATACTTTCACTCCAAGATCCCTCTCCCCGTCCGTAACTATCAGACTCTCCCCGCCTAACACATATGTCTCCCATGGATTTCTATTCTCTAAATGCATCACTTTGCATTTCTTCGCATTGAATTTTAATTGCCAAACCTTAGACCATTCTTCTAGCTTCCTCAGATCCTTTTCATGTTTTCCACTCCCTCCCGGGTGTCCACTCTGTTACAAATCTTAGTATCATCTGCAAAAAGGCAAACTTTACCTTCTAACCCTTCGGCAATGTCACTCACAAATATATTGAACAGAATCGGCCCCAGCACCGATCCTTGAGGCACTCCACTACTCACCTTTCCCTCCGAGCGAATTCCATTCACCACCACCCTCTGTCTGTCAACCAGTTCCTAATCCAGTTCACCACTTCGGGTCCTATCTTCAGCCCATCCAGTTTATTTAAGAGCCTCCTGTGGGGAACCGTGTCAAAAGCTTTGCTGAAATGTAAGTAGATTACATCCATAGCTTGTCCCTGATTCAATTCTCCTGTCACCCAATCAAAGAATTCAATGAGATTCGTTTGGCACGATTTCCCTTTGGTAAAACCATGTTGTCTCGAATCTTGGAACTTATTGGCTTCCAGGAAATTCACTATCCTTTCCTTCAGCATTGCTTCCATTACTTTTCCAATAACACCAGAGTTGCTAGCTGTATATGGCTTGGCTTAGAAATGTGCAGGAAAAACAACAGAAGACAGCATAAGTGGATAGCATTCGGGTTCATGGTGGAGCTTCAGGTATAAATATCTAAGCTAATATTTCATCTACTACAACAGCCTTTTAAAATGCCATAATGGATGTTAACTGCCATAGAACTTGCACTGTAGCTGCATATGATTAAATATTGAATTATGTATACAAAAAATGGAAGAGAAGATCATAATACTGAGCTTTCAGGTTTAAAACATAAAATACTTGGAAAAAGACGGTTTCAGAGGCCTGCTTTCTGTTTGCTTGAAAATCCCAAATGCCATATAGCAATAAAATATATAGTTTCTGCTTCCCCCCCCCCCCCTCCTCACGCACATTCATTGTTTGTTTCAAACAGCAGCAATGACTGTCAATATGAAAAATAATGGGAAATTCTTACGATGACAAATAGAGTGTACAATGTCTTTAAAGTACAGGTTCAGGTAAGTCTATTTCCCAAAGCTGCTTTCATACTGGACCCTGCAATGGTTTAAAAGTATCTTCAGGCAACAGGCCGATTTCAGCACTTACTATTTTAGCTCTGTTATTTTTAGACCAGATCATCTTTTCTACTGTAAAATGTGCATGCCTTGCTACTACGTACATGTTAGCTGAAAAGCAATTTTATTGAACAAAAATGGTTGCAGTTAGCATGAACCCTTTTATAACAGTGTTTTGGTCAATAGGTCACAAGAAGGCTGATAAATCCACTGTTGCTTTGATAGCATTCAGAAGAGAGACCACAGAAAGGAAAGTACATGGATAATGAACATAAGAGCTGAGGGTCTGGAGCAGGGGCGTAGCCAGACTTCGGCAGGAGGGGGGTCCAGAGCCCGAGGTGAGGGGGCACATTTTAGCCCCCTTCCCTGGCGCCGCCGCCACCAACTTTGATGACCCTCTCGACCCCCCCTCCCTCCGTCGCTTACCTTTGCTGGTGGGGGACCCCAACCCCCCCCCCCACCCCCCCAGCCGAGGTCCTCTTCTTCCGGCGCAAGGCTTTGTTCTGTTTCTGTGAGTCTGACGTCCTGACGTCCATTTGGATACAGAAAGTGAAAGTGCCTTGTTGCTTTGTAGCTTTTACTATAGGAGACGTGGGGACCCCTGACGCAGGTGCTAGTCACCGAAACACCGCCCATGTCGGTCTTTTTGTCAAGGCTCATTCATTAAAGAACTGTGTTCCATTTTTTAAAGGCCCATGGTGCTGTTTTTTTTTATTTGTTCCCACTTAGCATGTAACATACAGAAGATTGCAAGTTGCGTGCATTTCTGCTGCTTTTAGGCCTGCACACGTATACAGTATCAGCTCTATGGCCTAGGTGCCCAGGTTTCATTATACAATAGGGTCCTACTGTGTGCCTTCGGGTGTCTAATTGCTCCTCTCTGCAGGGCCACTAAGATTTCATTGTACTCAGTAAATAATTCCACCTGGAGAGTCCAAATTTCCACCCTGCCCCAGTCTGTGCCCAGGCTGGCGACTGTAATTCACGCCTGCAGTGCTGCAGGGCCCCTCCTTTATACAGGGCCCAGTGCAATATTTCCTACTTGCCATTATCCCACATCTCCCAACAATTTATTTTCTATGGAGATTTATAAGTACATAAGTACATAAGTAGTGACATACTGGGAAAGACCAAAGGTCCATCTAGCCCAGCATCCTGTCACCGACAGTGGCCAATCCAGGTCAAGGGCACCTGGCACGCTCCCCAAACGTAAAAACATTCCAGACAAGTTATACCTAAAAATGCGGAATTTTTCCAAGTCCATTTAATAGCGGTCTATGGACTTGTCCTTTAGGAATCTATCTAACCCCTTTTTAAACTCCGTCAAGCTAACCGCCCGTACCACGTTCTCCGGCAACGAATTCCAGAGTCTAATTACACGTTGGGTGAAGAAAAATTTTCTCCGATTCGTTTTAAATTTACCACACTGTAGCTTCAACTCATGCCCTCTAGTCCTAGTATTTTTGGATAGCGTGAACAGTCGCTTCACATCCACCCGATCCATTCCACTCATTATTTTATACACTTCTATCACATCTCCCCTCAGCCGTCTCTTCTCCAAGCTGAAAAGCCCTAGCCTTCTCAGCCTCTCTTCATAGAAAAGTCGTCCCATCCCCACTATCATTTTCGTCGCCCTTCGCTGTACCTTTTCCAATTCTACTATATCTTTTTTGAGATACGGAGACCAGTA